>NC_083102.1:106712364-107351520 GCF_949774975.1 Lagenorhynchus albirostris | reverse complement strand
GGCTGGTGGGTGCGAGGTGCCCAGGAAGACTCTGTCACGGCCCTTGTGTGAGCTGCCATGAGAGAACGCTGTGCTTGCAACACTGCGAGGCCCGCCCTCGTGCCTGAAGTCACTCTGCTCGAGGAGAAAGTCAGCACCTTAGCGTGCTGTGTGGCTCCCGGCACACCCAGCATGAAGCCATGCCTGGAAGTAAGGCCCTGGTTTGCCGTGCAGAAGCGGAGGCGTGCTGCACTTTCCAGGAGGCGGTGGCCTCTGCTCTGCATACCTTGAACGGCAGCACAGCCTTCTGGACACCTGGGAGGCTAGCCGGGGCGCCCTGTTCCCGGCAGGAACACTGAGTAACCCCAGGCGCACCTGGCTCTGCTAAGCACCATCCAGGCCCGTAGCCCCTTAGAGCCCCTCTGTGCACGCCGAGCGTAGGGAAACGCACTGCCCTCTCTTTTGGAGCAGCTTGGTTTCCTCAGCACTCGCACACGTTCACGAACGCCGTTCTGCCACATCCCACATGGCGCGGAGGTCTTACGCGTTGCCCTAATCGGAGCTGCGCTCAGAGTAACCCTCGTCTTCGCATTCCATCCAGGACCTCCTGACTGAAGGCACCGTGCCTCCTAGAGGACGGCGGCTTGGGTTCTTACTGCAATTCAAGTCCTGTTCCTTCTTTGGCACTGCAGGCAGCCCCAGGCCCAGAGGAGCGGCTACGGCGTTCCTTGGTTGAGACAGTTCGCTGGATGCGGGACTCCCTCCTGCGATAAGTTGACTCGGGGAAGGAAACGCAGGGTAACCGGTGTCTCCTGGGACTCGTCAGAAACCACAGGGATGTACGCTGAGTGTGCCCATGAACACGGGGGCCTGCTGGAACTAGCCCTGCTTTCCCATTTTGAGGGCGGCCTTCATGCCTGCCTTGACGCTCCCTGACATTCCCGGCTCCCGACAGGCCAGTGAGCCCTGGAAGAGTGCTTCGGGGAAAATCATGAGTTTGCTCTCTCTAAACCAGGGGCTTCCGCGGCCGCGGTGGCGGTCCGCACGGCAGGCTCCAGAGCCAAAGGGAGCCTCAACGTGAGAACTGGCCTCCAGGTTAGGCCCTGAGTAGCCGTGCAGAAAGGGAGGCATGCAGCTCTTTCCGGGAGTTCTTAGTCGCTTTGCTTTCAAGGCAGTACACGCCCGGGGACTCCTAGGCCCCACGGGCGTGCAGCGTTTTCCCTCCAAGGTCCCTGAGTGCCTCCAGACACCTGTGGGCCGGCTGAGCAACGTCGAGGTCCATTGGTTGATTCCCTCGGAGGACCCCCGTGCGTGCCGAGTGCTGGGCAACCACACACTGCGCGTTCCTTGAGGAGCGCTACATCTCCAGAGCCCTCGAACGCCCTTCGGGACAACATGGCTGGTGGGTGCGAGGTGCCCAGGAAGACTCTGTCACGGCCCTTGTGTGAGCTGCCATGAGAGAACGCTGTGCTTGCAACACTGCGAGGCCCGCCCTCGTGCCTGAAGTCACTCTGCTCGAGGAGAAAGTCAGCACCTTAGCGTGCTGTGTGGCTCCCGGCACACCCAGCATGAAGCCATGCCTGGAAGTAAGGCCCTGGTTTGCCGTGCAGAAGCGGAGGCGTGCTGCACTTTCCAGGAGGCGGTGGCCTCTGCTCTGCATACCTTGAACGGCAGCACAGCCTTCTGGACACCTGGGAGGCTAGCCGGGGCGCCCTGTTCCCGGCAGGAACACTGAGTAACCAACCCCAGGCGCACCTGGCTCTGCTAAGCACCATCCAGGCCCGTAGCCCCTTAGAGCCCCTCTGTGCACGCCGAGCGTAGGGAAACGCACTGCCCTCTCTTTTGGAGCAGCTTGGTTTCCTCAGCACTCGCACACGTTCACGAACGCCGTTCTGCCACATCCCACATGGCGCGGAGGTCTTACGCGTTGCCCTAATCGGAGCTGCGCTCAGAGTAACCCTCGTCTTCGCATTCCATCCAGGACCTCCTGACTGAAGGCACCGTGCCTCCTAGAGGACGGCGGCTTGGGTTCTTACTGCAATTCAAGTCCTGTTCCTTCTTTGGCACTGCAGGCAGCCCCAGGCCCAGAGGAGCGGCTACGGCGTTCCTTGGTTGAGACAGTTCGCTGGATGCGGGACTCCCTCCTGCGATAAGTTGACTCGGGGAAGGAAACGCAGGGTAACCGGTGTCTCCTGGGACTCGTCAGAAACCACAGGGATGTACGCTGAGTGTGCCCATGAACACGGGGGCCTGCTGGAACTAGCCCTGCTTTCCCATTTTGAGGGCGGCATTCATGCCTGCCTTGACGCTCCCTGACATTCCCGGCTCCCGACAGGCCAGTGAGCCCTGGAAGAGTGCTTCGGGGAAAATCATGAGTTTGCTCTCTCTAAACCAGGGGCTTCCGCGGCCGCGGTGGCGGTCCGCACGGCAGGCTCCAGAGCCAAAGGGAGCCTCAACGTGAGAACTGGCCTCCAGGTTAGGCCCTGAGTAGCCGTGCAGAAAGGGAGGCATGCAGCTCTTTCCGGGAGTTCTTAGTCGCTTTGCTTTCAAGGCAGTACACGCCCGGGGACTCCTAGGCCCCAGGGGCGTGCAGCGTTTTCCCTCCAAGGTCCCTGAGTGCCTCCAGACACCTGTGGGCCGGCTGAGCAACGTCGAGGTCCATTGGTTGATTCCCTCGGAGGACCCCCGTGCGTGCCGAGTGCTGGGCAACCACACACTGCGCGTTCCTTGAGGAGCGCTACCTCTCCAGAGCCCTCGAACGCCCTTCGGGACAACATGGCTGGTGGGTGCGAGGTGCCCAGGAAGATTCTGTCACGGCCCTTGTGTGAGCTGCCATGAGAGAACGCTGTGCTTGCAACACTGCGAGGCCCGCCCTCGTGCCTGAAGTCACTCTGCTCGAGGAGAAAGTCAGCACCTTAGCGTGCTGTGTGGCTCCCGGCACACCCAGCATGAAGCCATGCCTGGAAGTAAGGCCCTGGTTTGCCGTGCAGAAGCGGAGGCGTGCTGCACTTTCCAGGAGGCGGTGGCCTCTGCTCTGCATACCTTGAACGGCAGCACAGCCTTCTGGACACCTGGGAGGCTAGCCGGGGCGCCCTGTTCCCGGCAGGAACACTGAGTAACCCCAGGCGCACCTGGCTCTGCTAAGCACCATCCAGGCCCGTAGCCCCTTAGAGCCCCTCTGTGCACGCCGAGCGTAGGGAAACGCACTGCCCTCTCTTTTGGAGCAGCTTGGTTTCCTCAGCACTCGCACACGTTCACGAACGCCGTTCTGCCACATCCCACATGGCGCGGAGGTCTTACGCGTTGCCCTAATCGGAGCTGCGCTCAGAGTAACCCTCGTCTTCGCATTCCATCCAGGACCTCCTGACTGAAGGCACCGTGCCTCCTAGAGGACGGCGGCTTGGGTTCTTACTGCAATTCAAGTCCTGTTCCTTCTTTGGCACTGCAGGCAGCCCCAGGCCCAGAGGAGCGGCTACGGCGTTCCTTGGTTGAGACAGTTCGCTGGATGCGGGACTCCCTCCTGCGATAAGTTGACTCGGGGAAGGAAACGCAGGGTAACCGGTGTCTCCTGGGACTCGTCAGAAACCACAGGGATGTACGCTGAGTGTGCCCATGAACACGGGGGCCTGCTGGAACTAGCCCTGCTTTCCCATTTTGAGGGCGGCATTCATGCCTGCCTTGACGCTCCCTGACATTCCCGGCTCCCGACAGGCCAGTGAGCCCTGGAAGAGTGCTTCGGGGAAAATCATGAGTTTGCTCTCTCTAAACCAGGGGCTTCCGCGGCCGCGGTGGCGGTCCGCACGGCAGGCTCCAGAGCCAAAGGGAGCCTCAACGTGAGAACTGGCCTCCAGGTTAGGCCCTGAGTAGCCGTGCAGAAAGGGAGGCATGCAGCTCTTTCCGGGAGTTCTTAGTCGCTTTGCTTTCAAGGCAGTACACGCCCGGGGACTCCTAGGCCCCAGGGGCGTGCAGCGTTTTCCCTCCAAGGTCCCTGAGTGCCTCCAGACACCTGTGGGCCGGCTGAGCAACGTCGAGGTCCATTGGCTGATTCCCTCGGAGGACCCCCGTGCGTGCCGAGTGCTGGGCAACCACACACTGCGCGTTCCTTGAGGAGCGCTACATCTCCAGAGCCCTCGAACGCCCTTCGGGACAACATGGCTGGTGGGTGCGAGGTGCCCAGGAAGACTCTGTCACGGCCCTTGTGTGAGCTGCCATGAGAGAACGCTGTGCTTGCAACACTGCGAGGCCCGCCCTCGTGCCTGAAGTCACTCTGCTCGAGGAGAAAGTCAGCACCTTAGCGTGCTGTGTGGCTCCCGGCACACCCCGCATGAAGCCATGCCTGGAAGTAAGGCCCTGGTTTGCCGTGCAGAAGCGGAGGCGTGCTGCACTTTCCAGGAGGCGGTGGCCTCTGCTCTGCATACCTTGAACGGCAGCACAGCCTTCTGGACACCTGGGAGGCTAGCCGGGGCGCCCTGTTCCCGGCAGGAACACTGAGTAACCAACCCCAGGCGCACCTGGCTCTGCTAAGCACCATCCAGGCCCGTAGCCCCTTAGAGCCCCTCTGTGCACGCCGAGCGTAGGGAAACGCACTGCCCTCTCTTTTGGAGCAGCTTGGTTTCCTCAGCACTCGCACACGTTCACGAACGCCGTTCTGCCACATCCCACATGGCGCGGAGGTCTTACGCGTTGCCCTAATCGGAGCTGCGCTCAGAGTAACCCTCGTCTTCGCATTCCATCCAGGACCTCCTGACTGAAGGCACCGTGCCTCCTAGAGGACGGCGGCTTGGGTTCTTACTGCAATTCAAGTCCTGTTCCTTCTTTGGCACTGCAGGCAGCCCCAGGCCCAGAGGAGCGGCTACGGCGTTCCTTGGTTGAGACAGTTCGCTGGATGCGGGACTCCCTCCTGCGATAAGTTGACTCGGGGAAGGAAACGCAGGGTAACCGGTGTCTCCTGGGACTCGTCAGAAACCACAGGGATGTACGCTGAGTGTGCCCATGAACATGGGGGCCTGCTGGAACTAGCCCTGCTTTCCCATTTTGAGGGCGGCATTCATGCCTGCCTTGACGCTCCCTGACATTCCCGGCTCCCGACAGGCCAGTGAGCCCTGGAAGAGTGCTTCGGGGAAAATCATGAGTTTGCTCTCTCTAAACCAGGGGCTTCCGCGGCCGCGGTGGCGGTCCGCACGGCAGGCTCCAGAGCCAAAGGGAGCCTCAACGTGAGAACTGGCCTCCAGGTTAGGCCCTGAGTAGCCGTGCAGAAAGGGAGGCATGCAGCTCTTTCCGGGAGTTCTTAGTCGCTTTGCTTTCAAGGCAGTACACGCCCGGGGACTCCTAGGCCCCAGGGGCGTGCAGCGTTTTGCCTCCAAGGTCCCTGAGTGCCTCCAGACACCTGTGGGCCGGCTGAGCAACGTCGAGGTCCATTGGTTGATTCCCTCGGAGGACCCCCGTGCGTGCCGAGTGCTGGGCAACCACACACTGCGCGTTCCTTGAGGAGCGCTACATCTCCAGAGCCCTCGAACGCCCTTCGGGACAACATGGCTGGTGGGTGCGAGGTGCCCAGGAAGACTCTGTCACGGCCCTTGTGTGAGCTGCCATGAGAGAACGCTGTGCTTGCAACACTGCGAGGCCCGCCCTCGTGCCTGAAGTCACTCTGCTCGAGGAGAAAGTCAGCACCTTAGCGTGCTGTGTGGCTCCCGGCACACCCAGCATGAAGCCATGCCTGGAAGTAAGGCCCTGGTTTGCCGTGCAGAAGCGGAGGCGTGCTGCACTTTCCAGGAGGCGGTGGCCTCTGCTCTGCATACCTTGAACGGCAGCACAGCCTTCTGGACACCTGGGAGGCTAGCCGGGGCGCCCTGTTCCCGGCAGGAACACTGAGTAACCCCAGGCGCACCTGGCTCTGCTAAGCACCATCCAGGCCCGTAGCCCCTTAGAGCCCCTCTGTGCACGCCGAGCGTAGGGAAACGCACTGCCCTCTCTTTTGGAGCAGCTTGGTTTCCTCAGCACTCGCACACGTTCACGAACGCCGTTCTGCCACATCCCACATGGCGCGGAGGTCTTACGCGTTGCCCTAATCGGAGCTGCGCTCAGAGTAACCCTCGTCTTCGCATTCCATCCAGGACCTCCTGACTGAAGGCACCGTGCCTCCTAGAGGACGGCGGCTTGGGTTCTTACTGCAATTCAAGTCCTGTTCCTTCTTTGGCACTGCAGGCAGCCCCAGGCCCAGAGGAGCGGCTACGGCGTTCCTTGGTTGAGACAGTTCGCTGGATGCGGGACTCCCTCCTGCGATAAGTTGACTCGGGGAAGGAAACGCAGGGTAACCGGTGTCTCCTGGGACTCGTCAGAAACCACAGGGATGTACGCTGAGTGTGCCCATGAACACGGGGGCCTGCTGGAACTAGCCCTGCTTTCCCATTTTGAGGGCGGCCTTCATGCCTGCCTTGACGCTCCCTGACATTCCCGGCTCCCGACAGGCCAGTGAGCCCTGGAAGAGTGCTTCGGGGAAAATCATAAGTTTGCTCTCTCTAAACCAGGGGCTTCCGCGGCCGCGGTGGCGGTCCGCACGGCAGGCTCCAGAGCCAAAGGGAGCCTCAACGTGAGAACTGGCCTCCAGGTTAGGCCCTGAGTAGCCGTGCAGAAAGGGAGGCATGCAGCTCTTTCCGGGAGTTCTTAGTCGCTTTGCTTTCAAGGCAGTACACGCCCGGGGACTCCTAGGCCCCACGGGCGTGCAGCGTTTTCCCTCCAAGGTCCCTGAGTGCCTCCAGACACCTGTGGGCCGGCTGAGCAACGTCGAGGTCCATTGGTTGATTCCCTCGGAGGACCCCCGTGCGTGCCGAGTGCTGGGCAACCACACACTGCGCGTTCCTTGAGGAGCGCTACATCTCCAGAGCCCTCGAACGCCCTTCGGGACAACATGGCTGGTGGGTGCGAGGTGCCCAAGAAGACTCTGTCACGGCCCTTGTGTGAGCTGCCATGAGAGAACGCTGTGCTTGCAACACTGCGAGGCCCGCCCTCGTGCCTGAAGTCACTCTGCTCGAGGAGAAAGTCAGCACCTTAGCGTGCTGTGTGGCTCCCGGCACACCCAGCATGAAGCCATGCCTGGAAGTAAGGCCCTGGTTTGCCGTGCAGAAGCGGAGGCGTGCTGCACTTTCCAGGAGGCGGTGGCCTCTGCTCTGCATACCTTGAACGGCAGCACAGCCTTCTGGACACCTGGGAGGCTAGCCGGGGCGCCCTGTTCCCGGCAGGAACACTGAGTAACCAACCCCAGGCGCACCTGGCTCTGCTAAGCACCATCCAGGCCCGTAGCCCCTTAGAGCCCCTCTGTGCACGCCGAGCGTAGGGAAACGCACTGCCCTCTCTTTTGGAGCAGCTTGGTTTCCTCAGCACTCGCACACGTTCACGAACGCCGTTCTGCCACATCCCACATGGCGCGGAGGTCTTACGCGTTGCCCTAATCGGAGCTGCGCTCAGAGTAACCCTCGTCTTCGCATTCCATCCAGGACCTCCTGACTGAAGGCACCGTGCCTCCTAGAGGACGGCGGCTTGGGTTCTTACTGCAATTCAAGTCCTGTTCCTTCTTTGGCACTGCAGGCAGCCCCAGGCCCAGAGGAGCGGCTACGGCGTTCCTTGGTTGAGACAGTTCGCTGGATGCGGGACTCCCTCCTGCGATAAGTTGACTCGGGGAAGGAAACGCAGGGTAACCGGTGTCTCCTGGGACTCGTCAGAAACCACAGGGATGTACGCTGAGTGTGCCCATGAACACGGGGGCCTGCTGGAACTAGCCCTGCTTTCCCATTTTGAGGGCGGCATTCATGCCTGCCTTGACGCTCCCTGACATTCCCGGCTCCCGACAGGCCAGTGAGCCCTGGAAGAGTGCTTCGGGGAAAATCATGAGTTTGCTCTCTCTAAACCAGGGGCTTCCGCGGCCGCGGTGGCGGTCCGCACGGCAGGCTCCAGAGCCAAAGGGAGCCTCAACGTGAGAACTGGCCTCCAGGTTAGGCCCTGAGTAGCCGTGCAGAAAGGGAGGCATGCAGCTCTTTCCGGGAGTTCTTAGTCGCTTTGCTTTCAAGGCAGTACACGCCCGGGGACTCCTAGGCCCCAGGGGCGTGCAGCGTTTTCCCTCCAAGGTCCCTGAGTGCCTCCAGACACCTGTGGGCCGGCTGAGCAACGTCGAGGTCCATTGGTTGATTCCCTCGGAGGACCCCCGTGCGTGCCGAGTGCTGGGCAACCACACACTGCGCGTTCCTTGAGGAGCGCTACATCTCCAGAGCCCTCGAACGCCCTTCGGGACAACATGGCTGGTGGGTGCGAGGTGCCCAGGAAGACTCTGTCACGGCCCTTGTGTGAGCTGCCATGAGAGAACGCTGTGCTTGCAACACTGCGAGGCCCGCCCTCGTGCCTGAAGTCACTCTGCTCGAGGAGAAAGTCAGCACCTTAGCGTGCTGTGTGGCTCCCGGCACACCCAGCATGAAGCCATGCCTGGAAGTAAGGCCCTGGTTTGCCGTGCAGAAGCGGAGGCGTGCTGCACTTTCCAGGAGGCGGTGGCCTCTGCTCTGCATACCTTGAACGGCAGCACAGCCTTCTGGACACCTGGGAGGCTAGCCGGGGCGCCCTGTTCCCGGCAGGAACACTGAGTAACCCCAGGCGCACCTGGCTCTGCTAAGCACCATCCAGGCCCGTAGCCCCTTAGAGCCCCTCTGTGCACGCCGAGCGTAGGGAAACGCACTGCCCTCTCTTTTGGAGCAGCTTGGTTTCCTCAGCACTCGCACACGTTCACGAACGCCGTTCTGCCACATCCCACATGGCGCGGAGGTCTTACGCGTTGCCCTAATCGGAGCTGCGCTCAGAGTAACCCTCGTCTTCGCATTCCATCCAGGACCTCCTGACTGAAGGCACCGTGCCTCCTAGAGGACGGCGGCTTGGGTTCTTACTGCAATTCAAGTCCTGTTCCTTCTTTGGCACTGCAGGCAGCCCCAGGCCCAGAGGAGCGGCTACGGCGTTCCTTGGTTGAGACAGTTCGCTGGATGCGGGACTCCCTCCTGCGATAAGTTGACTCGGGGAAGGAAACGCAGGGTAACCGGTGTCTCCTGGGACTCGTCAGAAACCACAGGGATGTACGCTGAGTGTGCCCATGAACACGGGGGCCTGCTGGAACTAGCCCTGCTTTCCCATTTTGAGGGCGGCATTCATGCCTGCCTTGACGCTCCCTGACATTCCCGGCTCCCGACAGGCCAGTGAGCCCTGGAAGAGTGCTTCGGGGAAAATCATGAGTTTGCTCTCTCTAAACCAGGGGCTTCCGCGGCCGCGGTGGCGGTCCGCACGGCAGGCTCCAGAGCCAAAGGGAGCCTCAACGTGAGAACTGGCCTCCAGGTTAGGCCCTGAGTAGCCGTGCAGAAAGGGAGGCATGCAGCTCTTTCCGGGAGTTCTTAGTCGCTTTGCTTTCAAGGCAGTACACGCCCGGGGACTCCTAGGCCCCACGGGCGTGCAGCGTTTTCCCTCCAAGGTCCCTGAGTGCCTCCAGACACCTGTGGGCCGGCTGAGCAACGTCGAGGTCCATTGGTTGATTCCCTCGGAGGACCCCCGTGCGTGCCGAGTGCTGGGCAACCACACACTGCGCGTTCCTTGAGGAGCGCTACATCTCCAGAGCCCTCGAACGCCCTTCGGGACAACATGGCTGGTGGGTGCGAGGTGCCCAGGAAGACTCTGTCACGGCCCTTGTGTGAGCTGCCATGAGAGAACGCTGTGCTTGCAACACTGCGAGGCCCGCCCTCGTGCCTGAAGTCACTCTGCTCGAGGAGAAAGTCAGCACCTTAGCGTGCTGTGTGGCTCCCGGCACACCCAGCATGAAGCCATGCCTGGAAGTAAGGCCCTGGTTTGCCGTGCAGAAGCGGAGGCGTGCTGCACTTTCCAGGAGGCGGTGGCCTCTGCTCTGCATACCTTGAACGGCAGCACAGCCTTCTGGACACCTGGGAGGCTAGCCGGGGCGCCCTGTTCCCGGCAGGAACACTGAGTAACCCCAGGCGCACCTGGCTCTGCTAAGCACCATCCAGGCCCGTAGCCCCTTAGAGCCCCTCTGTGCACGCCGAGCGTAGGGAAACGCACTGCCCTCTCTTTTGGAGCAGCTTGGTTTCCTCAGCACTCGCACACGTTCACGAACGCCGTTCTGCCACATCCCACATGGCGCGGAGGTCTTACGCGTTGCCCTAATCGGAGCTGCGCTCAGAGTAACCCTCGTCTTCGCATTCCATCCAGGACCTCCTGACTGAAGGCACCGTGCCTCCTAGAGGACGGCGGCTTGGGTTCTTACTGCAATTCAAGTCCTGTTCCTTCTTTGGCACTGCAGGCAGCCCCAGGCCCAGAGGAGCGGCTACGGCGTTCCTTGGTTGAGACAGTTCGCTGGATGCGGGACTCCCTCCTGCGATAAGTTGACTCGGGGAAGGAAACGCAGGGTAACCGGTGTCTCCTGGGACTCGTCAGAAACCACAGGGATGTACGCTGAGTGTGCCCATGAACACGGGGGCCTGCTGGAACTAGCCCTGCTTTCCCATTTTGAGGGCGGCCTTCATGCCTGCCTTGACGCTCCCTGACATTCCCGGCTCCCGACAGGCCAGTGAGCCCTGGAAGAGTGCTTCGGGGAAAATCATGAGTTTGCTCTCTCTAAACCAGGGGCTTCCGCGGCCGCGGTGGCGGTCCGCACGGCAGGCTCCAGAGCCAAAGGGAGCCTCAACGTGAGAACTGGCCTCCAGGTTAGGCCCTGAGTAGCCGTGCAGAAAGGGAGGCATGCAGCTCTTTCCGGGAGTTCTTAGTCGCTTTGCTTTCAAGGCAGTACACGCCCGGGGACTCCTAGGCCCCAGGGGCGTGCAGCGTTTTCCCTCCAAGGTCCCTGAGTGCCTCCAGACACCTGTGGGCCGGCTGAGCAACGTCGAGGTCCATTGGCTGATTCCCTCGGAGGACCCCCGTGCGTGCCGAGTGCTGGGCAACCACACACTGCGCGTTCCTTGAGGAGCGCTACATCTCCAGAGCCCTCGAACGCCCTTCGGGACAACATGGCTGGTGGGTGCGAGGTGCCCAGGAAGACTCTGTCACGGCCCTTGTGTGAGCTGCCATGAGAGAACGCTGTGCTTGCAACACTGCGAGGCCCGCCCTCGTGCCTGAAGTCACTCTGCTCGAGGAGAAAGTCAGCACCTTAGCGTGCTGTGTGGCTCCCGGCACACCCCGCATGAAGCCATGCCTGGAAGTAAGGCCCTGGTTTGCCGTGCAGAAGCGGAGGCGTGCTGCACTTTCCAGGAGGCGGTGGCCTCTGCTCTGCATACCTTGAACGGCAGCACAGCCTTCTGGACACCTGGGAGGCTAGCCGGGGCGCCCTGTTCCCGGCAGGAACACTGAGTAACCAACCCCAGGCGCACCTGGCTCTGCTAAGCACCATCCAGGCCCGTAGCCCCTTAGAGCCCCTCTGTGCACGCCGAGCGTAGGGAAACGCACTGCCCTCTCTTTTGGATCAGCTTGGTTTCCTCAGCACTCGCACACGTTCACGAACGCCGTTCTGCCACATCCCACATGGCGCGGAGGTCTTACGCGTTGCCCTAATCGGAGCTGCGCTCAGAGTAACCCTCGTCTTCGCATTCCATCCAGGACCTCCTGACTGAAGGCACCGTGCCTCCTAGAGGACGGCGGCTTGGGTTCTTACTGCAATTCAAGTCCTGTTCCTTCTTTGGCACTGCAGGCAGCCCCAGGCCCAGAGGAGCGGCTACGGCGTTCCTTGGTTGAGACAGTTCGCTGGATGCGGGACTCCCTCCTGCGATAAGTTGACTCGGGGAAGGAAACGCAGGGTAACCGGTGTCTCCTGGGACTCGTCAGAAACCACAGGGATGTACGCTGAGTGTGCCCATGAACACGGGGGCCTGCTGGAACTAGCCCTGCTTTCCCATTTTGAGGGCGGCATTCATGCCTGCCTTGACGCTCCCTGACATTCCCGGCTCCCGACAGGCCAGTGAGCCCTGGAAGAGTGCTTCGGGGAAAATCATGAGTTTGCTCTCTCTAAACCAGGGGCTTCCGCGGCCGCGGTGGCGGTCCGCACGGCAGGCTCCAGAGCCAAAGGGAGCCTCAACGTGAGAACTGGCCTCCAGGTTAGGCCCTGAGTAGCCGTGCAGAAAGGGAGGCATGCAGCTCTTTCCGGGAGTTCTTAGTCGCTTTGCTTTCAAGGCAGTACACGCCCGGGGACTCCTAGGCCCCAGGGGCGTGCAGCGTTTTCCCTCCAAGGTCCCTGAGTGCCTCCAGACACCTGTGGGCCGGCTGAGCAACGTCGAGGTCCATTGGTTGATTCCCTCGGAGGACCCCCGTGCGTGCCGAGTGCTGGGCAACCACACACTGCGCGTTCCTTGAGGAGCGCTACATCTCCAGAGCCCTCGAACGCCCTTCGGGACAACATGGCTGGTGGGTGCGAGGTGCCCAGGAAGACTCTGTCACGGCCCTTGTGTGAGCTGCCATGAGAGAACGCTGTGCTTGCAACACTGCGAGGCCCGCCCTCGTGCCTGAAGTCACTCTGCTCGAGGAGAAAGTCAGCACCTTAGCGTGCTGTGTGGCTCCCGGCACACCCAGCATGAAGCCATGCCTGGAAGTAAGGCCCTGGTTTGCCGTGCAGAAGCGGAGGCGTGCTGCACTTTCCAGGAGGCGGTGGCCTCTGCTCTGCATACCTTGAACGGCAGCACAGCCTTCTGGACACCTGGGAGGCTAGCCGGGGCGCCCTGTTCCCGGCAGGAACACTGAGTAACCCCAGGCGCACCTGGCTCTGCTAAGCACCATCCAGGCCCGTAGCCCCTTAGAGCCCCTCTGTGCACGCCGAGCGTAGGGAAACGCACTGCCCTCTCTTTTGGAGCAGCTTGGTTTCCTCAGCACTCGCACACGTTCACGAACGCCGTTCTGCCACATCCCACATGGCGCGGAGGTCTTACGCGTTGCCCTAATCGGAGCTGCGCTCAGAGTAACCCTCGTCTTCGCATTCCATCCAGGACCTCCTGACTGAAGGCACCGTGCCTCCTAGAGGACGGCGGCTTGGGTTCTTACTGCAATTCAAGTCCTGTTCCTTCTTTGGCACTGCAGGCAGCCCCAGGCCCAGAGGAGCGGCTACGGCGTTCCTTGGTTGAGACAGTTCGCTGGATGCGGGACTCCCTCCTGCGATAAGTTGACTCGGGGAAGGAAACGCAGGGTAACCGGTGTCTCCTGGGACTCGTCAGAAACCACAGGGATGTACGCTGAGTGTGCCCATGAACACGGGGGCCTGCTGGAACTAGCCCTGCTTTCCCATTTTGAGGGCGGCCTTCATGCCTGCCTTGACGCTCCCTGACATTCCCGGCTCCCGACAGGCCAGTGAGCCCTGGAAGAGTGCTTCGGGGAAAATCATAAGTTTGCTCTCTCTAAACCAGGGGCTTCCGCGGCCGCGGTGGCGGTCCGCACGGCAGGCTCCAGAGCCAAAGGGAGCCTCAACGTGAGAACTGGCCTCCAGGTTAGGCCCTGAGTAGCCGTGCAGAAAGGGAGGCATGCAGCTCTTTCCGGGAGTTCTTAGTCGCTTTGCTTTCAAGGCAGTACACGCCCGGGGACTCCTAGGCCCCACGGGCGTGCAGCGTTTTCCCTCCAAGGTCCCTGAGTGCCTCCAGACACCTGTGGGCCGGCTGAGCAACGTCGAGGTCCATTGGTTGATTCCCTCGGAGGACCCCCGTGCGTGCCGAGTGCTGGGCAACCACACACTGCGCGTTCCTTGAGGAGCGCTACATCTCCAGAGCCCTCGAACGCCCTTCGGGACAACATGGCTGGTGGGTGCGAGGTGCCCAGGAAGACTCTGTCACGGCCCTTGTGTGAGCTGCCATGAGAGAACGCTGTGCTTGCAACACTGCGAGGCCCGCCCTCGTGCCTGAAGTCACTCTGCTCGAGGAGAAAGTCAGCACCTTAGCGTGCTGTGTGGCTCCCGGCACACCCAGCATGAAGCCATGCCTGGAAGTAAGGCCCTGGTTTGCCGTGCAGAAGCGGAGGCGTGCTGCACTTTCCAGGAGGCGGTGGCCTCTGCTCTGCATACCTTGAACGGCAGCACAGCCTTCTGGACACCTGGGAGGCTAGCCGGGGCGCCCTGTTCCCGGCAGGAACACTGAGTAACCCCAGGCGCACCTGGCTCTGCTAAGCACCATCCAGGCCCGTAGCCCCTTAGAGCCCCTCTGTGCACGCCGAGCGTAGGGAAACGCACTGCCCTCTCTTTTGGAGCAGCTTGGTTTCCTCAGCACTCGCACACGTTCACGAACGCCGTTCTGCCACATCCCACATGGCGCGGAGGTCTTACGCGTTGCCCTAATCGGAGCTGCGCTCAGAGTAACCCTCGTCTTCGCATTCCATCCAGGACCTCCTGACTGAAGGCACCGTGCCTCCTAGAGGACGGCGGCTTGGGTTCTTACTGCAATTCAAGTCCTGTTCCTTCTTTGGCACTGCAGGCAGCCCCAGGCCCAGAGGAGCGGCTACGGCGTTCCTTGGTTGAGACAGTTCGCTGGATGCGGGACTCCCTCCTGCGATAAGTTGACTCGGGGAAGGAAACGCAGGGTAACCGGTGTCTCCTGGGACTCGTCAGAAACCACAGGGATGTACGCTGAGTGTGCCCATGAACACGGGGGCCTGCTGGAACTAGCCCTGTTTTCCCATTTTGAGGGCGGCATTCATGCCTGCCTTGACGCTCCCTGACATTCCCGGCTCCCGACAGGCCAGTGAGCCCTGGAAGAGTGCTTCGGGGAAAATCATGAGTTTGCTCTCTCTAAACCAGGGGCTTCCGCGGCCGCGGTGGCGGTCCGCACGGCAGGCTCCAGAGCCAAAGGGAGCCTCAACGTGAGAACTGGCCTCCAGGTTAGGCCCTGAGTAGCCGTGCAGAAAGGGAGGCATGCAGCTCTTTCCGGGAGTTCTTAGTCGCTTTGCTTTCAAGGCAGTACACGCCCGGGGACTCCTAGGCCCCAGGGGCGTGCAGCGTTTTCCCTCCAAGGTCCCTGAGTGCCTCCAGACACCTGTGGGCCGGCTGAGCAACGTCGAGGTCCATTGGTTGATTCCCTCGGAGGACCCCCGTGCGTGCCGAGTGCTGGGCAACCACACACTGCGCGTTCCTTGAGGAGCGCTACATCTCCAGAGCCCTCGAACGCCCTTCGGGACAACATGGCTGGTGGGTGCGAGGTGCCCAGGAAGACTCTGTCACGGCCCTTGTGTGAGCTGCCATGAGAGAACGCTGTGCTTGCAACACTGCGAGGCCCGCCCTCGTGCCTGAAGTCACTCTGCTCGAGGAGAAAGTCAGCACCTTAGCGTGCTGTGTGGCTCCCGGCACACCCAGCATGAAGCCATGCCTGGAAGTAAGGCCCTGGTTTGCCGTGCAGAAGCGGAGGCGTGCTGCACTTTCCAGGAGGCGGTGGCCTCTGCTCTGCATACCTTGAACGGCAGCACAGCCTTCTGGACACCTGGGAGGCTAGCCGGGGCGCCCTGTTCCCGGCAGGAACACTGAGTAACCCCAGGCGCACCTGGCTCTGCTAAGCACCATCCAGGCCCGTAGCCCCTTAGAGCCCCTCTGTGCACGCCGAGCGTAGGGAAACGCACTGCCCTCTCTTTTGGAGCAGCTTGGTTTCCTCAGCACTCGCACACGTTCACGAACGCCGTTCTGCCACATCCCACATGGCGCGGAGGTCTTACGCGTTGCCCTAATCGGAGCTGCGCTCAGAGTAACCCTCGTCTTCGCATTCCATCCAGGACCTCCTGACTGAAGGCACCGTGCCTCCTAGAGGACGGCGGCTTGGGTTCTTACTGCAATTCAAGTCCTGTTCCTTCTTTGGCACTGCAGGCAGCCCCAGGCCCAGAGGAGCGGCTACGGCGTTCCTTGGTTGAGACAGTTCGCTGGATGCGGGACTCCCTCCTGCGATAAGTTGACTCGGGGAAGGAAACGCAGGGTAACCGGTGTCTCCTGGGACTCGTCAGAAACCACAGGGATGTACGCTGAGTGTGCCCATGAACACGGGGGCCTGCTGGAACTAGCCCTGCTTTCCCATTTTGAGGGCGGCCTTCATGCCTGCCTTGACGCTCCCTGACATTCCCGGCTCCCGACAGGCCAGTGAGCCCTGGAAGAGTGCTTCGGGGAAAATCATGAGTTTGCTCTCTCTAAACCAGGGGCTGCTGCGGCCGCGGTGGCGGTCCGCACGGCAGGCTCCAGAGCCAAAGGGAGCCTCAACGTGAGAACTGGCCTCCAGGTTAGGCCCTGAGTAGCCGTGCAGAAAGGGAGGCATGCAGCTCTTTCCGGGAGTTCTTAGTCGCTTTGCTTTCAAGGCAGTACACGCCCGGGGACTCCTAGGCCCCAGGGGCGTGCAGCGTTTTCCCTCCAAGGTCCCTGAGTGCCTCCAGACACCTATGGGCCGGCTGAGCAACGTCGAGGTCCATTGGTTGATTCCCTCGGAGGACCCCCGTGCGTGCCGAGTGCTGGGCAACCACACACTGCGCGTTCCTTGAGGAGCGCTACATCTCCAGAGCGCTCGAACGCCCTTCGGGACAACATGGCTGGTGGGTGCGAGGTGCCCAGGAAGACTCTGTCACGGCCCTTGTGTGAGCTGCCATGAGAGAACGCTGTGCTTGCAACACTGCGAGGCCCGCCCTCGTGCCTGAAGTCACTCTGCTCGAGGAGAAAGTCAGCACCTTAGCGTGCTGTGTGGCTCCCGGCACACCCCGCATGAAGCCATGCCTGGAAGTAAGGCCCTGGTTTGCCGTGCAGAAGCGGAGGCGTGCTGCACTTTCCAGGAGGCGGTGGCCTCTGCTCTGCATACCTTGAACGGCAGCACAGCCTTCTGGACACCTGGGAGGCTAGCCGGGGCGCCCTGTTCCCGGCAGGAACACTGAGTAACCCCAGGCGCACCTGGCTCTGCTAAGCACCATCCAGGCCCGTAGCCCCTTAGAGCCCCTCTGTGCACGCCGAGCGTAGGGAAACGCACTGCCCTCTCTTTTGGAGCAGCTTGGTTTCCTCAGCACTCGCACACGTTCACGAACGCCGTTCTGCCACATCCCACATGGCGCGGAGGTCTTACGCGTTGCCCTAATCGGAGCTGCGCTCAGAGTAACCCTCGTCTTCGCATTCCATCCAGGACCTCCTGACTGAAGGCACCGTGCCTCCTAGAGGACGGCGGCTTGGGTTCTTACTGCAATTCAAGTCCTGTTCCTTCTTTGGCACTGCAGGCAGCCCCAGGCCCAGAGGAGCGGCTACGGCGTTCCTTGGTTGAGACAGTTCGCTGGATGCGGGACTCCCTCCTGCGATAAGTTGACTCGGGGAAGGAAACGCAGGGTAACCGGTGTCTCCTGGGACTCGTCAGAAACCACAGGGATGTACGCTGAGTGTGCCCATGAACACGGGGGCCTGCTGGAACTAGCCCTGCTTTCCCATTTTGAGGGCGGCATTCATGCCTGCCTTGACGCTCCCTGACATTCCCGGCTCCCGACAGGCCAGTGAGCCCTGGAAGAGTGCTTCGGGGAAAATCATGAGTTTGCTCTCTCTAAACCAGGGGCTTCCGCGGCCGCGGTGGCGGTCCGCACGGCAGGCTCCAGAGCCAAAGGGAGCCTCAACGTGAGAACTGGCCTCCAGGTTAGGCCCTGAGTAGCCGTGCAGAAAGGGAGGCATGCAGCTCTTTCCGGGAGTTCTTAGTCGCTTTGCTTTCAAGGCAGTACACGCCCGGGGACTCCTAGGCCCCAGGGGCGTGCAGCGTTTTCCCTCCAAGGTCCCTGAGTGCCTCCAGACACCTGTGGGCCGGCTGAGCAACGTCGAGGTCCATTGGTTGATTCCCTCGGAGGACCCCCGTGCGTGCCGAGTGCTGGGCAACCACACACTGCGCGTTCCTTGAGGAGCGCTACATCTCCAGAGCCCTCGAACGCCCTTCGGGACAACATGGCTGGTGGGTGCGAGGTGCCCAGGAAGACTCTGTCACGGCCCTTGTGTGAGCTGCCATGAGAGAACGCTGTGCTTGCAACACTGCGAGGCCCGCCCTCGTGCCTGAAGTCACTCTGCTCGAGGAGAAAGTCAGCACCTTAGCGTGCTGTGTGGCTCCCGGCACACCCAGCATGAAGCCATGCCTGGAAGTAAGGCCCTGGTTTGCCGTGCAGAAGCGGAGGCGTGCTGCACTTTCCAGGAGGCGGTGGCCTCTGCTCTGCATACCTTGAACGGCAGCACAGCCTTCTGGACACCTGGGAGGCTAGCCGGGGCGCCCTGTTCCCGGCAGGAACACTGAGTAACCCCAGGCGCACCTGGCTCTGCTAAGCACCATCCAGGCCCGTAGCCCCTTAGAGCCCCTCTGTGCACGCCGAGCGTAGGGAAACGCACTGCCCTCTCTTTTGGAGCAGCTTGGTTTCCTCAGCACTCGCACACGTTCACGAACGCCGTTCTGCCACATCCCACATGGCGCGGAGGTCTTACGCGTTGCCCTAATCGGAGCTGCGCTCAGAGTAACCCTCGTCTTCGCATTCCATCCAGGACCTCCTGACTGAAGGCACCGTGCCTCCTAGAGGACGGCGGCTTGGGTTCTTACTGCAATTCAAGTCCTGTTCCTTCTTTGGCACTGCAGGCAGCCCCAGGCCCAGAGGAGCGGCTACGGCGTTCCTTGGTTGAGACAGTTCGCTGGATGCGGGACTCCCTCCTGCGATAAGTTGACTCGGGGAAGGAAACGCAGGGTAACCGGTGTCTCCTGGGACTCGTCAGAAACCACAGGGATGTACGCTGAGTGTGCCCATGAACACGGGGGCCTGCTGGAACTAGCCCTGCTTTCCCATTTTGAGGGCGGCCTTCATGCCTGCCTTGACGCTCCCTGACATTCCCGGCTCCCGACAGGCCAGTGAGCCCTGGAAGAGTGCTTCGGGGAAAATCATAAGTTTGCTCTCTCTAAACCAGGGGCTTCCGCGGCCGCGGTGGCGGTCCGCACGGCAGGCTCCAGAGCCAAAGGGAGCCTCAACGTGAGAACTGGCCTCCAGGTTAGGCCCTGAGTAGCCGTGCAGAAAGGGAGGCATGCAGCTCTTTCCGGGAGTTCTTAGTCGCTTTGCTTTCAAGGCAGTACACGCCCGGGGACTCCTAGGCCCCACGGGCGTGCAGCGTTTTCCCTCCAAGGTCCCTGAGTGCCTCCAGACACCTGTGGGCCGGCTGAGCAACGTCGAGGTCCATTGGTTGATTCCCTCGGAGGACCCCCGTGCGTGCCGAGTGCTGGGCAACCACACACTGCGCGTTCCTTGAGGAGCGCTACATCTCCAGAGCCCTCGAACGCCCTTCGGGACAACATGGCTGGTGGGTGCGAGGTGCCCAGGAAGACTCTGTCACGGCCCTTGTGTGAGCTGCCATGAGAGAACGCTGTGCTTGCAACACTGCGAGGCCCGCCCTCGTGCCTGAAGTCACTCTGCTCGAGGAGAAAGTCAGCACCTTAGCGTGCTGTGTGGCTCCCGGCACACCCAGCATGAAGCCATGCCTGGAAGTAAGGCCCTGGTTTGCCGTGCAGAAGCGGAGGCGTGCTGCACTTTCCAGGAGGCGGTGGCCTCTGCTCTGCATACCTTGAACGGCAGCACAGCCTTCTGGACACCTGGGAGGCTAGCCGGGGCGCCCTGTTCCCGGCAGGAACACTGAGTAACCCCAGGCGCACCTGGCTCTGCTAAGCACCATCCAGGCCCGTAGCCCCTTAGAGCCCCTCTGTGCACGCCGAGCGTAGGGAAACGCACTGCCCTCTCTTTTGGAGCAGCTTGGTTTCCTCAGCACTCGCACACGTTCACGAACGCCGTTCTGCCACATCCCACATGGCGCGGAGGTCTTACGCGTTGCCCTAATCGGAGCTGCGCTCAGAGTAACCCTCGTCTTCGCATTCCATCCAGGACCTCCTGACTGAAGGCACCGTGCCTCCTAGAGGACGGCGGCTTGGGTTCTTACTGCAATTCAAGTCCTGTTCCTTCTTTGGCACTGCAGGCAGCCCCAGGCCCAGAGGAGCGGCTACGGCGTTCCTTGGTTGAGACAGTTCGCTGGATGCGGGACTCCCTCCTGCGATAAGTTGACTCGGGGAAGGAAACGCAGGGTAACCGGTGTCTCCTGGGACTCGTCAGAAACCACAGGGATGTACGCTGAGTGTGCCCATGAACACGGGGGCCTGCTGGAACTAGCCCTGTTTTCCCATTTTGAGGGCGGCATTCATGCCTGCCTTGACGCTCCCTGACATTCCCGGCTCCCGACAGGCCAGTGAGCCCTGGAAGAGTGCTTCGGGGAAAATCATGAGTTTGCTCTCTCTAAACCAGGGGCTTCCGCGGCCGCGGTGGCGGTCCGCACGGCAGGCTCCAGAGCCAAAGGGAGCCTCAACGTGAGAACTGGCCTCCAGGTTAGGCCCTGAGTAGCCGTGCAGAAAGGGAGGCATGCAGCTCTTTCCGGGAGTTCTTAGTCGCTTTGCTTTCAAGGCAGTACACGCCCGGGGACTCCTAGGCCCCAGGGGCGTGCAGCGTTTTCCCTCCAAGGTCCCTGAGTGCCTCCAGACACCTGTGGGCCGGCTGAGCAACGTCGAGGTCCATTGGTTGATTCCCTCGGAGGACCCCCGTGCGTGCCGAGTGCTGGGCAACCACACACTGCGCGTTCCTTGAGGAGCGCTACATCTCCAGAGCCCTCGAACGCCCTTCGGGACAACATGGCTGGTGGGTGCGAGGTGCCCAGGAAGACTCTGTCACGGCCCTTGTGTGAGCTGCCATGAGAGAACGCTGTGCTTGCAACACTGCGAGGCCCGCCCTCGTGCCTGAAGTCACTCTGCTCGAGGAGAAAGTCAGCACCTTAGCGTGCTGTGTGGCTCCCGGCACACCCAGCATGAAGCCATGCCTGGAAGTAAGGCCCTGGTTTGCCGTGCAGAAGCGGAGGCGTGCTGCACTTTCCAGGAGGCGGTGGCCTCTGCTCTGCATACCTTGAACGGCAGCACAGCCTTCTGGACACCTGGGAGGCTAGCCGGGGCGCCCTGTTCCCGGCAGGAACACTGAGTAACCCCAGGCGCACCTGGCTCTGCTAAGCACCATCCAGGCCCGTAGCCCCTTAGAGCCCCTCTGTGCACGCCGAGCGTAGGGAAACGCACTGCCCTCTCTTTTGGAGCAGCTTGGTTTCCTCAGCACTCGCACACGTTCACGAACGCCGTTCTGCCACATCCCACATGGCGCGGAGGTCTTACGCGTTGCCCTAATCGGAGCTGCGCTCAGAGTAACCCTCGTCTTCGCATTCCATCCAGGACCTCCTGACTGAAGGCACCGTGCCTCCTAGAGGACGGCGGCTTGGGTTCTTACTGCAATTCAAGTCCTGTTCCTTCTTTGGCACTGCAGGCAGCCCCAGGCCCAGAGGAGCGGCTACGGCGTTCCTTGGTTGAGACAGTTCGCTGGATGCGGGACTCCCTCCTGCGATAAGTTGACTCGGGGAAGGAAACGCAGGGTAACCGGTGTCTCCTGGGACTCGTCAGAAACCACAGGGATGTACGCTGAGTGTGCCCATGAACACGGGGGCCTGCTGGAACTAGCCCTGCTTTCCCATTTTGAGGGCGGCCTTCATGCCTGCCTTGACGCTCCCTGACATTCCCGGCTCCCGACAGGCCAGTGAGCCCTGGAAGAGTGCTTCGGGGAAAATCATGAGTTTGCTCTCTCTAAACCAGGGGCTGCTGCGGCCGCGGTGGCGGTCCGCACGGCAGGCTCCAGAGCCAAAGGGAGCCTCAACGTGAGAACTGGCCTCCAGGTTAGGCCCTGAGTAGCCGTGCAGAAAGGGAGGCATGCAGCTCTTTCCGGGAGTTCTTAGTCGCTTTGCTTTCAAGGCAGTACACGCCCGGGGACTCCTAGGCCCCAGGGGCGTGCAGCGTTTTCCCTCCAAGGTCCCTGAGTGCCTCCAGACACCTATGGGCCGGCTGAGCAACGTCGAGGTCCATTGGTTGATTCCCTCGGAGGACCCCCGTGCGTGCCGAGTGCTGGGCAACCACACACTGCGCGTTCCTTGAGGAGCGCTACATCTCCAGAGCGCTCGAACGCCCTTCGGGACAACATGGCTGGTGGGTGCGAGGTGCCCAGGAAGACTCTGTCACGGCCCTTGTGTGAGCTGCCATGAGAGAACGCTGTGCTTGCAACACTGCGAGGCCCGCCCTCGTGCCTGAAGTCACTCTGCTCGAGGAGAAAGTCAGCACCTTAGCGTGCTGTGTGGCTCCCGGCACACCCCGCATGAAGCCATGCCTGGAAGTAAGGCCCTGGTTTGCCGTGCAGAAGCGGAGGCGTGCTGCACTTTCCAGGAGGCGGTGGCCTCTGCTCTGCATACCTTGAACGGCAGCACAGCCTTCTGGACACCTGGGAGGCTAGCCGGGGCGCCCTGTTCCCGGCAGGAACACTGAGTAACCCCAGGCGCACCTGGCTCTGCTAAGCACCATCCAGGCCCGTAGCCCCTTAGAGCCCCTCTGTGCACGCCGAGCGTAGGGAAACGCACTGCCCTCTCTTTTGGAGCAGCTTGGTTTCCTCAGCACTCGCACACGTTCACGAACGCCGTTCTGCCACATCCCACATGGCGCGGAGGTCTTACGCGTTGCCCTAATCGGAGCTGCGCTCAGAGTAACCCTCGTCTTCGCATTCCATCCAGGACCTCCTGACTGAAGGCACCGTGCCTCCTAGAGGACGGCGGCTTGGGTTCTTACTGCAATTCAAGTCCTGTTCCTTCTTTGGCACTGCAGGCAGCCCCAGGCCCAGAGGAGCGGCTACGGCGTTCCTTGGTTGAGACAGTTCGCTGGATGCGGGACTCCCTCCTGCGATAAGTTGACTCGGGGAAGGAAACGCAGGGTAACCGGTGTCTCCTGGGACTCGTCAGAAACCACAGGGATGTACGCTGAGTGTGCCCATGAACACGGGGGCCTGCTGGAACTAGCCCTGCTTTCCCATTTTGAGGGCGGCCTTCATGCCTGCCTTGACGCTCCCTGACATTCCCGGCTCCCGACAGGCCAGTGAGCCCTGGAAGAGTGCTTCGGGGAAAATCATGAGTTTGCTCTCTCTAAACCAGGGGCTGCCGCGGCCGCGGTGGCGGTCCGCACGGCAGGCTCCAGAGCCAAAGGGAGCCTCAACGTGAGAACTGGCCTCCAGGTTAGGCCCTGAGTAGCCGTGCAGAAAGGGAGGCATGCAGCTCTTTCCGGGAGTTCTTAGTCGCTTTGCTTTCAAGGCAGTACACGCCCGGGGACTCCTAGGCCCCACGGGCGTGCAGCGTTTTCCCTCCAAGGTCCCTGAGTGCCTCCAGACACCTGTGGGCCGGCTGAGCAACGTCGAGGTCCATTGGTTGATTCCCTCGGAGGACCCCCGTGCGTGCCGAGTGCTGGGCAACCACACACTGCGCGTTCCTTGAGGAGCGCTACATCTCCAGAGCCCTCGAACGCCCTTCGGGACAACATGGCTGGTGGGTGCGAGGTGCCCAAGAAGACTCTGTCACGGCCCTTGTGTGAGCTGCCATGAGAGAACGCTGTGCTTGCAACACTGCGAGGCCCGCCCTCGTGCCTGAAGTCACTCTGCTCGAGGAGAAAGTCAGCACCTTAGCGTGCTGTGTGGCTCCCGGCACACCCAGCATGAAGCCATGCCTGGAAGTAAGGCCCTGGTTTGCCGTGCAGAAGCGGAGGCGTGCTGCACTTTCCAGGAGGCGGTGGCCTCTGCTCTGCATACCTTGAACGGCAGCACAGCCTTCTGGACACCTGGGAGGCTAGCCGGGGCGCCCTGTTCCCGGCAGGAACACTGAGTAACCAACCCCAGGCGCACCTGGCTCTGCTAAGCACCATCCAGGCCCGTAGCCCCTTAGAGCCCCTCTGTGCACGCCGAGCGTAGGGAAACGCACTGCCCTCTCTTTTGGAGCAGCTTGGTTTCCTCAGCACTCGCACACGTTCACGAACGCCGTTCTGCCACATCCCACATGGCGCGGAGGTCTTACGCGTTGCACTAATCGGAGCTGCGCTCAGAGTAACCCTCGTCTTCGCATTCCATCCAGGACCTCCTGACTGAAGGCACCGTGCCTCCTAGAGGACGGCGGCTTGGGTTCTTACTGCAATTCAAGTCCTGTTCCTTCTTTGGCACTGCAGGCAGCCCCAGGCCCAGAGGAGCGGCTACGGCGTTCCTTGGTTGAGACAGTTCGCTGGATGCGGGACTCCCTCCTGCGATAAGTTGACTCGGGGAAGGAAACGCAGGGTAACCGGTGTCTCCTGGGACTCGTCAGAAACCACAGGGATGTACGCTGAGTGTGCCCATGAACACGGGGGCCTGCTGGAACTAGCCCTGCTTTCCCATTTTGAGGGCGGCATTCATGCCTGCCTTGACGCTCCCTGACATTCCCGGCTCCCGACAGGCCAGTGAGCCCTGGAAGAGTGCTTCGGGGAAAATCATGAGTTTGCTCTCTCTAAACCAGGGGCTGCCGCGGCCGCGGTGGCGGTCCGCACGGCAGGCTCCAGAGCCAAAGGGAGCCTCAACGTGAGAACTGGCCTCCAGGTTAGGCCCTGAGTAGCCGTGCAGAAAGGGAGGCATGCAGCTCTTTCCGGGAGTTCTTAGTCGCTTTGCTTTCAAGGCAGTACACGCCCGGGGACTCCTAGGCCCCAGGGGCGTGCAGCGTTTTCCCTCCAAGGTCCCTGAGTGCCTCCAGACACCTGTGGGCCGGCTGAGCAACGTCGAGGTCCATTGGTTGATTCCCTCGGAGGACCCCCGTGCGTGCCGAGTGCTGGGCAACCACACACTGCGCGTTCCTTGAGGAGCGCTACATCTCCAGAGCCCTCGAACGCCCTTCGGGACAACATGGCTGGTGGGTGCGAGGTGCCCAGGAAGACTCTGTCACGGCCCTTGTGTGAGCTGCCATGAGAGAACGCTGTGCTTGCAACACTGCGAGGCCCGCCCTCGTGCCTGAAGTCACTCTGCTCGAGGAGAAAGTCAGCACCTTAGCGTGCTGTGTGGCTCCCGGCACACCCAGCATGAAGCCATGCCTGGAAGTAAGGCCCTGGTTTGCCGTGCAGAAGCGGAGGCGTGCTGCACTTTCCAGGAGGCGGTGGCCTCTGCTCTGCATACCTTGAACGGCAGCACAGCCTTCTGGACACCTGGGAGGCTAGCCGGGGCGCCCTGTTCCCGGCAGGAACACTGAGTAACCCCAGGCGCACCTGGCTCTGCTAAGCACCATCCAGGCCCGTAGCCCCTTAGAGCCCCTCTGTGCACGCCGAGCGTAGGGAAACGCACTGCCCTCTCTTTTGGAGCAGCTTGGTTTCCTCAGCACTCGCACACGTTCACGAACGCCGTTCTGCCACATCCCACATGGCGCGGAGGTCTTACGCGTTGCCCTAATCGGAGCTGCGCTCAGAGTAACCCTCGTCTTCGCATTCCATCCAGGACCTCCTGACTGAAGGCACCGTGCCTCCTAGAGGACGGCGGCTTGGGTTCTTACTGCAATTCAAGTCCTGTTCCTTCTTTGGCACTGCAGGCAGCCCCAGGCCCAGAGGAGCGGCTACGGCGTTCCTTGGTTGAGACAGTTCGCTGGATGCGGGACTCCCTCCTGCGATAAGTTGACTCGGGGAAGGAAACGCAGGGTAACCGGTGTCTCCTGGGACTCGTCAGAAACCACAGGGATGTACGCTGAGTGTGCCCATGAACACGGGGGCCTGCTGGAACTAGCCCTGCTTTCCCATTTTGAGGGCGGCATTCATGCCTGCCTTGACGCTCCCTGACATTCCCGGCTCCCGACAGGCCAGTGAGCCCTGGAAGAGTGCTTCGGGGAAAATCATGAGTTTGCTCTCTCTAAACCAGGGGCTTCCGCGGCCGCGGTGGCGGTCCGCACGGCAGGCTCCAGAGCCAAAGGGAGCCTCAACGTGAGAACTGGCCTCCAGGTTAGGCCCTGAGTAGCCGTGCAGAAAGGGAGGCATGCAGCTCTTTCCGGGAGTTCTTAGTCGCTTTGCTTTCAAGGCAGTACACGCCCGGGGACTCCTAGGCCCCAGGGGCGTGCAGCGTTTTCCCTCCAAGGTCCCTGAGTGCCTCCAGACACCTGTGGGCCGGCTGAGCAACGTCGAGGTCCATTGGTTGATTCCCTCGGAGGACCCCCGTGCGTGCCGAGTGCTGGGCAACCACACACTGCGCGTTCCTTGAGGAGCGCTACATCTCCAGAGCCCTCGAACGCCCTTCGGGACAACATGGCTGGTGGGTGCGAGGTGCCCAGGAAGACTCTGTCACGGCCCTTGTGTGAGCTGCCATGAGAGAACGCTGTGCTTGCAACACTGCGAGGCCCGCCCTCGTGCCTGAAGTCACTCTGCTCGAGGAGAAAGTCAGCACCTTAGCGTGCTGTGTGGCTCCCGGCACACCCCGCATGAAGCCATGCCTGGAAGTAAGGCCCTGGTTTGCCGTGCAGAAGCGGAGGCGTGCTGCACTTTCCAGGAGGCGGTGGCCTCTGCTCTGCATACCTTGAACGGCAGCACAGCCTTCTGGACACCTGGGAGGCTAGCCGGGGCGCCCTGTTCCCGGCAGGAACACTGAGTAACCAACCCCAGGCGCACCTGGCTCTGCTAAGCACCATCCAGGCCCGTAGCCCCTTAGAGCCCCTCTGTGCACGCCGAGCGTAGGGAAACGCACTGCCCTCTCTTTTGGAGCAGCTTGGTTTCCTCAGCACTCGCACACGTTCACGAACGCCGTTCTGCCACATCCCACATGGCGCGGAGGTCTTACGCGTTGCCCTAATCGGAGCTGCGCTCAGAGTAACCCTCGTCTTCGCATTCCATCCAGGACCTCCTGACTGAAGGCACCGTGCCTCCTAGAGGACGGCGGCTTGGGTTCTTACTGCAATTCAAGTCCTGTTCCTTCTTTGGCACTGCAGGCAGCCCCAGGCCCAGAGGAGCGGCTACGGCGTTCCTTGGTTGAGACAGTTCGCTGGATGCGGGACTCCCTCCTGCGATAAGTTGACTCGGGGAAGGAAACGCAGGGTAACCGGTGTCTCCTGGGACTCGTCAGAAACCACAGGGATGTACGCTGAGTGTGCCCATGAACACGGGGGCCTGCTGGAACTAGCCCTGCTTTCCCATTTTGAGGGCGGCCTTCATGCCTGCCTTGACGCTCCCTGACATTCCCGGCTCCCGACAGGCCAGTGAGCCCTGGAAGAGTGCTTCGGGGAAAATCATGAGTTTGCTCTCTCTAAACCAGGGGCTGCCGCGGCCGCGGTGGCGGTCCGCACGGCAGGCTCCAGAGCCAAAGGGAGCCTCAACGTGAGAACTGGCCTCCAGGTTAGGCCCTGAGTAGCCGTGCAGAAAGGGAGGCATGCAGCTCTTTCCGGGAGTTCTTAGTCGCTTTGCTTTCAAGGCAGTACACGCCCGGGGACTCCTAGGCCCCAGGGGCGTGCAGCGTTTTCCCTCCAAGGTCCCTGAGTGCCTCCAGACACCTGTGGGCCGGCTGAGCAACGTCGAGGTCCATTGGTTGATTCCCTCGGAGGACCCCCGTGCGTGCCGAGTGCTGGGCAACCACACACTGCGCGTTCCTTGAGGAGCGCTACCTCTCCAGAGCCCTCGAACGCCCTTCGGGACAACATGGCTGGTGGGTGCGAGGTGCCCAGGAAGACTCTGTCACGGCCCTTGTGTGAGCTGCCATGAGAGAACGCTGTGCTTGCAACACTGCGAGGCCCGCCCTCGTGCCTGAAGTCACTCTGCTCGAGCAGAAAGTCAGCACCTTAGCGTGCTGTGTGGCTCCCGGCACACCCCGCATGAAGCCATGCCTGGAAGTAAGGCCCTGGTTTGCCGTGCAGAAGCGGAGGCGTGCTGCACTTTCCAGGAGGCGGTGGCCTCTGCTCTGCATACCTTGAACGGCAGCACAGCCTTCTGGACACCTGGGAGGCTAGCCGGGGCGCCCTGTTCCCGGCAGGAACACTGAGTAACCCCAGGCGCACCTGGCTCTGCTAAGCACCATCCAGGCCCGTAGCCCCTTAGAGCCCCTCTGTGCACGCCGAGCGTAGGGAAACGCACTGCCCTCTCTTTTGGAGCAGCTTGGTTTCCTCAGCACTCGCACACGTTCACGAACGCCGTTCTGCCACATCCCACATGGCGCGGAGGTCTTACGCGTTGCCCTAATCGGAGCTGCGCTCAGAGTAACCCTCGTCTTCGCATTCCATCCAGGACCTCCTGACTGAAGGCACCGTGCCTCCTAGAGGACGGCGGCTTGGGTTCTTACTGCAATTCAAGTCCTGTTCCTTCTTTGGCACTGCAGGCAGCCCCAGGCCCAGAGGAGCGGCTACGGCGTTCCTTGGTTGAGACAGTTCGCTGGATGCGGGACTCCCTCCTGCGATAAGTTGACTCGGGGAAGGAAACGCAGGGTAACCGGTGTCTCCTGGGACTCGTCAGAAACCACAGGGATGTACGCTGAGTGTGCCCATGAACACGGGGGCCTGCTGGAACTAGCCCTGCTTTCCCATTTTGAGGGCGGCATTCATGCCTGCCTTGACGCTCCCTGACATTCCCGGCTCCCGACAGGCCAGTGAGCCCTGGAAGAGTGCTTCGGGGAAAATCATGAGTTTGCTCTCTCTAAACCAGGGGCTTCCGCGGCCGCGGTGGCGGTCCGCACGGCAGGCTCCAGAGCCAAAGGGAGCCTCAACGTGAGAACTGGCCTCCAGGTTAGGCCCTGAGTAGCCGTGCAGAAAGGGAGGCATGCAGCTCTTTCCGGGAGTTCTTAGTCGCTTTGCTTTCAAGGCAGTACACGCCCGGGGACTCCTAGGCCCCAGGGGCGTGCAGCGTTTTCCCTCCAAGGTCCCTGAGTGCCTCCAGACACCTGTGGGCCGGCTGAGCAACGTCGAGGTCCATTGGTTGATTCCCTCGGAGGACCCCCGTGCGTGCCGAGTGCTGGGCAACCACACACTGCGCGTTCCTTGAGGAGCGCTACATCTCCAGAGCCCTCGAACGCCCTTCGGGACAACATGGCTGGTGGGTGCGAGGTGCCCAGGAAGACTCTGTCACGGCCCTTGTGTGAGCTGCCATGAGAGAACGCTGTGCTTGCAACACTGCGAGGCCCGCCCTCATGCCTGAAGTCACTCTGCTCGAGCAGAAAGTCAGCACCTTAGCGTGCTGTGTGGCTCCCGGCACACCCAGCATGAAGCCATGCCTGGAAGTAAGGCCCTGGTTTGCCGTGCAGAAGCGGAGGCGTGCTGCACTTTCCAGGAGGCGGTGGCCTCTGCTCTGCATACCTTGAACGGCAGCACAGCCTTCTGGACACCTGGGAGGCTAGCCGGGGCGCCCTGTTCCCGGCAGGAACACTGAGTAACCAACCCCAGGCGCACCTGGCTCTGCTAAGCACCATCCAGGCCCGTAGCCCCTTAGAGCCCCTCTGTGCACGCCGAGCGTAGGGAAACGCACTGCCCTCTCTTTTGGAGCAGCTTGGTTTCCTCAGCACTCGCACACGTTCACGAACGCCGTTCTGCCACATCCCACATGGCGCGGAGGTCTTACGTGTTGCCCTAATCGGAGCTGCGCTCAGAGTAACCCTCGTCTTCGCATTCCATCCAGGACCTCCTGACTGAAGGCACCGTGCCTCCTAGAGGACGGCGGCTTGGGTTCTTACTGCAATTCAAGTCCTGTTCCTTCTTTGGCACTGCAGGCAGCCCCAGGCCCAGAGGAGCGGCTACGGCGTTCCTTGGTTGAGACAGTTCGCTGGATGCGGGACTCCCTCCTGCGATAAGTTGACTCGGGGAAGGAAACGCAGGGTAACCGGTGTCTCCTGGGACTCGTCAGAAACCACAGGGATGTACGCTGAGTGTGCCCATGAACACGGGGGCCTGCTGGAACTAGCCCTGCTTTCCCATTTTGAGGGCGGCCTTCATGCCTGCCTTGACGCTCCCTGACATTCCCGGCTCCCGACAGGCCAGTGAGCCCTGGAAGAGTGCTTCGGGGAAAATCATGAGTTTGCTCTCTCTAAACCAGGGGCTGCCGCGGCCGCGGTGGCGGTCCGCACGGCAGGCTCCAGAGCCAAAGGGAGCCTCAACGTGAGAACTGGCCTCCAGGTTAGGCCCTGAGTAGCCGTGCAGAAAGGGAGGCATGCAGCTCTTTCCGGGAGTTCTTAGTCGCTTTGCTTTCAAGGCAGTACACGCCCGGGGACTCCTAGGCCCCAGGGGCGTGCAGCGTTTTCCCTCCAAGGTCCCTGAGTGCCTCCAGACACCTGTGGGCCGGCTGAGCAACGTCGAGGTCCATTGGTTGATTCCCTCGGAGGACCCCCGTGCGTGCCGAGTGCTGGGCAACCACACACTGCGCGTTCCTTGAGGAGCGCTACATCTCCAGAGCCCTCGAACGCCCTTCGGGACAACATGGCTGGTGGGTGCGAGGTGCCCAGGAAGACTCTGTCACGGCCCTTGTGTGAGCTGCCATGAGAGAACGCTGTGCTTGCAACACTGCGAGGCCCGCCCTCGTGCCTGAAGTCACTCTGCTCGAGGAGAAAGTCAGCACCTTAGCGTGCTGTGTGGCTCCCGGCACACCCCGCATGAAGCCATGCCTGGAAGTAAGGCCCTGGTTTGCCGTGCAGAAGCGGAGGCGTGCTGCACTTTCCAGGAGGCGGTGGCCTCTGCTCTGCATACCTTGAACGGCAGCACAGCCTTCTGGACACCTGGGAGGCTAGCCGGGGCGCCCTGTTCCCGGCAGGAACACTGAGTAACCCCAGGCGCACCTGGCTCTGCTAAGCACCATCCAGGCCCGTAGCCCCTTAGAGCCCCTCTGTGCACGCCGAGCGTAGGGAAACGCACTGCCCTCTCTTTTGGAGCAGCTTGGTTTCCTCAGCACTCGCACACGTTCACGAACGCCGTTCTGCCACATCCCACATGGCGCGGAGGTCTTACGCGTTGCCCTAATCGGAGCTGCGCTCAGAGTAACCCTCGTCTTCGCATTCCATCCAGGACCTCCTGACTGAAGGCACCGTGCCTCCTAGAGGACGGCGGCTTGGGTTCTTACTGCAATTCAAGTCCTGTTCCTTCTTTGGCACTGCAGGCAGCCCCAGGCCCAGAGGAGCGGCTACGGCGTTCCTTGGTTGAGACAGTTCGCTGGATGCGGGACTCCCTCCTGCGATAAGTTGACTCGGGGAAGGAAACGCAGGGTAACCGGTGTCTCCTGGGACTCGTCAGAAACCACAGGGATGTACGCTGAGTGTGCCCATGAACACGGGGGCCTGCTGGAACTAGCCCTGCTTTCCCATTTTGAGGGCGGCCTTCATGCCTGCCTTGACGCTCCCTGACATTCCCGGCTCCCGACAGGCCAGTGAGCCCTGGAAGAGTGCTTCGGGGAAAATCATGAGTTTGCTCTCTCTAAACCAGGGGCTGCCGCGGCCGCGGTGGCGGTCCGCACGGCAGGCTCCAGAGCCAAAGGGAGCCTCAACGTGAGAACTGGCCTCCAGGTTAGGCCCTGAGTAGCCGTGCAGAAAGGGAGGCATGCAGCTCTTTCCGGGAGTTCTTAGTCGCTTTGCTTTCAAGGCAGTACACGCCCGGGGACTCCTAGGCCCCAGGGGCGTGCAGCGTTTTCCCTCCAAGGTCCCTGAGTGCCTCCAGACACCTGTGGGCCGGCTGAGCAACGTCGAGGTCCATTGGTTGATTCCCTCGGAGGACCCCCGTGCGTGCCGAGTGCTGGGCAACCACACACTGCGCGTTCCTTGAGGAGCGCTACCTCTCCAGAGCCCTCGAACGCCCTTCGGGACAACATGGCTGGTGGGTGCGAGGTGCCCAGGAAGACTCTGTCACGGCCCTTGTGTGAGCTGCCATGAGAGAACGCTGTGCTTGCAACACTGCGAGGCCCGCCCTCGTGCCTGAAGTCACTCTGCTCGAGGAGAAAGTCAGCACCTTAGCGTGCTGTGTGGCTCCCGGCACACCCAGCATGAAGCCATGCCTGGAAGTAAGGCCCTGGTTTGCCGTGCAGAAGCGGAGGCGTGCTGCACTTTCCAGGAGGCGGTGGCCTCTGCTCTGCATACCTTGAACGGCAGCACAGCCTTCTGGACACCTGGGAGGCTAGCCGGGGCGCCCTGTTCCCGGCAGGAACACTGAGTAACCCCAGGCGCACCTGGCTCTGCTAAGCACCATCCAGGCCCGTAGCCCCTTAGAGCCCCTCTGTGCACGCCGAGCGTAGGGAAACGCACTGCCCTCTCTTTTGGAGCAGCTTGGTTTCCTCAGCACTCGCACACGTTCACGAACGCCGTTCTGCCACATCCCACATGGCGCGGAGGTCTTACGCGTTGCCCTAATCGGAGCTGCGCTCAGAGTAACCCTCGTCTTCGCATTCCATCCAGGACCTCCTGACTGAAGGCACCGTGCCTCCTAGAGGACGGCGGCTTGGGTTCTTACTGCAATTCAAGTCCTGTTCCTTCTTTGGCACTGCAGGCAGCCCCAGGCCCAGAGGAGCGGCTACGGCGTTCCTTGGTTGAGACAGTTCGCTGGATGCGGGACTCCCTCCTGCGATAAGTTGACTCGGGGAAGGAAACGCAGGGTAACCGGTGTCTCCTGGGACTCGTCAGAAACCACAGGGATGTACGCTGAGTGTGCCCATGAACACGGGGGCCTGCTGGAACTAGCCCTGCTTTCCCATTTTGAGGGCGGCCTTCATGCCTGCCTTGACGCTCCCTGACATTCCCGGCTCCCGACAGGCCAGTGAGCCCTGGAAGAGTGCTTCGGGGAAAATCATGAGTTTGCTCTCTCTAAACCAGGGGCTGCCGCGGCCGCGGTGGCGGTCCGCACGGCAGGCTCCAGAGCCAAAGGGAGCCTCAACGTGAGAACTGGCCTCCAGGTTAGGCCCTGAGTAGCCGTGCAGAAAGGGAGGCATGCAGCTCTTTCCGGGAGTTCTTAGTCGCTTTGCTTTCAAGGCAGTACACGCCCGGGGACTCCTAGGCCCCACGGGCGTGCAGCGTTTTCCCTCCAAGGTCCCTGAGTGCCTCCAGACACCTGTGGGCCGGCTGAGCAACGTCGAGGTCCATTGGTTGATTCCCTCGGAGGACCCCCGTGCGTGCCGAGTGCTGGGCAACCACACACTGCGCGTTCCTTGAGGAGCGCTACATCTCCAGAGCCCTCGAACGCCCTTCGGGACAACATGGCTGGTGGGTGCGAGGTGCCCAGGAAGACTCTGTCACGGCCCTTGTGTGAGCTGCCATGAGAGAACGCTGTGCTTGCAACACTGCGAGGCCCGCCCTCGTGCCTGAAGTCACTCTGCTCGAGGAGAAAGTCAGCACCTTAGCGTGCTGTGTGGCTCCCGGCACACCCAGCATGAAGCCATGCCTGGAAGTAAGGCCCTGGTTTGCCGTGCAGAAGCGGAGGCGTGCTGCACTTTCCAGGAGGCGGTGGCCTCTGCTCTGCATACCTTGAACGGCAGCACAGCCTTCTGGACACCTGGGAGGCTAGCCGGGGCGCCCTGTTCCCGGCAGGAACACTGAGTAACCAACCCCAGGCGCACCTGGCTCTGCTAAGCACCATCCAGGCCCGTAGCCCCTTAGAGCCCCTCTGTGCACGCCGAGCGTAGGGAAACGCACTGCCCTCTCTTTTGGAGCAGCTTGGTTTCCTCAGCACTCGCACACGTTCACGAACGCCGTTCTGCCACATCCCACATGGCGCGGAGGTCTTACGCGTTGCCCTAATCGGAGCTGCGCTCAGAGTAACCCTCGTCTTCGCATTCCATCCAGGACCTCCTGACTGAAGGCACCGTGCCTCCTAGAGGACGGCGGCTTGGGTTCTTACTGCAATTCAAGTCCTGTTCCTTCTTTGGCACTGCAGGCAGCCCCAGGCCCAGAGGAGCGGCTACGGCGTTCCTTGGTTGAGACAGTTCGCTGGATGCGGGACTCCCTCCTGCGATAAGTTGACTCGGGGAAGGAAACGCAGGGTAACCGGTGTCTCCTGGGACTCGTCAGAAACCACAGGGATGTACGCTGAGTGTGCCCATGAACACGGGGGCCTGCTGGAACTAGCCCTGCTTTCCCATTTTGAGGGCAGCCTTCATGCCTGCCTTGACGCTCCCTGACATTCCCGGCTCCCGACAGGCCAGTGAGCCCTGGAAGAGTGCTTCGGGGAAAATCATGAGTTTGCTCTCTCTAAACCAGGGGCTGCCGCGGCCGCGGTGGCGGTCCGCACGGCAGGCTCCAGAGCCAAAGGGAGCCTCAACGTGAGAACTGGCCTCCAGGTTAGGCCCTGAGTAGCCGTGCAGAAAGGGAGGCATGCAGCTCTTTCCGGGAGTTCTTAGTCGCTTTGCTTTCAAGGCAGTACACGCCCGGGGACTCCTAGGCCCCACGGGCGTGCAGCGTTTTCCCTCCAAGGTCCCTGAGTGCCTCCAGACACCTGTGGGCCGGCTGAGCAACGTCGAGGTCCATTGGTTGATTCCCTCGGAGGACCCCCGTGCGTGCCGAGTGCTGGGCAACCACACACTGCGCGTTCCTTGAGGAGCGCTACATCTCCAGAGCCCTCGAACGCCCTTCGGGACAACATGGCTGGTGGGTGCGAGGTGCCCAGGAAGACTCTGTCACGGCCCTTGTGTGAGCTGCCATGAGAGAACGCTGTGCTTGCAACACTGCGAGGCCCGCCCTCGTGCCTGAAGTCACTCTGCTCGAGGAGAAAGTCAGCACCTTAGCGTGCTGTGTGGCTCCCGGCACACCCAGCATGAAGCCATGCCTGGAAGTAAGGCCCTGGTTTGCCGTGCAGAAGCGGAGGCGTGCTGCACTTTCCAGGAGGCGGTGGCCTCTGCTCTGCATACCTTGAACGGCAGCACAGCCTTCTGGACACCTGGGAGGCTAGCCGGGGCGCCCTGTTCCCGGCAGGAACACTGAGTAACCAACCCCAGGCGCACCTGGCTCTGCTAAGCACCATCCAGGCCCGTAGCCCCTTAGAGCCCCTCTGTGCACGCCGAGCGTAGGGAAACGCACTGCCCTCTCTTTTGGAGCAGCTTGGTTTCCTCAGCACTCGCACACGTTCACGAACGCCGTTCTGCCACATCCCACATGGCGCGGAGGTCTTACGCGTTGCCCTAATCGGAGCTGCGCTCAGAGTAACCCTCGTCTTCGCATTCCATCCAGGACCTCCTGACTGAAGGCACCGTGCCTCCTAGAGGACGGCGGCTTGGGTTCTTACTGCAATTCAAGTCCTGTTCCTTCTTTGGCACTGCAGGCAGCCCCAGGCCCAGAGGAGCGGCTACGGCGTTCCTTGGTTGAGACAGTTCGCTGGATGCGGGACTCCCTCCTGCGATAAGTTGACTCGGGGAAGGAAACGCAGGGTAACCGGTGTCTCCTGGGACTCGTCAGAAACCACAGGGATGTACGCTGAGTGTGCCCATGAACACGGGGGCCTGCTGGAACTAGCCCTGCTTTCCCATTTTGAGGGCGGCCTTCATGCCTGCCTTGACGCTCCCTGACATTCCCGGCTCCCGACAGGCCAGTGAGCCCTGGAAGAGTGCTTCGGGGAAAATCATGAGTTTGCTCTCTCTAAACCAGGGGCTGCCGCGGCCGCGGTGGCGGTCCGCACGGCAGGCTCCAGAGCCAAAGGGAGCCTCAACGTGAGAACTGGCCTCCAGGTTAGGCCCTGAGTAGCCGTGCAGTAAGGGAGGCATGCAGCTCTTTCCGGGAGTTCTTAGTCGCTTTGCTTTCAAGGCAGTACACGCCCGGGGACTCCTAGGCCCCACGGGCGTGCAGCGTTTTCCCTCCAAGGTCCCTGAGTGCCTCCAGACACCTGTGGGCCGGCTGAGCAACGTCGAGGTCCATTGGTTGATTCCCTCGGAGGACCCCCGTGCGTGCCGAGTGCTGGGCAACCACACACTGCGCGTTCCTTGAGGAGCGCTACATCTCCAGAGCCCTCGAACGCCCTTCGGGACAACATGGCTGGTGGGTGCGAGGTGCCCAGGAAGACTCTGTCACGGCCCTTGTGTGAGCTGCCATGAGAGAACGCTGTGCTTGCAACACTGCGAGGCCCGCCCTCGTGCCTGAAGTCACTCTGCTCGAGGAGAAAGTCAGCACCTTAGCGTGCTGTGTGGCTCCCGGCACACCCAGCATGAAGCCATGCCTGGAAGTAAGGCCCTGGTTTGCCGTGCAGAAGCGGAGGCGTGCTGCACTTTCCAGGAGGCGGTGGCCTCTGCTCTGCATACCTTGAACGGCAGCACAGCCTTCTGGACACCTGGGAGGCTAGCCGGGGCGCCCTGTTCCCGGCAGGAACACTGAGTAACCAACCCCAGGCGCACCTGGCTCTGCTAAGCACCATCCAGGCCCGTAGCCCCTTAGAGCCCCTCTGTGCACGCCGAGCGTAGGGAAACGCACTGCCCTCTCTTTTGGAGCAGCTTGGTTTCCTCAGCACTCGCACACGTTCACGAACGCCGTTCTGCCACATCCCACATGGCGCGGAGGTCTTACGCGTTGCCCTAATCGGAGCTGCGCTCAGAGTAACCCTCGTCTTCGCATTCCATCCAGGACCTCCTGACTGAAGGCACCGTGCCTCCTAGAGGACGGCGGCTTGGGTTCTTACTGCAATTCAAGTCCTGTTCCTTCTTTGGCACTGCAGGCAGCCCCAGGCCCAGAGGAGCGGCTACGGCGTTCCTTGGTTGAGACAGTTCGCTGGATGCGGGACTCCCTCCTGCGATAAGTTGACTCGGGGAAGGAAACGCAGGGTAACCGGTGTCTCCTGGGACTCGTCAGAAACCACAGGGATGTACGCTGAGTGTGCCCATGAACACGGGGGCCTGCTGGAACTAGCCCTGCTTTCCCATTTTGAGGGCGGCCTTCATGCCTGCCTTGACGCTCCCTGACATTCCCGGCTCCCAACAGGCCAGTGAGCCCTGGAAGAGTGCTTCGGGGAAAATCATGAGTTTGCTCTCTCTAAACCAGGGGCTGCCGCGGCCGCGGTGGCGGTCCGCACGGCAGGCTCCAGAGCCAAAGGGAGCCTCAACGTGAGAACTGGCCTCCAGGTTAGGCCCTGAGTAGCCGTGCAGAAAGGGAGGCATGCAGCTCTTTCCGGGAGTTCTTAGTCGCTTTGCTTTCAAGGCAGTACACGCCCGGGGACTCCTAGGCCCCAGGGGCGTGCAGCGTTTTCCCTCCAAGGTCCCTGAGTGCCTCCAGACACCTGTGGGCCGGCTGAGCAACGTCGAGGTCCATTGGTTGATTCCCTCGGAGGACCCCCGTGCGTGCCGAGTGCTGGGCAACCACACACTGCGCGTTCCTTGAGGAGCGCTACCTCTCCAGAGCCCTCGAACGCCCTTCGGGACAACATGGCTGGTGGGTGCGAGGTGCCCAGGAAGACTCTGTCACGGCCCTTGTGTGAGCTGCCATGAGAGAACGCTGTGCTTGCAACACTGCGAGGCCCGCCCTCGTGCCTGAAGTCACTCTGCTCGAGGAGAAAGTCAGCACCTTAGCGTGCTGTGTGGCTCCCGGCACACCCCGCATGAAGCCATGCCTGGAAGTAAGGCCCTGGTTTGCCGTGCAGAAGCGGAGGCGTGCTGCACTTTCCAGGAGGCGGTGGCCTCTGCTCTGCATACCTTGAACGGCAGCACAGCCTTCTGGACACCTGGGAGGCTAGCCGGGGCGCCCTGTTCCCGGCAGGAACACTGAGTAACCCCAGGCGCACCTGGCTCTGCTAAGCACCATCCAGGCCCGTAGCCCCTTAGAGCCCCTCTGTGCACGCCGAGCGTAGGGAAACGCACTGCCCTCTCTTTTGGAGCAGCTTGGTTTCCTCAGCACTCGCACACGTTCACGAACGCCGTTCTGCCACATCCCACATGGCGCGGAGGTCTTACGCGTTGCCCTAATCGGAGCTGCGCTCAGAGTAACCCTCGTCTTCGCATTCCATCCAGGACCTCCTGACTGAAGGCACCGTGCCTCCTAGAGGACGGCGGCTTGGGTTCTTACTGCAATTCAAGTCCTGTTCCTTCTTTGGCACTGCAGGCAGCCCCAGGCCCAGAGGAGCGGCTACGGCGTTCCTTGGTTGAGACAGTTCGCTGGATGCGGGACTCCCTCCTGCGATAAGTTGACTCGGGGAAGGAAACGCAGGGTAACCGGTGTCTCCTGGGACTCGTCAGAAACCACAGGGATGTACGCTGAGTGTGCCCATGAACACGGGGGCCTGCTGGAACTAGCCCTGCTTTCCCATTTTGAGGGCGGCATTCATGCCTGCCTTGACGCTCCCTGACATTCCCGGCTCCCGACAGGCCAGTGAGCCCTGGAAGAGTGCTTCGGGGAAAATCATGAGTTTGCTCTCTCTAAACCAGGGGCTTCCGCGGCCGCGGTGGCGGTCCGCACGGCAGGCTCCAGAGCCAAAGGGAGCCTCAACGTGAGAACTGGCCTCCAGGTTAGGCCCTGAGTAGCCGTGCAGAAAGGGAGGCATGCAGCTCTTTCCGGGAGTTCTTAGTCGCTTTGCTTTCAAGGCAGTACACGCCCGGGGACTCCTAGGCCCCAGGGGCGTGCAGCGTTTTCCCTCCAAGGTCCCTGAGTGCCTCCAGACACCTGTGGGCCGGCTGAGCAACGTCGAGGTCCATTGGTTGATTCCCTCGGAGGACCCCCGTGCGTGCCGAGTGCTGGGCAACCACACACTGCGCGTTCCTTGAGGAGCGCTACATCTCCAGAGCCCTCGAACGCCCTTCGGGACAACATGGCTGGTGGGTGCGAGGTGCCCAGGAAGACTCTGTCACGGCCCTTGTGTGAGCTGCCATGAGAGAACGCTGTGCTTGCAACACTGCGAGGCCCGCCCTCGTGCCTGAAGTCACTCTGCTCGAGGAGAAAGTCAGCACCTTAGCGTGCTGTGTGGCTCCCGGCACACCCAGCATGAAGCCATGCCTGGAAGTAAGGCCCTGGTTTGCCGTGCAGAAGCGGAGGCGTGCTGCACTTTCCAGGAGGCGGTGGCCTCTGCTCTGCATACCTTGAACGGCAGCACAGCCTTCTGGACACCTGGGAGGCTAGCCGGGGCGCCCTGTTCCCGGCAGGAACACTGAGTAACCAACCCCAGGCGCACCTGGCTCTGCTAAGCACCATCCAGGCCCGTAGCCCCTTAGAGCCCCTCTGTGCACGCCGAGCGTAGGGAAACGCACTGCCCTCTCTTTTGGAGCAGCTTGGTTTCCTCAGCACTCGCACACGTTCACGAACGCCGTTCTGCCACATCCCACATGGCGCGGAGGTCTTACGCGTTGCCCTAATCGGAGCTGCGCTCAGAGTAACCCTCGTCTTCGCATTCCATCCAGGACCTCCTGACTGAAGGCACCGTGCCTCCTAGAGGACGGCGGCTTGGGTTCTTACTGCAATTCAAGTCCTGTTCCTTCTTTGGCACTGCAGGCAGCCCCAGGCCCAGAGGAGCGGCTACGGCGTTCCTTGGTTGAGACAGTTCGCTGGATGCGGGACTCCCTCCTGCGATAAGTTGACTCGGGGAAGGAAACGCAGGGTAACCGGTGTCTCCTGGGACTCGTCAGAAACCACAGGGATGTACGCTGAGTGTGCCCATGAACACGGGGGCCTGCTGGAACTAGCCCTGCTTTCCCATTTTGAGGGCGGCCTTCATGCCTGCCTTGACGCTCCCTGACATTCCCGGCTCCCGACAGGCCAGTGAGCCCTGGAAGAGTGCTTCGGGGAAAATCATGAGTTTGCTCTCTCTAAACCAGGGGCTGCCGCGGCCGCGGTGGCGGTCCGCACGGCAGGCTCCAGAGCCAAAGGGAGCCTCAACGTGAGAACTGGCCTCCAGGTTAGGCCCTGAGTAGCCGTGCAGAAAGGGAGGCATGCAGCTCTTTCCGGGAGTTCTTAGTCGCTTTGCTTTCAAGGCAGTACACGCCCGGGGACTCCTAGGCCCCACGGGCGTGCAGCGTTTTCCCTCCAAGGTCCCTGAGTGCCTCCAGACACCTGTGGGCCGGCTGAGCAACGTCGAGGTCCATTGGTTGATTCCCTCGGAGGACCCCCGTGCGTGCCGAGTGCTGGGCAACCACACACTGCGTGTTCCTTGAGGAGCGCTACATCTCCAGAGCCCTCGAACGCCCTTCGGGACAACATGGCTGGTGGGTGCGAGGTGCCCAGGAAGACTCTGTCACGGCCCTTGTGTGAGCTGCCATGAGAGAACGCTGTGCTTGCAACACTGCGAGGCCCGCCCTCGTGCCTGAAGTCACTCTGCTCGAGGAGAAAGTCAGCACCTTAGCGTGCTGTGTGGCTCCCGGCACACCCAGCATGAAGCCATGCCTGGAAGTAAGGCCCTGGTTTGCCGTGCAGAAGCGGAGGCGTGCTGCACTTTCCAGGAGGCGGTGGCCTCTGCTCTGCATACCTTGAACGGCAGCACAGCCTTCTGGACACCTGGGAGGCTAGCCGGGGCGCCCTGTTCCCGGCAGGAACACTGAGTAACCAACCCCAGGCGCACCTGGCTCTGCTAAGCACCATCCAGGCCCGTAGCCCCTTAGAGCCCCTCTGTGCACGCCGAGCGTAGGGAAACGCACTGCCCTCTCTTTTGGAGCAGCTTGGTTTCCTCAGCACTCGCACACGTTCACGAACGCCGTTCTGCCACATCCCACATGGCGCGGAGGTCTTACGCGTTGCCCTAATCGGAGCTGCGCTCAGAGTAACCCTCGTCTTCGCATTCCATCCAGGACCTCCTGACTGAAGGCACCGTGCCTCCTAGAGGACGGCGGCTTGGGTTCTTACTGCAATTCAAGTCCTGTTCCTTCTTTGGCACTGCAGGCAGCCCCAGGCCCAGAGGAGCGGCTACGGCGTTCCTTGGTTGAGACAGTTCGCTGGATGCGGGACTCCCTCCTGCGATAAGTTGACTCGGGGAAGGAAACGCAGGGTAACCGGTGTCTCCTGGGACTCGTCAGAAACCACAGGGATGTACGCTGAGTGTGCCCATGAACACGGGGGCCTGCTGGAACTAGCCCTGCTTTCCCATTTTGAGGGCGGCCTTCATGCCTGCCTTGACGCTCCCTGACATTCCCGGCTCCCGACAGGCCAGTGAGCCCTGGAAGAGTGCTTCGGGGAAAATCATGAGTTTGCTCTCTCTAAACCAGGGGCTGCCGCGGCCGCGGTGGCGGTCCGCACGGCAGGCTCCAGAGCCAAAGGGAGCCTCAACGTGAGAACTGGCCTCCAGGTTAGGCCCTGAGTAGCCGTGCAGAAAGGGAGGCATGCAGCTCTTTCCGGGAGTTCTTAGTCGCTTTGCTTTCAAGGCAGTACACGCCCGGGGACTCCTAGGCCCCACGGGCGTGCAGCGTTTTCCCTCCAAGGTCCCTGAGTGCCTCCAGACACCTGTGGGCCGGCTGAGCAACGTCGAGGTCCATTGGTTGATTCCCTCGGAGGACCCCCGTGCGTGCCGAGTGCTGGGCAACCACACACTGCGCGTTCCTTGAGGAGCGCTACATCTCCAGAGCCCTCGAACGCCCTTCGGGACAACATGGCTGGTGGGTGCGAGGTGCCCAGGAAGACTCTGTCATGGCCCTTGTGTGAGCTGCCATGAGAGAACGCTGTGCTTGCAACACTGCGAGGCCCGCCCTCGTGCCTGAAGTCACTCTGCTCGAGGAGAAAGTCAGCACCTTAGCGTGCTGTGTGGCTCCCGGCACACCCAGCATGAAGCCATGCCTGGAAGTAAGGCCCTGGTTTGCCGTGCAGAAGCGGAGGCGTGCTGCACTTTCCAGGAGGCGGTGGCCTCTGCTCTGCATACCTTGAACGGCAGCACAGCCTTCTGGACACCTGGGAGGCTAGCCGGGGCGCCCTGTTCCCGGCAGGAACACTGAGTAACCAACCCCAGGCGCACCTGGCTCTGCTAAGCACCATCCAGGCCCGTAGCCCCTTAGAGCCCCTCTGTGCACGCCGAGCGTAGGGAAACGCACTGCCCTCTCTTTTGGAGCAGCTTGGTTTCCTCAGCACTCGCACACGTTCACGAACGCCGTTCTGCCACATCCCACATGGCGCGGAGGTCTTACGCGTTGCCCTAATCGGAGCTGCGCTCAGAGTAACCCTCGTCTTCGCATTCCATCCAGGACCTCCTGACTGAAGGCACCGTGCCTCCTAGAGGACGGCGGCTTGGGTTCTTACTGCAATTCAAGTCCTGTTCCTTCTTTGGCACTGCAGGCAGCCCCAGGCCCAGAGGAGCGGCTACGGCGTTCCTTGGTTGAGACAGTTCGCTGGATGCGGGACTCCCTCCTGCGATAAGTTGACTCGGGGAAGGAAACGCAGGGTAACCGGTGTCTCCTGGGACTCGTCAGAAACCACAGGGATGTACGCTGAGTGTGCCCATGAACACGGGGGCCTGCTGGAACTAGCCCTGCTTTCCCATTTTGAGGGCGGCCTTCATGCCTGCCTTGACGCTCCCTGACATTCCCGGCTCCCGACAGGCCAGTGAGCCCTGGAAGAGTGCTTCGGGGAAAATCATGAGTTTGCTCTCTCTAAACCAGGGGCTGCCGCGGCCGCGGTGGCGGTCCGCACGGCAGGCTCCAGAGCCAAAGGGAGCCTCAACGTGAGAACTGGCCTCCAGGTTAGGCCCTGAGTAGCCGTGCAGAAAGGGAGGCATGCAGCTCTTTCCGGGAGTTCTTAGTCGCTTTGCTTTCAAGGCAGTACACGCCCGGGGACTCCTAGGCCCCAGGGGCGTGCAGCGTTTTCCCTCCAAGGTCCCTGAGTGCCTCCAGACACCTGTGGGCCGGCTGAGCAACGTCGAGGTCCATTGGTTGATTCCCTCGGAGGACCCCCGTGCGTGCCGAGTGCTGGGCAACCACACACTGCGCGTTCCTTGAGGAGCGCTACCTCTCCAGAGCCCTCGAACGCCCTTCGGGACAACATGGCTGGTGGGTGCGAGGTGCCCAGGAAGACTCTGTCACGGCCCTTGTGTGAGCTGCCATGAGAGAACGCTGTGCTTGCAACACTGCGAGGCCCGCCCTCGTGCCTGAAGTCACTCTGCTCGAGCAGAAAGTCAGCACCTTAGCGTGCTGTGTGGCTCCCGGCACACCCCGCATGAAGCCATGCCTGGAAGTAAGGCCCTGGTTTGCCGTGCAGAAGCGGAGGCGTGCTGCACTTTCCAGGAGGCGGTGGCCTCTGCTCTGCATACCTTGAACGGCAGCACAGCCTTCTGGACACCTGGGAGGCTAGCCGGGGCGCCCTGTTCCCGGCAGGAACACTGAGTAACCAACCCCAGGCGCACCTGGCTCTGCTAAGCACCATCCAGGCCCGTAGCCCCTTAGAGCCCCTCTGTGCACGCCGAGCGTAGGGAAACGCACTGCCCTCTCTTTTGGAGCAGCTTGGTTTCCTCAGCACTCGCACACGTTCACGAACGCCGTTCTGCCACATCCCACATGGCGCGGAGGTCTTACGCGTTGCCCTAATCGGAGCTGCGCTCAGAGTAACCCTCGTCTTCGCATTCCATCCAGGACCTCCTGACTGAAGGCACCGTGCCTCCTAGAGGACGGCGGCTTGGGTTCTTACTGCAATTCAAGTCCTGTTCCTTCTTTGGCACTGCAGGCAGCCCCAGGCCCAGAGGAGCGGCTACGGCGTTCCTTGGTTGAGACAGTTCGCTGGATGCGGGACTCCCTCCTGCGATAAGTTGACTCGGGGAAGGAAACGCAGGGTAACCGGTGTCTCCTGGGACTCGTCAGAAACCACAGGGATGTACGCTGAGTGTGCCCATGAACACGGGGGCCTGCTGGAACTAGCCCTGCTTTCCCATTTTGAGGGCGGCCTTCATGCCTGCCTTGACGCTCCCTGACATTCCCGGCTCCCGACAGGCCAGTGAGCCCTGGAAGAGTGCTTCGGGGAAAATCATGAGTTTGCTCTCTCTAAACCAGGGGCTGCCGCGGCCGCGGTGGCGGTCCGCACGGCAGGCTCCAGAGCCAAAGGGAGCCTCAACGTGAGAACTGGCCTCCAGGTTAGGCCCTGAGTAGCCGTGCAGAAAGGGAGGCATGCAGCTCTTTCCGGGAGTTCTTAGTCGCTTTGCTTTCAAGGCAGTACACGCCCGGGGACTCCTAGGCCCCAGGGGCGTGCAGCGTTTTCCCTCCAAGGTCCCTGAGTGCCTCCAGACACCTGTGGGCCGGCTGAGCAACGTCGAGGTCCATTGGTTGATTCCCTCGGAGGACCCCCGTGCGTGCCGAGTGCTGGGCAACCACACACTGCGCGTTCCTTGAGGAGCGCTACATCTCCAGAGCCCTCGAACGCCCTTCGGGACAACATGGCTGGTGGGTGCGAGGTGCCCAGGAAGACTCTGTCACGGCCCTTGTGTGAGCTGCCATGAGAGAACGCTGTGCTTGCAACACTGCGAGGCCCGCCCTCGTGCCTGAAGTCACTCTGCTCGAGGAGAAAGTCAGCACCTTAGCGTGCTGTGTGGCTCCCGGCACACCCCGCATGAAGCCATGCCTGGAAGTAAGGCCCTGGTTTGCCGTGCAGAAGCGGAGGCGTGCTGCACTTTCCAGGAGGCGGTGGCCTCTGCTCTGCATACCTTGAACGGCAGCACAGCCTTCTGGACACCTGGGAGGCTAGCCGGGGCGCCCTGTTCCCGGCAGGAACACTGAGTAACCAACCCCAGGCGCACCTGGCTCTGCTAAGCACCATCCAGGCCCGTAGCCCCTTAGAGCCCCTCTGTGCACGCCGAGCGTAGGGAAACGCACTGCCCTCTCTTTTGGAGCAGCTTGGTTTCCTCAGCACTCGCACACGTTCACGAACGCCGTTCTGCCACATCCCACATGGCGCGGAGGTCTTACGCGTTGCCCTAATCGGAGCTGCGCTCAGAGTAACCCTCGTCTTCGCATTCCATCCAGGACCTCCTGACTGAAGGCACCGTGCCTCCTAGAGGACGGCGGCTTGGGTTCTTACTGCAATTCAAGTCCTGTTCCTTCTTTGGCACTGCAGGCAGCCCCAGGCCCAGAGGAGCGGCTACGGCGTTCCTTGGTTGAGACAGTTCGCTGGATGCGGGACTCCCTCCTGCGATAAGTTGACTCGGGGAAGGAAACGCAGGGTAACCGGTGTCTCCTGGGACTCGTCAGAAACCACAGGGATGTACGCTGAGTGTGCCCATGAACACGGGGGCCTGCTGGAACTAGCCCTGCTTTCCCATTTTGAGGGCGGCCTTCATGCCTGCCTTGACGCTCCCTGACATTCCCGGCTCCCGACAGGCCAGTGAGCCCTGGAAGAGTGCTTCGGGGAAAATCATGAGTTTGCTCTCTCTAAACCAGGGGCTGCCGCGGCCGCGGTGGCGGTCCGCACGGCAGGCTCCAGAGCCAAAGGGAGCCTCAACGTGAGAACTGGCCTCCAGGTTAGGCCCTGAGTAGCCGTGCAGAAAGGGAGGCATGCAGCTCTTTCCGGGAGTTCTTAGTCGCTTTGCTTTCAAGGCAGTACACGCCCGGGGACTCCTAGGCCCCAGGGGCGTGCAGCGTTTTCCCTCCAAGGTCCCTGAGTGCCTCCAGACACCTGTGGGCCGGCTGAGCAACGTCGAGGTCCATTGGTTGATTCCCTCGGAGGACCCCCGTGCGTGCCGAGTGCTGGGCAACCACACACTGCGCGTTCCTTGAGGAGCGCTACCTCTCCAGAGCCCTCGAACGCCCTTCGGGACAACATGGCTGGTGGGTGCGAGGTGCCCAGGAAGACTCTGTCACGGCCCTTGTGTGAGCTGCCATGAGAGAACGCTGTGCTTGCAACACTGCGAGGCCCGCCCTCGTGCCTGAAGTCACTCTGCTCGAGCAGAAAGTCAGCACCTTAGCGTGCTGTGTGGCTCCCGGCACACCCCGCATGAAGCCATGCCTGGAAGTAAGGCCCTGGTTTGCCGTGCAGAAGCGGAGGCGTGCTGCACTTTCCAGGAGGCGGTGGCCTCTGCTCTGCATACCTTGAACGGCAGCACAGCCTTCTGGACACCTGGGAGGCTAGCCGGGGCGCCCTGTTCCCGGCAGGAACACTGAGTAACCAACCCCAGGCGCACCTGGCTCTGCTAAGCACCATCCAGGCCCGTAGCCCCTTAGAGCCCCTCTGTGCACGCCGAGCGTAGGGAAACGCACTGCCCTCTCTTTTGGAGCAGCTTGGTTTCCTCAGCACTCGCACACGTTCACGAACGCCGTTCTGCCACATCCCACATGGCGCGGAGGTCTTACGCGTTGCCCTAATCGGAGCTGCGCTCAGAGTAACCCTCGTCTTCGCATTCCATCCAGGACCTCCTGACTGAAGGCACCGTGCCTCCTAGAGGACGGCGGCTTGGGTTCTTACTGCAATTCAAGTCCTGTTCCTTCTTTGGCACTGCAGGCAGCCCCAGGCCCAGAGGAGCGGCTACGGCGTTCCTTGGTTGAGACAGTTCGCTGGATGCGGGACTCCCTCCTGCGATAAGTTGACTCGGGGAAGGAAACGCAGGGTAACCGGTGTCTCCTGGGACTCGTCAGAAACCACAGGGATGTACGCTGAGTGTGCCCATGAACACGGGGGCCTGCTGGAACTAGCCCTGCTTTCCCATTTTGAGGGCGGCCTTCATGCCTGCCTTGACGCTCCCTGACATTCCCGGCTCCCGACAGGCCAGTGAGCCCTGGAAGAGTGCTTCGGGGAAAATCATGAGTTTGCTCTCTCTAAACCAGGGGCTGCCACGGCCGCGGTGGCGGTCCGCACGGCAGGCTCCAGAGCCAAAGGGAGCCTCAACGTGAGAACTGGCCTCCAGGTTAGGCCCTGAGTAGCCGTGCAGAAAGGGAGGCATGCAGCTCTTTCCGGGAGTTCTTAGTCGCTTTGCTTTCAAGGCAGTACACGCCCGGGGACTCCTAGGCCCCAGGGGCGTGCAGCGTTTTCCCTCCAAGGTCCCTGAGTGCCTCCAGACACCTGTGGGCCGGCTGAGCAACGTCGAGGTCCATTGGTTGATTCCCTCGGAGGACCCCCGTGCGTGCCGAGTGCTGGGCAACCACACACTGCGCGTTCCTTGAGGAGCGCTACCTCTCCAGAGCCCTCGAACGCCCTTCGGGACAACATGGCTGGTGGGTGCGAGGTGCCCAGGAAGACTCTGTCACGGCCCTTGTGTGAGCTGCCATGAGAGAACGCTGTGCTTGCAACACTGCGAGGCCCGCCCTCGTGCCTGAAGTCACTCTGCTCGAGCAGAAAGTCAGCACCTTAGCGTGCTGTGTGGCTCCCGGCACACCCCGCATGAAGCCATGCCTGGAAGTAAGGCCCTGGTTTGCCGTGCAGAAGCGGAGGCGTGCTGCACTTTCCAGGAGGCGGTGGCCTCTGCTCTGCATACCTTGAACGGCAGCACAGCCTTCTGGACACCTGGGAGGCTAGCCGGGGCGCCCTGTTCCCGGCAGGAACACTGAGTAACCAACCCCAGGCGCACCTGGCTCTGCTAAGCACCATCCAGGCCCGTAGCCCCTTAGAGCCCCTCTGTGCACGCCGAGCGTAGGGAAACGCACTGCCCTCTCTTTTGGAGCAGCTTGGTTTCCTCAGCACTCGCACACGTTCACGAACGCCGTTCTGCCACATCCCACATGGCGCGGAGGTCTTACGCGTTGCCCTAATCGGAGCTGCGCTCAGAGTAACCCTCGTCTTCGCATTCCATCCAGGACCTCCTGACTGAAGGCACCGTGCCTCCTAGAGGACGGCGGCTTGGGTTCTTACTGCAATTCAAGTCCTGTTCCTTCTTTGGCACTGCAGGCAGCCCCAGGCCCAGAGGAGCGGCTACGGCGTTCCTTGGTTGAGACAGTTCGCTGGATGCGGGACTCCCTCCTGCGATAAGTTGACTCGGGGAAGGAAACGCAGGGTAACCGGTGTCTCCTGGGACTCGTCAGAAACCACAGGGATGTACGCTGAGTGTGCCCATGAACACGGGGGCCTGCTGGAACTAGCCCTGCTTTCCCATTTTGAGGGCGGCCTTCATGCCTGCCTTGACGCTCCCTGACATTCCCGGCTCCCGACAGGCCAGTGAGCCCTGGAAGAGTGCTTCGGGGAAAATCATGAGTTTGCTCTCTCTAAACCAGGGGCTGCCGCGGCCGCGGTGGCGGTCCGCACGGCAGGCTCCAGAGCCAAAGGGAGCCTCAACGTGAGAACTGGCCTCCAGGTTAGGCCCTGAGTAGCCGTGCAGAAAGGGAGGCATGCAGCTCTTTCCGGGAGTTCTTAGTCGCTTTGCTTTCAAGGCAGTACACGCCCGGGGACTCCTAGGCCCCAGGGGCGTGCAGCGTTTTCCCTCCAAGGTCCCTGAGTGCCTCCAGACACCTGTGGGCCGGCTGAGCAACGTCGAGGTCCATTGGTTGATTCCCTCGGAGGACCCCCGTGCGTGCCGAGTGCTGGGCAACCACACACTGCGCGTTCCTTGAGGAGCGCTACATCTCCAGAGCCCTCGAACGCCCTTCGGGACAACATGGCTGGTGGGTGCGAGGTGCCCAGGAAGACTCTGTCACGGCCCTTGTGTGAGCTGCCATGAGAGAACGCTGTGCTTGCAACACTGCGAGGCCCGCCCTCGTGCCTGAAGTCACTCTGCTCGAGGAGAAAGTCAGCACCTTAGCGTGCTGTGTGGCTCCCGGCACACCCCGCATGAAGCCATGCCTGGAAGTAAGGCCCTGGTTTGCCGTGCAGAAGCGGAGGCGTGCTGCACTTTCCAGGAGGCGGTGGCCTCTGCTCTGCATACCTTGAACGGCAGCACAGCCTTCTGGACACCTGGGAGGCTAGCCGGGGCGCCCTGTTCCCGGCAGGAACACTGAGTAACCAACCCCAGGCGCACCTGGCTCTGCTAAGCACCATCCAGGCCCGTAGCCCCTTAGAGCCCCTCTGTGCACGCCGAGCGTAGGGAAACGCACTGCCCTCTCTTTTGGAGCAGCTTGGTTTCCTCAGCACTCGCACACGTTCACGAACGCCGTTCTGCCACATCCCACATGGCGCGGAGGTCTTACGCGTTGCCCTAATCGGAGCTGCGCTCAGAGTAACCCTCGTCTTCGCATTCCATCCAGGACCTCCTGACTGAAGGCACCGTGCCTCCTAGAGGACGGCGGCTTGGGTTCTTACTGCAATTCAAGTCCTGTTCCTTCTTTGGCACTGCAGGCAGCCCCAGGCCCAGAGGAGCGGCTACGGCGTTCCTTGGTTGAGACAGTTCGCTGGATGCGGGACTCCCTCCTGCGATAAGTTGACTCGGGGAAGGAAACGCAGGGTAACCGGTGTCTCCTGGGACTCGTCAGAAACCACAGGGATGTACGCTGAGTGTGCCCATGAACACGGGGGCCTGCTGGAACTAGCCCTGCTTTCCCATTTTGAGGGCGGCCTTCATGCCTGCCTTGACGCTCCCTGACATTCCCGGCTCCCGACAGGCCAGTGAGCCCTGGAAGAGTGCTTCGGGGAAAATCATGAGTTTGCTCTCTCTAAACCAGGGGCTGCCGCGGCCGCGGTGGCGGTCTGCACGGCAGGCTCCAGAGCCAAAGGGAGCCTCAACGTGAGAACTGGCCTCCAGGTTAGGCCCTGAGTAGCCGTGCAGAAAGGGAGGCATGCAGCTCTTTCCGGGAGTTCTTAGTCGCTTTGCTTTCAAGGCAGTACACGCCCGGGGACTCCTAGGCCCCAGGGGCGTGCAGCGTTTTCCCTCCAAGGTCCCTGAGTGCCTCCAGACACCTGTGGGCCGGCTGAGCAACGTCGAGGTCCATTGGTTGATTCCCTCGGAGGACCCCCGTGCGTGCCGAGTGCTGGGCAACCACACACTGCGCGTTCCTTGAGGAGCGCTACCTCTCCAGAGCCCTCGAACGCCCTTCGGGACAACATGGCTGGTGGGTGCGAGGTGCCCAGGAAGACTCTGTCACGGCCCTTGTGTGAGCTGCCATGAGAGAACGCTGTGCTTGCAACACTGCGAGGCCCGCCCTCGTGCCTGAAGTCACTCTGCTCGAGCAGAAAGTCAGCACCTTAGCGTGCTGTGTGGCTCCCGGCACACCCCGCATGAAGCCATGCCTGGAAGTAAGGCCCTGGTTTGCCGTGCAGAAACGGAGGCGTGCTGCACTTTCCAGGAGGCGGTGGCCTCTGCTCTGCATACCTTGAACGGCAGCACAGCCTTCTGGACACCTGGGAGGCTAGCCGGGGCGCCCTGTTCCCGGCAGGAACACTGAGTAACCAACCCCAGGCGCACCTGGCTCTGCTAAGCACCATCCAGGCCCGTAGCCCCTTAGAGCCCCTCTGTGCACGCCGAGCGTAGGGAAACGCACTGCCCTCTCTTTTGGAGCAGCTTGGTTTCCTCAGCACTCGCACACGTTCACGAACGCCGTTCTGCCACATCCCACATGGCGCGGAGGTCTTACGCGTTGCCCTAATCGGAGCTGCGCTCAGAGTAACCCTCGTCTTCGCATTCCATCCAGGACCTCCTGACTGAAGGCACCGTGCCTCCTAGAGGACGGCGGCTTGGGTTCTTACTGCAATTCAAGTCCTGTTCCTTCTTTGGCACTGCAGGCAGCCCCAGGCCCAGAGGAGCGGCTACGGCGTTCCTTGGTTGAGACAGTTCGCTGGATGCGGGACTCCCTCCTGCGATAAGTTGACTCGGGGAAGGAAACGCAGGGTAACCGGTGTCTCCTGGGACTCGTCAGAAACCACAGGGATGTACGCTGAGTGTGCCCATGAACACGGGGGCCTGCTGGAACTAGCCCTGCTTTCCCATTTTGAGGGCGGCCTTCATGCCTGCCTTGACGCTCCCTGACATTCCCGGCTCCCGACAGGCCAGTGAGCCCTGGAAGAGTGCTTCGGGGAAAATCATGAGTTTGCTCTCTCTAAACCAGGGGCTGCCGCGGCCGCGGTGGCGGTCCGCACGGCAGGCTCCAGAGCCAAAGGGAGCCTCAACGTGAGAACTGGCCTCCAGGTTAGGCCCTGAGTAGCCGTGCAGAAAGGGAGGCATGCAGCTCTTTCCGGGAGTTCTTAGTCGCTTTGCTTTCAAGGCAGTACACGCCCGGGGACTCCTAGGCCCCAGGGGCGTGCAGCGTTTTCCCTCCAAGGTCCCTGAGTGCCTCCAGACACCTGTGGGCCGGCTGAGCAACGTCGAGGTCCATTGGTTGATTCCCTCGGAGGACCCCCGTGCGTGCCGAGTGCTGGGCAACCACACACTGCGCGTTCCTTGAGGAGCGCTACCTCTCCAGAGCCCTCGAACGCCCTTCGGGACAACATGGCTGGTGGGTGCGAGGTGCCCAGGAAGACTCTGTCACGGCCCTTGTGTGAGCTGCCATGAGAGAACGCTGTGCTTGCAACACTGCGAGGCCCGCCCTCGTGCCTGAAGTCACTCTGCTCGAGCAGAAAGTCAGCACCTTAGCGTGCTGTGTGGCTCCCGGCACACCCCGCATGAAGCCATGCCTGGAAGTAAGGCCCTGGTTTGCCGTGCAGAAGCGGAGGCGTGCTGCACTTTCCAGGAGGCGGTGGCCTCTGCTCTGCATACCTTGAACGGCAGCACAGCCTTCTGGACACCTGGGAGGCTAGCCGGGGCGCCCTGTTCCCGGCAGGAACACTGAGTAACCAACCCCAGGCGCACCTGGCTCTGCTAAGCACCATCCAGGCCCGTAGCCCCTTAGAGCCCCTCTGTGCAGGCCGAGCGTAGGGAAACGCACTGCCCTCTCTTTTGGAGCAGCTTGGTTTCCTCAGCACTCGCACACGTTCACGAACGCCGTTCTGCCACATCCCACATGGCGCGGAGGTCTTACGCGTTGCCCTAATCGGAGCTGCGCTCAGAGTAACCCTCGTCTTCGCATTCCATCCAGGACCTCCTGACTGAAGGCACCGTGCCTCCTAGAGGACGGCGGCTTGGGTTCTTACTGCAATTCAAGTCCTGTTCCTTCTTTGGCACTGCAGGCAGCCCCAGGCCCAGAGGAGCGGCTACGGCGTTCCTTGGTTGAGACAGTTCGCTGGATGCGGGACTCCCTCCTGCGATAAGTTGACTCGGGGAAGGAAACGCAGGGTAACCGGTGTCTCCTGGGACTCGTCAGAAACCACAGGGATGTACGCTGAGTGTGCCCATGAACACGGGGGCCTGCTGGAACTAGCCCTGCTTTCCCATTTTGAGGGCGGCCTTCATGCCTGCCTTGACGCTCCCTGACATTCCCGGCTCCCGACAGGCCAGTGAGCCCTGGAAGAGTGCTTCGGGGAAAATCATGAGTTTGCTCTCTCTAAACCAGGGGCTGCCGCGGCCGCGGTGGCGGTCCGCACGGCAGGCTCCAGAGCCAAAGGGAGCCTCAACGTGAGAACTGGCCTCCAGGTTAGGCCCTGAGTAGCCGTGCAGAAAGGGAGGCATGCAGCTCTTTCCGGGAGTTCTTAGTCGCTTTGCTTTCAAGGCAGTACACGCCCGGGGACTCCTAGGCCCCAGGGGCGTGCAGCGTTTTCCCTCCAAGGTCCCTGAGTGCCTCCAGACACCTGTGGGCCGGCTGAGCAACGTCGAGGTCCATTGGTTGATTCCCTCGGAGGACCCCCGTGCGTGCCGAGTGCTGGGCAACCACACACTGCGCGTTCCTTGAGGAGCGCTACATCTCCAGAGCCCTCGAACGCCCTTCGGGACAACATGGCTGGTGGGTGTGAGGTGCCCAGGAAGACTCTGTCACGGCCCTTGTGTGAGCTGCCATGAGAGAACGCTGTGCTTGCAACACTGCGAGGCCCGCCCTCGTGCCTGAAGTCACTCTGCTCGAGGAGAAAGTCAGCACCTTAGCGTGCTGTGTGGCTCCCGGCACACCCCGCATGAAGCCATGCCTGGAAGTAAGGCCCTGGTTTGCCGTGCAGAAGCGGAGGCGTGCTGCACTTTCCAGGAGGCGGTGGCCTCTGCTCTGCATACCTTGAACGGCAGCACAGCCTTCTGGACACCTGGGAGGCTAGCCGGGGCGCCCTGTTCCCGGCAGGAACACTGAGTAACCAACCCCAGGCGCACCTGGCTCTGCTAAGCACCATCCAGGCCCGTAGCCCCTTAGAGCCCCTCTGTGCACGCCGAGCGTAGGGAAACGCACTGCCCTCTCTTTTGGAGCAGCTTGGTTTCCTCAGCACTCGCACACGTTCACGAACGCCGTTCTGCCACATCCCACATGGCGCGGAGGTCTTACGCGTTGCCCTAATCGGAGCTGCGCTCAGAGTAACCCTCGTCTTCGCATTCCATCCAGGACCTCCTGACTGAAGGCACCGTGCCTCCTAGAGGACGGCGGCTTGGGTTCTTACTGCAATTCAAGTCCTGTTCCTTCTTTGGCACTGCAGGCAGCCCCAGGCCCAGAGGAGCGGCTACGGCGTTCCTTGGTTGAGACAGTTCGCTGGATGCGGGACTCCCTCCTGCGATAAGTTGACTCGGGGAAGGAAACGCAGGGTAACCGGTGTCTCCTGGGACTCGTCAGAAACCACAGGGATGTACGCTGAGTGTGCCCATGAACACGGGGGCCTGCTGGAACTAGCCCTGCTTTCCCATTTTGAGGGCGGCCTTCATGCCTGCCTTGACGCTCCCTGACATTCCCGGCTCCCGACAGGCCAGTGAGCCCTGGAAGAGTGCTTCGGGGAAAATCATGAGTTTGCTCTCTCTAAACCAGGGGCTGCCGCGGCCGCGGTGGCGGTCCGCACGGCAGGCTCCAGAGCCAAAGGGAGCCTCAACGTGAGAACTGGCCTCCAGGTTAGGCCCTGAGTAGCCGTGCAGAAAGGGAGGCATGCAGCTCTTTCCGGGAGTTCTTAGTCGCTTTGCTTTCAAGGCAGTACACGCCCGGGGACTCCTAGGCCCCAGGGGCGTGCAGCGTTTTCCCTCCAAGGTCCCTGAGTGCCTCCAGACACCTGTGGGCCGGCTGAGCAACGTCGAGGTCCATTGGTTGATTCCCTCGGAGGACCCCCGTGCGTGCCGAGTGCTGGGCAACCACACACTGCGCGTTCCTTGAGGAGCGCTACATCTCCAGAGCCCTCGAACGCCCTTCGGGACAACATGGCTGGTGGGTGCGAGGTGCCCAGGAAGACTCTGTCACGGCCCTTGTGTGAGCTGCCATGAGAGAACGCTGTGCTTGCAACACTGCGAGGCCCGCCCTCGTGCCTGAAGTCACTCTGCTCGAGGAGAAAGTCAGCACCTTAGCGTGCTGTGTGGCTCCCGGCACACCCAGCATGAAGCCATGCCTGGAAGTAAGGCCCTGGTTTGCCGTGCAGAAGCGGAGGCGTGCTGCACTTTCCAGGAGGCGGTGGCCTCTGCTCTGCATACCTTGAACGGCAGCACAGCCTTCTGGACACCTGGGAGGCTAGCCGGGGCGCCCTGTTCCCGGCAGGAACACTGAGTAACCAACCCCAGGCGCACCTGGCTCTGCTAAGCACCATCCAGGCCCGTAGCCCCTTAGAGCCCCTCTGTGCACGCCGAGCGTAGGGAAACGCACTGCCCTCTCTTTTGGAGCAGCTTGGTTTCCTCAGCACTCGCACACGTTCACGAACGCCGTTCTGCCACATCCCACATGGCGCGGAGGTCTTACGCGTTGCCCTAATCGGAGCTGCGCTCAGAGTAACCCTCGTCTTCGCATTCCATCCAGGACCTCCTGACTGAAGGCACCGTGCCTCCTAGAGGACGGCGGCTTGGGTTCTTACTGCAATTCAAGTCCTGTTCCTTCTTTGGCACTGCAGGCAGCCCCAGGCCCAGAGGAGCGGCTACGGCGTTCCTTGGTTGAGACAGTTCGCTGGATGCGGGACTCCCTCCTGCGATAAGTTGACTCGGGGAAGGAAACGCAGGGTAACCGGTGTCTCCTGGGACTCGTCAGAAACCACAGGGATGTACGCTGAGTGTGCCCATGAACATGGGGGCCTGCTGGAACTAGCCCTGCTTTCCCATTTTGAGGGCGGCCTTCATGCCTGCCTTGACGCTCCCTGACATTCCCGGCTCCCGACAGGCCAGTGAGCCCTGGAAGAGTGCTTCGGGGAAAATCATGAGTTTGCTCTCTCTAAACCAGGGGCTGCCGCGGCCGCGGTGGCGGTCCGCACGGCAGGCTCCAGAGCCAAAGGGAGCCTCAACGTGAGAACTGGCCTCCAGGTTAGGCCCTGAGTAGCCGTGCAGAAAGGGAGGCATGCAGCTCTTTCCGGGAGTTCTTAGTCGCTTTGCTTTCAAGGCAGTACACGCCCGGGGACTCCTAGGCCCCAGGGGCGTGCAGCGTTTTCCCTCCAAGGTCCCTGAGTGCCTCCAGACACCTGTGGGCCGGCTGAGCAACGTCGAGGTCCATTGGTTGATTCCCTCGGAGGACCCCCGTGCGTGCCGAGTGCTGGGCAACCACACACTGCGCGTTCCTTGAGGAGCGCTACATCTCCAGAGCCCTCGAACGCCCTTCGGGACAACATGGCTGGTGGGTGCGAGGTGCCCAGGAAGACTCTGTCACGGCCCTTGTGTGAGCTGCCATGAGAGAACGCTGTGCTTGCAACACTGCGAGGCCCGCCCTCGTGCCTGAAGTCACTCTGCTCGAGGAGAAAGTCAGCACCTTAGCGTGCTGTGTGGCTCCCGGCACACCCCGCATGAAGCCATGCCTGGAAGTAAGGCCCTGGTTTGCCGTGCAGAAGCGGAGGCGTGCTGCACTTTCCAGGAGGCGGTGGCCTCTGCTCTGCATACCTTGAATGGCAGCACAGCCTTCTGGACACCTGGGAGGCTAGCCGGGGCGCCCTGTTCCCGGCAGGAACACTGAGTAACCAACCCCAGGCGCACCTGGCTCTGCTAAGCACCATCCAGGCCCGTAGCCCCTTAGAGCCCCTCTGTGCACGCCGAGCGTAGGGAAACGCACTGCCCTCTCTTTTGGAGCAGCTTGGTTTCCTCAGCACTCGCACACGTTCACGAACGCCGTTCTGCCACATCCCACATGGCGCGGAGGTCTTACGCGTTGCCCTAATCGGAGCTGCGCTCAGAGTAACCCTCGTCTTCGCATTCCATCCAGGACCTCCTGACTGAAGGCACCGTGCCTCCTAGAGGACGGCGGCTTGGGTTCTTACTGCAATTCAAGTCCTGTTCCTTCTTTGGCACTGCAGGCAGCCCCAGGCCCAGAGGAGCGGCTACGGCGTTCCTTGGTTGAGACAGTTCGCTGGATGCGGGACTCCCTCCTGCGATAAGTTGACTCGGGGAAGGAAACGCAGGGTAACCGGTGTCTCCTGGGACTCGTCAGAAACCACAGGGATGTACGCTGAGTGTGCCCATGAACACGGGGGCCTGCTGGAACTAGCCCTGCTTTCCCATTTTGAGGGCGGCCTTCATGCCTGCCTTGACGCTCCCTGACATTCCCGGCTCCCGACAGGCCAGTGAGCCCTGGAAGAGTGCTTCGGGGAAAATCATGAGTTTGCTCTCTCTAAACCAGGGGCTGCCGCGGCCGCGGTGGCGGTCCGCACGGCAGGCTCCAGAGCCAAAGGGAGCCTCAACGTGAGAACTGGCCTCCAGGTTAGGCCCTGAGTAGCCGTGCAGAAAGGGAGGCATGCAGCTCTTTCCGGGAGTTCTTAGTCGCTTTGCTTTCAAGGCAGTACACGCCCGGGGACTCCTAGGCCCCAGGGGCGTGCAGCGTTTTCCCTCCAAGGTCCCTGAGTGCCTCCAGACACCTGTGGGCCGGCTGAGCAACGTCGAGGTCCATTGGTTGATTCCCTCGGAGGACCCCCGTGCGTGCCGAGTGCTGGGCAACCACACACTGCGCGTTCCTTGAGGAGCGCTACCTCTCCAGAGCCCTCGAACGCCCTTCGGGACAACATGGCTGGTGGGTGCGAGGTGCCCAGGAAGACTCTGTCACGGCCCTTGTGTGAGCTGCCATGAGAGAACGCTGTGCTTGCAACACTGCGAGGCCCGCCCTCATGCCTGAAGTCACTCTGCTCGAGGAGAAAGTCAGCACCTTAGCGTGCTGTGTGGCTCCCGGCACACCCCGCATGAAGCCATGCCTGGAAGTAAGGCCCTGGTTTGCCGTGCAGAAGCGGAGGCGTGCTGCACTTTCCAGGAGGCGGTGGCCTCTGCTCTGCATACCTTGAACGGCAGCACAGCCTTCTGGACACCTGGGAGGCTAGCCGGGGCGCCCTGTTCCCGGCAGGAACACTGAGTAACCAACCCCAGGCGCACCTGGCTCTGCTAAGCACCATCCAGGCCCGTAGCCCCTTAGAGCCCCTCTGTGCACGCCGAGCGTAGGGAAACGCACTGCCCTCTCTTTTGGAGCAGCTTGGTTTCCTCAGCACTCGCACACGTTCACGAACGCCGTTCTGCCACATCCCACATGGCGCGGAGGTCTTACGCGTTGCCCTAATCGGAGCTGCGCTCAGAGTAACCCTCGTCTTCGCATTCCATCCAGGACCTCCTGACTGAAGGCACCGTGCCTCCTAGAGGACGGCGGCTTGGGTTCTTACTGCAATTCAAGTCCTGTTCCTTCTTTGGCACTGCAGGCAGCCCCAGGCCCAGAGGAGCGGCTACGGCGTTCCTTGGTTGAGACAGTTCGCTGGATGCGGGACTCCCTCCTGCGATAAGTTGACTCGGGGAAGGAAACGCAGGGTAACCGGTGTCTCCTGGGACTCGTCAGAAACCACAGGGATGTACGCTGAGTGTGCCCATGAACACGGGGGCCTGCTGGAACTAGCCCTGCTTTCCCATTTTGAGGGCGGCCTTCATGCCTGCCTTGACGCTCCCTGACATTCCCGGCTCCCGACAGGCCAGTGAGCCCTGGAAGAGTGCTTCGGGGAAAATCATGAGTTTGCTCTCTCTAAACCAGGGGCTGCCGCGGCCGCGGTGGCGGTCCGCACGGCAGGCTCCAGAGCCAAAGGGAGCCTCAACGTGAGAACTGGCCTCCAGGTTAGGCCCTGAGTAGCCGTGCAGAAAGGGAGGCATGCAGCTCTTTCCGGGAGTTCTTAGTCGCTTTGCTTTCAAGGCAGTACACGCCCGGGGACTCCTAGGCCCCAGGGGCGTGCAGCGTTTTCCCTCCAAGGTCCCTGAGTGCCTCCAGACACCTGTGGGCCGGCTGAGCAACGTCGAGGTCCATTGGTTGATTCCCTCGGAGGACCCCCGTGCGTGCCGAGTGCTGGGCAACCACACACTGCGCGTTCCTTGAGGAGCGCTACATCTCCAGAGCCCTCGAACGCCCTTCGGGACAACATGGCTGGTGGGTGCGAGGTGCCCAGGAAGACTCTGTCACGGCCCTTGTGTGAGCTGCCATGAGAGAACGCTGTGCTTGCAACACTGCGAGGCCCGCCCTCGTGCCTGAAGTCACTCTGCTCGAGGAGAAAGTCAGCACCTTAGCGTGCTGTGTGGCTCCCGGCACACCCCGCATGAAGCCATGCCTGGAAGTAAGGCCCTGGTTTGCCGTGCAGAAGCGGAGGCGTGCTGCACTTTCCAGGAGGCGGTGGCCTCTGCTCTGCATACCTTGAACGGCAGCACAGCCTTCTGGACACCTGGGAGGCTAGCCGGGGCGCCCTGTTCCCGGCAGGAACACTGAGTAACCAACCCCAGGCGCACCTGGCTCTGCTAAGCACCATCCAGGCCCGTAGCCCCTTAGAGCCCCTCTGTGCACGCCGAGCGTAGGGAAACGCACTGCCCTCTCTTTTGGAGCAGCTTGGTTTCCTCAGCACTCGCACACGTTCACGAACGCCGTTCTGCCACATCCCACATGGCGCGGAGGTCTTACGCGTTGCCCTAATCGGAGCTGCGCTCAGAGTAACCCTCGTCTTCGCATTCCATCCAGGACCTCCTGACTGAAGGCACCGTGCCTCCTAGAGGACGGCGGCTTGGGTTCTTACTGCAATTCAAGTCCTGTTCCTTCTTTGGCACTGCAGGCAGCCCCAGGCCCAGAGGAGCGGCTACGGCGTTCCTTGGTTGAGACAGTTCGCTGGATGCGGGACTCCCTCCTGCGATAAGTTGACTCGGGGAAGGAAACGCAGGGTAACCGGTGTCTCCTGGGACTCGTCAGAAACCACAGGGATGTACGCTGAGTGTGCCCATGAACACGGGGGCCTGCTGGAACTAGCCCTGCTTTCCCATTTTGAGGGCGGCCTTCATGCCTGCCTTGACGCTCCCTGACATTCCCGGCTCCCGACAGGCCAGTGAGCCCTGGAAGAGTGCTTCGGGGAAAATCATGAGTTTGCTCTCTCTAAACCAGGGGCTTCCGCGGCCGCGGTGGCGGTCCGCACGGCAGGCTCCAGAGCCAAAGGGAGCCTCAACGTGAGAACTGGCCTCCAGGTTAGGCCCTGAGTAGCCGTGCAGAAAGGGAGGCATGCAGCTCTTTCCGGGAGTTCTTAGTCGCTTTGCTTTCAAGGCAGTACACGCCCGGGGACTCCTAGGCCCCAGGGGCGTGCAGCGTTTTCCCTCCAAGGTCCCTGAGTGCCTCCAGACACCTGTGGGCCGGCTGAGCAACGTCGAGGTCCATTGGTTGATTCCCTCGGAGGACCCCCGTGCGTGCCGAGTGCTGGGCAACCACACACTGCGCGTTCCTTGAGGAGCGCTACATCTCCAGAGCCCTCGAACGCCCTTCGGGACAACATGGCTGGTGGGTGCGAGGTGCCCAGGAAGACTCTGTCACGGCCCTTGTGTGAGCTGCCATGAGAGAACGCTGTGCTTGCAACACTGCGAGGCCCGCCCTCGTGCCTGAAGTCACTCTGCTCGAGGAGAAAGTCAGCACCTTAGCGTGCTGTGTGGCTCCCGGCACACCCCGCATGAAGCCATGCCTGGAAGTAAGGCCCTGGTTTGCCGTGCAGAAGCGGAGGCGTGCTGCACTTTCCAGGAGGCGGTGGCCTCTGCTCTGCATACCTTGAACGGCAGCACAGCCTTCTGGACACCTGGGAGGCTAGCCGGGGCGCCCTGTTCCCGGCAGGAACACTGAGTAACCCCAGGCGCACCTGGCTCTGCTAAGCACCATCCAGGCCCGTAGCCCCTTAGAGCCCCTCTGTGCACGCCGAGCGTAGGGAAACGCACTGCCCTCTCTTTTGGAGCAGCTTGGTTTCCTCAGCACTCGCACACGTTCACGAACGCCGTTCTGCCACATCCCACATGGCGCGGAGGTCTTACGCGTTGCCCTAATCGGAGCTGCGCTCAGAGTAACCCTCGTCTTCGCATTCCATCCAGGACCTCCTGACTGAAGGCACCGTGCCTCCTAGAGGACGGCGGCTTGGGTTCTTACTGCAATTCAAGTCCTGTTCCTTCTTTGGCACTGCAGGCAGCCCCAGGCCCAGAGGAGCGGCTACGGCGTTCCTTGGTTGAGACAGTTCGCTGGATGCGGGACTCCCTCCTGCGATAAGTTGACTCGGGGAAGGAAACGCAGGGTAACCGGTGTCTCCTGGGACTCGTCAGAAACCACAGGGATGTACGCTGAGTGTGCCCATGAACACGGGGGCCTGCTGGAACTAGCCCTGCTTTCCCATTTTGAGGGCGGCCTTCATGCCTGCCTTGACGCTCCCTGACATTCCCGGCTCCCGACAGGCCAGTGAGCCCTGGAAGAGTGCTTCGGGGAAAATCATGAGTTTGCTCTCTCTAAACCAGGGGCTGCCGCGGCCGCGGTGGCGGTCCGCACGGCAGGCTCCAGAGCCAAAGGGAGCCTCAACGTGAGAACTGGCCTCCAGGTTAGGCCCTGAGTAGCCGTGCAGAAAGGGAGGCATGCAGCTCTTTCCAGGAGTTCTTAGTCGCTTTGCTTTCAAGGCAGTACACGCCCGGGGACTCCTAGGCCCCAGGGGCGTGCAGCGTTTTCCCTCCAAGGTCCCTGAGTGCCTCCAGACACCTGTGGGCCGGCTGAGCAACGTCGAGGTCCATTGGTTGATTCCCTCGGAGGACCCCCGTGCGTGCCGAGTGCTGGGCAACCACACACTGCGCGTTCCTTGAGGAGCGCTACCTCTCCAGAGCCCTCGAACGCCCTTCGGGACAACATGGCTGGTGGGTGCGAGGTGCCCAGGAAGACTCTGTCACGGCCCTTGTGTGAGCTGCCATGAGAGAACGCTGTGCTTGCAACACTGCGAGGCCCGCCCTCGTGCCTGAAGTCACTCTGCTCGAGGAGAAAGTCAGCACCTTAGCGTGCTGTGTGGCTCCCGGCACACCCAGCATGAAGCCATGCCTGGAAGTAAGGCCCTGGTTTGCCGTGCAGAAGCGGAGGCGTGCTGCACTTTCCAGGAGGCGGTGGCCTCTGCTCTGCATACCTTGAACGGCAGCACAGCCTTCTGGACACCTGGGAGGCTAGCCGGGGCGCCCTGTTCCCGGCAGGAACACTGAGTAACCCCAGGCGCACCTGGCTCTGCTAAGCACCATCCAGGCCCGTAGCCCCTTAGAGCCCCTCTGTGCACGCCGAGCGTAGGGAAACGCACTGCCCTCTCTTTTGGAGCAGCTTGGTTTCCTCAGCACTCGCACACGTTCACGAACGCCGTTCTGCCACATCCCACATGGCGCGGAGGTCTTACGCGTTGCCCTAATCGGAGCTGCGCTCAGAGTAACCCTCATCTTCGCATTCCATCCAGGACCTCCTGACTGAAGGCACCGTGCCTCCTAGAGATCGGCGGCTTGGGTTCTTACTGCAATTCAAGTCCTGTTCCTTCTTTGGCACTGCAGGCAGCCCCAGGCCCAGAGGAGCGGCTACGGCGTTCCTTGGTTGAGACAGTTCGCTGGATGCGGGACTCCCTCCTGCGATAAGTTGACTCGGGGAAGGAAACGCAGGGTAACCGGTGTCTCCTGGGACTCGTCAGAAACCACAGGGATGTACGCTGAGTGTGCCCATGAACACGGGGGCCTGCTGGAACTAGCCCTGCTTTCCCATTTTGAGGGCGGCATTCATGCCTGCCTTGACGCTCCCTGACATTCCCGGCTCCCGACAGGCCAGTGAGCCCTGGAAGAGTGCTTCGGGGAAAATCATGAGTTTGCTCTCTCTAAACCAGGGGCTGCCGCGGCCGCGGTGGCGGTCCGCACGGCAGGCTCCAGAGCCAAAGGGAGCCTCAACGTGAGAACTGGCCTCCAGGTTAGGCCCTGAGTAGCCGTGCAGAAAGGGAGGCATGCAGCTCTTTCCGGGAGTTCTTAGTCGCTTTGCTTTCAAGGCAGTACACGCCCGGGGACTCCTAGGCCCCAGGGGCGTGCAGCGTTTTCCCTCCAAGGTCCCTGAGTGCCTCCAGACACCTGTGGGCCGGCTGAGCAACGTCGAGGTCCATTGGTTGATTCCCTCGGAGGACCCCCGTGCGTGCCGAGTGCTGGGCAACCACACACTGCGCGTTCCTTGAGGAGCGCTACATCTCCAGAGCCCTCGAACGCCCTTCGGGACAACATGGCTGGTGGGTGCGAGGTGCCCAGGAAGACTCTGTCACGGCCCTTGTGTGAGCTGCCATGAGAGAACGCTGTGCTTGCAACACTGCGAGGCCCGCCCTCGTGCCTGAAGTCACTCTGCTCGAGGAGAAAGTCAGCACCTTAGCGTGCTGTGTGGCTCCCGGCACACCCAGCATGAAGCCATGCCTGGAAGTAAGGCCCTGGTTTGCCGTGCAGAAGCGGAGGCGTGCTGCACTTTCCAGGAGGCGGTGGCCTCTGCTCTGCATACCTTGAACGGCAGCACAGCCTTCTGGACACCTGGGAGGCTAGCCGGGGCGCCCTGTTCCCGGCAGGAACACTGAGTAACCCCAGGCGCACCTGGCTCTGCTAAGCACCATCCAGGCCCGTAGCCCCTTAGAGCCCCTCTGTGCACGCCGAGCGTAGGGAAACGCACTGCCCTCTCTTTTGGAGCAGCTTGGTTTCCTCAGCACTCGCACACGTTCACGAACGCCGTTCTGCCACATCCCACATGGCGCGGAGGTCTTACGCGTTGCCCTAATCGGAGCTGCGCTCAGAGTAACCCTCGTCTTCGCATTCCATCCAGGACCTCCTGACTGAAGGCACCGTGCCTCCTAGAGGACGGCGGCTTGGGTTCTTACTGCAATTCAAGTCCTGTTCCTTCTTTGGCACTGCAGGCAGCCCCAGGCCCAGAGGAGCGGCTACGGCGTTCCTTGGTTGAGACAGTTCGCTGGATGCGGGACTCCCTCCTGCGATAAGTTGACTCGGGGAAGGAAACGCAGGGTAACCGGTGTCTCCTGGGACTCGTCAGAAACCACAGGGATGTACGCTGAGTGTGCCCATGAACACGGGGGCCTGCTGGAACTAGCCCTGCTTTCCCATTTTGAGGGCGGCCTTCATGCCTGCCTTGACGCTCCCTGACATTCCCGGCTCCCGACAGGCCAGTGAGCCCTGGAAGAGTGCTTCGGGGAAAATCATGAGTTTGCTCTCTCTAAACCAGGGGCTTCCGCGGCCGCGGTGGCGGTCCGCACGGCAGGCTCCAGAGCCAAAGGGAGCCTCAACGTGAGAACTGGCCTCCAGGTTAGGCCCTGAGTAGCCGTGCAGAAAGGGAGGCATGCAGCTCTTTCCGGGAGTTCTTAGTCGCTTTGCTTTCAAGGCAGTACACGCCCGGGGACTCCTAGGCCCCACGGGCGTGCAGCGTTTTCCCTCCAAGGTCCCTGAGTGCCTCCAGACACCTGTGGGCCGGCTGAGCAACGTCGAGGTCCATTGGTTGATTCCCTCGGAGGACCCCCGTGCGTGCCGAGTGCTGGGCAACCACACACTGCGCGTTCCTTGAGGAGCGCTACATCTCCAGAGCCCTCGAACGCCCTTCGGGACAACATGGCTGGTGGGTGCGAGGTGCCCAAGAAGACTCTGTCACGGCCCTTGTGTGAGCTGCCATGAGAGAACGCTGTGCTTGCAACACTGCGAGGCCCGCCCTCGTGCCTGAAGTCACTCTGCTCGAGGAGAAAGTCAGCACCTTAGCGTGCTGTGTGGCTCCCGGCACACCCCGCATGAAGCCATGCCTGGAAGTAAGGCCCTGGTTTGCCGTGCAGAAGCGGAGGCGTGCTGCACTTTCCAGGAGGCGGTGGCCTCTGCTCTGCATACCTTGAACGGCAGCACAGCCTTCTGGACACCTGGGAGGCTAGCCGGGGCGCCCTGTTCCCGGCAGGAACACTGAGTAACCCCAGGCGCACCTGGCTCTGCTAAGCACCATCCAGGCCCGTAGCCCCTTAGAGCCCCTCTGTGCACGCCGAGCGTAGGGAAACGCACTGCCCTCTCTTTTGGAGCAGCTTGGTTTCCTCAGCACTCGCACACGTTCACGAACGCCGTTCTGCCACATCCCACATGGCGCGGAGGTCTTACGCGTTGCCCTAATCGGAGCTGCGCTCAGAGTAACCCTCGTCTTCGCATTCCATCCAGGACCTCCTGACTGAAGGCACCGTGCCTCCTAGAGGACGGCGGCTTGGGTTCTTACTGCAATTCAAGTCCTGTTCCTTCTTTGGCACTGCAGGCAGCCCCAGGCCCAGAGGAGCGGCTACGGCGTTCCTTGGTTGAGACAGTTCGCTGGATGCGGGACTCCCTCCTGCGATAAGTTGACTCGGGGAAGGAAACGCAGGGTAACCGGTGTCTCCTGGGACTCGTCAGAAACCACAGGGATGTACGCTGAGTGTGCCCATGAACACGGGGGCCTGCTGGAACTAGCCCTGCTTTCCCATTTTGAGGGCGGCATTCATGCCTGCCTTGACGCTCCCTGACATTCCCGGCTCCCGACAGGCCAGTGAGCCCTGGAAGAGTGCTTCGGGGAAAATCATGAGTTTGCTCTCTCTAAACCAGGGGCTTCCGCGGCCGCGGTGGCGGTCCGCACGGCAGGCTCCAGAGCCAAAGGGAGCCTCAACGTGAGAACTGGCCTCCAGGTTAGGCCCTGAGTAGCCGTGCAGAAAGGGAGGCATGCAGCTCTTTCCGGGAGTTCTTAGTCGCTTTGCTTTCAAGGCAGTACACGCCCGGGGACTCCTAGGCCCCAGGGGCGTGCAGCGTTTTCCCTCCAAGGTCCCTGAGTGCCTCCAGACACCTGTGGGCCGGCTGAGCAACGTCGAGGTCCATTGGTTGATTCCCTCGGAGGACCCCCGTGCGTGCCGAGTGCTGGGCAACCACACACTGCGCGTTCCTTGAGGAGCGCTACCTCTCCAGAGCCCTCGAACGCCCTTCGGGACAACATGGCTGGTGGGTGCGAGGTGCCCAGGAAGACTCTGTCACGGCCCTTGTGTGAGCTGCCATGAGAGAACGCTGTGCTTGCAACACTGCGAGGCCCGCCCTCGTGCCTGAAGTCACTCTGCTCGAGCAGAAAGTCAGCACCTTAGCGTGCTGTGTGGCTCCCGGCACACCCCGCATGAAGCCATGCCTGGAAGTAAGGCCCTGGTTTGCCGTGCAGAAGCGGAGGCGTGCTGCACTTTCCAGGAGGCGGTGGCCTCTGCTCTGCATACCTTGAACGGCAGCACAGCCTTCTGGACACCTGGGAGGCTAGCCGGGGCGCCCTGTTCCCGGCAGGAACACTGAGTAACCCCAGGCGCACCTGGCTCTGCTAAGCACCATCCAGGCCCGTAGCCCCTTAGAGCCCCTCTGTGCACGCCGAGCGTAGGGAAACGCACTGCCCTCTCTTTTGGAGCAGCTTGGTTTCCTCAGCACTCGCACACGTTCACGAACGCCGTTCTGCCACATCCCACATGGCGCGGAGGTCTTACGCGTTGCCCTAATCGGAGCTGCGCTCAGAGTAACCCTCGTCTTCGCATTCCATCCAGGACCTCCTGACTGAAGGCACCGTGCCTCCTAGAGGACGGCGGCTTGGGTTCTTACTGCAATTCAAGTCCTGTTCCTTCTTTGGCACTGCAGGCAGCCCCAGGCCCAGAGGAGCGGCTACGGCGTTCCTTGGTTGAGACAGTTCGCTGGATGCGGGACTCCCTCCTGCGATAAGTTGACTCGGGGAAGGAAACGCAGGGTAACCGGTGTCTCCTGGGACTCGTCAGAAACCACAGGGATGTACGCTGAGTGTGCCCATGAACACGGAGGCCTGCTGGAACTAGCCCTGCTTTCCCATTTTGAGGGCGGCATTCATGCCTGCCTTGACGCTCCCTGACATTCCCGGCTCCCGACAGGCCAGTGAGCCCTGGAAGAGTGCTTCGGGGAAAATCATGAGTTTGCTCTCTCTAAACCAGGGGCTGCCGCGGCCGCGGTGGCGGTCCGCACGGCAGGCTCCAGAGCCAAAGGGAGCCTCAACGTGAGAACTGGCCTCCAGGTTAGGCCCTGAGTAGCCGTGCAGAAAGGGAGGCATGCAGCTCTTTCCGGGAGTTCTTAGTCGCTTTGCTTTCAAGGCAGTACACGCCCGGGGACTCCTAGGCCCCAGGGGCGTGCAGCGTTTTCCCTCCAAGGTCCCTGAGTGCCTCCAGACACCTGTGGGCCGGCTGAGCAACGTCGAGGTCCATTGGTTGATTCCCTCGGAGGACCCCCGTGCGTGCCGAGTGCTGGGCAACCACACACTGCGCGTTCCTTGAGGAGCGCTACATCTCCAGAGCCCTCGAACGCCCTTCCGGGACAACATGGCTGGTGGGTGCGAGGTGCCCAGGAAGACTCTGTCACGGCCCTTGTGTGAGCTGCCATGAGAGAACGCTGTGCTTGCAACACTGCGAGGCCCGCCCTCGTGCCTGAAGTCACTCTGCTCGAGGAGAAAGTCAGCACCTTAGCGTGCTGTGTGGCTCCCGGCACACCCAGCATGAAGCCATGCCTGGAAGTAAGGCCCTGGTTTGCCGTGCAGAAGCGGAGGCGTGCTGCACTTTCCAGGAGGCGGTGGCCTCTGCTCTGCATACCTTGAACGGCAGCACAGCCTTCTGGACACCTGGGAGGCTAGCCGGGGCGCCCTGTTCCCGGCAGGAACACTGAGTAACCAACCCCAGGCGCACCTGGCTCTGCTAAGCACCATCCAGGCCCGTAGCCCCTTAGAGCCCCTCTGTGCACGCCGAGCGTAGGGAAACGCACTGCCCTCTCTTTTGGAGCAGCTTGGTTTCCTCAGCACTCGCACACGTTCACGAACGCCGTTCTGCCACATCCCACATGGCGCGGAGGTCTTACGCGTTGCCCTAATCGGAGCTGCGCTCAGAGTAACCCTCGTCTTCGCATTCCATCCAGGACCTCCTGACTGAAGGCACCGTGCCTCCTAGAGGACGGCGGCTTGGGTTCTTACTGCAATTCAAGTCCTGTTCCTTCTTTGGCACTGCAGGCAGCCCCAGGCCCAGAGGAGCGGCTACGGCGTTCCTTGGTTGAGACAGTTCGCTGGATGCGGGACTCCCTCCTGCGATAAGTTGACTCGGGGAAGGAAACGCAGGGTAACCGGTGTCTCCTGGGACTCGTCAGAAACCACAGGGATGTACGCTGAGTGTGCCCATGAACACGGGGGCCTGCTGGAACTAGCCCTGCTTTCCCATTTTGAGGGCGGCATTCATGCCTGCCTTGACGCTCCCTGACATTCCCGGCTCCCGACAGGCCAGTGAGCCCTGGAAGAGTGCTTCGGGGAAAATCATGAGTTTGCTCTCTCTAAACCAGGGGCTGCCGCGGCCGCGGTGGCGGTCCGCACGGCAGGCTCCAGAGCCAAAGGGAGCCTCAACGTGAGAACTGGCCTCCAGGTTAGGCCCTGAGTAGCCGTGCAGAAAGGGAGGCATGCAGCTCTTTCCGGGAGTTCTTAGTCGCTTTGCTTTCAAGGCAGTACACGCCCGGGGACTCCTAGGCCCCAGGGGCGTGCAGCGTTTTCCCTCCAAGGTCCCTGAGTGCCTCCAGACACCTGTGGGCCGGCTGAGCAACGTCGAGGTCCATTGGTTGATTCCCTCGGAGGACCCCCGTGCGTGCCGAGTGCTGGGCAACCACACACTGCGCGTTCCTTGAGGAGCGCTACATCTCCAGAGCCCTCGAACGCCCTTCGGGACAACATGGCTGGTGGGTGCGAGGTGCCCAAGAAGACTCTGTCACGGCCCTTGTGTGAGCTGCCATGAGAGAACGCTGTGCTTGCAACACTGCGAGGCCCGCCCTCGTGCCTGAAGTCACTCTGCTCGAGGAGAAAGTCAGCACCTTAGCGTGCTGTGTGGCTCCCGGCACACCCAGCATGAAGCCATGCCTGGAAGTAAGGCCCTGGTTTGCCGTGCAGAAGCGGAGGCGTGCTGCACTTTCCAGGAGGCGGTGGCCTCTGCTCTGCATACCTTGAACGGCAGCACAGCCTTCTGGACACCTGGGAGGCTAGCCGGGGCGCCCTGTTCCCGGCAGGAACACTGAGTAACCAACCCCAGGCGCACCTGGCTCTGCTAAGCACCATCCAGGCCCGTAGCCCCTTAGAGCCCCTCTGTGCACGCCGAGCGTAGGGAAACGCACTGCCCTCTCTTTTGGAGCAGCTTGGTTTCCTCAGCACTCGCACACGTTCACGAACGCCGTTCTGCCACATCCCACATGGCGCGGAGGTCTTACGCGTTGCCCTAATCGGAGCTGCGCTCAGAGTAACCCTCGTCTTCGCATTCCATCCAGGACCTCCTGACTGAAGGCACCGTGCCTCCTAGAGGACGGCGGCTTGGGTTCTTACTGCAATTCAAGTCCTGTTCCTTCTTTGGCACTGCAGGCAGCCCCAGGCCCAGAGGAGCGGCTACGGCGTTCCTTGGTTGAGACAGTTCGCTGGATGCGGGACTCCCTCCTGCGATAAGTTGACTCGGGGAAGGAAACGCAGGGTAACCGGTGTCTCCTGGGACTCGTCAGAAACCACAGGGATGTACGCTGAGTGTGCCCATGAACACGGGGGCCTGCTGGAACTAGCCCTGCTTTCCCATTTTGAGGGCGGCCTTCATGCCTGCCTTGACGCTCCCTGACATTCCCGGCTCCCGACAGGCCAGTGAGCCCTGGAAGAGTGCTTCGGGGAAAATCATGAGTTTGCTCTCTCTAAACCAGGGGCTGCTGCGGCCGCGGTGGCGGTCCGCACGGCAGGCTCCAGAGCCAAAGGGAGCCTCAACGTGAGAACTGGCCTCCAGGTTAGGCCCTGAGTAGCCGTGCAGAAAGGGAGGCATGCAGCTCTTTCCGGGAGTTCTTAGTCGCTTTGCTTTCAAGGCAGTACACGCCCGGGGACTCCTAGGCCCCACGGGCGTGCAGCGTTTTCCCTCCAAGGTCCCTGAGTGCCTCCAGACACCTGTGGGCCGGCTGAGCAACGTCGAGGTCCATTGGTTGATTCCCTCGGAGGACCCCCGTGCGTGCCGAGTGCTGGGCAACCACACACTGCGCGTTCCTTGAGGAGCGCTACATCTCCAGAGCCCTCGAACGCCCTTCGGGACAACATGGCTGGTGGGTGCGAGGTGCCCAGGAAGACTCTGTCACGGCCCTTGTGTGAGCTGCCATGAGAGAACGCTGTGCTTGCAACACTGCGAGGCCCGCCCTCGTGCCTGAAGTCACTCTGCTCGAGGAGAAAGTCAGCACCTTAGCGTGCTGTGTGGCTCCCGGCACACCCAGCATGAAGCCATGCCTGGAAGTAAGGCCCTGGTTTGCCGTGCAGAAGCGGAGGCGTGCTGCACTTTCCAGGAGGCGGTGGCCTCTGCTCTGCATACCTTGAACGGCAGCACAGCCTTCTGGACACCTGGGAGGCTAGCCGGGGCGCCCTGTTCCCGGCAGGAACACTGAGTAACCAACCCCAGGCGCACCTGGCTCTGCTAAGCACCATCCAGGCCCGTAGCCCCTTAGAGCCCCTCTGTGCACGCCGAGCGTAGGGAAACGCACTGCCCTCTCTTTTGGAGCAGCTTGGTTTCCTCAGCACTCGCACACGTTCACGAACGCCGTTCTGCCACATCCCACATGGCGCGGAGGTCTTACGCGTTGCCCTAATCGGAGCTGCGCTCAGAGTAACCCTCGTCTTCGCATTCCATCCAGGACCTCCTGACTGAAGGCACCGTGCCTCCTAGAGGACGGCGGCTTGGGTTCTTACTGCAATTCAAGTCCTGTTCCTTCTTTGGCACTGCAGGCAGCCCCAGGCCCAGAGGAGCGGCTACGGCGTTCCTTGGTTGAGACAGTTCGCTGGATGCGGGACTCCCTCCTGCGATAAGTTGACTCGGGGAAGGAAACGCAGGGTAACCGGTGTCTCCTGGGACTCGTCAGAAACCACAGGGATGTACGCTGAGTGTGCCCATGAACACGGGGGCCTGCTGGAACTAGCCCTGCTTTCCCATTTTGAGGGCGGCCTTCATGCCTGCCTTGACGCTCCCTGACATTCCCGGCTCCCGACAGGCCAGTGAGCCCTGGAAGAGTGCTTCGGGGAAAATCATGAGTTTGCTCTCTCTAAACCAGGGGCTGCCGCGGCCGCGGTGGCGGTCCGCACGGCAGGCTCCAGAGCCAAAGGGAGCCTCAACGTGAGAACTGGCCTCCAGGTTAGGCCCTGAGTAGCCGTGCAGAAAGGGAGGCATGCAGCTCTTTCCGGGAGTTCTTAGTCGCTTTGCTTTCAAGGCAGTACACGCCCGGGGACTCCTAGGCCCCAGGGGCGTGCAGCGTTTTCCCTCCAAGGTCCCTGAGTGCCTCCAGACACCTGTGGGCCGGCTGAGCAACGTCGAGGTCCATTGGTTGATTCCCTCGGAGGACCCCCGTGCGTGCCGAGTGCTGGGCAACCACACACTGCGCGTTCCTTGAGGAGCGCTACCTCTCCAGAGCCCTCGAACGCCCTTCGGGACAACATGGTTGGTGGGTGCGAGGTGCCCAGGAAGACTCTGTCACGGCCCTTGTGTGAGCTGCCATGAGAGAACGCTGTGCTTGCAACACTGCGAGGCCCGCCCTCGTGCCTGAAGTCACTCTGCTCGAGGAGAAAGTCAGCACCTTAGCGTGCTGTGTGGCTCCCGGCACACCCAGCATGAAGCCATGCCTGGAAGTAAGGCCCTGGTTTGCCGTGCAGAAGCGGAGGCGTGCTGCACTTTCCAGGAGGCGGTGGCCTCTGCTCTGCATACCTTGAACGGCAGCACAGCCTTCTGGACACCTGGGAGGCTAGCCGGGGCGCCCTGTTCCCGGCAGGAACACTGAGTAACCCCAGGCGCACCTGGCTCTGCTAAGCACCATCCAGGCCCGTAGCCCCTTAGAGCCCCTCTGTGCACGCCGAGCGTAGGGAAACGCACTGCCCTCTCTTTTGGAGCAGCTTGGTTTCCTCAGCACTCGCACACGTTCACGAACGCCGTTCTGCCACATCCCACATGGCGCGGAGGTCTTACGCGTTGCCCTAATCGGAGCTGCGCTCAGAGTAACCCTCGTCTTCGCATTCCATCCAGGACCTCCTGACTGAAGGCACCGTGCCTCCTAGAGGACGGCGGCTTGGGTTCTTACTGCAATTCAAGTCCTGTTCCTTCTTTGGCACTGCAGGCAGCCCCAGGCCCAGAGGAGCGGCTACGGCGTTCCTTGGTTGAGACAGTTCGCTGGATGCGGGACTCCCTCCTGCGATAAGTTGACTCGGGGAAGGAAACGCAGGGTAACCGGTGTCTCCTGGGACTCGTCAGAAACCACAGGGATGTACGCTGAGTGTGCCCATGAACACGGGGGCCTGCTGGAACTAGCCCTGCTTTCCCATTTTGAGGGCGGCCTTCATGCCTGCCTTGACGCTCCCTGACATTCCCGGCTCCCGACAGGCCAGTGAGCCCTGGAAGAGTGCTTCGGGGAAAATCATGAGTTTGCTCTCTCTAAACCAGGGGCTGCCGCGGCCGCGGTGGCGGTCCGCACGGCAGGCTCCAGAGCCAAAGGGAGCCTCAACGTGAGAACTGGCCTCCAGGTTAGGCCCTGAGTAGCCGTGCAGAAAGGGAGGCATGCAGCTCTTTCCGGGAGTTCTTAGTCGCTTTGCTTTCAAGGCAGTACACGCCCGGGGACTCCTAGGCCCCAGGGGCGTGCAGCGTTTTCCCTCCAAGGTCCCTGAGTGCCTCCAGACACCTGTGGGCCGGCTGAGCAACGTCGAGGTCCATTGGTTGATTCCCTCGGAGGACCCCCGTGCGTGCCGAGTGCTGGGCAACCACACACTGCGCGTTCCTTGAGGAGCGCTACATCTCCAGAGCCCTCGAACGCCCTTCGGGACAACATGGCTGGTGGGTGCGAGGTGCCCAGGAAGACTCTGTCACGGCCCTTGTGTGAGCTGCCATGAGAGAACGCTGTGCTTGCAACACTGCGAGGCCCGCCCTCGTGCCTGAAGTCACTCTGCTCGAGGAGAAAGTCAGCACCTTAGCGTGCTGTGTGGCTCCCGGCACACCCCGCATGAAGCCATGCCTGGAAGTAAGGCCCTGGTTTGCCGTGCAGAAGCGGAGGCGTGCTGCACTTTCCAGGAGGCGGTGGCCTCTGCTCTGCATACCTTGAACGGCAGCACAGCCTTCTGGACACCTGGGAGGCTAGCCGGGGCGCCCTGTTCCCGGCAGGAACACTGAGTAACCAACCCCAGGCGCACCTGGCTCTGCTAAGCACCATCCAGGCCCGTAGCCCCTTAGAGCCCCTCTGTGCACGCCGAGCGTAGGGAAACGCACTGCCCTCTCTTTTGGAGCAGCTTGGTTTCCTCAGCACTCGCACACGTTCACGAACGCCGTTCTGCCACATCCCACATGGCGCGGAGGTCTTACGCGTTGCCCTAATCGGAGCTGCGCTCAGAGTAACCCTCGTCTTCGCATTCCATCCAGGACCTCCTGACTGAAGGCACCGTGCCTCCTAGAGGACGGCGGCTTGGGTTCTTACTGCAATTCAAGTCCTGTTCCTTCTTTGGCACTGCAGGCAGCCCCAGGCCCAGAGGAGCGGCTACGGCGTTCCTTGGTTGAGACAGTTCGCTGGATGCGGGACTCCCTCCTGCGATAAGTTGACTCGGGGAAGGAAACGCAGGGTAACCGGTGTCTCCTGGGACTCGTCAGAAACCACAGGGATGTACGCTGAGTGTGCCCATGAACACGGGGGCCTGCTGGAACTAGCCCTGCTTTCCCATTTTGAGGGCGGCCTTCATGCCTGCCTTGACGCTCCCTGACATTCCCGGCTCCCGACAGGCCAGTGAGCCCTGGAAGAGTGCTTCGGGGAAAATCATGAGTTTGCTCTCTCTAAACCAGGGGCTGCCGCGGCCGCGGTGGCGGTCCGCACGGCAGGCTCCAGAGCCAAAGGGAGCCTCAACGTGAGAACTGGCCTCCAGGTTAGGCCCTGAGTAGCCGTGCAGAAAGGGAGGCATGCAGCTCTTTCCAGGAGTTCTTAGTCGCTTTGCTTTCAAGGCAGTACACGCCCGGGGACTCCTAGGCCCCAGGGGCGTGCAGCGTTTTCCCTCCAAGGTCCCTGAGTGCCTCCAGACACCTGTGGGCCGGCTGAGCAACGTCGAGGTCCATTGGTTGATTCCCTCGGAGGACCCCCGTGCGTGCCGAGTGCTGGGCAACCACACACTGCGCGTTCCTTGAGGAGCGCTACCTCTCCAGAGCCCTCGAACGCCCTTCGGGACAACATGGCTGGTGGGTGCGAGGTGCCCAGGAAGACTCTGTCACGGCCCTTGTGTGAGCTGCCATGAGAGAACGCTGTGCTTGCAACACTGCGAGGCCCGCCCTCGTGCCTGAAGTCACTCTGCTCGAGGAGAAAGTCAGCACCTTAGCGTGCTGTGTGGCTCCCGGCACACCCAGCATGAAGCCATGCCTGGAAGTAAGGCCCTGGTTTGCCGTGCAGAAGCGGAGGCGTGCTGCACTTTCCAGGAGGCGGTGGCCTCTGCTCTGCATACCTTGAACGGCAGCACAGCCTTCTGGACACCTGGGAGGCTAGCCGGGGCGCCCTGTTCCCGGCAGGAACACTGAGTAACCCCAGGCGCACCTGGCTCTGCTAAGCACCATCCAGGCCCGTAGCCCCTTAGAGCCCCTCTGTGCACGCCGAGCGTAGGGAAACGCACTGCCCTCTCTTTTGGAGCAGCTTGGTTTCCTCAGCACTCGCACACGTTCACGAACGCCGTTCTGCCACATCCCACATGGCGCGGAGGTCTTACGCGTTGCCCTAATCGGAGCTGCGCTCAGAGTAACCCTCGTCTTCGCATTCCATCCAGGACCTCCTGACTGAAGGCACCGTGCCTCCTAGAGGACGGCGGCTTGGGTTCTTACTGCAATTCAAGTCCTGTTCCTTCTTTGGCACTGCAGGCAGCCCCAGGCCCAGAGGAGCGGCTACGGCGTTCCTTGGTTGAGACAGTTCGCTGGATGCGGGACTCCCTCCTGCGATAAGTTGACTCGGGGAAGGAAACGCAGGGTAACCGGTGTCTCCTGGGACTCGTCAGAAACCACAGGGATGTACGCTGAGTGTGCCCATGAACACGGGGGCCTGATGGAACTAGCCCTGCTTTCCCATTTTGAGGGCGGCCTTCATGCCTGCCTTGACGCTCCCTGACATTCCCGGCTCCCGACAGGCCAGTGAGCCCTGGAAGAGTGCTTCGGGGAAAATCATGAGTTTGCTCTCTCTAAACCAGGGGCTGCCGCGGCCGCGGTGGCGGTCCGCACGGCAGGCTCCAGAGCCAAAGGGAGCCTCAACGTGAGAACTGGCCTCCAGGTTAGGCCCTGAGTAGCCGTGCAGAAAGGGAGGCATGCAGCTCTTTCCGGGAGTTCTTAGTCGCTTTGCTTGCAAGGCAGTACACGCCCGGGGACTCCTAGGCCCCACGGGCGTGCAGCGTTTTCCCTCCAAGGTCCCTGAGTGCCTCCAGACACCTGTGGGCCGGCTGAGCAACGTCGAGGTCCATTGGTTGATTCCCTCGGAGGACCCCCGTGCGTGCCGAGTGCTGGGCAACCACACACTGCGCGTTCCTTGAGGAGCGCTACATCTCCAGAGCCCTCGAACGCCCTTCGGGACAACATGGCTGGTGGGTGCGAGGTGCCCAGGAAGACTCTGTCACGGCCCTTGTGTGAGCTGCCATGAGAGAACGCTGTGCTTGCAACACTGCGAGGCCCGCCCTCGTGCCTGAAGTCACTCTGCTCGAGGAGAAAGTCAGCACCTTAGCGTGCTGTGTGGCTCCCGGCACACCCAGCATGAAGCCATGCCTGGAAGTAAGGCCCTGGTTTGCCGTGCAGAAGCGGAGGCGTGCTGCACTTTCCAGGAGGCGGTGGCCTCTGCTCTGCATACCTTGAACGGCAGCACAGCCTTCTGGACACCTGGGAGGCTAGCCGGGGCGCCCTGTTCCCGGCAGGAACACTGAGTAACCAACCCCAGGCGCACCTGGCTCTGCTAAGCACCATCCAGGCCCGTAGCCCCTTAGATCCCCTCTGTGCACGCCGAGCGTAGGGAAACGCACTGCCCTCTCTTTTGGAGCAGCTTGGTTTCCTCAGCACTCGCACACGTTCACGAACGCCGTTCTGCCACATCCCACATGGCGCGGAGGTCTTACGCGTTGCCCTAATCGGAGCTGCGCTCAGAGTAACCCTCGTCTTCGCATTCCATCCAGGACCTCCTGACTGAAGGCACCGTGCCTCCTAGAGGACGGCGGCTTGGGTTCTTACTGCAATTCAAGTCCTGTTCCTTCTTTGGCACTGCAGGCAGCCCCAGGCCCAGAGGAGCGGCTACGGCGTTCCTTGGTTGAGACAGTTCGCTGGATGCGGGACTCCCTCCTGCGATAAGTTGACTCGGGGAAGGAAACGCAGGGTAACCGGTGTCTCCTGGGACTCGTCAGAAACCACAGGGATGTACGCTGAGTGTGCCCATGAACACGGGGGCCTGCTGGAACTAGCCCTGCTTTCCCATTTTGAGGGCGGCCTTCATGCCTGCCTTGACGCTCCCTGACATTCCCGGCTCCCGACAGGCCAGTGAGCCCTGGAAGAGTGCTTCGGGGAAAATCATGAGTTTGCTCTCTCTAAACCAGGGGCTGCCGCGGCCGCGGTGGCGGTCCGCACGGCAGGCTCCAGAGCCAAAGGGAGCCTCAACGTGAGAACTGGCCTCCAGGTTAGGCCCTGAGTAGCCGTGCAGAAAGGGAGGCATGCAGCTCTTTCCGGGAGTTCTTAGTCGCTTTGCTTTCAAGGCAGTACACGCCCGGGGACTCCTAGGCCCCAGGGGCGTGCAGCGTTTTCCCTCCAAGGTCCCTGAGTGCCTCCAGACACCTGTGGGCCGGCTGAGCAACGTCGAGGTCCATTGGTTGATTCCCTCGGAGGACCCCCGTGCGTGCCGAGTGCTGGGCAACCACACACTGCGCGTTCCTTGAGGAGCGCTACCTCTCCAGAGCCCTCGAACGCCCTTCGGGACAACATGGCTGGTGGGTGCGAGGTGCCCAGGAAGACTCTGTCACGGCCCTTGTGTGAGCTGCCATGAGAGAACGCTGTGCTTGCAACACTGCGAGGCCCGCCCTCGTGCCTGAAGTCACTCTGCTCGAGGAGAAAGTCAGCACCTTAGCGTGCTGTGTGGCTCCCGGCACACCCCGCATGAAGCCATGCCTGGAAGTAAGGCCCTGGTTTGCCGTGCAGAAGCGGAGGCGTGCTGCACTTTCCAGGAGGCGGTGGCCTCTGCTCTGCATACCTTGAACGGCAGCACAGCCTTCTGGACACCTGGGAGGCTAGCCGGGGCGCCCTGTTCCCGGCAGGAACACTGAGTAACCAACCCCAGGCGCACCTGGCTCTGCTAAGCACCATCCAGGCCCGTAGCCCCTTAGAGCCCCTCTGTGCACGCCGAGCGTAGGGAAACGCACTGCCCTCTCTTTTGGAGCAGCTTGGTTTCCTCAGCACTCGCACACGTTCACGAACGCCGTTCTGCCACATCCCACATGGCGCGGAGGTCTTACGCGTTGCCCTAATCGGAGCTGCGCTCAGAGTAACCCTCGTCTTCGCATTCCATCCAGGACCTCCTGACTGAAGGCACCGTGCCTCCTAGAGGACGGCGGCTTGGGTTCTTACTGCAATTCAAGTCCTGTTCCTTCTTTGGCACTGCAGGCAGCCCCAGGCCCAGAGGAGCGGCTACGGCGTTCCTTGGTTGAGACAGTTCGCTGGATGCGGGACTCCCTCCTGCGATAAGTTGACTCGGGGAAGGAAACGCAGGGTAACCGGTGTCTCCTGGGACTCGTCAGAAACCACAGGGATGTACGCTGAGTGTGCCCATGAACACGGGGGCCTGCTGGAACTAGCCCTGCTTTCCCATTTTGAGGGCGGCATTCATGCCTGCCTTGACGCTCCCTGACATTCCCGGCTCCCGACAGGCCAGTGAGCCCTGGAAGAGTGCTTCGGGGAAAATCATGAGTTTGCTCTCTCTAAACCAGGGGCTGCCGCGGCCGCGGTGGCGGTCCGCACGGCAGGCTCCAGAGCCAAAGGGAGCCTCAACGTGAGAACTGGCCTCCAGGTTAGGCCCTGAGTAGCCGTGCAGAAAGGGAGGCATGCAGCTCTTTCCGGGAGTTCTTAGTCGCTTTGCTTTCAAGGCAGTACACGCCCGGGGACTCCTAGGCCCCAGGGGCGTGCAGCGTTTTCCCTCCAAGGTCCCTGAGTGCCTCCAGACACCTGTGGGCCGGCTGAGCAACGTCGAGGTCCATTGGTTGATTCCCTCGGAGGACCCCCGTGCGTGCCGAGTGCTGGGCAACCACACACTGCGCGTTCCTTGAGGAGCGCTACCTCTCCAGAGCCCTCGAACGCCCTTCGGGACAACATGGCTGGTGGGTGCGAGGTGCCCAGGAAGACTCTGTCACGGCCCTTGTGTGAGCTGCCATGAGAGAACGCTGTGCTTGCAACACTGCGAGGCCCGCCCTCGTGCCTGAAGTCACTCTGCTCGAGGAGAAAGTCAGCACCTTAGCGTGCTGTGTGGCTCCCGGCACACCCAGCATGAAGCCATGCCTGGAAGTAAGGCCCTGGTTTGCCGTGCAGAAGCGGAGGCGTGCTGCACTTTCCAGGAGGCGGTGGCCTCTGCTCTGCATACCTTGAACGGCAGCACAGCCTTCTGGACACCTGGGAGGCTAGCCGGGGCGCCCTGTTCCCGGCAGGAACACTGAGTAACCCCAGGCGCACCTGGCTCTGCTAAGCACCATCCAGGCCCGTAGCCCCTTAGAGCCCCTCTGTGCACGCCGAGCGTAGGGAAACGCACTGCCCTCTCTTTTGGAGCAGCTTGGTTTCCTCAGCACTCGCACACGTTCACGAACGCCGTTCTGCCACATCCCACATGGCGCGGAGGTCTTACGCGTTGCCCTAATCGGAGCTGCGCTCAGAGTAACCCTCGTCTTCGCATTCCATCCAGGACCTCCTGACTGAAGGCACCGTGCCTCCTAGAGGACGGCGGCTTGGGTTCTTACTGCAATTCAAGTCCTGTTCCTTCTTTGGCACTGCAGGCAGCCCCAGGCCCAGAGGAGCGGCTACGGCGTTCCTTGGTTGAGACAGTTCGCTGGATGCGGGACTCCCTCCTGCGATAAGTTGACTCGGGGAAGGAAACGCAGGGTAACCGGTGTCTCCTGGGACTCGTCAGAAACCACAGGGATGTACGCTGAGTGTGCCCATGAACACGGGGGCCTGCTGGAACTAGCCCTGCTTTCCCATTTTGAGGGCGGCATTCATGCCTGCCTTGACGCTCCCTGACATTCCCGGCTCCCGACAGGCCAGTGAGCCCTGGAAGAGTGCTTCGGGGAAAATCATGAGTTTGCTCTCTCTAAACCAGGGGCTGCCGCGGCCGCGGTGGCGGTCCGCACGGCAGGCTCCAGAGCCAAAGGGAGCCTCAACGTGAGAACTGGCCTCCAGGTTAGGCCCTGAGTAGCCGTGCAGAAAGGGAGGCATGCAGCTCTTTCCGGGAGTTCTTAGTCGCTTTGCTTTCAAGGCAGTACACGCCCGGGGACTCCTAGGCCCCACGGGCGTGCAGCGTTTTCCCTCCAAGGTCCCTGAGTGCCTCCAGACACCTGTGGGCCGGCTGAGCAACGTCGAGGTCCATTGGTTGATTCCCTCGGAGGACCCCCGTGCGTGCCGAGTGCTGGGCAACCACACACTGCGCGTTCCTTGAGGAGCGCTACATCTCCAGAGCCCTCGAACGCCCTTCGGGACAACATGGCTGGTGGGTGCGAGGTGCCCAGGAAGACTCTGTCACGGCCCTTGTGTGAGCTGCCATGAGAGAACGCTGTGCTTGCAACACTGCGAGGCCCGCCCTCGTGCCTGAAGTCACTCTGCTCGAGGAGAAAGTCAGCACCTTAGCGTGCTGTGTGGCTCCCGGCACACCCAGCATGAAGCCATGCCTGGAAGTAAGGCCCTGGTTTGCCGTGCAGAAGCGGAGGCGTGCTGCACTTTCCAGGAGGCGGTGGCCTCTGCTCTGCATACCTTGAACGGCAGCACAGCCTTCTGGACACCTGGGAGGCTAGCCGGGGCGCCCTGTTCCCGGCAGGAACACTGAGTAACCCCAGGCGCACCTGGCTCTGCTAAGCACCATCCAGGCCCGTAGCCCCTTAGAGCCCCTCTGTGCACGCCGAGCGTAGGGAAACGCACTGCCCTCTCTTTTGGAGCAGCTTGGTTTCCTCAGCACTCGCACACGTTCACGAACGCCGTTCTGCCACATCCCACATGGCGCGGAGGTCTTACGCGTTGCCCTAATCGGAGCTGCGCTCAGAGTAACCCTCGTCTTCGCATTCCATCCAGGACCTCCTGACTGAAGGCACCGTGCCTCCTAGAGGACGGCGGCTTGGGTTCTTACTGCAATTCAAGTCCTGTTCCTTCTTTGGCACTGCAGGCAGCCCCAGGCCCAGAGGAGCGGCTACGGCGTTCCTTGGTTGAGACAGTTCGCTGGATGCGGGACTCCCTCCTGCGATAAGTTGACTCGGGGAAGGAAACGCAGGGTAACCGGTGTCTCCTGGGACTCGTCAGAAACCACAGGGATGTACGCTGAGTGTGCCCATGAACACGGGGGCCTGCTGGAACTAGCCCTGCTTTCCCATTTTGAGGGCGGCCTTCATGCCTGCCTTGACGCTCCCTGACATTCCCGGCTCCCGACAGGCCAGTGAGCCCTGGAAGAGTGCTTCGGGGAAAATCATGAGTTTGCTCTCTCTAAACCAGGGGCTGCCGCGGCCGCGGTGGCGGTCCGCACGGCAGGCTCCAGAGCCAAAGGGAGCCTCAACGTGAGAACTGGCCTCCAGGTTAGGCCCTGAGTAGCCGTGCAGAAAGGGAGGCATGCAGCTCTTTCCGGGAGTTCTTAGTCGCTTTGCTTTCAAGGCAGTACACGCCCGGGGACTCCTAGGCCCCAGGGGCGTGCAGCGTTTTCCCTCCAAGGTCCCTGAGTGCCTCCAGACACCTGTGGGCCGGCTGAGCAACGTCGAGGTCCATTGGTTGATTCCCTCGGAGGACCCCCGTGCGTGCCGAGTGCTGGGCAACCACACACTGCGCGTTCCTTGAGGAGCGCTACCTCTCCAGAGCCCTCGAACGCCCTTCGGGACAACATGGCTGGTGGGTGCGAGGTGCCCAGGAAGACTCTGTCACGGCCCTTGTGTGAGCTGCCATGAGAGAACGCTGTGCTTGCAACACTGCGAGGCCCGCCCTCGTGCCTGAAGTCACTCTGCTCGAGGAGAAAGTCAGCACCTTAGCGTGCTGTGTGGCTCCCGGCACACCCAGCATGAAGCCATGCCTGGAAGTAAGGCCCTGGTTTGCCGTGCAGAAGCGGAGGCGTGCTGCACTTTCCAGGAGGCGGTGGCCTCTGCTCTGCATACCTTGAACGGCAGCACAGCCTTCTGGACACCTGGGAGGCTAGCCGGGGCGCCCTGTTCCCGGCAGGAACACTGAGTAACCAACCCCAGGCGCACCTGGCTCTGCTAAGCACCATCCAGGCCCGTAGCCCCTTAGAGCCCCTCTGTGCACGCCGAGCGTAGGGAAACGCACTGCCCTCTCTTTTGGAGCAGCTTGGTTTCCTCAGCACTCGCACACGTTCACGAACGCCGTTCTGCCACATCCCACATGGCGCGGAGGTCTTACGCGTTGCCCTAATCGGAGCTGCGCTCAGAGTAACCCTCGTCTTCGCATTCCATCCAGGACCTCCTGACTGAAGGCACCGTGCCTCCTAGAGGACGGCGGCTTGGGTTCTTACTGCAATTCAAGTCCTGTTCCTTCTTTGGCACTGCAGGCAGCCCCAGGCCCAGAGGAGCGGCTACGGCGTTCCTTGGTTGAGACAGTTCGCTGGATGCGGGACTCCCTCCTGCGATAAGTTGACTCGGGGAAGGAAACGCAGGGTAACCGGTGTCTCCTGGGACTCGTCAGAAACCACAGGGATGTACGCTGAGTGTGCCCATGAACACGGGGGCCTGCTGGAACTAGCCCTGCTTTCCCATTTTGAGGGCGGCCTTCATGCCTGCCTTGACGCTCCCTGACATTCCCGGCTCCCGACAGGCCAGTGAGCCCTGGAAGAGTGCTTCGGGGAAAATCATGAGTTTGCTCTCTCTAAACCAGGGGCTGCCGCGGCCGCGGTGGCGGTCCGCACGGCAGGCTCCAGAGCCAAAGGGAGCCTCAACGTGAGAACTGGCCTCCAGGTTAGGCCCTGAGTAGCCGTGCAGAAAGGGAGGCATGCAGCTCTTTCCGGGAGTTCTTAGTCGCTTTGCTTTCAAGGCAGTACACGCCCGGGGACTCCTAGGCCCCAGGGGCGTGCAGCGTTTTCCCTCCAAGGTCCCTGAGTGCCTCCAGACACCTGTGGGCCGGCTGAGCAACGTCGAGGTCCATTGGTTGATTCCCTCGGAGGACCCCCGTGCGTGCCGAGTGCTGGGCAACCACACACTGCGCGTTCCTTGAGGAGCGCTACATCTCCAGAGCCCTCGAACGCCCTTCGGGACAACATGGCTGGTGGGTGCGAGGTGCCCAGGAAGACTCTGTCACGGCCCTTGTGTGAGCTGCCATGAGAGAACGCTGTGCTTGCAACACTGCGAGGCCCGCCCTCGTGCCTGAAGTCACTCTGCTCGAGGAGAAAGTCAGCACCTTAGCGTGCTGTGTGGCTCCCGGCACACCCAGCATGAAGCCATGCCTGGAAGTAAGGCCCTGGTTTGCCGTGCAGAAGCGGAGGCGTGCTGCACTTTCCAGGAGGCGGTGGCCTCTGCTCTGCATACCTTGAACGGCAGCACAGCCTTCTGGACACCTGGGAGGCTAGCCGGGGCGCCCTGTTCCCGGCAGGAACACTGAGTAACCCCAGGCGCACCTGGCTCTGCTAAGCACCATCCAGGCCCGTAGCCCCTTAGAGCCCCTCTGTGCACGCCGAGCGTAGGGAAACGCACTGCCCTCTCTTTTGGAGCAGCTTGGTTTCCTCAGCACTCGCACACGTTCACGAACGCCGTTCTGCCACATCCCACATGGCGCGGAGGTCTTACGCGTTGCCCTAATCGGAGCTGCGCTCAGAGTAACCCTCGTCTTCGCATTCCATCCAGGACCTCCTGACTGAAGGCACCGTGCCTCCTAGAGGACGGCGGCTTGGGTTCTTACTGCAATTCAAGTCCTGTTCCTTCTTTGGCACTGCAGGCAGCCCCAGGCCCAGAGGAGCGGCTACGGCGTTCCTTGGTTGAGACAGTTCGCTGGATGCGGGACTCCCTCCTGCGATAAGTTGACTCGGGGAAGGAAACGCAGGGTAACCGGTGTCTCCTGGGACTCGTCAGAAACCACAGGGATGTACGCTGAGTGTGCCCATGAACACGGGGGCCTGCTGGAACTAGCCCTGCTTTCCCATTTTGAGGGCGGCCTTCATGCCTGCCTTGACGCTCCCTGACATTCCCGGCTCCCGACAGGCCAGTGAGCCCTGGAAGAGTGCTTCGGGGAAAATCATGAGTTTGCTCTCTCTAAACCAGGGGCTGCCACGGCCGCGGTGGCGGTCCGCACGGCAGGCTCCAGAGCGAAAGGGAGCCTCAACGTGAGAACTGGCCTCCAGGTTAGGCCCTGAGTAGCCGTGCAGAAAGGGAGGCATGCAGCTCTTTCCGGGAGTTCTTAGTCGCTTTGCTTTCAAGGCAGTACACGCCCGGGGACTCCTAGGCCCCACGGGCGTGCAGCGTTTTCCCTCCAAGGTCCCTGAGTGCCTCCAGACACCTGTGGGCCGGCTGAGCAACGTCGAGGTCCATTGGTTGATTCCCTCGGAGGACCCCCGTGCGTGCCGAGTGCTGGGCAACCACACACTGCGCGTTCCTTGAGGAGCGCTACATCTCCAGAGCCCTCGAACGCCCTTCGGGACAACATGGCTGGTGGGTGCGAGGTGCCCAGGAAGACTCTGTCACGGCCCTTGTGTGAGCTGCCATGAGAGAACGCTGTGCTTGCAACACTGCGAGGCCCGCCCTCGTGCCTGAAGTCACTCTGCTCGAGGAGAAAGTCAGCACCTTAGCGTGCTGTGTGGCTCCCGGCACACCCCGCATGAAGCCATGCCTGGAAGTAAGGCCCTGGTTTGCCGTGCAGAAGCGGAGGCGTGCTGCACTTTCCAGGAGGCGGTGGCCTCTGCTCTGCATACCTTGAACGGCAGCACAGCCTTCTGGACACCTGGGAGGCTAGCCGGGGCGCCCTGTTCCCGGCAGGAACACTGAGTAACCCCAGGCGCACCTGGCTCTGCTAAGCACCATCCAGGCCCGTAGCCCCTTAGAGCCCCTCTGTGCACGCCGAGCGTAGGGAAACGCACTGCCCTCTCTTTTGGAGCAGCTTGGTTTCCTCAGCACTCGCACACGTTCACGAACGCCGTTCTGCCACATCCCACATGGCGCGGAGGTCTTACGCGTTGCCCTAATCGGAGCTGCGCTCAGAGTAACCCTCGTCTTCGCATTCCATCCAGGACCTCCTGACTGAAGGCACCGTGCCTCCTAGAGGACGGCGGCTTGGGTTCTTACTGCAATTCAAGTCCTGTTCCTTCTTTGGCACTGCAGGCAGCCCCAGGCCCAGAGGAGCGGCTACGGCGTTCCTTGGTTGAGACAGTTCGCTGGATGCGGGACTCCCTCCTGCGATAAGTTGACTCGGGGAAGGAAACGCAGGGTAACCGGTGTCTCCTGGGACTCGTCAGAAACCACAGGGATGTACACTGAGTGTGCCCATGAACACGGGGGCCTGCTGGAACTAGCCCTGCTTTCCCATTTTGAGGGCGGCCTTCATGCCTGCCTTGACGCTCCCTGACATTCCCGGCTCCCGACAGGCCAGTGAGCCCTGGAAGAGTGCTTCGGGGAAAATCATGAGTTTGCTCTCTCTAAACCAGGGGCTGCCGCGGCCGCGGTGGCGGTCCGCACGGCAGGCTCCAGAGCCAAAGGGAGCCTCAACGTGAGAACTGGCCTCCAGGTTAGGCCCTGAGTAGCCGTGCAGAAAGGGAGGCATGCAGCTCTTTCCGGGAGTTCTTAGTCGCTTTGCTTTCAAGGCAGTACACGCCCGGGGACTCCTAGGCCCCAGGGGCGTGCAGCGTTTTCCCTCCAAGGTCCCTGAGTGCCTCCAGACACCTGTGGGCCGGCTGAGCAACGTCGAGGTCCATTGGTTGATTCCCTCGGAGGACCCCCGTGCGTGCCGAGTCCTGGGCAACCACACACTGCGTGTTCCTTGAGGAGCGCTACCTCTCCAGAGCCCTCGAACGCCCTTCGGGACAACATGGCTGGTGGGTGCGAGGTGCCCAGGAAGACTCTGTCACGGCCCTTGTGTGAGCTGCCATGAGAGAACGCTGTGCTTGCCACACTGCGAGGCCCGCCCTAGTGCCTGAAGTCACTCTGCTCGGGGAGAAAGTCAGCACCTTAGCGTGCTGTGTGGCTCCCGGCACACCCAGCATGAAGCCATGCCTGGAAGTAAGGCCCTGGTTTGCCGTGCAGAAGCGGAGGCGTGCTGCACTTTCCAGGAGGCGGTGGCCTCTGCTCTGCATACCTTGAACGGCAGCACAGCCTTCTGGACACCTGGGAGGCTAGCCGGGGCGCCCTGTTCCCGGCAGGAACACTGAGTAACCCCAGGCGCACCTGGCTCTGCTAAGCACCATCCAGGCCCGTAGCCCCTTAGAGCCCCTCTGTGCACGCCGAGCGTAGGGAAACGCACTGCCCTCTCTTTTGGAGCAGCTTGGTTTCCTCAGCACTCTCACACGTTCACGAACGCCGTTCTGCCACATCCCACATGGCGCGGAGGTCTTACGCGTTGCCCTAATCGGAGCTGCGCTCAGAGTAACCCTCGTCTTCGCATTCCATCCAGGACCTCCTGACTGAAGGCACCGTGCCTCCTAGAGGACGGCGGCTTGGGTTCTTACTGCAATTCAAGTCCTGTTCCTTCTTTGGCACTGCAGGCAGCCCCAGGCCCAGAGGAGCGGCTACGGCGTTCCTTGGTTGAGACAGTTCGCTGGATGCGGGACTCCCTCCTGCGATAAGTTGACTCGGGGAAGGAAACGCAGGGTAACCGGTGTCTCCTGGGACTCGTCAGAAACCACAGGGATGTATGCTGAGTGTGCCCATGAACACGGGGGCCTGCTGGAACTAGCCCTGCTTTCCCATTTTGAGGGCGGCCTTCATGCCTGCCTTGACGCTCCCTGACATTCCCGGCTCCCGACAGGCCAGTGAGCCCTGGAAGAGTGCTTCGGGGAAAATCATGAGTTTGCTCTCTCTAAACCAGGGGCTGCCGCGGCCGCGGTGGCGGTCCGCACGGCAGGCTCCAGAGCCAAAGGGAGCCTCAACGTGAGAACTGGCCTCCAGGTTAGGCCCTGAGTAGCCGTGCAGAAAGGGAGGCATGCAGCTCTTTCCGGGAGTTCTTAGTCGCTTTGCTTTCAAGGCAGTACACGCCCGGGGACTCCTAGGCCCCAGGGGCGTGCAGCGTTTTCCCTCCAAGGTCCCTGAGTGCCTCCAGACACCTGTGGGCCGGCTGAGCAACGTCGAGGTCCATTGGTTGATTCCCTCGGAGGACCCCCGTGCGTGCCGAGTGCTGGGCAACCACACACTGCGCGTTCCTTGAGGAGCGCTACATCTCCAGAGCCCTCGAACGCCCTTCGGGACAACATGGCTGGTGGGTGCGAGGTGCCCAGGAAGACTCTGTCACGGCCCTTGTGTGAGCTGCCATGAGAGAACGCTGTGCTTGCCACACTGCGAGGCCCGCCCTCGTGCCTGAAGTCACTCTGCTCGAGGAGAAAGTCAGCACCTTAGCGTGCTGTGTGGCTCCCGGCACACCCAGCATGAAGCCATGCCTGGAAGTAAGGCCCTGGTTTGCCGTGCAGAAGCGGAGGCGTGCTGCACTTTCCAGGAGGCGGTGGCCTCTGCTCTGCATACCTTGAACGGCAGCACAGCCTTCTGGACACCTGGGAGGCTAGCCGGGGCGCCCTGTTCCCGGCAGGAACACTGAGTAACCAACCCCAGGCGCACCTGGCTCTGCTAAGCACCATCCAGGCCCGTAGCCCCTTAGAGCCCCTCTGTGCACGCCGAGCGTAGGGAAACGCACTGCCCTCTCTTTTGGAGCAGCTTGGTTTCCTCAGCACTCGCACACGTTCACGAACGCCGTTCTGCCACATCCCACATGGCGCGGAGGTCTTACGCGTTGCCCTAATCGGAGCTGCGCTCAGAGTAACCCTCGTCTTCGCATTCCATCCAGGACCTCCTGACTGAAGGCACCGTGCCTCCTAGAGGACGGCGGCTTGGGTTCTTACTGCAATTCAAGTCCTGTTCCTTCTTTGGCACTGCAGGCAGCCCCAGGCCCAGAGGAGCGGCTACGGCGTTCCTTGGTTGAGACAGTTCGCTGGATGCGGGACTCCCTCCTGCGATAAGTTGACTCGGGGAAGGAAACGCAGGGTAACCGGTGTCTCCTGGGACTCGTCAGAAACCACAGGGATGTACGCTGAGTGTGCCCATGAACACGGGGGCCTGCTGGAACTAGCCCTGCTTTCCCATTTTGAGGGCGGCCTTCATGCCTGCCTTGACGCTCCCTGACATTCCCGGCTCCCGACAGGCCAGTGAGCCCTGGAAGAGTGCTTCGGGGAAAATCATGAGTTTGCTCTCTCTAAACCAGGGGCTGCCACGGCCGCGGTGGCGGTCCGCACGGCAGGCTCCAGAGCGAAAGGGAGCCTCAACGTGAGAACTGGCCTCCAGGTTAGGCCCTGAGTAGCCGTGCAGAAAGGGAGGCATGCAGCTCTTTCCGGGAGTTCTTAGTCGCTTTGCTTTCAAGGCAGTACACGCCCGGGGACTCCTAGGCCCCACGGGCGTGCAGCGTTTTCCCTCCAAGGTCCCTGAGTGCCTCCAGACACCTGTGGGCCGGCTGAGCAACGTCGAGGTCCATTGGTTGATTCCCTCGGAGGACCCCCGTGCGTGCCGAGTGCTGGGCAACCACACACTGCGCGTTCCTTGAGGAGCGCTACATCTCCAGAGCCCTCGAACGCCCTTCGGGACAACATGGCTGGTGGGTGCGAGGTGCCCAGGAAGACTCTGTCACGGCCCTTGTGTGAGCTGCCATGAGAGAACGCTGTGCTTGCAACACTGCGAGGCCCGCCCTCGTGCCTGAAGTCACTCTGCTCGAGGAGAAAGTCAGCACCTTAGCGTGCTGTGTGGCTCCCGGCACACCCCGCATGAAGCCATGCCTGGAAGTAAGGCCCTGGTTTGCCGTGCAGAAGCGGAGGCGTGCTGCACTTTCCAGGAGGCGGTGGCCTCTGCTCTGCATACCTTGAACGGCAGCACAGCCTTCTGGACACCTGGGAGGCTAGCCGGGGCGCCCTGTTCCCGGCAGGAACACTGAGTAACCCCAGGCGCACCTGGCTCTGCTAAGCACCATCCAGGCCCGTAGCCCCTTAGAGCCCCTCTGTGCACGCCGAGCGTAGGGAAACGCACTGCCCTCTCTTTTGGAGCAGCTTGGTTTCCTCAGCACTCGCACACGTTCACGAACGCCGTTCTGCCACATCCCACATGGCGCGGAGGTCTTACGCGTTGCCCTAATCGGAGCTGCGCTCAGAGTAACCCTCGTCTTCGCATTCCATCCAGGACCTCCTGACTGAAGGCACCGTGCCTCCTAGAGGACGGCGGCTTGGGTTCTTACTGCAATTCAAGTCCTGTTCCTTCTTTGGCACTGCAGGCAGCCCCAGGCCCAGAGGAGCGGCTACGGCGTTCCTTGGTTGAGACAGTTCGCTGGATGCGGGACTCCCTCCTGCGATAAGTTGACTCGGGGAAGGAAACGCAGGGTAACCGGTGTCTCCTGGGACTCGTCAGAAACCACAGGGATGTACGCTGAGTGTGCCCATGAACACGGGGGCCTGCTGGAACTAGCCCTGCTTTCCCATTTTGAGGGCGGCCTTCATGCCTGCCTTGACGCTCCCTGACATTCCCGGCTCCCGACAGGCCAGTGAGCCCTGGAAGAGTGCTTCGGGGAAAATCATGAGTTTGCTCTCTCTAAACCAGGGGCTGCCGCGGCCGCGGTGGCGGTCCGCACGGCAGGCTCCAGAGCCAAAGGGAGCCTCAACGTGAGAACTGGCCTCCAGGTTAGGCCCTGAGTAGCCGTGCAGAAAGGGAGGCATGCAGCTCTTTCCGGGAGTTCTTAGTCGCTTTGCTTTCAAGGCAGTACACGCCCGGGGACTCCTAGGCCCCAGGGGCGTGCAGCGTTTTCCCTCCAAGGTCCCTGAGTGCCTCCAGACACCTGTGGGCCGGCTGAGCAACGTCGAGGTCCATTGGTTGATTCCCTCGGAGGACCCCCGTGCGTGCCGAGTCCTGGGCAACCACACACTGCGTGTTCCTTGAGGAGCGCTACCTCTCCAGAGCCCTCGAACGCCCTTCGGGACAACATGGCTGGTGGGTGCGAGGTGCCCAGGAAGACTCTGTCACGGCCCTTGTGTGAGCTGCCATGAGAGAACGCTGTGCTTGCCACACTGCGAGGCCCGCCCTAGTGCCTGAAGTCACTCTGCTCGGGGAGAAAGTCAGCACCTTAGCGTGCTGTGTGGCTCCCGGCACACCCAGCATGAAGCCATGCCTGGAAGTAAGGCCCTGGTTTGCCGTGCAGAAGCGGAGGCGTGCTGCACTTTCCAGGAGGCGGTGGCCTCTGCTCTGCATACCTTGAACGGCAGCACAGCCTTCTGGACACCTGGGAGGCTAGCCGGGGCGCCCTGTTCCCGGCAGGAACACTGAGTAACCCCAGGCGCACCTGGCTCTGCTAAGCACCATCCAGGCCCGTAGCCCCTTAGAGCCCCTCTGTGCACGCCGAGCGTAGGGAAACGCACTGCCCTCTCTTTTGGAGCAGCTTGGTTTCCTCAGCACTCTCACACGTTCACGAACGCCGTTCTGCCACATCCCACATGGCGCGGAGGTCTTACGCGTTGCCCTAATCGGAGCTGCGCTCAGAGTAACCCTCGTCTTCGCATTCCATCCAGGACCTCCTGACTGAAGGCACCGTGCCTCCTAGAGGACGGCGGCTTGGGTTCTTACTGCAATTCAAGTCCTGTTCCTTCTTTGGCACTGCAGGCAGCCCCAGGCCCAGAGGAGCGGCTACGGCGTTCCTTGGTTGAGACAGTTCGCTGGATGCGGGACTCCCTCCTGCGATAAGTTGACTCGGGGAAGGAAACGCAGGGTAACCGGTGTCTCCTGGGACTCGTCAGAAACCACAGGGATGTACGCTGAGTGTGCCCATGAACACGGGGGCCTGCTGGAACTAGCCCTGCTTTCCCATTTTGAGGGCGGCCTTCATGCCTGCCTTGACGCTCCCTGACATTCCCGGCTCCCGACAGGCCAGTGAGCCCTGGAAGAGTGCTTCGGGGAAAATCATGAGTTTGCTCTCTCTAAACCAGGGGCTGCCGCGGCCGCGGTGGCGGTCCGCACGGCAGGCTCCAGAGCCAAAGGGAGCCTCAACGTGAGAACTGGCCTCCAGGTTAGGCCCTGAGTAGCCGTGCAGAAAGGGAGGCATGCAGCTCTTTCCGGGAGTTCTTAGTCGCTTTGCTTTCAAGGCAGTACACGCCCGGGGACTCCTAGGCCCCAGGGGCGTGCAGCGTTTTCCCTCCAAGGTCCCTGAGTGCCTCCAGACACCTGTGGGCCGGCTGAGCAACGTCGAGGTCCATTGGTTGATTCCCTCGGAGGACCCCCGTGCGTGCCGAGTGCTGGGCAACCACACACTGCGCGTTCCTTGAGGAGCGCTACCTCTCCAGAGCCCTCGAACGCCCTTCGGGACAACATGGCTGGTGGGTGCGAGGTGCCCAGGAAGACTCTGTCACGGCCCTTGTGTGAGCTGCCATGAGAGAACGCTGTGCTTGCAACACTGCGAGGCCCGCCCTCGTGCCTGAAGTCACTCTGCTCGAGGAGAAAGTCAGCACCTTAGCGTGCTGTGTGGCTCCCGGCACACCCAGCATGAAGCCATGCCTGGAAGTAAGGCCCTGGTTTGCCGTGCAGAAGCGGAGGCGTGCTGCACTTTCCAGGAGGCGGTGGCCTCTGCTCTGCATACCTTGAACGGCAGCACAGCCTTCTGGACACCTGGGAGGCTAGCCGGGGCGCCCTGTTCCCGGCAGGAACACTGAGTAACCCCAGGCGCACCTGGCTCTGCTAAGCACCATCCAGGCCCGTAGCCCCTTAGAGCCCCTCTGTGCACGCCGAGCGTAGGGAAACGCACTGCCCTCTCTTTTGGAGCAGCTTGGTTTCCTCAGCACTCGCACACGTTCACGAACGCCGTTCTGCCACATCCCACATGGCGCGGAGGTCTTACGCGTTGCCCTAATCGGAGCTGCGCTCAGAGTAACCCTCGTCTTCGCATTCCATCCAGGACCTCCTGACTGAAGGCACCGTGCCTCCTAGAGGACGGCGGCTTGGGTTCTTACTGCAATTCAAGTCCTGTTCCTTCTTTGGCACTGCAGGCAGCCCCAGGCCCAGAGGAGCGGCTACGGCGTTCCTTGGTTGAGACAGTTCGCTGGATGCGGGACTCCCTCCTGCGATAAGTTGACTCGGGGAAGGAAACGCAGGGTAACCGGTGTCTCCTGGGACTCGTCAGAAACCACAGGGATGTACGCTGAGTGTGCCCATGAACACGGGGGCCTGCTGGAACTAGCCCTGCTTTCCCATTTTGAGGGCGGCATTCATGCCTGCCTTGACGCTCCCTGACATTCCCGGCTCCCGACAGGCCAGTGAGCCCTGGAAGAGTGCTTCGGGGAAAATCATGAGTTTGCTCTCTCTAAACCAGGGGCTGCCGCGGCCGCGGTGGCGGTCCGCACGGCAGGCTCCAGAGCCAAAGGGAGCCTCAACGTGAGAACTGGCCTCCAGGTTAGGCCCTGAGTAGCCGTGCAGAAAGGGAGGCATGCAGCTCTTTCCGGGAGTTCTTAGTCGCTTTGCTTTCAAGGCAGTACACGCCCGGGGACTCCTAGGCCCCACGGGCGTGCAGCGTTTTCCCTCCAAGGTCCCTGAGTGCCTCCAGACACCTGTGGGCCGGCTGAGCAACGTCGAGGTCCATTGGTTGATTCCCTCGGAGGACCCCCGTGCGTGCCGAGTGCTGGGCAACCACACACTGCGCGTTCCTTGAGGAGCGCTACATCTCCAGAGCCCTCGAACGCCCTTCGGGACAACATGGCTGGTGGGTGCGAGGTGCCCAGGAAGACTCTGTCACGGCCCTTGTGTGAGCTGCCATGAGAGAACGCTGTGCTTGCAACACTGCGAGGCCCGCCCTCGTGCCTGAAGTCACTCTGCTCGAGGAGAAAGTCAGCACCTTAGCGTGCTGTGTGGCTCCCGGCACACCCAGCATGAAGCCATGCCTGGAAGTAAGGCCCTGGTTTGCCGTGCAGAAGCGGAGGCGTGCTGCACTTTCCAGGAGGCGGTGGCCTCTGCTCTGCATACCTTGAACGGCAGCACAGCCTTCTGGACACCTGGGAGGCTAGCCGGGGCGCCCTGTTCCCGGCAGGAACACTGAGTAACCCCAGGCGCACCTGGCTCTGCTAAGCACCATCCAGGCCCGTAGCCCCTTAGAGCCCCTCTGTGCACGCCGAGCGTAGGGAAACGCACTGCCCTCTCTTTTGGAGCAGCTTGGTTTCCTCAGCACTCGCACACGTTCACGAACGCCGTTCTGCCACATCCCACATGGCGCGGAGGTCTTACGCGTTGCCCTAATCGGAGCTGCGCTCAGAGTAACCCTCGTCTTCGCATTCCATCCAGGACCTCCTGACTGAAGGCACCGTGCCTCCTAGAGGACGGCGGCTTGGGTTCTTACTGCAATTCAAGTCCTGTTCCTTCTTTGGCACTGCAGGCAGCCCCAGGCCCAGAGGAGCGGCTACGGCGTTCCTTGGTTGAGACAGTTCGCTGGATGCGGGACTCCCTCCTGCGATAAGTTGACTCGGGGAAGGAAACGCAGGGTAACCGGTGTCTCCTGGGACTCGTCAGAAACCACAGGGATGTACGCTGAGTGTGCCCATGAACACGGGGGCCTGCTGGAACTAGCCCTGCTTTCCCATTTTGAGGGCGGCCTTCATGCCTGCCTTGACGCTCCCTGACATTCCCGGCTCCCGACAGGCCAGTGAGCCCTGGAAGAGTGCTTCGGGGAAAATCATGAGTTTGCTCTCTCTAAACCAGGGGCTGCCGCGGCCGCGGTGGCGGTCCGCACGGCAGGCTCCAGAGCCAAAGGGAGCCTCAACGTGAGAACTGGCCTCCAGGTTAGGCCCTGAGTAGCCGTGCAGAAAGGGAGGCATGCAGCTCTTTCCGGGAGTTCTTAGTCGCTTTGCTTTCAAGGCAGTACACGCCCGGGGACTCCTAGGCCCCAGGGGCGTGCAGCGTTTTCCCTCCAAGGTCCCTGAGTGCCTCCAGACACCTGTGGGCCGGCTGAGCAACGTCGAGGTCCATTGGTTGATTCCCTCGGAGGACCCCCGTGCGTGCCGAGTGCTGGGCAACCACACACTGCGCGTTCCTTGAGGAGCGCTACCTCTCCAGAGCCCTCGAACGCCCTTCGGGACAACATGGCTGGTGGGTGCGAGGTGCCCAGGAAGACTCTGTCACGGCCCTTGTGTGAGCTGCCATGAGAGAACGCTGTGCTTGCAACACTGCGAGGCCCGCCCTCGTGCCTGAAGTCACTCTGCTCGAGGAGAAAGTCAGCACCTTAGCGTGCTGTGTGGCTCCCGGCACACCCAGCATGAAGCCATGCCTGGAAGTAAGGCCCTGGTTTGCCGTGCAGAAGCGGAGGCGTGCTGCACTTTCCAGGAGGCGGTGGCCTCTGCTCTGCATACCTTGAACGGCAGCACAGCCTTCTGGACACCTGGGAGGCTAGCCGGGGCGCCCTGTTCCCGGCAGGAACACTGAGTAACCAACCCCAGGCGCACCTGGCTCTGCTAAGCACCATCCAGGCCCGTAGCCCCTTAGAGCCCCTCTGTGCACGCCGAGCGTAGGGAAACGCACTGCCCTCTCTTTTGGAGCAGCTTGGTTTCCTCAGCACTCGCACACGTTCACGAACGCCGTTCTGCCACATCCCACATGGCGCGGAGGTCTTACGCGTTGCCCTAATCGGAGCTGCGCTCAGAGTAACCCTCGTCTTCGCATTCCATCCAGGACCTCCTGACTGAAGGCACCGTGCCTCCTAGAGGACGGCGGCTTGGGTTCTTACTGCAATTCAAGTCCTGTTCCTTCTTTGGCACTGCAGGCAGCCCCAGGCCCAGAGGAGCGGCTACGGCGTTCCTTGGTTGAGACAGTTCGCTGGATGCGGGACTCCCTCCTGCGATAAGTTGACTCGGGGAAGGAAACGCAGGGTAACCGGTGTCTCCTGGGACTCGTCAGAAACCACAGGGATGTACGCTGAGTGTGCCCATGAACACGGGGGCCTGCTGGAACTAGCCCTGCTTTCCCATTTTGAGGGCGGCCTTCATGCCTGCCTTGACGCTCCCTGACATTCCCGGCTCCCGACAGGCCAGTGAGCCCTGGAAGAGTGCTTCGGGGAAAATCATGAGTTTGCTCTCTCTAAACCAGGGGCTGCCGCGGCCGCGGTGGCGGTCCGCACGGCAGGCTCCAGAGCCAAAGGGAGCCTCAACGTGAGAACTGGCCTCCAGGTTAGGCCCTGAGTAGCCGTGCAGAAAGGGAGGCATGCAGCTCTTTCCGGGAGTTCTTAGTCGCTTTGCTTTCAAGGCAGTACACGCCCGGGGACTCCTAGGCCCCAGGGGCGTGCAGCGTTTTCCCTCCAAGGTCCCTGAGTGCCTCCAGACACCTGTGGGCCGGCTGAGCAACGTCGAGGTCCATTGGTTGATTCCCTCGGAGGACCCCCGTGCGTGCCGAGTGCTGGGCAACCACACACTGCGCGTTCCTTGAGGAGCGCTACATCTCCAGAGCCCTCGAACGCCCTTCGGGACAACATGGCTGGTGGGTGCGAGGTGCCCAGGAAGACTCTGTCACGGCCCTTGTGTGAGCTGCCATGAGAGAACGCTGTGCTTGCAACACTGCGAGGCCCGCCCTCGTGCCTGAAGTCACTCTGCTCGAGGAGAAAGTCAGCACCTTAGCGTGCTGTGTGGCTCCCGGCACACCCAGCATGAAGCCATGCCTGGAAGTAAGGCCCTGGTTTGCCGTGCAGAAGCGGAGGCGTGCTGCACTTTCCAGGAGGCGGTGGCCTCTGCTCTGCATACCTTGAACGGCAGCACAGCCTTCTGGACACCTGGGAGGCTAGCCGGGGCGCCCTGTTCCCGGCAGGAACACTGAGTAACCCCAGGCGCACCTGGCTCTGCTAAGCACCATCCAGGCCCGTAGCCCCTTAGAGCCCCTCTGTGCACGCCGAGCGTAGGGAAACGCACTGCCCTCTCTTTTGGAGCAGCTTGGTTTCCTCAGCACTCGCACACGTTCACGAACGCCGTTCTGCCACATCCCACATGGCGCGGAGGTCTTACGCGTTGCCCTAATCGGAGCTGCGCTCAGAGTAACCCTCGTCTTCGCATTCCATCCAGGACCTCCTGACTGAAGGCACCGTGCCTCCTAGAGGACGGCGGCTTGGGTTCTTACTGCAATTCAAGTCCTGTTCCTTCTTTGGCACTGCAGGCAGCCCCAGGCCCAGAGGAGCGGCTACGGCGTTCCTTGGTTGAGACAGTTCGCTGGATGCGGGACTCCCTCCTGCGATAAGTTGACTCGGGGAAGGAAACGCAGGGTAACCGGTGTCTCCTGGGACTCGTCAGAAACCACAGGGATGTACGCTGAGTGTGCCCATGAACACGGGGGCCTGCTGGAACTAGCCCTGCTTTCCCATTTTGAGGGCGGCCTTCATGCCTGCCTTGACGCTCCCTGACATTCCCGGCTCCCGACAGGCCAGTGAGCCCTGGAAGAGTGCTTCGGGGAAAATCATGAGTTTGCTCTCTCTAAACCAGGGGCTGCCACGGCCGCGGTGGCGGTCCGCACGGCAGGCTCCAGAGCGAAAGGGAGCCTCAACGTGAGAACTGGCCTCCAGGTTAGGCCCTGAGTAGCCGTGCAGAAAGGGAGGCATGCAGCTCTTTCCGGGAGTTCTTAGTCGCTTTGCTTTCAAGGCAGTACACGCCCGGGGACTCCTAGGCCCCACGGGCGTGCAGCGTTTTCCCTCCAAGGTCCCTGAGTGCCTCCAGACACCTGTGGGCCGGCTGAGCAACGTCGAGGTCCATTGGTTGATTCCCTCGGAGGACCCCCGTGCGTGCCGAGTGCTGGGCAACCACACACTGCGCGTTCCTTGAGGAGCGCTACCTCTCCAGAGCCCTCGAACGCCCTTCGGGACAACATGGCTGGTGGGTGCGAGGTGCCCAGGAAGACTCTGTCACGGCCCTTGTGTGAGCTGCCATGAGAGAACGCTGTGCTTGCAACACTGCGAGGCCCGCCCTCGTGCCTGAAGTCACTCTGCTCGAGGAGAAAGTCAGCACCTTAGCGTGCTGTGTGGCTCCCGGCACACCCCGCATGAAGCCATGCCTGGAAGTAAGGCCCTGGTTTGCCGTGCAGAAGCGGAGGCGTGCTGCACTTTCCAGGAGGCGGTGGCCTCTGCTCTGCATACCTTGAACGGCAGCACAGCCTTCTGGACACCTGGGAGGCTAGCCGGGGCGCCCTGTTCCCGGCAGGAACACTGAGTAACCCCAGGCGCACCTGGCTCTGCTAAGCACCATCCAGGCCCGTAGCCCCTTAGAGCCCCTCTGTGCACGCCGAGCGTAGGGAAACGCACTGCCCTCTCTTTTGGAGCAGCTTGGTTTCCTCAGCACTCTCACACGTTCACGAACGCCGTTCTGCCACATCCCACATGGCGCGGAGGTCTTACGCGTTGCCCTAATCGGAGCTGCGCTCAGAGTAACCCTCGTCTTCGCATTCCATCCAGGACCTCCTGACTGAAGGCACCGTGCCTCCTAGAGGACGGCGGCTTGGGTTCTTACTGCAATTCAAGTCCTGTTCCTTCTTTGGCACTGCAGGCAGCCCCAGGCCCAGAGGAGCGGCTACGGCGTTCCTTGGTTGAGACAGTTCGCTGGATGCGGGACTCCCTCCTGCGATAAGTTGACTCGGGGAAGGAAACGCAGGGTAACCGGTGTCTCCTGGGACTCGTCAGAAACCACAGGGATGTACGCTGAGTGTGCCCATGAACACGGGGGCCTGCTGGAACTAGCCCTGCTTTCCCATTTTGAGGGCGGCCTTCATGCCTGCCTTGACGCTCCCTGACATTCCCGGCTCCCGACAGGCCAGTGAGCCCTGGAAGAGTGCTTCGGGGAAAATCATGAGTTTGCTCTCTCTAAACCAGGGGCTGCCGCGGCCGCGGTGGCGGTCCGCACGGCAGGCTCCAGAGCCAAAGGGAGCCTCAACGTGAGAACTGGCCTCCAGGTTAGGCCCTGAGTAGCCGTGCAGAAAGGGAGGCATGCAGCTCTTTCCGGGAGTTCTTAGTCGCTTTGCTTTCAAGGCAGTACACGCCCGGGGACTCCTAGGCCCCAGGGGCGTGCAGCGTTTTCCCTCCAAGGTCCCTGAGTGCCTCCAGACACCTGTGGGCCGGCTGAGCAACGTCGAGGTCCATTGGTTGATTCCCTCGGAGGACCCCCGTGCGTGCCGAGTCCTGGGCAACCACACACTGCGTGTTCCTTGAGGAGCGCTACCTCTCCAGAGCCCTCGAACGCCCTTCGGGACAACATGGCTGGTGGGTGCGAGGTGCCCAGGAAGACTCTGTCACGGCCCTTGTGTGAGCTGCCATGAGAGAACGCTGTGCTTGCCACACTGCGAGGCCCGCCCTAGTGCCTGAAGTCACTCTGCTCGGGGAGAAAGTCAGCACCTTAGCGTGCTGTGTGGCTCCCGGCACACCCAGCATGAAGCCATGCCTGGAAGTAAGGCCCTGGTTTGCCGTGCAGAAGCGGAGGCGTGCTGCACTTTCCAGGAGGCGGTGGCCTCTGCTCTGCATACCTTGAACGGCAGCACAGCCTTCTGGACACCTGGGAGGCTAGCCGGGGCGCCCTGTTCCCGGCAGGAACACTGAGTAACCCCAGGCGCACCTGGCTCTGCTAAGCACCATCCAGGCCCGTAGCCCCTTAGAGCCCCTCTGTGCACGCCGAGCGTAGGGAAACGCACTGCCCTCTCTTTTGGAGCAGCTTGGTTTCCTCAGCACTCTCACACGTTCACGAACGCCGTTCTGCCACATCCCACATGGCGCGGAGGTCTTACGCGTTGCCCTAATCGGAGCTGCGCTCAGAGTAACCCTCGTCTTCGCATTCCATCCAGGACCTCCTGACTGAAGGCACCGTGCCTCCTAGAGGACGGCGGCTTGGGTTCTTACTGCAATTCAAGTCCTGTTCCTTCTTTGGCACTGCAGGCAGCCCCAGGCCCAGAGGAGCGGCTACGGCGTTCCTTGGTTGAGACAGTTCGCTGGATGCGGGACTCCCTCCTGCGATAAGTTGACTCGGGGAAGGAAACGCAGGGTAACCGGTGTCTCCTGGGACTCGTCAGAAACCACAGGGATGTATGCTGAGTGTGCCCATGAACACGGGGGCCTGCTGGAACTAGCCCTGCTTTCCCATTTTGAGGGCGGCCTTCATGCCTGCCTTGACGCTCCCTGACATTCCCGGCTCCCGACAGGCCAGTGAGCCCTGGAAGAGTGCTTCGGGGAAAATCATGAGTTTGCTCTCTCTAAACCAGGGGCTGCCGCGGCCGCGGTGGCGGTCCGCACGGCAGGCTCCAGAGCCAAAGGGAGCCTCAACGTGAGAACTGGCCTCCAGGTTAGGCCCTGAGTAGCCGTGCAGAAAGGGAGGCATGCAGCTCTTTCCGGGAGTTCTTAGTCGCTTTGCTTTCAAGGCAGTACACGCCCGGGGACTCCTAGGCCCCAGGGGCGTGCAGCGTTTTCCCTCCAAGGTCCCTGAGTGCCTCCAGACACCTGTGGGCCGGCTGAGCAACGTCGAGGTCCATTGGTTGATTCCCTCGGAGGACCCCCGTGCGTGCCGAGTGCTGGGCAACCACACACTGCGCGTTCCTTGAGGAGCGCTACATCTCCAGAGCCCTCGAACGCCCTTCGGGACAACATGGCTGGTGGGTGCGAGGTGCCCAGGAAGACTCTGTCACGGCCCTTGTGTGAGCTGCCATGAGAGAACGCTGTGCTTGCCACACTGCGAGGCCCGCCCTCGTGCCTGAAGTCACTCTGCTCGAGGAGAAAGTCAGCACCTTAGCGTGCTGTGTGGCTCCCGGCACACCCAGCATGAAGCCATGCCTGGAAGTAAGGCCCTGGTTTGCCGTGCAGAAGCGGAGGCGTGCTGCACTTTCCAGGAGGCGGTGGCCTCTGCTCTGCATACCTTGAACGGCAGCACAGCCTTCTGGACACCTGGGAGGCTAGCCGGGGCGCCCTGTTCCCGGCAGGAACACTGAGTAACCAACCCCAGGCGCACCTGGCTCTGCTAAGCACCATCCAGGCCCGTAGCCCCTTAGAGCCCCTCTGTGCACGCCGAGCGTAGGGAAACGCACTGCCCTCTCTTTTGGAGCAGCTTGGTTTCCTCAGCACTCGCACACGTTCACGAACGCCGTTCTGCCACATCCCACATGGCGCGGAGGTCTTACGCGTTGCCCTAATCGGAGCTGCGCTCAGAGTAACCCTCGTCTTCGCATTCCATCCAGGACCTCCTGACTGAAGGCACCGTGCCTCCTAGAGGACGGCGGCTTGGGTTCTTACTGCAATTCAAGTCCTGTTCCTTCTTTGGCACTGCAGGCAGCCCCAGGCCCAGAGGAGCGGCTACGGCGTTCCTTGGTTGAGACAGTTCGCTGGATGCGGGACTCCCTCCTGCGATAAGTTGACTCGGGGAAGGAAACGCAGGGTAACCGGTGTCTCCTGGGACTCGTCAGAAACCACAGGGATGTACGCTGAGTGTGCCCATGAACACGGGGGCCTGCTGGAACTAGCCCTGCTTTCCCATTTTGAGGGCGGCCTTCATGCCTGCCTTGACGCTCCCTGACATTCCCGGCTCCCGACAGGCCAGTGAGCCCTGGAAGAGTGCTTCGGGGAAAATCATGAGTTTGCTCTCTCTAAACCAGGGGCTGCCGCGGCCGCGGTGGCGGTCCGCACGGCAGGCTCCAGAGCCAAAGGGAGCCTCAACGTGAGAACTGGCCTCCAGGTTAGGCCCTGAGTAGCCGTGCAGAAAGGGAGGCATGCAGCTCTTTCCGGGAGTTCTTAGTCGCTTTGCTTTCAAGGCAGTACACGCCCGGGGACTCCTAGGCCCCAGGGGCGTGCAGCGTTTTCCCTCCAAGGTCCCTGAGTGCCTCCAGACACCTGTGGGCCGGCTGAGCAACGTCGAGGTCCATTGGTTGATTCCCTCGGAGGACCCCCGTGCGTGCCGAGTCCTGGGCAACCACACACTGCGTGTTCCTTGAGGAGCGCTACCTCTCCAGAGCCCTCGAACGCCCTTCGGGACAACATGGCTGGTGGGTGCGAGGTGCCCAGGAAGACTCTGTCACGGCCCTTGTGTGAGCTGCCATGAGAGAACGCTGTGCTTGCCACACTGCGAGGCCCGCCCTAGTGCCTGAAGTCACTCTGCTCGGGGAGAAAGTCAGCACCTTAGCGTGCTGTGTGGCTCCCGGCACACCCAGCATGAAGCCATGCCTGGAAGTAAGGCCCTGGTTTGCCGTGCAGAAGCGGAGGCGTGCTGCACTTTCCAGGAGGCGGTGGCCTCTGCTCTGCATACCTTGAACGGCAGCACAGCCTTCTGGACACCTGGGAGGCTAGCCGGGGCGCCCTGTTCCCGGCAGGAACACTGAGTAACCCCAGGCGCACCTGGCTCTGCTAAGCACCATCCAGGCCCGTAGCCCCTTAGAGCCCCTCTGTGCACGCCGAGCGTAGGGAAACGCACTGCCCTCTCTTTTGGAGCAGCTTGGTTTCCTCAGCACTCTCACACGTTCACGAACGCCGTTCTGCCACATCCCACATGGCGCGGAGGTCTTACGCGTTGCCCTAATCGGAGCTGCGCTCAGAGTAACCCTCGTCTTCGCATTCCATCCAGGACCTCCTGACTGAAGGCACCGTGCCTCCTAGAGGACGGCGGCTTGGGTTCTTACTGCAATTCAAGTCCTGTTCCTTCTTTGGCACTGCAGGCAGCCCCAGGCCCAGAGGAGCGGCTACGGCGTTCCTTGGTTGAGACAGTTCGCTGGATGCGGGACTCCCTCCTGCGATAAGTTGACTCGGGGAAGGAAACGCAGGGTAACCGGTGTCTCCTGGGACTCGTCAGAAACCACAGGGATGTATGCTGAGTGTGCCCATGAACACGGGGGCCTGCTGGAACTAGCCCTGCTTTCCCATTTTGAGGGCGGCCTTCATGCCTGCCTTGACGCTCCCTGACATTCCCGGCTCCCGACAGGCCAGTGAGCCCTGGAAGAGTGCTTCGGGGAAAATCATGAGTTTGCTCTCTCTAAACCAGGGGCTGCCGCGGCCGCGGTGGCGGTCCGCACGGCAGGCTCCAGAGCCAAAGGGAGCCTCAACGTGAGAACTGGCCTCCAGGTTAGGCCCTGAGTAGCCGTGCAGAAAGGGAGGCATGCAGCTCTTTCCGGGAGTTCTTAGTCGCTTTGCTTTCAAGGCAGTACACGCCCGGGGACTCCTAGGCCCCAGGGGCGTGCAGCGTTTTCCCTCCAAGGTCCCTGAGTGCCTCCAGACACCTGTGGGCCGGCTGAGCAACGTCGAGGTCCATTGGTTGATTCCCTCGGAGGACCCCCGTGCGTGCCGAGTGCTGGGCAACCACACACTGCGCGTTCCTTGAGGAGCGCTACATCTCCAGAGCCCTCGAACGCCCTTCGGGACAACATGGCTGGTGGGTGCGAGGTGCCCAGGAAGACTCTGTCACGGCCCTTGTGTGAGCTGCCATGAGAGAACGCTGTGCTTGCCACACTGCGAGGCCCGCCCTCGTGCCTGAAGTCACTCTGCTCGAGGAGAAAGTCAGCACCTTAGCGTGCTGTGTGGCTCCCGGCACACCCAGCATGAAGCCATGCCTGGAAGTAAGGCCCTGGTTTGCCGTGCAGAAGCGGAGGCGTGCTGCACTTTCCAGGAGGCGGTGGCCTCTGCTCTGCATACCTTGAACGGCAGCACAGCCTTCTGGACACCTGGGAGGCTAGCCGGGGCGCCCTGTTCCCGGCAGGAACACTGAGTAACCAACCCCAGGCGCACCTGGCTCTGCTAAGCACCATCCAGGCCCGTAGCCCCTTAGAGCCCCTCTGTGCACGCCGAGCGTAGGGAAACGCACTGCCCTCTCTTTTGGAGCAGCTTGGTTTCCTCAGCACTCGCACACGTTCACGAACGCCGTTCTGCCACATCCCACATGGCGCGGAGGTCTTACGCGTTGCCCTAATCGGAGCTGCGCTCAGAGTAACCCTCGTCTTCGCATTCCATCCAGGACCTCCTGACTGAAGGCACCGTGCCTCCTAGAGGACGGCGGCTTGGGTTCTTACTGCAATTCAAGTCCTGTTCCTTCTTTGGCACTGCAGGCAGCCCCAGGCCCAGAGGAGCGGCTACGGCGTTCCTTGGTTGAGACAGTTCGCTGGATGCGGGACTCCCTCCTGCGATAAGTTGACTCGGGGAAGGAAACGCAGGGTAACCGGTGTCTCCTGGGACTCGTCAGAAACCACAGGGATGTACGCTGAGTGTGCCCATGAACACGGGGGCCTGCTGGAACTAGCCCTGCTTTCCCATTTTGAGGGCGGCCTTCATGCCTGCCTTGACGCTCCCTGACATTCCCGGCTCCCGACAGGCCAGTGAGCCCTGGAAGAGTGCTTCGGGGAAAATCATGAGTTTGCTCTCTCTAAACCAGGGGCTGCCGCGGCCGCGGTGGCGGTCCGCACGGCAGGCTCCAGAGCCAAAGGGAGCCTCAACGTGAGAACTGGCCTCCAGGTTAGGCCCTGAGTAGCCGTGCAGAAAGGGAGGCATGCAGCTCTTTCCGGGAGTTCTTAGTCGCTTTGCTTTCAAGGCAGTACACGCCCGGGGACTCCTAGGCCCCAGGGGCGTGCAGCGTTTTCCCTCCAAGGTCCCTGAGTGCCTCCAGACACCTGTGGGCCGGCTGAGCAACGTCGAGGTCCATTGGTTGATTCCCTCGGAGGACCCCCGTGCGTGCCGAGTGCTGGGCAACCACACACTGCGCGTTCCTTGAGGAGCGCTACATCTCCAGAGCCCTCGAACGCCCTTCGGGACAACATGGCTGGTGGGTGCGAGGTGCCCAGGAAGACTCTGTCACGGCCCTTGTGTGAGCTGCCATGAGAGAACGCTGTGCTTGCAACACTGCGAGGCCCGCCCTCGTGCCTGAAGTCACTCTGCTCGAGGAGAAAGTCAGCACCTTAGCGTGCTGTGTGGCTCCCGGCACACCCCGCATGAAGCCATGCCTGGAAGTAAGGCCCTGGTTTGCCGTGCAGAAGCGGAGGCGTGCTGCACTTTCCAGGAGGCGGTGGCCTCTGCTCTGCATACCTTGAACGGCAGCACAGCCTTCTGGACACCTGGGAGGCTAGCCGGGGCGCCCTGTTCCCGGCAGGAACACTGAGTAACCAACCCCAGGCGCACCTGGCTCTGCTAAGCACCATCCAGGCCCGTAGCCCCTTAGAGCCCCTCTGTGCACGCCGAGCGTAGGGAAACGCACTGCCCTCTCTTTTGGAGCAGCTTGGTTTCCTCAGCACTCGCACACGTTCACGAACGCCGTTCTGCCACATCCCACATGGCGCGGAGGTCTTACGCGTTGCCCTAATCGGAGCTGCGCTCAGAGTAACCCTCGTCTTCGCATTCCATCCAGGACCTCCTGACTGAAGGCACCGTGCCTCCTAGAGGACGGCGGCTTGGGTTCTTACTGCAATTCAAGTCCTGTTCCTTCTTTGGCACTGCAGGCAGCCCCAGGCCCAGAGGAGCGGCTACGGCGTTCCTTGGTTGAGACAGTTCGCTGGATGCGGGACTCCCTCCTGCGATAAGTTGACTCGGGGAAGGAAACGCAGGGTAACCGGTGTCTCCTGGGACTCGTCAGAAACCACAGGGATGTACGCTGAGTGTGCCCATGAACACGGGGGCCTGCTGGAACTAGCCCTGCTTTCCCATTTTGAGGGCGGCATTCATGCCTGCCTTGACGCTCCCTGACATTCCCGGCTCCCGACAGGCCAGTGAGCCCTGGAAGAGTGCTTCGGGGAAAATCATGAGTTTGCTCTCTCTAAACCAGGGGCTGCCGCGGCCGCGGTGGCGGTCCGCACGGCAGGCTCCAGAGCCAAAGGGAGCCTCAACGTGAGAACTGGCCTCCAGGTTAGGCCCTGAGTAGCCGTGCAGAAAGGGAGGCATGCAGCTCTTTCCAGGAGTTCTTAGTCGCTTTGCTTTCAAGGCAGTACACGCCCGGGGACTCCTAGGCCCCAGGGGCGTGCAGCGTTTTCCCTCCAAGGTCCCTGAGTGCCTCCAGACACCTGTGGGCCGGCTGAGCAACGTCGAGGTCCATTGGTTGATTCCCTCGGAGGACCCCCGTGCGTACCGAGTGCTGGGCAACCACACACTGCGCGTTCCTTGAGGAGCGCTACATCTCCAGAGCCCTCGAACGCCCTTCGGGACAACATGGCTGGTGGGTGCGAGGTGCCCAGGAAGACTCTGTCACGGCCCTTGTGTGAGCTGCCATGAGAGAACGCTGTGCTTGCAACACTGCGAGGCCCGCCCTCGTGCCTGAAGTCACTCTGCTCGAGGAGAAAGTCAGCACCTTAGCGTGCTGTGTGGCTCCCGGCACACCCAGCATGAAGCCATGCCTGGAAGTAAGGCCCTGGTTTGCCGTGCAGAAGCGGAGGCGTGCTGCACTTTCCAGGAGGCGGTGGCCTCTGCTCTGCATACCTTGAACGGCAGCACAGCCTTCTGGACACCTGGGAGGCTAGCCGGGGCGCCCTGTTCCCGGCAGGAACACTGAGTAACCCCAGGCGCACCTGGCTCTGCTAAGCACCATCCAGGCCCGTAGCCCCTTAGAGCCCCTCTGTGCACGCCGAGCGTAGGGAAACGCACTGCCCTCTCTTTTGGAGCAGCTTGGTTTCCTCAGCACTCGCACACGTTCACGAACGCCGTTCTGCCACATCCCACATGGCGCGGAGGTCTTACGCGTTGCCCTAATCGGAGCTGCGCTCAGAGTAACCCTCGTCTTCGCATTCCATCCAGGACCTCCTGACTGAAGGCACCGTGCCTCCTAGAGGACGGCGGCTTGGGTTCTTACTGCAATTCAAGTCCTGTTCCTTCTTTGGCACTGCAGGCAGCCCCAGGCCCAGAGGAGCGGCTACGGCGTTCCTTGGTTGAGACAGTTCGCTGGATGCGGGACTCCCTCCTGCGATAAGTTGACTCGGGGAAGGAAACGCAGGGTAACCGGTGTCTCCTGGGACTCGTCAGAAACCACAGGGATGTACGCTGAGTGTGCCCATGAACACGGGGGCCTGATGGAACTAGCCCTGCTTTCCCATTTTGAGGGCGGCCTTCATGCCTGCCTTGACGCTCCCTGACATTCCCGGCTCCCGACAGGCCAGTGAGCCCTGGAAGAGTGCTTCGGGGAAAATCATGAGTTTGCTCTCTCTAAACCAGGGGCTGCCGCGGCCGCGGTGGCGGTCCGCACGGCAGGCTCCAGAGCCAAAGGGAGCCTCAACGTGAGAACTGGCCTCCAGGTTAGGCCCTGAGTAGCCGTGCAGAAAGGGAGGCATGCAGCTCTTTCCGGGAGTTCTTAGTCGCTTTGCTTTCAAGGCAGTACACGCCCGGGGACTCCTAGGCCCCACGGGCGTGCAGCGTTTTCCCTCCAAGGTCCCTGAGTGCCTCCAGACACCTGTGGGCCGGCTGAGCAACGTCGAGGTCCATTGGTTGATTCCCTCGGAGGACCCCCGTGCGTGCCGAGTGCTGGGCAACCACACACTGCGCGTTCCTTGAGGAGCGCTACATCTCCAGAGCCCTCGAACGCCCTTCGGGACAACATGGCTGGTGGGTGCGAGGTGCCCAGGAAGACTCTGTCACAGCCCTTGTGTGAGCTGCCATGAGAGAACGCTGTGCTTGCAACACTGCGAGGCCCGCCCTCGTGCCTGAAGTCACTCTGCTCGAGGAGAAAGTCAGCACCTTAGCGTGCTGTGTGGCTCCCGGCACACCCAGCATGAAGCCATGCCTGGAAGTAAGGCCCTGGTTTGCCGTGCAGAAGCGGAGGCGTGCTGCACTTTCCAGGAGGCGGTGGCCTCTGCTCTGCATACCTTGAACGGCAGCACAGCCTTCTGGACACCTGGGAGGCTAGCCGGGGCGCCCTGTTCCCGGCAGGAACACTGAGTAACCAACCCCAGGCGCACCTGGCTCTGCTAAGCACCATCCAGGCCCGTAGCCCCTTAGAGCCCCTCTGTGCACGCCGAGCGTAGGGAAACGCACTGCCCTCTCTTTTGGAGCAGCTTGGTTTCCTCAGCACTCGCACACGTTCACGAACGCCGTTCTGCCACATCCCACATGGCGCGGAGGTCTTACGCGTTGCCCTAATCGGAGCTGCGCTCAGAGTAACCCTCGTCTTCGCATTCCATCCAGGACCTCCTGACTGAAGGCACCGTGCCTCCTAGAGGACGGCGGCTTGGGTTCTTACTGCAATTCAAGTCCTGTTCCTTCTTTGGCACTGCAGGCAGCCCCAGGCCCAGAGGAGCGGCTACGGCGTTCCTTGGTTGAGACAGTTCGCTGGATGCGGGACTCCCTCCTGCGATAAGTTGACTCGGGGAAGGAAACGCAGGGTAACCGGTGTCTCCTGGGACTCGTCAGAAACCACAGGGATGTACGCTGAGTGTGCCCATGAACACGGGGGCCTGCTGGAACTAGCCCTGCTTTCCCATTTTGAGGGCGGCCTTCATGCCTGCCTTGACGCTCCCTGACATTCCCGGCTCCCGACAGGCCAGTGAGCCCTGGAAGAGTGCTTCGGGGAAAATCATGAGTTTGCTCTCTCTAAACCAGGGGCTGCCGCGGCCGCGGTGGCGGTCCGCACGGCAGGCTCCAGAGCCAAAGGGAGCCTCAACGTGAGAACTGGCCTCCAGGTTAGGCCCTGAGTAGCCGTGCAGAAAGGGAGGCATGCAGCTCTTTCCGGGAGTTCTTAGTCGCTTTGCTTTCAAGGCAGTACACGCCCGGGGACTCCTAGGCCCCAGGGGCGTGCAGCGTTTTCCCTCCAAGGTCCCTGAGTGCCTCCAGACACCTGTGGGCCGGCTGAGCAACGTCGAGGTCCATTGGTTGATTCCCTCGGAGGACCCCCGTGCGTGCCGAGTGCTGGGCAACCACACACTGCGCGTTCCTTGAGGAGCGCTACCTCTCCAGAGCCCTCGAACGCCCTTCGGGACAACATGGCTGGTGGGTGCGAGGTGCCCAGGAAGACTCTGTCACGGCCCTTGTGTGAGCTGCCATGAGAGAACGCTGTGCTTGCAACACTGCGAGGCCCGCCCTCGTGCCTGAAGTCACTCTGCTCGAGGAGAAAGTCAGCACCTTAGCGTGCTGTGTGGCTCCCGGCACACCCCGCATGAAGCCATGCCTGGAAGTAAGGCCCTGGTTTGCCGTGCAGAAGCGGAGGCGTGCTGCACTTTCCAGGAGGCGGTGGCCTCTGCTCTGCATACCTTGAACGGCAGCACAGCCTTCTGGACACCTGGGAGGCTAGCCGGGGCGCCCTGTTCCCGGCAGGAACACTGAGTAACCAACCCCAGGCGCACCTGGCTCTGCTAAGCACCATCCAGGCCCGTAGCCCCTTAGAGCCCCTCTGTGCACGCCGAGCGTAGGGAAACGCACTGCCCTCTCTTTTGGAGCAGCTTGGTTTCCTCAGCACTCGCACACGTTCACGAACGCCGTTCTGCCACATCCCACATGGCGCGGAGGTCTTACGCGTTGCCCTAATCGGAGCTGCGCTCAGAGTAACCCTCGTCTTCGCATTCCATCCAGGACCTCCTGACTGAAGGCACCGTGCCTCCTAGAGGACGGCGGCTTGGGTTCTTACTGCAATTCAAGTCCTGTTCCTTCTTTGGCACTGCAGGCAGCCCCAGGCCCAGAGGAGCGGCTACGGCGTTCCTTGGTTGAGACAGTTCGCTGGATGCGGGACTCCCTCCTGCGATAAGTTGACTCGGGGAAGGAAACGCAGGGTAACCGGTGTCTCCTGGGACTCGTCAGAAACCACAGGGATGTACGCTGAGTGTGCCCATGAACACGGGGGCCTGCTGGAACTAGCCCTGCTTTCCCATTTTGAGGGCGGCCTTCATGCCTGCCTTGACGCTCCCTGACATTCCCGGCTCCCGACAGGCCAGTGAGCCCTGGAAGAGTGCTTCGGGGAAAATCATGAGTTTGCTCTCTCTAAACCAGGGGCTGCCGCGGCCGCGGTGGCGGTCCGCACGGCAGGCTCCAGAGCCAAAGGGAGCCTCAACGTGAGAACTGGCCTCCAGGTTAGGCCCTGAGTAGCCGTGCAGAAAGGGAGGCATGCAGCTCTTTCCGGGAGTTCTTAGTCGCTTTGCTTTCAAGGCAGTACACGCCCGGGGACTCCTAGGCCCCAGGGGCGTGCAGCGTTTTCCCTCCAAGGTCCCTGAGTGCCTCCAGACACCTGTGGGCCGGCTGAGCAACGTCGAGGTCCATTGGTTGATTCCCTCGGAGGACCCCCGTGCGTGCCGAGTGCTGGGCAACCACACACTGCGCGTTCCTTGAGGAGCGCTACATCTCCAGAGCCCTCGAACGCCCTTCGGGACAACATGGCTGGTGGGTGCGAGGTGCCCAGGAAGACTCTGTCACGGCCCTTGTGTGAGCTGCCATGAGAGAACGCTGTGCTTGCAACACTGCGAGGCCCGCCCTCGTGCCTGAAGTCACTCTGCTCGAGGAGAAAGTCAGCACCTTAGCGTGCTGTGTGGCTCCCGGCACACCCCGCATGAAGCCATGCCTGGAAGTAAGGCCCTGGTTTGCCGTGCAGAAGCGGAGGCGTGCTGCACTTTCCAGGAGGCGGTGGCCTCTGCTCTGCATACCTTGAACGGCAGCACAGCCTTCTGGACACCTGGGAGGCTAGCCGGGGCGCCCTGTTCCCGGCAGGAACACTGAGTAACCCCAGGCGCACCTGGCTCTGCTAAGCACCATCCAGGCCCGTAGCCCCTTAGAGCCCCTCTGTGCACGCCGAGCGTAGGGAAACGCACTGCCCTCTCTTTTGGAGCAGCTTGGTTTCCTCAGCACTCGCACACGTTCACGAACGCCGTTCTGCCACATCCCACATGGCGCGGAGGTCTTACGCGTTGCCCTAATCGGAGCTGCGCTCAGAGTAACCCTCGTCTTCGCATTCCATCCAGGACCTCCTGACTGAAGGCACCGTGCCTCCTAGAGGACGGCGGCTTGGGTTCTTACTGCAATTCAAGTCCTGTTCCTTCTTTGGCACTGCAGGCAGCCCCAGGCCCAGAGGAGCGGCTACGGCGTTCCTTGGTTGAGACAGTTCGCTGGATGCGGGACTCCCTCCTGCGATAAGTTGACTCGGGGAAGGAAACGCAGGGTAACCGGTGTCTCCTGGGACTCGTCAGAAACCACAGGGATGTACGCTGAGTGTGCCCATGAACACGGGGGCCTGCTGGAACTAGCCCTGCTTTCCCATTTTGAGGGCGGCATTCATGCCTGCCTTGACGCTCCCTGACATTCCCGGCTCCCGACAGGCCAGTGAGCCCTGGAAGAGTGCTTCGGGGAAAATCATGAGTTTGCTCTCTCTAAACCAGGGGCTGCCGTGGCCGCGGTGGCGGTCCGCACGGCAGGCTCCAGAGCCAAAGGGAGCCTCAACGTGAGAACTGGCCTCCAGGTTAGGCCCTGAGTAGCCGTGCAGAAAGGGAGGCATGCAGCTCTTTCCGGGAGTTCTTAGTCGCTTTGCTTTCAAGGCAGTACACGCCCGGGGACTCCTAGGCCCCACGGGCGTGCAGCGTTTTCCCTCCAAGGTCCCTGAGTGCCTCCAGACACCTGTGGGCCGGCTGAGCAACGTCGAGGTCCATTGGTTGATTCCCTCGGAGGACCCCCGTGCGTGCCGAGTGCTGGGCAACCACACACTGCGCGTTCCTTGAGGAGCGCTACATCTCCAGAGCCCTCGAACGCCCTTCGGGACAACATGGCTGGTGGGTGCGAGGTGCCCAGGAAGACTCTGTCACGGCCCTTGTGTGAGCTGCCATGAGAGAACGCTGTGCTTGCAACACTGCGAGGCCCGCCCTCGTGCCTGAAGTCACTCTGCTCGAGGAGAAAGTCAGCACCTTAGCGTGCTGTGTGGCTCCCGGCACACCCAGCATGAAGCCATGCCTGGAAGTAAGGCCCTGGTTTGCCGTGCAGAAGCGGAGGCGTGCTGCACTTTCCAGGAGGCGGTGGCCTCTGCTCTGCATACCTTGAACGGCAGCACAGCCTTCTGGACACCTGGGAGGCTAGCCGGGGCGCCCTGTTCCCGGCAGGAACACTGAGTAACCAACCCCAGGCGCACCTGGCTCTGCTAAGCACCATCCAGGCCCGTAGCCCCTTAGAGCCCCTCTGTGCACGCCGAGCGTAGGGAAACGCACTGCCCTCTCTTTTGGAGCAGCTTGGTTTCCTCAGCACTCGCACACGTTCACGAACGCCGTTCTGCCACATCCCACATGGCGCGGAGGTCTTACGCGTTGCCCTAATCGGAGCTGCGCTCAGAGTAACCCTCGTCTTCGCATTCCATCCAGGACCTCCTGACTGAAGGCACCGTGCCTCCTAGAGGACGGCGGCTTGGGTTCTTACTGCAATTCAAGTCCTGTTCCTTCTTTGGCACTGCAGGCAGCCCCAGGCCCAGAGGAGCGGCTACGGCGTTCCTTGGTTGAGACAGTTCGCTGGATGCGGGACTCCCTCCTGCGATAAGTTGACTCGGGGAAGGAAACGCAGGGTAACCGGTGTCTCCTGGGACTCGTCAGAAACCACAGGGATGTACGCTGAGTGTGCCCATGAACACGGGGGCCTGCTGGAACTAGCCCTGCTTTCCCATTTTGAGGGCGGCCTTCATGCCTGCCTTGACGCTCCCTGACATTCCCGGCTCCCGACAGGCCAGTGAGCCCTGGAAGAGTGCTTCGGGGAAAATCATGAGTTTGCTCTCTCTAAACCAGGGGCTGCCGCGGCCGCGGTGGCGGTCCGCACGGCAGGCTCCAGAGCCAAAGGGAGCCTCAACGTGAGAACTGGCCTCCAGGTTAGGCCCTGAGTAGCCGTGCAGAAAGGGAGGCATGCAGCTCTTTCCGGGAGTTCTTAGTCGCTTTGCTTTCAAGGCAGTACACGCCCGGGGACTCCTAGGCCCCAGGGGCGTGCAGCGTTTTCCCTCCAAGGTCCCTGAGTGCCTCCAGACACCTGTGGGCCGGCTGAGCAACGTCGAGGTCCATTGGTTGATTCCCTCGGAGGACCCCCGTGCGTGCCGAGTGCTGGGCAACCACACACTGCGCGTTCCTTGAGGAGCGCTACCTCTCCAGAGCCCTCGAACGCCCTTCGGGACAACATGGCTGGTGGGTGCGAGGTGCCCAGGAAGACTCTGTCACGGCCCTTGTGTGAGCTGCCATGAGAGAACGCTGTGCTTGCAACACTGCGAGGCCCGCCCTCGTGCCTGAAGTCACTCTGCTCGAGGAGAAAGTCAGCACCTTAGCGTGCTGTGTGGCTCCCGGCACACCCAGCATGAAGCCATGCCTGGAAGTAAGGCCCTGGTTTGCCGTGCAGAAGCGGAGGCGTGCTGCACTTTCCAGGAGGCGGTGGCCTCTGCTCTGCATACCTTGAACGGCAGCACAGCCTTCTGGACACCTGGGAGGCTAGCCGGGGCGCCCTGTTCCCGGCAGGAACACTGAGTAACCAACCCCAGGCGCACCTGGCTCTGCTAAGCACCATCCAGGCCCGTAGCCCCTTAGAGCCCCTCTGTGCACGCCGAGCGTAGGGAAACGCACTGCCCTCTCTTTTGGAGCAGCTTGGTTTCCTCAGCACTCGCACACGTTCACGAACGCCGTTCTGCCACATCCCACATGGCGCGGAGGTCTTACGCGTTGCCCTAATCGGAGCTGCGCTCAGAGTAACCCTCGTCTTCGCATTCCATCCAGGACCTCCTGACTGAAGGCACCGTGCCTCCTAGAGGACGGCGGCTTGGGTTCTTACTGCAATTCAAGTCCTGTTCCTTCTTTGGCACTGCAGGCAGCCCCAGGCCCAGAGGAGCGGCTACGGCGTTCCTTGGTTGAGACAGTTCGCTGGATGCGGGACTCCCTCCTGCGATAAGTTGACTCGGGGAAGGAAACGCAGGGTAACCGGTGTCTCCTGGGACTCGTCAGAAACCACAGGGATGTACGCTGAGTGTGCCCATGAACACGGGAGCCTGCTGGAACTAGCCCTGCTTTCCCATTTTGAGGGCGGCCTTCATGCCTGCCTTGACGCTCCCTGACATTCCCGGCTCCCGACAGGCCAGTGAGCCCTGGAAGAGTGCTTCGGGGAAAATCATGAGTTTGCTCTCTCTAAACCAGGGGCTGCCGCGGCCGCGGTGGCAGTCCACACGGCAGGCTCCAGAGCCAAAGGGAGCCTCAACGTGAGAACTGGCCTCCAGGTTAGGCCCTGAGTAGCCGTGCAGAAAGGGAGGCATGCAGCTCTTTCCGGGAGTTCTTAGTCGCTTTGCTTTCAAGGCAGTACACGCCCGGGGACTCCTAGGCCCCACGGGCGTGCAGCGTTTTCCCTCCAAGGTCCCTGAGTGCCTCCAGACACCTGTGGGCCGGCTGAGCAACGTCGAGGTCCATTGGTTGATTCCCTCGGAGGACCCCCGTGCGTGCCGAGTCCTGCGCAACCACACACTGCGTGTTCCTTGAGGAGCGCTACCTCTCCAGAGCCCTCGAACGCCCTTCGGGACAACATGGCTGGTGGGTGCGAGGTGCCCAGGAAGACTCTGTCACGGCCCTTGTGTGAGCTGCCATGAGAGAACGCTGTGCTTGCAACACTGCGAGGCCCGCCCTCGTGCCTGAAGTCACTCTGCTCGAGGAGAAAGTCAGCACCTTAGCGTGCTGTGTGGCTCCCGGCACACCCAGCATGAAGCCATGCCTGGAAGTAAGGCCCTGGTTTGCCGTGCAGAAGCGGAGGCGTGCTGCACTTTCCAGGAGGCGGTGGCCTCTGCTCTGCATACCTTGAACGGCAGCACAGCCTTCTGGACACCTGGGAGGCTAGCCGGGGCGCCCTGTTCCCGGCAGGAACACTGAGTAACCCCAGGCGCACCTGGCTCTGCTAAGCACCATCCAGGCCCGTAGCCCCTTAGAGCCCCTCTGTGCACGCCGAGCGTAGGGAAACGCACTGCCCTCTCTTTTGGAGCAGCTTGGTTTCCTCAGCACTCGCACACGTTCACGAACGCCGTTCTGCCACATCCCACATGGCGCGGAGGTCTTACGCGTTGCCCTAATCGGAGCTGCGCTCAGAGTAACCCTCGTCTTCGCATTCCATCCAGGACCTCCTGACTGAAGGCACCGTGCCTCCTAGAGGACGGCGGCTTGGGTTCTTACTGCAATTCAAGTCCTGTTCCTTCTTTGGCACTGCAGGCAGCCCCAGGCCCAGAGGAGCGGCTACGGCGTTCCTTGGTTGAGACAGTTCGCTGGATGCGGGACTCCCTCCTGCGATAAGTTGACTCGGGGAAGGAAACGCAGGGTAACCGGTGTCTCCTGGGACTCGTCAGAAACCACAGGGATGTACGCTGAGTGTGCCCATGAACACGGGGGCCTGCTGGAACTAGCCCTGCTTTCCCATTTTGAGGGCGGCATTCATGCCTGCCTTGACGCTCCCTGACATTCCCGGCTCCCGACAGGCCAGTGAGCCCTGGAAGAGTGCTTCGGGGAAAATCATGAGTTTGCTCTCTCTAAACCAGGGGCTGCCGCGGCCGCGGTGGCGGTCCGCACGGCAGGCTCCAGAGCCAAAGGGAGCCTCAACGTGAGAACTGGCCTCCAGGTTAGGCCCTGAGTAGCCGTGCAGAAAGGGAGGCATGCAGCTCTTTCCGGGAGTTCTTAGTCGCTTTGCTTGCAAGGCAGTACACGCCCGGGGACTCCTAGGCCCCAGGGGCATGCAGCGTTTTCCCTCCAAGGTCCCTGAGTGCCTCCAGACACCTGTGGGCCGGCTGAGCAACGTCGAGGTCCATTGGTTGATTCCCTCGGAGGACCCCCGTGCGTGCCGAGTGCTGGGCAACCACACACTGCGCGTTCCTTGAGGAGCGCTACATCTCCAGAGCCCTCGAACGCCCTTCGGGACAACATGGCTGGTGGGTGCGAGGTGCCCAGGAAGACTCTGTCACGGCCCTTGTGTGAGCTGCCATGAGAGAACGCTGTGCTTGCAACACTGCGAGGCCCGCCCTCGTGCCTGAAGTCACTCTGCTCGGGGAGAAAGTCAGCACCTTAGCGTGCTGTGTGGCTCCCGGCACACCCAGCATGAAGCCATGCCTGGAAGTAAGGCCCTGGTTTGCCGTGCAGAAGCGGAGGCGTGCTGCACTTTCCAGGAGGCGGTGGCCTCTGCTCTGCATACCTTGAACGGCAGCACAGCCTTCTGGACACCTGGGAGGCTAGCCGGGGCGCCCTGTTCCCGGCAGGAACACTGAGTAACCAACCCCAGGCGCACCTGGCTCTGCTAAGCACCATCCAGGCCCGTAGCCCCTTAGAGCCCCTCTGTGCACGCCGAGCGTAGGGAAACGCACTGCCCTCTCTTTTGGAGCAGCTTGGTTTCCTCAGCACTCGCACACATTCACGAACGCCGTTCTGCCACATCCTACATGGCGCGGAGGTCTTACGCGTTGCCCTAATCGGAGCTGCGCTCAGAGTAACCCTCGTCTTCGCATTCCATCCAGGACCTCCTGACTGAAGGCACCGTGCCTCCTAGAGGACGGCGGCTTGGGTTCTTACTGCAATTCAAGTCCTGTTCCTTCTTTGGCACTGCAGGCAGCCCCAGGCCCAGAGGAGCGGCTACGGCGTTCCTTGGTTGAGACAGTTCGCTGGATGCGGGACTCCCTCCTGCGATAAGTTGACTCGGGGAAGGAAACGCAGGGTAACCGGTGTCTCCTGGGACTCGTCAGAAACCACAGGGATGTACGCTGAGTGTGCCCATGAACACGGGGGCCTGATGGAACTAGCCCTGCTTTCCCATTTTGAGGGCGGCATTCATGCCTGCCTTGACGCTCCCTGACATTCCCGGCTCCCGACAGGCCAGTGAGCCCTGGAAGAGTGCTTCGGGGAAAATCATGAGTTTGCTCTCTCTAAACCAGGGGCTGCCGCGGCCGCGGTGGCGGTCCGCACGGCAGGCTCCAGAGCCAAAGGGAGCCTCAACGTGAGAACTGGCCTCCAGGTTAGGCCCTGAGTAGCCGTGCAGAAAGGGAGGCATGCAGCTCTTTCCGGGAGTTCTTAGTCGCTTTGCTTTCAAGGCAGTACACGCCCGGGGACTCCTAGGCCCCAGGGGCGTGCAGCGTTTTCCCTCCAAGGTCCCTGAGTGCCTCCAGACACCTGTGGGCCGGCTGAGCAACGTCGAGGTCCATTGGTTGATTCCCTCGGAGGACCCCCGTGCGTGCCGAGTGCTGGGCAACCACACACTGCGCGTTCCTTGAGGAGCGCTACCTCTCCAGAGCCCTCGAACGCCCTTCGGGACAACATGGCTGGTGGGTGCGAGGTGCCCAGGAAGACTCTGTCACGGCCCTTGTGTGAGCTGCCATGAGAGAACGCTGTGCTTGCAACACTGCGAGGCCCGCCCTCGTGCCTGAAGTCACTCTGCTCGAGGAGAAAGTCAGCACCTTAGCGTGCTGTGTGGCTCCCGGCACACCCCGCATGAAGCCATGCCTGGAAGTAAGGCCCTGGTTTGCCGTGCAGAAGCGGAGGCGTGCTGCACTTTCCAGGAGGCGGTGGCCTCTGCTCTGCATACCTTGAACGGCAGCACAGCCTTCTGGACACCTGGGAGGCTAGCCGGAGCGCCCTGTTCCCGGCAGGAACACTGAGTAACCCCAGGCGCACCTGGCTCTGCTAAGCACCATCCAGGCCCGTAGCCCCTTAGAGCCCCTCTGTGCACGCCGAGCGTAGGGAAACGCACTGCCCTCTCTTTTGGAGCAGCTTGGTTTCCTCAGCACTCGCACACGTTCACGAACGCCGTTCTGCCACATCCCACATGGCGCGGAGGTCTTACGCGTTGCCCTAATCGGAGCTGCGCTCAGAGTAACCCTCGTCTTCGCATTCCATCCAGGACCTCCTGACTGAAGGCACCGTGCCTCCTAGAGGACGGCGGCTTGGGTTCTTACTGCAATTCAAGTCCTGTTCCTTCTTTGGCACTGCAGGCAGCCCCAGGCCCAGAGGAGCGGCTACGGCGTTCCTTGGTTGAGACAGTTCGCTGGATGCGGGACTCCCTCCTGCGATAAGTTGACTCGGGGAAGGAAACGCAGGGTAACCGGTGTCTCCTGGGACTCGTCAGAAACCACAGGGATGTACGCTGAGTGTGCCCATGAACACGGGGGCCTGCTGGAACTAGCCCTGCTTTCCCATTTTGAGGGCGGCCTTCATGCCTGCCTTGACGCTCCCTGACATTCCCGGCTCCCGACAGGCCAGTGAGCCCTGGAAGAGTGCTTCGGGGAAAATCATGAGTTTGCTCTCTCTAAACCAGGGGCTGCCACGGCCGCGGTGGCGGTCCGCACGGCAGGCTCCAGAGCCAAAGGGAGCCTCAACGTGAGAACTGGCCTCCAGGTTAGGCCCTGAGTAGCCGTGCAGAAAGGGAGGCATGCAGCTCTTTCCGGGAGTTCTTAGTCGCTTTGCTTTCAAGGCAGTACACGCCCGGGGACTCCTAGGCCCCACGGGCGTGCAGCGTTTTCCCTCCAAGGTCCCTGAGTGCCTCCAGACACCTGTGGGCCGGCTGAGCAACGTCGAGGTCCATTGGTTGATTCCCTCGGAGGACCCCCGTGCGTGCCGAGTGCTGGGCAACCACACACTGCGCGTTCCTTGAGGAGCGCTACATCTCCAGAGCCCTCGAACGCCCTTCGGGACAACATGGCTGGTGGGTGCGAGGTGCCCAGGAAGACTCTGTCACGGCCCTTGTGTGAGCTGCCATGAGAGAACGCTGTGCTTGCAACACTGCGAGGCCCGCCCTCGTGCCTGAAGTCACTCTGCTCGAGGAGAAAGTCAGCACCTTAGCGTGCTGTGTGGCTCCCGGCACACCCAGCATGAAGCCATGCCTGGAAGTAAGGCCCTGGTTTGCCGTGCAGAAGCGGAGGCGTGCTGCACTTTCCAGGAGGCGGTGGCCTCTGCTCTGCATACCTTGAACGGCAGCACAGCCTTCTGGACACCTGGGAGGCTAGCCGGGGCGCCCTGTTCCCGGCAGGAACACTGAGTAACCCCAGGCGCACCTGGCTCTGCTAAGCACCATCCAGGCCCGTAGCCCCTTAGAGCCCCTCTGTGCACGCCGAGCGTAGGGAAACGCACTGCCCTCTCTTTTGGAGCAGCTTGGTTTCCTCAGCACTCGCACACGTTCACGAACGCCGTTCTGCCACATCCCACATGGCGCGGAGGTCTTACGCGTTGCCCTAATCGGAGCTGCGCTCAGAGTAACCCTCGTCTTCGCATTCCATCCAGGACCTCCTGACTGAAGGCACCGTGCCTCCTAGAGGACGGCGGCTTGGGTTCTTACTGCAATTCAAGTCCTGTTCCTTCTTTGGCACTGCAGGCAGCCCCAGGCCCAGAGGAGCGGCTACGGCGTTCCTTGGTTGAGACAGTTCGCTGGATGCGGGACTCCCTCCTGCGATAAGTTGACTCGGGGAAGGAAACGCAGGGTAACCGGTGTCTCCTGGGACTCGTCAGAAACCACAGGGATGTACGCTGAGTGTGCCCATGAACACGGGGGCCTGCTGGAACTAGCCCTGCTTTCCCATTTTGAGGGCGGCCTTCATGCCTGCCTTGACGCTCCCTGACATTCCCGGCTCCCGACAGGCCAGTGAGCCCTGGAAGAGTGCTTCGGGGAAAATCATGAGTTTGCTCTCTCTAAACCAGGGGCTTCCGCGGCCGCGGTGGCGGTCCGCACGGCAGGCTCCAGAGCCAAAGGGAGCCTCAACGTGAGAACTGGCCTCCAGGTTAGGCCCTGAGTAGCCGTGCAGAAAGGGAGGCATGCAGCTCTTTCCGGGAGTTCTTAGTCGCTTTGCTTTCAAGGCAGTACACGCCCGGGGACTCCTAGGCCCCAGGGGCGTGCAGCGTTTTCCCTCCAAGGTCCCTGAGTGCCTCCAGACACCTGTGGGCCGGCTGAGCAACGTCGAGGTCCATTGGTTGATTCCCTCGGAGGACCCCCGTGCGTGCCGAGTGCTGGGCAACCACACACTGCGCGTTCCTTGAGGAGCGCTACATCTCCAGAGCCCTCGAACGCCCTTCGGGACAACATGGCTGGTGGGTGCGAGGTGCCCAGGAAGACTCTGTCACGGCCCTTGTGTGAGCTGCCATGAGAGAACGCTGTGCTTGCAACACTGCGAGGCCCGCCCTCGTGCCTGAAGTCACTCTGCTCGAGGAGAAAGTCAGCACCTTAGCGTGCTGTGTGGCTCCCGGCACACCCAGCATGAAGCCATGCCTGGAAGTAAGGCCCTGGTTTGCCGTGCAGAAGCGGAGGCGTGCTGCACTTTCCAGGAGGCGGTGGCCTCTGCTCTGCATACCTTGAACGGCAGCACAGCCTTCTGGACACCTGGGAGGCTAGCCGGGGCGCCCTGTTCCCGGCAGGAACACTGAGTAACCAACCCCAGGCGCACCTGGCTCTGCTAAGCACCATCCAGGCCCGTAGCCCCTTAGAGCCCCTCTGTGCACGCCGAGCGTAGGGAAACGCACTGCCCTCTCTTTTGGAGCAGCTTGGTTTCCTCAGCACTCGCACACGTTCACGAACGCCGTTCTGCCACATCCTACATGGCGCGGAGGTCTTACGCGTTGCCCTAATCGGAGCTGCGCTCAGAGTAACCCTCGTCTTCGCATTCCATCCAGGACCTCCTGACTGAAGGCACCGTGCCTCCTAGAGGACGGCGGCTTGGGTTCTTACTGCAATTCAAGTCCTGTTCCTTCTTTGGCACTGCAGGCAGCCCCAGGCCCAGAGGAGCGGCTACGGCGTTCCTTGGTTGAGACAGTTCGCTGGATGCGGGACTCCCTCCTGCGATAAGTTGACTCGGGGAAGGAAACGCAGGGTAACCGGTGTCTCCTGGGACTCGTCAGAAACCACAGGGATGTACGCTGAGTGTGCCCATGAACACGGGGGCCTGCTGGAACTAGCCCTGCTTTCCCATTTTGAGGGCGGCCTTCATGCCTGCCTTGACGCTCCCTGACATTCCCGGCTCCCGACAGGCCAGTGAGCCCTGGAAGAGTGCTTCGGGGAAAATCATGAGTTTGCTCTCTCTAAACCAGGGGCTGCCGCGGCCGCGGTGGCGGTCCGCACGGCAGGCTCCAGAGCCAAAGGGAGCCTCAACGTGAGAACTGGCCTCCAGGTTAGGCCCTGAGTAGCCGTGCAGAAAGGGAGGCATGCAGCTCTTTCCGGGAGTTCTTAGTCGCTTTGCTTTCAAGGCAGTACACGCCCGGGGACTCCTAGGCCCCAGGGGCGTGCAGCGTTTTCCCTCCAAGGTCCCTGAGTGCCTCCAGACACCTGTGGGCCGGCTGAGCAACGTCGAGGTCCATTGGTTGATTCCCTCGGAGGACCCCCGTGCGTGCCGAGTCCTGGGCAACCACACACTGCGTGTTCCTTGAGGAGCGCTACCTCTCCAGAGCCCTCGAACGCCCTTCGGGACAACATGGCTGGTGGGTGCGAGGTGCCCAGGAAGACTCTGTCACGGCCCTTGTGTGAGCTGCCATGAGAGAACGCTGTGCTTGCCACACTGCGAGGCCCACCCTCGTGCCTGAAGTCACTCTGCTCGGGGAGAAAGTCAGCACCTTAGCGTGCTGTGTGGCTCCCGGCACACCCAGCATGAAGCCATGCCTGGAAGTAAGGCCCTGGTTTGCCGTGCAGAAGCGGAGGCGTGCTGCACTTTCCAGGAGGCGGTGGCCTCTGCTCTGCATACCTTGAACGGCAGCACAGCCTTCTGGACACCTGGGAGGCTAGCCGGGGCGCCCTGTTCCCGGCAGGAACACTGAGTAACCCCAGGCGCACCTGGCTCTGCTAAGCACCATCCAGGCCCGTAGCCCCTTAGAGCCCCTCTGTGCACGCCGAGCGTAGGGAAACGCACTGCCCTCTCTTTTGGAGCAGCTTGGTTTCCTCAGCACTCGCACACGTTCACGAACGCCGTTCTGCCACATCCCACATGGCGCGGAGGTCTTACGCGTTGCCCTAATCGGAGCTGCGCTCAGAGTAACCCTCGTCTTCGCATTCCATCCAGGACCTCCTGACTGAAGGCACCGTGCCTCCTAGAGGACGGCGGCTTGGGTTCTTACTGCAATTCAAGTCCTGTTCCTTCTTTGGCACTGCAGGCAGCCCCAGGCCCAGAGGAGCGGCTACGGCGTTCCTTGGTTGAGACAGTTCGCTGGATGCGGGACTCCCTCCTGCGATAAGTTGACTCGGGGAAGGAAACGCAGGGTAACCGGTGTCTCCTGGGACTCGTCAGAAACCACAGGGATGTACGCTGAGTGTGCCCATGAACACGGGGGCCTGCTGGAACTAGCCCTGCTTTCCCATTTTGAGGGCGGCCTTCATGCCTGCCTTGACGCTCCCTGACATTCCCGGCTCCCGACAGGCCAGTGAGCCCTGGAAGAGTGCTTCGGGGAAAATCATGAGTTTGCTCTCTCTAAACCAGGGGCTGCCGCGGCCGCGGTGGCGGTCCGCACGGCAGGCTCCAGAGCCAAAGGGAGCCTCAACGTGAGAACTGGCCTCCAGGTTAGGCCCTGAGTAGCCGTGCAGAAAGGGAGGCATGCAGCTCTTTCCGGGAGTTCTTAGTCGCTTTGCTTTCAAGGCAGTACACGCCCGGGGACTCCTAGGCCCCAGGGGCATGCAGCGTTTTCCCTCCAAGGTCCCTGAGTGCCTCCAGACACCTGTGGGCCGGCTGAGCAACGTCGAGGTCCATTGGTTGATTCCCTCGGAGGACCCCCGTGCGTGCCGAGTGCTGGGCAACCACACACTGCGCGTTCCTTGAGGAGCGCTACATCTCCAGAGCCCTCGAACGCCCTTCGGGACAACATGGCTGGTGGGTGCGAGGTGCCCAGGAAGACTCTGTCACGGCCCTTGTGTGAGCTGCCATGAGAGAACGCTGTGCTTGCAACACTGCGAGGCCCGCCCTCGTGCCTGAAGTCACTCTGCTCGGGGAGAAAGTCAGCACCTTAGCGTGCTGTGTGGCTCCCGGCACACCCAGCATGAAGCCATGCCTGGAAGTAAGGCCCTGGTTTGCCGTGCAGAAGCGGAGGCGTGCTGCACTTTCCAGGAGGCGGTGGCCTCTGCTCTGCATACCTTGAACGGCAGCACAGCCTTCTGGACACCTGGGAGGCTAGCCGGGGCGCCCTGTTCCCGGCAGGAACACTGAGTAACCAACCCCAGGCGCACCTGGCTCTGCTAAGCACCATCCAGGCCCGTAGCCCCTTAGAGCCCCTCTGTGCACGCCGAGCGTAGGGAAACGCACTGCCCTCTCTTTTGGAGCAGCTTGGTTTCCTCAGCACTCGCACACGTTCACGAACGCCGTTCTGCCACATCCTACATGGCGCGGAGGTCTTACGCGTTGCCCTAATCGGAGCTGCGCTCAGAGTAACCCTCGTCTTCGCATTCCATCCAGGACCTCCTGACTGAAGGCACCGTGCCTCCTAGAGGACGGCGGCTTGGGTTCTTACTGCAATTCAAGTCCTGTTCCTTCTTTGGCACTGCAGGCAGCCCCAGGCCCAGAGGAGCGGCTACGGCGTTCCTTGGTTGAGACAGTTCGCTGGATGCGGGACTCCCTCCTGCGATAAGTTGACTCGGGGAAGGAAACGCAGGGTAACCGGTGTCTCCTGGGACTCGTCAGAAACCACAGGGATGTACGCTGAGTGTGCCCATGAACACGGGGGCCTGCTGGAACTAGCCCTGCTTTCCCATTTTGAGGGCGGCATTCATGCCTGCCTTGACGCTCCCTGACATTCCCGGCTCCCGACAGGCCAGTGAGCCCTGGAAGAGTGCTTCGGGGAAAATCATGAGTTTGCTCTCTCTAAACCAGGGGCTGCCGCGGCCGCGGTGGCGGTCCGCACGGCAGGCTCCAGAGCCAAAGGGAGCCTCAACGTGAGAACTGGCCTCCAGGTTAGGCCCTGAGTAGCCGTGCAGAAAGGGAGGCATGCAGCTCTTTCCGGGAGTTCTTAGTCGCTTTGCTTTCAAGGCAGTACACGCCCGGGGACTCCTAGGCCCCAGGGGCGTGCAGCGTTTTCCCTCCAAGGTCCCTGAGTGCCTCCAGACACCTGTGGGCCGGCTGAGCAACGTCGAGGTCCATTGGTTGATTCCCTCGGAGGACCCCCGTGCGTGCCGAGTGCTGGGCAACCACACACTGCGCGTTCCTTGAGGAGCGCTACATCTCCAGAGCCCTCGAACGCCCTTCGGGACAACATGGCTGGTGGGTGCGAGGTGCCCAGGAAGACTCTGTCACGGCCCTTGTGTGAGCTGCCATGAGAGAACGCTGTGCTTGCAACACTGCGAGGCCCGCCCTCGTGCCTGAAGTCACTCTGCTCGAGGAGAAAGTCAGCACCTTAGCGTGCTGTGTGGCTCCCGGCACACCCCGCATGAAGCCATGCCTGGAAGTAAGGCCCTGGTTTGCCGTGCAGAAGCGGAGGCGTGCTGCACTTTCCAGGAGGCGGTGGCCTCTGCTCTGCATACCTTGAACGGCAGCACAGCCTTCTGGACACCTGGGAGGCTAGCCGGGGCGCCCTGTTCCCGGCAGGAACACTGAGTAACCAACCCCAGGCGCACCTGGCTCTGCTAAGCACCATCCAGGCCCGTAGCCCCTTAGAGCCCCTCTGTGCACGCCGAGCGTAGGGAAACGCACTGCCCTCTCTTTTGGAGCAGCTTGGTTTCCTCAGCACTCGCACACGTTCACGAACGCCGTTCTGCCACATCCCACATGGCGCGGAGGTCTTACGCGTTGCCCTAATCGGAGCTGCGCTCAGAGTAACCCTCGTCTTCGCATTCCATCCAGGACCTCCTGACTGAAGGCACCGTGCCTCCTAGAGGACGGCGGCTTGGGTTCTTACTGCAATTCAAGTCCTGTTCCTGCTTTGGCACTGCAGGCAGCCCCAGGCCCAGAGGAGCGGCTACGGCGTTCCTTGGTTGAGACAGTTCGCTGGATGCGGGACTCCCTCCTGCGATAAGTTGACTCGGGGAAGGAAACGCAGGGTAACCGGTGTCTCCTGGGACTCGTCAGAAACCACAGGGATGTACGCTGAGTGTGCCCATGAACACGGGGGCCTGCTGGAACTAGCCCTGCTTTCCCATTTTGAGGGCGGCCTTCATGCCTGCCTTGACGCTCCCTGACATTCCCGGCTCCCGACAGGCCAGTGAGCCCTGGAAGAGTGCTTCGGGGAAAATCATGAGTTTGCTCTCTCTAAACCAGGGGCTGCCGCGGCCGCGGTGGCGGTCCGCACGGCAGGCTCCAGAGCCAAAGGGAGCCTCAACGTGAGAACTGGCCTCCAGGTTAGGCCCTGAGTAGCCGTGCAGAAAGGGAGGCATGCAGCTCTTTCCGGGAGTTCTTAGTCGCTTTGCTTTCAAGGCAGTACACGCCCGGGGACTCCTAGGCCCCAGGGGCGTGCAGCGTTTTCCCTCCAAGGTCCCTGAGTGCCTCCAGACACCTGTGGGCCGGCTGAGCAACGTCGAGGTCCATTGGTTGATTCCCTCGGAGGACCCCCGTGCGTGCCGAGTGCTGGGCAACCACACACTGCGCGTTCCTTGAGGAGCGCTACATCTCCAGAGCCCTCGAACGCCCTTCGGGACAACATGGCTGGTGGGTGCGAGGTGCCCAGGAAGACTCTGTCACGGCCCTTGTGTGAGCTGCCATGAGAGAACGCTGTGCTTGCAACACTGCGAGGCCCGCCCTCGTGCCTGAAGTCACTCTGCTCGAGGAGAAAGTCAGCACCTTAGCGTGCTGTGTGGCTCCCGGCACACCCCGCATGAAGCCATGCCTGGAAGTAAGGCCCTGGTTTGCCGTGCAGAAGCGGAGGCGTGCTGCACTTTCCAGGAGGCGGTGGCCTCTGCTCTGCATACCTTGAACGGCAGCACAGCCTTCTGGACACCTGGGAGGCTAGCCGGGGCGCCCTGTTCCCGGCAGGAACACTGAGTAACCCCAGGCGCACCTGGCTCTGCTAAGCACCATCCAGGCCCGTAGCCCCTTAGAGCCCCTCTGTGCACGCCGAGCGTAGGGAAACGCACTGCCCTCTCTTTTGGAGCAGCTTGGTTTCCTCAGCACTCGCACACGTTCACGAACGCCGTTCTGCCACATCCCACATGGCGCGGAGGTCTTACGCGTTGCCCTAATCGGAGCTGCGCTCAGAGTAACCCTCGTCTTCGCATTCCATCCAGGACCTCCTGACTGAAGGCACCGTGCCTCCTAGAGGACGGCGGCTTGGGTTCTTACTGCAATTCAAGTCCTGTTCCTTCTTTGGCACTGCAGGCAGCCCCAGGCCCAGAGGAGCGGCTACGGCGTTCCTTGGTTGAGACAGTTCGCTGGATGCGGGACTCCCTCCTGCGATAAGTTGACTCGGGGAAGGAAACGCAGGGTAACCGGTGTCTCCTGGGACTCGTCAGAAACCACAGGGATGTACGCTGAGTGTGCCCATGAACACGGGGGCCTGCTGGAACTAGCCCTGCTTTCCCATTTTGAGGGCGGCCTTCATGCCTGCCTTGACGCTCCCTGACATTCCCGGCTCCCGACAGGCCAGTGAGCCCTGGAAGAGTGCTTCGGGGAAAATCATGAGTTTGCTCTCTCTAAACCAGGGGCTGCCGCGGCCGCGGTGGCGGTCCGCACGGCAGGCTCCAGAGCCAAAGGGAGCCTCAACGTGAGAACTGGCCTCCAGGTTAGGCCCTGAGTAGCCGTGCAGAAAGGGAGGCATGCAGCTCTTTCCGGGAGTTCTTAGTCGCTTTGCTTTCAAGGCAGTACACGCCCGGGGACTCCTAGGCCCCAGGGGCGTGCAGCGTTTTCCCTCCAAGGTCCCTGAGTGCCTCCAGACACCTGTGGGCCGGCTGAGCAACGTCGAGGTCCATTGGTTGATTCCCTCGGAGGACCCCCGTGCGTGCCGAGTCCTGGGCAACCACACACTACGTGTTCCTTGAGGAGCGCTACCTCTCCAGAGCCCTCGAACGCCCTTCGGGACAACATGGCTGGTGGGTGCGAGGTGCCCAGGAAGACTCTGTCACGGCCCTTGTGTGAGCTGCCATGAGAGAACGCTGTGCTTGCAACACTGCGAGGCCCGCCCTCGTGCCTGAAGTCACTCTGCTCGAGGAGAAAGTCAGCACCTTAGCGTGCTGTGTGGCTCCCGGCACACCCAGCATGAAGCCATGCCTGGAAGTAAGGCCCTGGTTTGCCGTGCAGAAGCGGAGGCGTGCTGCACTTTCCAGGAGGCGGTGGCCTCTGCTCTGCATACCTTGAACGGCAGCACAGCCTTCTGGACACCTGGGAGGCTAGCCGGGGCGCCCTGTTCCCGGCAGGAACACTGAGTAACCAACCCCAGGCGCACCTGGCTCTGCTAAGCACCATCCAGGCCCGTAGCCCCTTAGAGCCCCTCTGTGCACGCCGAGCGTAGGGAAACGCACTGCCCTCTCTTTTGGAGCAGCTTGGTTTCCTCAGCACTCGCACACGTTCACGAACGCCGTTCTGCCACATCCCACATGGCGCGGAGGTCTTACGCGTTGCCCTAATCGGAGCTGCGCTCAGAGTAACCCTCGTCTTCGCATTCCATCCAGGACCTCCTGACTGAAGGCACCGTGCCTCCTAGAGGACGGCGGCTTGGGTTCTTACTGCAATTCAAGTCCTGTTCCTGCTTTGGCACTGCAGGCAGCCCCAGGCCCAGAGGAGCGGCTACGGCGTTCCTTGGTTGAGACAGTTCGCTGGATGCGGGACTCCCTCCTGCGATAAGTTGACTCGGGGAAGGAAACGCAGGGTAACCGGTGTCTCCTGGGACTCGTCAGAAACCACAGGGATGTACGCTGAGTGTGCCCATGAACACGGGGGCCTGCTGGAACTAGCCCTGCTTTCCCATTTTGAGGGCGGCCTTCATGCCTGCCTTGACGCTCCCTGACATTCCCGGCTCCCGACAGGCCAGTGAGCCCTGGAAGAGTGCTTCGGGGAAAATCATGAGTTTGCTCTCTCTAAACCAGGGGCTGCCGCGGCCGCGGTGGCGGTCCGCACGGCAGGCTCCAGAGCCAAAGGGAGCCTCAACGTGAGAACTGGCCTCCAGGTTAGGCCCTGAGTAGCCGTGCAGAAAGGGAGGCATGCAGCTCTTTCCGGGAGTTCTTAGTCGCTTTGCTTTCAAGGCAGTACACGCCCGGGGACTCCTAGGCCCCAGGGGCGTGCAGCGTTTTCCCTCCAAGGTCCCTGAGTGCCTCCAGACACCTGTGGGCCGGCTGAGCAACGTCGAGGTCCATTGGTTGATTCCCTCGGAGGACCCCCGTGCGTGCCGAGTGCTGGGCAACCACACACTGCGCGTTCCTTGAGGAGCGCTACATCTCCAGAGCCCTCGAACGCCCTTCGGGACAACATGGCTGGTGGGTGCGAGGTGCCCAGGAAGACTCTGTCACGGCCCTTGTGTGAGCTGCCATGAGAGAACGCTGTGCTTGCAACACTGCGAGGCCCGCCCTCGTGCCTGAAGTCACTCTGCTCGAGGAGAAAGTCAGCACCTTAGCGTGCTGTGTGGCTCCCGGCACACCCCGCATGAAGCCATGCCTGGAAGTAAGGCCCTGGTTTGCCGTGCAGAAGCGGAGGCGTGCTGCACTTTCCAGGAGGCGGTGGCCTCTGCTCTGCATACCTTGAACGGCAGCACAGCCTTCTGGACACCTGGGAGGCTAGCCGGGGCGCCCTGTTCCCGGCAGGAACACTGAGTAACCCCAGGCGCACCTGGCTCTGCTAAGCACCATCCAGGCCCGTAGCCCCTTAGAGCCCCTCTGTGCACGCCGAGCGTAGGGAAACGCACTGCCCTCTCTTTTGGAGCAGCTTGGTTTCCTCAGCACTCGCACACGTTCACGAACGCCGTTCTGCCACATCCCACATGGCGCGGAGGTCTTACGCGTTGCCCTAATCGGAGCTGCGCTCAGAGTAACCCTCGTCTTCGCATTCCATCCAGGACCTCCTGACTGAAGGCACCGTGCCTCCTAGAGGACGGCGGCTTGGGTTCTTACTGCAATTCAAGTCCTGTTCCTTCTTTGGCACTGCAGGCAGCCCCAGGCCCAGAGGAGCGGCTACGGCGTTCCTTGGTGAGACAGTTCGCTGGATGCGGGACTCCCTCCTGCGATAAGTTGACTCGGGGAAGGAAACGCAGGGTAACCGGTGTCTCCTGGGACTCGTCAGAAACCACAGGGATGTACGCTGAGTGTGCCCATGAACACGGGGGCCTGCTGGAACTAGCCCTGCTTTCCCATTTTGAGGGCGGCATTCATGCCTGCCTTGACGCTCCCTGACATTCCCGGCTCCCGACAGGCCAGTGAGCCCTGGAAGAGTGCTTCAGGGAAAATCATGAGTTTGCTCTCTCTAAACCAGGGGCTGCCGCGGCCGCGGTGGCGGTCCTCACGGCAGGCTCCAGAGCCAAAGGGAGCCTCAACGTGAGAACTGGCCTCCAGGTTAGGCCCTGAGTAGCCGTGCAGAAAGGGAGGCATGCAGCTCTTTCCGGGAGTTCTTAGTCGCTTTGCTTTCAAGGCAGTACATGCCCGGGGACTCCTAGGCCCCAGGGGCGTGCAGCGTTTTCCCTCCAAGGTCCCTGAGTGCCTCCAGACACCTGTGGGCCGGCTGAGCAACGTCGAGGTCCATTGGTTGATTCCCTCGGAGGACCCCCGTGCGTGCCGAGTCCTGGGCAACCACACACTGCGTCTTCCTTGAGGAGCGCTACCTCTCCAGAGCCCTCGAACGCCCTTCGGGACAACATGGCTGGTGGGTGCGAGGTGCCCAGGAAGACTCTGTCACGGCCCTTGTGTGAGCTGCCATGAGAGAACGCTGTGCTTGCCACACTGCGAGGCCCGCCCTCGTGCCTGAAGTCACTCTGCTCGGGGAGAAAGTCAGCACCTTAGCGTGCTGTGTGGCTCCCGGCACACCCAGCATGAAGCCATGCCTGGAAGTAAGGCCCTGGTTTGCCGTGCAGAAGCGGAGGCGTGCTGCACTTTCCAGGAGGCGGTGGCCTCTGCTCTGCATACCTTGAACGGCAGCACAGCCTTCTGGACACCTGGGAGGCTAGCCGGGGCGCCCTGTTCCCGGCAGGAACACTGAGTAACCCCAGGCGCACCTGGCTCTGCTAAGCACCATCCAGGCCCGTAGCCCCTTAGAGCCCCTCTGTGCACGCCGAGCGTAGGGAAACGCACTGCCCTCTCTTTTGGAGCAGCTTGGTTTCCTCAGCACTCGCACACGTTCACGAACGCCGTTCTGCCACATCCCACATGGCGCGGAGGTCTTACGCGTTGCCCTAATCGGAGCTGCGCTCAGAGTAACCCTCGTCTTCGCATTCCATCCAGGACCTCCTGACTGAAGGCACCGTGCCTCCTAGAGGACGGCGGCTTGGGTTCTTACTGCAATTCAAGTCCTGTTCCTTCTTTGGCACTGCAGGCAGCCCCAGGCCCAGAGGAGCGGCTACGGCGTTCCTTGGTTGAGACAGTTCGCTGGATGCGGGACTCCCTCCTGCGATAAGTTGACTCGGGGAAGGAAACGCAGGGTAACCGGTGTCTCCTGGGACTCGTCAGAAACCACAGGGATGTACGCTGAGTGTGCCCATGAACACGGGGGCCTGCTGGAACTAGCCCTGCTTTCCCATTTTGAGGGCGGCCTTCATGCCTGCCTTGACGCTCCCTGACATTCCCGGCTCCCGACAGGCCAGTGAGCCCTGGAAGAGTGCTTCGGGGAAAATCATGAGTTTGCTCTCTCTAAACCAGGGGCTGCCGCGGCCGCGGTGGCGGTCCGCACGGCAGGCTCCAGAGCCAAAGGGAGCCTCAACGTGAGAACTGGCCTCCAGGTTAGGCCCTGAGTAGCCGTGCAGAAAGGGAGGCATGCAGCTCTTTCCGGGAGTTCTTAGTCGCTTTGCTTTCAAGGCAGTACACGCCCGGGGACTCCTAGGCCCCAGGGGCATGCAGCGTTTTCCCTCCAAGGTCCCTGAGTGCCTCCAGACACCTGTGGGCCGGCTGAGCAACGTCGAGGTCCATTGGTTGATTCCCTCGGAGGACCCCCGTGCGTGCCGAGTGCTGGGCAACCACACACTGCGCGTTCCTTGAGGAGCGCTACATCTCCAGAGCCCTCGAACGCCCTTCGGGACAACATGGCTGGTGGGTGCGAGGTGCCCAGGAAGACTCTGTCACGGCCCTTGTGTGAGCTGCCATGAGAGAACGCTGTGCTTGCAACACTGCGAGGCCCGCCCTCGTGCCTGAAGTCACTCTGCTCGGGGAGAAAGTCAGCACCTTAGCGTGCTGTGTGGCTCCCGGCACACCCCGCATGAAGCCATGCCTGGAAGTAAGGCCCTGGTTTGCCGTGCAGAAGCGGAGGCGTGCTGCACTTTCCAGGAGGCGGTGGCCTCTGCTCTGCATACCTTGAACGGCAGCACAGCCTTCTGGACACCTGGGAGGCTAGCCGGGGCGCCCTGTTCCCGGCAGGAACACTGAGTAACCAACCCCAGGCGCACCTGGCTCTGCTAAGCACCATCCAGGCCCGTAGCCCCTTAGAGCCCCTCTGTGCACGCCGAGCGTAGGGAAACGCACTGCCCTCTCTTTTGGAGCAGCTTGGTTTCCTCAGCACTCGCACACGTTCACGAACGCCGTTCTGCCACATCCCACATGGCGCGGAGGTCTTACGCGTTGCCCTAATCGGAGCTGCGCTCAGAGTAACCCTCGTCTTCGCATTCCATCCAGGACCTCCTGACTGAAGGCACCGTGCCTCCTAGAGGACGGCGGCTTGGGTTCTTACTGCAATTCAAGTCCTGTTCCTTCTTTGGCACTGCAGGCAGCCCCAGGCCCAGAGGAGCGGCTACGGCGTTCCTTGGTTGAGACAGTTCGCTGGATGCGGGACTCCCTCCTGCGATAAGTTGACTCGGGGAAGGAAACGCAGGGTAACCGGTGTCTCCTGGGACTCGTCAGAAACCACAGGGATGTACGCTGAGTGTGCCCATGAACACGGGGGCCTGATGGAACTAGCCCTGCTTTCCCATTTTGAGGGCGGCATTCATGCCTGCCTTGACGCTCCCTGACATTCCCGGCTCCCGACAGGCCAGTGAGCCCTGGAAGAGTGCTTCGGGGAAAATCATGAGTTTGCTCTCTCTAAACCAGGGGCTGCCGCGGCCGCGGTGGCGGTCCGCACGGCAGGCTCCAGAGCCAAAGGGAGCCTCAACGTGAGAACTGGCCTCCAGGTTAGGCCCTGAGTAGCCGTGCAGAAAGGGAGGCATGCAGCTCTTTCCGGGAGTTCTTAGTCGCTTTGCTTTCAAGGCAGTACACGCCCGGGGACTCCTAGGCCCCAGGGGCGTGCAGCGTTTTCCCTCCAAGGTCCCTGAGTGCCTCCAGACACCTGTGGGCCGGCTGAGCAACGTCGAGGTCCATTGGTTGATTCCCTCGGAGGACCCCCGTGCGTGCCGAGTGCTGGGCAACCACACACTGCGCGTTCCTTGAGGAGCGCTACATCTCCAGAGCCCTCGAACGCCCTTCGGGACAACATGGCTGGTGGGTGCGAGGTGCCCAGGAAGACTCTGTCACGGCCCTTGTGTGAGCTGCCATGAGAGAACGCTGTGCTTGCAACACTGCGAGGCCCGCCCTCGTGCCTGAAGTCACTCTGCTCGAGGAGAAAGTCAGCACCTTAGCGTGCTGTGTGGCTCCCGGCACACCCAGCATGAAGCCATGCCTGGAAGTAAGGCCCTGGTTTGCCGTGCAGAAGCGGAGGCGTGCTGCACTTTCCAGGAGGCGGTGGCCTCTGCTCTGCATACCTTGAACGGCAGCACAGCCTTCTGGACACCTGGGAGGCTAGCCGGGGCGCCCTGTTCCCGGCAGGAACACTGAGTAACCAACCCCAGGCGCACCTGGCTCTGCTAAGCACCATCCAGGCCCGTAGCCCCTTAGAGCCCCTCTGTGCACGCTGAGCGTAGGGAAACGCACTGCCCTCTCTTTTGGAGCAGCTTGGTTTCCTCAGCACTCGCACACGTTCACGAACGCCGTTCTGCCACATCCCACATGGCGCGGAGGTCTTACGCGTTGCCCTAATCGGAGCTGCGCTCAGAGTAACCCTCGTCTTCGCATTCCATCCAGGACCTCCTGACTGAAGGCACCGTGCCTCCTAGAGGACGGCGGCTTGGGTTCTTACTGCAATTCAAGTCCTGTTCCTTCTTTGGCACTGCAGGCAGCCCCAGGCCCAGAGGAGCGGCTACGGCGTTCCTTGGTTGAGACAGTTCGCTGGATGCGGGACTCCCTCCTGCGATAAGTTGACTCGGGGAAGGAAACGCAGGGTAACCGGTGTCTCCTGGGACTCGTCAGAAACCACAGGGATGTACGCTGAGTGTGCCCATGAACACGGGGGCCTGCTGGAACTAGCCCTGCTTTCCCATTTTGAGGGCGGCCTTCATGCCTGCCTTGACGCTCCCTGACATTCCCGGCTCCCGACAGGCCAGTGAGCCCTGGAAGAGTGCTTCGGGGAAAATCATGAGTTTGCTCTCTCTAAACCAGGGGCTTCCGCGGCCGCGGTGGCGGTCCGCACGGCAGGCTCCAGAGCCAAAGGGAGCCTCAACGTGAGAACTGGCCTCCAGGTTAGGCCCTGAGTAGCCGTGCAGAAAGGGAGGCATGCAGCTCTTTCCGGGAGTTCTTAGTCGCTTTGCTTTCAAGGCAGTACACGCCCGGGGACTCCTAGGCCCCAGGGGCGTGCAGCGTTTTCCCTCCAAGGTCCCTGAGTGCCTCCAGACACCTGTGGGCCGGCTGAGCAACGTCGAGGTCCATTGGTTGATTCCCTCGGAGGACCCCCGTGCGTGCCGAGTGCTGGGCAACCACACACTGCGCGTTCCTTGAGGAGCGCTACATCTCCAGAGCCCTCGAACGCCCTTCGGGACAACATGGCTGGTGGGTGCGAGGTGCCCAGGAAGACTCTGTCACGGCCCTTGTGTGAGCTGCCATGAGAGAACGCTGTGCTTGCAACACTGCGAGGCCCGCCCTCGTGCCTGAAGTCACTCTGCTCGAGGAGAAAGTCAGCACCTTAGCGTGCTGTGTGGCTCCCGGCACACCCAGCATGAAGCCATGCTTGGAAGTAAGGCCCTGGTTTGCCGTGCAGAAGCGGAGGCGTGCTGCACTTTCCAGGAGGCGGTGGCCTCTGCTCTGCATACCTTGAACGGCAGCACAGCCTTCTGGACACCTGGGAGGCTAGCCGGGGCGCCCTGTTCCCGGCAGGAACACTGAGTAACCCCAGGCGCACCTGGCTCTGCTAAGCACCATCCAGGCCCGTAGCCCCTTAGAGCCCCTCTGTGCACGCCGAGCGTAGGGAAACGCACTGCCCTCTCTTTTGGAGCAGCTTGGTTTCCTCAGCACTCGCACACGTTCACGAACGCCGTTCTGCCACATCCCACATGGCGCGGAGGTCTTACGCGTTGCCCTAATCGGAGCTGCGCTCAGAGTAACCCTCGTCTTCGCATTCCATCCAGGACCTCCTGACTGAAGGCACCGTGCCTCCTAGAGGACGGCGGCTTGGGTTCTTACTGCAATTCAAGTCCTGTTCCTTCTTTGGCACTGCAGGCAGCCCCAGGCCCAGAGGAGCGGCTACGGCGTTCCTTGGTTGAGACAGTTCGCTGGATGCGGGACTCCCTCCTGCGATAAGTTGACTCGGGGAAGGAAACGCAGGGTAACCGGTGTCTCCTGGGACTCGTCAGAAACCACAGGGATGTACGCTGAGTGTGCCCATGAACACGGGGGCCTGCTGGAACTAGCCCTGCTTTCCCATTTTGAGGGCGGCATTCATGCCTGCCTTGACGCTCCCTGACATTCCCGGCTCCCGACAGGCCAGTGAGCCCTGGAAGAGTGCTTCGGGGAAAATCATGAGTTTGCTCTCTCTAAACCAGGGGCTGCCACGGCCGCGGTGGCGGTCCGCACGGCAGGCTCCAGAGCGAAAGGGAGCCTCAACGTGAGAACTGGCCTCCAGGTTAGGCCCTGAGTAGCCGTGCAGAAAGGGAGGCATGCAGCTCTTTCCGGGAGTTCTTAGTCGCTTTGCTTTCAAGGCAGTACATGCCCGGGGACTCCTAGGCCCCACGGGCGTGCAGCGTTTTCCCTCCAAGGTCCCTGAGTGCCTCCAGACACCTGTGGGCCGGCTGAGCAACGTCGAGGTCCATTGGTTGATTCCCTCGGAGGACCCCCGTGCGTGCCGAGTGCTGGGCAACCACACACTGCGCGTTCCTTGAGGAGCGCTACATCTCCAGAGCCCTCGAACGCCCTTCGGGACAACATGGCTGGTGGGTGCGAGGTGCCCAGGAAGACTCTGTCACGGCCCTTGTGTGAGCTGCCATGAGAGAACGCTGTGCTTGCAACACTGCGAGGCCCGCCCTCGTGCCTGAAGTCACTCTGCTCGAGGAGAAAGTCAGCACCTTAGCGTGCTGTGTGGCTCCCGGCACACCCCGCATGAAGCCATGCCTGGAAGTAAGGCCCTGGTTTGCCGTGCAGAAGCGGAGGCGTGCTGCACTTTCCAGGAGGCGGTGGCCTCTGCTCTGCATACCTTGAACGGCAGCACAGCCTTCTGGACACCTGGGAGGCTAGCCGGGGCGCCCTGTTCCCGGCAGGAACACTGAGTAACCCCAGGCGCACCTGGCTCTGCTAAGCACCATCCAGGCCCGTAGCCCCTTAGAGCCCCTCTGTGCACGCCGAGCGTAGGGAAACGCACTGCCCTCTCTTTTGGAGCAGCTTGGTTTCCTCAGCACTCGCACACGTTCACGAACGCCGTTCTGCCACATCCCACATGGCGCGGAGGTCTTACGCGTTGCCCTAATCGGAGCTGCGCTCAGAGTAACCCTCGTCTTCGCATTCCATCCAGGACCTCCTGACTGAAGGCACCGTGCCTCCTAGAGGACGGCGGCTTGGGTTCTTACTGCAATTCAAGTCCTGTTCCTTCTTTGGCACTGCAGGCAGCCCCAGGCCCAGAGGAGCGGCTACGGCGTTCCTTGGTTGAGACAGTTCGCTGGATGCGGGACTCCCTCCTGCGATAAGTTGACTCGGGGAAGGAAACGCAGGGTAACCGGTGTCTCCTGGGACTCGTCAGAAACCACAGGGATGTACGCTGAGTGTGCCCATGAACACGGGGGCCTGCTGGAACTAGCCCTGCTTTCCCATTTTGAGGGCGGCATTCATGCCTGCCTTGACGCTCCCTGACATTCCCGGCTCCCGACAGGCCAGTGAGCCCTGGAAGAGTGCTTCAGGGAAAATCATGAGTTTGCTCTCTCTAAACCAGGGGCTGCCGCGGCCGCGGTGGCGGTCCGCACGGCAGGCTCCAGAGCCAAAGGGAGCCTCAACGTGAGAACTGGCCTCCAGGTTAGGCCCTGAGTAGCCGTGCAGAAAGGGAGGCATGCAGCTCTTTCCAGGAGTTCTTAGTCGCTTTGCTTTCAAGGCAGTACACGCCCGGGGACTCCTAGGCCCCAGGGGCGTGCAGCGTTTTCCCTCCAAGGTCCCTGAGTGCCTCCAGACACCTGTGGGCCGGCTGAGCAACGTCGAGGTCCATTGGTTGATTCCCTCGGAGGACCCCCGTGCGTGCCGAGTGCTGGGCAACCACACACTGCGCGTTCCTTGAGGAGCGCTACCTCTCCAGAGCCCTCGAACGCCCTTCGGGACAACATGGCTGGTGGGTGCGAGGTGCCCAGGAAGACTCTGTCACGGCCCTTGTGTGAGCTGCCATGAGAGAACGCTGTGCTTGCAACACTGCGAGGCCCGCCCTCGTGCCTGAAGTCACTCTGCTCGAGGAGAAAGTCAGCACCTTAGCGTGCTGTGTGGCTCCCGGCACACCCAGCATGAAGCCATGCCTGGAAGTAAGGCCCTGGTTTGCCGTGCAGAAGCGGAGGCGTGCTGCACTTTCCAGGAGGCGGTGGCCTCTGCTCTGCATACCTTGAACGGCAGCACAGCCTTCTGGACACCTGGGAGGCTAGCCGGGGCGCCCTGTTCCCGGCAGGAACACTGAGTAACCCCAGGCGCACCTGGCTCTGCTAAGCACCATCCAGGCCCGTAGCCCCTTAGAGCCCCTCTGTGCACGCCGAGCGTAGGGAAACGCACTGCCCTCTCTTTTGGAGCAGCTTGGTTTCCTCAGCACTCGCACACGTTCACGAACGCCGTTCTGCCACATCCCACATGGCGCGGAGGTCTTACGCGTTGCCCTAATCGGAGCTGCGCTCAGAGTAACCCTCGTCTTCGCATTCCATCCAGGACCTCCTGACTGAAGGCACCGTGCCTCCTAGAGGACGGCGGCTTGGGTTCTTACTGCAATTCAAGTCCTGTTCCTTCTTTGGCACTGCAGGCAGCCCCAGGCCCAGAGGAGCGGCTACGGCGTTCCTTGGTTGAGACAGTTCGCTGGATGCGGGACTCCCTCCTGCGATAAGTTGACTCGGGGAAGGAAACGCAGGGTAACCGGTGTCTCCTGGGACTCGTCAGAAACCACAGGGATGTACGCTGAGTGTGCCCATGAACACGGGGGCCTGCTGGAACTAGCCCTGCTTTCCCATTTTGAGGGCGGCCTTCATGCCTGCCTTGACGCTCCCTGACATTCCCGGCTCCCGACAGGCCAGTGAGCCCTGGAAGAGTGCTTCGGGGAAAATCATGAGTTTGCTCTCTCTAAACCAGGGGCTGCCGCGGCCGCGGTGGCGGTCCGCACGGCAGGCTCCAGAGCCAAAGGGAGCCTCAACGTGAGAACTGGCCTCCAGGTTAGGCCCTGAGTAGCCGTGCAGAAAGGGAGGCATGCAGCTCTTTCCGGGAGTTCTTAGTCGCTTTGCTTTCAAGGCAGTACACGCCCGGGGACTCCTAGGCCCCAGGGGCGTGCAGCGTTTTCCCTCCAAGGTCCCTGAGTGCCTCCAGACACCTGTGGGCCGGCTGAGCAACGTCGAGGTCCATTGGTTGATTCCCTCGGAGGACCCCCGTGCGTGCCGAGTGCTGGGCAACCACACACTGCGCGTTCCTTGAGGAGCGCTACATCTCCAGAGCCCTCGAACGCCCTTCGGGACAACATGGCTGGTGGGTGCGAGGTGCCCAGGAAGACTCTGTCACGGCCCTTGTGTGAGCTGCCATGAGAGAACGCTGTGCTTGCAACACTGCGAGGCCCGCCCTCGTGCCTGAAGTCACTCTGCTCGAGGAGAAAGTCAGCACCTTAGCGTGCTGTGTGGCTCCCGGCACACCCCGCATGAAGCCATGCCTGGAAGTAAGGCCCTGGTTTGCCGTGCAGAAGCGGAGGCGTGCTGCACTTTCCAGGAGGCGGTGGCCTCTGCTCTGCATACCTTGAACGGCAGCACAGCCTTCTGGACACCTGGGAGGCTAGCCGGGGCGCCCTGTTCCCGGCAGGAACACTGAGTAACCAACCCCAGGCGCACCTGGCTCTGCTAAGCACCATCCAGGCCCGTAGCCCCTTAGAGCCCCTCTGTGCACGCCGAGCGTAGGGAAACGCACTGCCCTCTCTTTTGGAGCAGCTTGGTTTCCTCAGCACTCGCACACGTTCACGAACGCCGTTCTGCCACATCCCACATGGCGCGGAGGTCTTACGCGTTGCCCTAATCGGAGCTGCGCTCAGAGTAACCCTCGTCTTCGCATTCCATCCAGGACCTCCTGACTGAAGGCACCGTGCCTCCTAGAGGACGGCGGCTTGGGTTCTTACTGCAATTCAAGTCCTGTTCCTTCTTTGGCACTGCAGGCAGCCCCAGGCCCAGAGGAGCGGCTACGGCGTTCCTTGGTTGAGACAGTTCGCTGGATGCGGGACTCCCTCCTGCGATAAGTTGACTCGGGGAAGGAAACGCAGGGTAACCGGTGTCTCCTGGGACTCGTCAGAAACCACAGGGATGTACGCTGAGTGTGCCCATGAACACGGGGGCCTGCTGGAACTAGCCCTGCTTTCCCATTTTGAGGGCGGCCTTCATGCCTGCCTTGACGCTCCCTGACATTCCCGGCTCCCGACAGGCCAGTGAGCCCTGGAAGAGTGCTTCGGGGAAAATCATGAGTTTGCTCTCTCTAAACCAGGGGCTGCCGCGGCCGCGGTGGCGGTCCGCACGGCAGGCTCCAGAGCCAAAGGGAGCCTCAACGTGAGAACTGGCCTCCAGGTTAGGCCCTGAGTAGCCGTGCAGAAAGGGAGGCATGCAGCTCTTTCCGGGAGTTCTTAGTCGCTTTGCTTTCAAGGCAGTACACGCCCGGGGACTCCTAGGCCCCAGGGGCGTGCAGCGTTTTCCCTCCAAGGTCCCTGAGTGCCTCCAGACACCTGTGGGCCGGCTGAGCAACGTCGAGGTCCATTGGTTGATTCCCTCGGAGGACCCCCGTGCGTGCCGAGTGCTGGGCAACCACACACTGCGCGTTCCTTGAGGAGCGCTACCTCTCCAGAGCCCTCGAACGCCCTTCGGGACAACATGGCTGGTGGGTGCGAGGTGCCCAGGAAGACTCTGTCACGGCCCTTGTGTGAGCTGCCATGAGAGAACGCTGTGCTTGCAACACTGCGAGGCCCGCCCTCGTGCCTGAAGTCACTCTGCTCGAGGAGAAAGTCAGCACCTTAGCGTGCTGTGTGGCTCCCGGCACACCCAGCATGAAGCCATGCCTGGAAGTAAGGCCCTGGTTTGCCGTGCAGAAGCGGAGGCGTGCTGCACTTTCCAGGAGGCGGTGGCCTCTGCTCTGCATACCTTGAACGGCAGCACAGCCTTCTGGACACCTGGGAGGCTAGCCGGGGCGCCCTGTTCCCGGCAGGAACACTGAGTAACCAACCCCAGGCGCACCTGGCTCTGCTAAGCACCATCCAGGCCCGTAGCCCCTTAGAGCCCCTCTGTGCACGCCGAGCGTAGGGAAACGCACTGCCCTCTCTTTTGGAGCAGCTTGGTTTCCTCAGCACTCGCACACGTTCACGAACGCCGTTCTGCCACATCCTACATGGCGCGGAGGTCTTACGCGTTGCCCTAATCGGAGCTGCGCTCAGAGTAACCCTCGTCTTCGCATTCCATCCAGGACCTCCTGACTGAAGGCACCGTGCCTCCTAGAGGACAGCGGCTTGGGTTCTTACTGCAATTCAAGTCCTGTTCCTTCTTTGGCACTGCAGGCAGCCCCAGGCCCAGAGGAGCGGCTACGGCGTTCCTTGGTTGAGACAGTTCGCTGGATGCGGGACTCCCTCCTGCGATAAGTTGACTCGGGGAAGGAAACGCAGGGTAACCGGTGTCTCCTGGGACTCGTCAGAAACCACAGGGATGTACGCTGAGTGTGCCCATGAACACGGGGGCCTGCTGGAACTAGCCCTGCTTTCCCATTTTGAGGGCGGCATTCATGCCTGCCTTGACGCTCCCTGACATTCCCGGCTCCCGACAGGCCAGTGAGCCCTGGAAGAGTGCTTCGGGGAAAATCATGAGTTTGCTCTCTCTAAACCAGGGGCTGCCGCGGCCGCGGTGGCGGTCCGCACGGCAGGCTCCAGAGCCAAAGGGAGCCTCAACGTGAGAACTGGCCTCCAGGTTAGGCCCTGAGTAGCCGTGCAGAAAGGGAGGCATGCAGCTCTTTCCGGGAGTTCTTAGTCGCTTTGCTTTCAAGGCAGTACACGCCCGGGGACTCCTAGGCCCCACAGGCGTGCAGCGTTTTCCCTCCTAGGTCCCTGAGTGCCTCCAGACACCTGTGGGCCGGCTGAGCAACGTCGAGGTCCATTGGTTGATTCCCTCGGAGGACCCCCGTGCGTGCCGAGTCCTGGGCAACCACACACTGCGTGTTCCTTGAGGAGCGCTACCTCTCCAGAGCCCTCGAACGCCCTTCGGGACAACATGGCTGGTGGGTGCGAGGTGCCCAGGAAGACTCTGTCACGGCCCTTGTGTGAGCTGCCATGAGAGAACGCTGTGCTTGCCACACTGCGAGGCCCGCCCTCGTGCCTGAAGTCACTCTGCTCGGGGAGAAAGTCAGCACCTTAGCGTGCTGTGTGGCTCCCGGCACACCCAGCATGAAGCCATGCCTGGAAGTAAGGCCCTGGTTTGCCGTGCAGAAGCGGAGGCGTGCTGCACTTTCCAGGAGGCGGTGGCCTCTGCTCTGCATACCTTGAACGGCAGCACAGCCTTCTGGACACCTGGGAGGCTAGCCGGGGCGCCCTGTTCCCGGCAGGAACACTGAGTAACCCCAGGCGCACCTGGCTCTGCTAAGCACCATCCAGGCCCGTAGCCCCTTAGAGCCCCTCTGTGCACGCCGAGCGTAGGGAAACGCACTGCCCTCTCTTTTGGAGCAGCTTGGTTTCCTCAGCACTCGCACACGTTCACGAACGCCGTTCTGCCACATCCCACATGGCGCGGAGGTCTTACGCGTTGCCCTAATCGGAGCTGCGCTCAGAGTAACCCTCGTCTTCGCATTCCATCCAGGACCTCCTGACTGAAGGCACCGTGCCTCCTAGAGGACGGCGGCTTGGGTTCTTACTGCAATTCAAGTCCTGTTCCTTCTTTGGCACTGCAGGCAGCCCCAGGCCCAGAGGAGCGGCTACGGCGTTCCTTGGTTGAGACAGTTCGCTGGATGCGGGACTCCCTCCTGCGATAAGTTGACTCGGGGAAGGAAACGCAGGGTAACCGGTGTCTCCTGGGACTCGTCAGAAACCACAGGGATGTACGCTGAGTGTGCCCATGAACACGGGGGCCTGCTGGAACTAGCCCTGCTTTCCCATTTTGAGGGCGGCCTTCATGCCTGCCTTGACGCTCCCTGACATTCCCGGCTCCCGACAGGCCAGTGAGCCCTGGAAGAGTGCTTCGGGGAAAATCATGAGTTTGCTCTCTCTAAACCAGGGGCTGCCGCGGCCGCGGTGGCGGTCCGCACGGCAGGCTCCAGAGCCAAAGGGAGCCTCAACGTGAGAACTGGCCTCCAGGTTAGGCCCTGAGTAGCCGTGCAGAAAGGGAGGCATGCAGCTCTTTCCGGGAGTTCTTAGTCGCTTTGCTTTCAAGGCAGTACACGCCCGGGGACTCCTAGGCCCCAGGGGCGTGCAGCGTTTTCCCTCCAAGGTCCCTGAGTGCCTCCAGACACCTGTGGGCCGGCTGAGCAACGTCGAGGTCCATTGGTTGATTCCCTCGGAGGACCCCCGTGCGTGCCGAGTGCTGGGCAACCACACACTGCGCGTTCCTTGAGGAGCGCTACCTCTCCAGAGCCCTCGAACGCCCTTCGGGACAACATGGCTGGTGGGTGCGAGGTGCCCAGGAAGACTCTGTCACGGCCCTTGTGTGAGCTGCCATGAGAGAACGCTGTGCTTGCAACACTGCGAGGCCCGCCCTCGTGCCTGAAGTCACTCTGCTCGAGGAGAAAGTCAGCACCTTAGCGTGCTGTGTGGCTCCCGGCACACCCAGCATGAAGCCATGCCTGGAAGTAAGGCCCTGGTTTGCCGTGCAGAAGCGGAGGCGTGCTGCACTTTCCAGGAGGCGGTGGCCTCTGCTCTGCATACCTTGAACGGCAGCACAGCCTTCTGGACACCTGGGAGGCTAGCCGGGGCGCCCTGTTCCCGGCAGGAACACTGAGTAACCCCAGGCGCACCTGGCTCTGCTAAGCACCATCCAGGCCCGTAGCCCCTTAGAGCCCCTCTGTGCACGCCGAGCGTAGGGAAACGCACTGCCCTCTCTTTTGGAGCAGCTTGGTTTCCTCAGCACTCGCACACGTTCACGAACGCCGTTCTGCCACATCCCACATGGCGCGGAGGTCTTACGCGTTGCCCTAATCGGAGCTGCGCTCAGAGTAACCCTCGTCTTCGCATTCCATCCAGGACCTCCTGACTGAAGGCACCGTGCCTCCTAGAGGACGGCGGCTTGGGTTCTTACTGCAATTCAAGTCCTGTTCCTTCTTTGGCACTGCAGGCAGCCCCAGGCCCAGAGGAGCGGCTACGGCGTTCCTTGGTTGAGACAGTTCGCTGGATGCGGGACTCCCTCCTGCGATAAGTTGACTCGGGGAAGGAAACGCAGGGTAACCGGTGTCTCCTGGGACTCGTCAGAAACCACAGGGATGTACGCTGAGTGTGCCCATGAACACGGGGGCCTGCTGGAACTAGCCCTGCTTTCCCATTTTGAGGGCGGCCTTCATGCCTGCCTTGACGCTCCCTGACATTCCCGGCTCCCGACAGGCCAGTGAGCCCTGGAAGAGTGCTTCGGGGAAAATCATGAGTTTGCTCTCTCTAAACCAGGGGCTGCCGCGGCCGCGGTGGCGGTCCGCACGGCAGGCTCCAGAGCCAAAGGGAGCCTCAACGTGAGAACTGGCCTCCAGGTTAGGCCCTGAGTAGCCGTGCAGAAAGGGAGGCATGCAGCTCTTTCCGGGAGTTCTTAGTCGCTTTGCTTTCAAGGCAGTACACGCCCGGGGACTCCTAGGCCCCACGGGCGTGCAGCGTTTTCCCTCCAAGGTCCCTGAGTGCCTCCAGACACCTGTGGGCCGGCTGAGCAACGTCGAGGTCCATTGGTTGATTCCCTCGGAGGACCCCCGTGCGTGCCGAGTGCTGGGCAACCACACACTGCGCGTTCCTTGAGGAGCGCTACATCTCCAGAGCCCTCGAACGCCCTTCGGGACAACATGGCTGGTGGGTGCGAGGTGCCCAGGAAGACTCTGTCACGGCCCTTGTGTGAGCTGCCATGAGAGAACGCTGTGCTTGCAACACTGCGAGGCCCGCCCTCGTGCCTGAAGTCACTCTGCTCGAGGAGAAAGTCAGCACCTTAGCGTGCTGTGTGGCTCCCGGCACACCCCGCATGAAGCCATGCCTGGAAGTAAGGCCCTGGTTTGCCGTGCAGAAGCGGAGGCGTGCTGCACTTTCCAGGAGGCGGTGGCCTCTGCTCTGCATACCTTGAACGGCAGCACAGCCTTCTGGACACCTGGGAGGCTAGCCGGGGCGCCCTGTTCCCGGCAGGAACACTGAGTAACCAACCCCAGGCGCACCTGGCTCTGCTAAGCACCATCCAGGCCCGTAGCCCCTTAGAGCCCCTCTGTGCACGCCGAGCGTAGGGAAACGCGCTGCCCTCTCTTTTGGAGCAGCTTGGTTTCCTCAGCACTCGCACACGTTCACGAACGCCGTTCTGCCACATCCCACATGGCGCGGAGGTCTTACGCGTTGCCCTAATCGGAGCTGCGCTCAGAGTAACCCTCGTCTTCGCATTCCATCCAGGACCTCCTGACTGAAGGCACCGTGCCTCCTAGAGGACGGCGGCTTGGGTTCTTACTGCAATTCAAGTCCTGTTCCTTCTTTGGCACTGCAGGCAGCCCCAGGCCCAGAGGAGCGGCTACGGCGTTCCTTGGTTGAGACAGTTCGCTGGATGCGGGACTCCCTCCTGCGATAAGTTGACTCGGGGAAGGAAACGCAGGGTAACCGGTGTCTCCTGGGACTCGTCAGAAACCACAGGGATGTACGCTGAGTGTGCCCATGAACACGGGGGCCTGCTGGAACTAGCCCTGCTTTCCCATTTTGAGGGCGGCCTTCATGCCTGCCTTGACGCTCCCTGACATTCCCGGCTCCCGACAGGCCAGTGAGCCCTGGAAGAGTGCTTCGGGGAAAATCATGAGTTTGCTCTCTCTAAACCAGGGGCTGCCGCGGCCGCGGTGGCGGTCCGCACGGCAGGCTCCAGAGCCAAAGGGAGCCTCAACGTGAGAACTGGCCTCCAGGTTAGGCCCTGAGTAGCCGTGCAGAAAGGGAGGCATGCAGCTCTTTCCGGGAGTTCTTAGTCGCTTTGCTTTCAAGGCAGTACACGCCCGGGGACTCCTAGGCCCCAGGGGCGTGCAGCGTTTTCCCTCCAAGGTCCCTGAGTGCCTCCAGACACCTGTGGGCCGGCTGAGCAACGTCGAGGTCCATTGGTTGATTCCCTCGGAGGACCCCCGTGCGTGCCGAGTGCTGGGCAACCACACACTGCGCGTTCCTTGAGGAGCGCTACCTCTCCAGAGCCCTCGAACGCCCTTCGGGACAACATGGCTGGTGGGTGCGAGGTGCCCAGGAAGACTCTGTCACGGCCCTTGTGTGAGCTGCCATGAGAGAACGCTGTGCTTGCAACACTGCGAGGCCCGCCCTCGTGCCTGAAGTCACTCTGCTCGAGGAGAAAGTCAGCACCTTAGCGTGCTGTGTGGCTCCCGGCACACCCAGCATGAAGCCATGCCTGGAAGTAAGGCCCTGGTTTGCCGTGCAGAAGCGGAGGCGTGCTGCACTTTCCAGGAGGCGGTGGCCTCTGCTCTGCATACCTTGAACGGCAGCACAGCCTTCTGGACACCTGGGAGGCTAGCCGGGGCGCCCTGTTCCCGGCAGGAACACTGAGTAACCAACCCCAGGCGCACCTGGCTCTGCTAAGCACCATCCAGGCCCGTAGCCCCTTAGAGCCCCTCTGTGCACGCCGAGCGTAGGGAAACGCACTGCCCTCTCTTTTGGAGCAGCTTGGTTTCCTCAGCACTCGCACACGTTCACGAACGCCGTTCTTCCACATCCTACATGGCGCGGAGGTCTTACGCGTTGCCCTAATCGGAGCTGCGCTCAGAGTAACCCTCGTCTTCGCATTCCATCCAGGACCTCCTGACTGAAGGCACCGTGCCTCCTAGAGGACGGCGGCTTGGGTTCTTACTGCAATTCAAGTCCTGTTCCTTCTTTGGCACTGCAGGCAGCCCCAGGCCCAGAGGAGCGGCTACGGCGTTCCTTGGTTGAGACAGTTCGCTGGATGCGGGACTCCCTCCTGCGATAAGTTGACTCGGGGAAGGAAACGCAGGGTAACCGGTGTCTCCTGGGACTCGTCAGAAACCACAGGGATGTACGCTGAGTGTGCCCATGAACACGGGGGCCTGCTGGAACTAGCCCTGCTTTCCCATTTTGAGGGCGGCCTTCATGCCTGCCTTGACGCTCCCTGACATTCCCGGCTCCCGACAGGCCAGTGAGCCCTGGAAGAGTGCTTCGGGGAAAATCATGAGTTTGCTCTCTCTAAACCAGGGGCTGCCGCGGCCGCGGTGGCGGTCCGCACGGCAGGCTCCAGAGCCAAAGGGAGCCTCAACGTGAGAACTGGCCTCCAGGTTAGGCCCTGAGTAGCCGTGCAGAAAGGGAGGCATGCAGCTCTTTCCGGGAGTTCTTAGTCGCTTTGCTTTCAAGGCAGTACACGCCCGGGGACTCCTAGGCCCCACGGGCGTGCAGCGTTTTCCCTCCAAGGTCCCTGAGTGCCTCCAGACACCTGTGGGCCGGCTGAGCAACGTCGAGGTCCATTGGTTGATTCCCTCGGAGGACCCCCGTGCGTGCCGAGTCCTGGGCAACCACACACTGCGTGTTCCTTGAGGAGCGCTACCTCTCCAGAGCCCTCGAACGCCCTTCGGGACAACATGGCTGGTGGGTGCGAGGTGCCCAGGAAGACTCTGTCACGGCCCTTGTGTGAGCTGCCATGAGAGAACGCTGTGCTTGCCACACTGCGAGGCCCGCCCTCGTGCCTGAAGTCACTCTGCTCGGGGAGAAAGTCAGCACCTTAGCGTGCTGTGTGGCTCCCGGCACACCCCGCATGAAGCCATGCCTGGAAGTAAGGCCCTGGTTTGCCGTGCAGAAGCGGAGGCGTGCTGCACTTTCCAGGAGGCGGTGGCCTCTGCTCTGCATACCTTGAACGGCAGCACAGCCTTCTGGACACCTGGGAGGCTAGCCGGGGCGCCCTGTTCCCGGCAGGAACACTGAGTAACCCCAGGCGCACCTGGCTCTGCTAAGCACCATCCAGGCCCGTAGCCCCTTAGAGCCCCTCTGTGCACGCCGAGCGTAGGGAAACGCACTGCCCTCTCTTTTGGAGCAGCTTGGTTTCCTCAGCACTCGCACACGTTCACGAACGCCGTTCTGCCACATCCCACATGGCGCGGAGGTCTTACGCGTTGCCCTAATCGGAGCTGCGCTCAGAGTAACCCTCGTCTTCGCATTCCATCCAGGACCTCCTGACTGAAGGCACCGTGCCTCCTAGAGGACGGCGGCTTGGGTTCTTACTGCAATTCAAGTCCTGTTCCTTCTTTGGCACTGCAGGCAGCCCCAGGCCCAGAGGAGCGGCTACGGCGTTCCTTGGTTGAGACAGTTCGCTGGATGCGGGACTCCCTCCTGCGATAAGTTGACTCGGGGAAGGAAACGCAGGGTAACCGGTGTCTCCTGGGACTCGTCAGAAACCACAGGGATGTACGCTGAGTGTGCCCATGAACACGGGGGCCTGCTGGAACTAGCCCTGCTTTCCCATTTTGAGGGCGGCCTTCATGCCTGCCTTGACGCTCCCTGACATTCCCGGCTCCCGACAGGCCAGTGAGCCCTGGAAGAGTGCTTCGGGGAAAATCATGAGTTTGCTCTCTCTAAACCAGGGGCTGCCGCGGCCGCGGTGGCGGTCCGCACGGCAGGCTCCAGAGCCAAAGGGAGCCTCAACGTGAGAACTGGCCTCCAGGTTAGGCCCTGAGTAGCCGTGCAGAAAGGGAGGCATGCAGCTCTTTCCGGGAGTTCTTAGTCGCTTTGCTTTCAAGGCAGTACACGCCCGGGGACTCCTAGGCCCCAGGGGCGTGCAGCGTTTTCCCTCCAAGGTCCCTGAGTGCCTCCAGACACCTGTGGGCCGGCTGAGCAACGTCGAGGTCCATTGGTTGATTCCCTCGGAGGACCCCCGTGCGTGCCGAGTGCTGGGCAACCACACACTGCGCGTTCCTTGAGGAGCGCTACATCTCCAGAGCCCTCGAACGCCCTTCGGGACAACATGGCTGGTGGGTGCGAGGTGCCCAGGAAGACTCTGTCACGGCCCTTGTGTGAGCTGCCATGAGAGAACGCTGTGCTTGCAACACTGCGAGGCCCGCCCTCGTGCCTGAAGTCACTCTGCTCGGGGAGAAAGTCAGCACCTTAGCGTGCTGTGTGGCTCCCGGCACACCCAGCATGAAGCCATGCCTGGAAGTAAGGCCCTGGTTTGCCGTGCAGAAGCGGAGGCGTGCTGCACTTTCCAGGAGGCGGTGGCCTCTGCTCTGCATACCTTGAACGGCAGCACAGCCTTCTGGACACCTGGGAGGCTAGCCGGGGCGCCCTGTTCCCGGCAGGAACACTGAGTAACCAACCCCAGGCGCACCTGGCTCTGCTAAGCACCATCCAGGCCCGTAGCCCCTTAGAGCCCCTCTGTGCACGCCGAGCGTAGGGAAACGCACTGCCCTCTCTTTTGGAGCAGCTTGGTTTCCTCAGCACTCGCACACGTTCACGAACGCCGTTCTGCCACATCCCACATGGCGCGGAGGTCTTACGCGTTGCCCTAATCGGAGCTGCGCTCAGAGTAACCCTCGTCTTCGCATTCCATCCAGGACCTCCTGACTGAAGGCACCGTGCCTCCTAGAGGACGGCGGCTTGGGTTCTTACTGCAATTCAAGTCCTGTTCCTTCTTTGGCACTGCAGGCAGCCCCAGGCCCAGAGGAGCGGCTACGGCGTTCCTTGGTTGAGACAGTTCGCTGGATGCGGGACTCCCTCCTGCGATAAGTTGACTCGGGGAAGGAAACGCAGGGTAACCGGTGTCTCCTGGGACTCGTCAGAAACCACAGGGATGTACGCTGAGTGTGCCCATGAACACGGGGGCCTGCTGGAACTAGCCCTGCTTTCCCATTTTGAGGGCGGCCTTCATGCCTGCCTTGACGCTCCCTGACATTCCCGGCTCCCGACAGGCCAGTGAGCCCTGGAAGAGTGCTTCGGGGAAAATCATGTTTGCTCTCTCTAAACCAGGGGCTGCCACGGCCGCGGTGGCGGTCCGCACGGCAGGCTCCAGAGCGAAAGGGAGCCTCAACGTGAGAACTGGCCTCCAGGTTAGGCCCTGAGTAGCCGTGCAGAAAGGGAGGCATGCAGCTCTTTCCGGGAGTTCTTAGTCGCTTTGCTTTCAAGGCAGTACACGCCCGGGGACTCCTAGGCCCCAGGGGCGTGCAGCGTTTTCCCTCCAAGGTCCCTGAGTGCCTCCAGACACCTGTGGGCCGGCTGAGCAACGTCGAGGTCCATTGGTTGATTCCCTCGGAGGACCCCCGTGCGTGCCGAGTGCTGGGCAACCACACACTGCGCGTTCCTTGAGGAGCGCTACATCTCCAGAGCCCTCGAACGCCCTTCGGGACAACATGGCTGGTGGGTGCGAGGTGCCCAGGAAGACTCTGTCACGGCCCTTGTGTGAGCTGCCATGAGAGAACGCTGTGCTTGCAACACTGCGAGGCCCGCCCTCGTGCCTGAAGTCACTCTGCTCGAGGAGAAAGTCAGCACCTTAGCGTGCTGTGTGGCTCCCGGCACACCCCGCATGAAGCCATGCCTGGAAGTAAGGCCCTGGTTTGCCGTGCAGAAGCGGAGGCGTGCTGCACTTTCCAGGAGGCGGTGGCCTCTGCTCTGCATACCTTGAACGGCAGCACAGCCTTCTGGACACCTGGGAGGCTAGCCGGGGCGCCCTGTTCCCGGCAGGAACACTGAGTAACCCCAGGCGCACCTGGCTCTGCTAAGCACCATCCAGGCCCGTAGCCCCTTAGAGCCCCTCTGTGCACGCCGAGCGTAGGGAAACGCACTGCCCTCTCTTTTGGAGCAGCTTGGTTTCCTCAGCACTCGCACACGTTCACGAACGCCGTTCTGCCACATCCCACATGGCGCGGAGGTCTTACGCGTTGCCCTAATCGGAGCTGCGCTCAGAGTAACCCTCGTCTTCGCATTCCATCCAGGACCTCCTGACTGAAGGCACCGTGCCTCCTAGAGGACGGCGGCTTGGGTTCTTACTGCAATTCAAGTCCTGTTCCTTCTTTGGCACTGCAGGCAGCCCCAGGCCCAGAGGAGCGGCTACGGCGTTCCTTGGTTGAGACAGTTCGCTGGATGCGGGACTCCCTCCTGCGATAAGTTGACTCGGGGAAGGAAACGCAGGGTAACCGGTGTCTCCTGGGACTCGTCAGAAACCACAGGGATGTACGCTGAGTGTGCCCATGAACACGGGGGCCTGCTGGAACTAGCCCTGCTTTCCCATTTTGAGGGCGGCATTCATGCCTGCCTTGACGCTCCCTGACATTCCCGGCTCCCGACAGGCCAGTGAGCCCTGGAAGAGTGCTTCGGGGAAAATCATGAGTTTGCTCTCTCTAAACCAGGGGCTGCCGCGGCCGCGGTGGCGGTCCGCACGGCAGGCTCCAGAGCCAAAGGGAGCCTCAACGTGAGAACTGGCCTCCAGGTTAGGCCCTGAGTAGCCGTGCAGAAAGGGAGGCATGCAGCTCTTTCCAGGAGTTCTTAGTCGCTTTGCTTTCAAGGCAGTACACGCCCGGGGACTCCTAGGCCCCAGGGGCGTGCAGCGTTTTCCCTCCAAGGTCCCTGAGTGCCTCCAGACACCTGTGGGCCGGCTGAGCAACGTCGAGGTCCATTGGTTGATTCCCTCGGAGGACCCCCGTGCGTGCCGAGTGCTGGGCAACCACACACTGCGCGTTCCTTGAGGAGCGCTACCTCTCCAGAGCCCTCGAACGCCCTTCGGGACAACATGGCTGGTGGGTGCGAGGTGCCCAGGAAGACTCTGTCACGGCCCTTGTGTGAGCTGCCATGAGAGAACGCTGTGCTTGCAACACTGCGAGGCCCGCCCTCGTGCCTGAAGTCACTCTGCTCGAGGAGAAAGTCAGCACCTTAGCGTGCTGTGTGGCTCCCGGCACACCCCGCATGAAGCCATGCCTGGAAGTAAGGCCCTGGTTTGCCGTGCAGAAGCGGAGGCGTGCTGCACTTTCCAGGAGGCGGTGGCCTCTGCTCTGCATACCTTGAACGGCAGCACAGCCTTCTGGACACCTGGGAGGCTAGCCGGGGCGCCCTGTTCCCGGCAGGAACACTGAGTAACCCCAGGCGCACCTGGCTCTGCTAAGCACCATCCAGGCCCGTAGCCCCTTAGAGCCCCTCTGTGCACGCCGAGCGTAGGGAAACGCACTGCCCTCTCTTTTGGAGCAGCTTGGTTTCCTCAGCACTCGCACACGTTCACGAACGCCGTTCTGCCACATCCCACATGGCGCGGAGGTCTTACGCGTTGCCCTAATCGGAGCTGCGCTCAGAGTAACCCTCGTCTTCGCATTCCATCCAGGACCTCCTGACTGAAGGCACCGTGCCTCCTAGAGGACGGCGGCTTGGGTTCTTACTGCAATTCAAGTCCTGTTCCTTCTTTGGCACTGCAGGCAGCCCCAGGCCCAGAGGAGCGGCTACGGCGTTCCTTGGTTGAGACAGTTCGCTGGATGCGGGACTCCCTCCTGCGATAAGTTGACTCGGGGAAGGAAACGCAGGGTAACCGGTGTCTCCTGGGACTCGTCAGAAACCACAGGGATGTACGCTGAGTGTGCCCATGAACACGGGGGCCTGCTGGAACTAGCCCTGCTTTCCCATTTTGAGGGCGGCCTTCATGCCTGCCTTGACGCTCCCTGACATTCCCGGCTCCCGACAGGCCAGTGAGCCCTGGAAGAGTGCTTCGGGGAAAATCATGAGTTTGCTCTCTCTAAACCAGGGGCTGCCGCGGCCGCGGTGGCGGTCCGCACGGCAGGCTCCAGAGCCAAAGGGAGCCTCAACGTGAGAACTGGCCTCCAGGTTAGGCCCTGAGTAGCCGTGCAGAAAGGGAGGCATGCAGCTCTTTCCGGGAGTTCTTAGTCGCTTTGCTTTCAAGGCAGTACACGCCCGGGGACTCCTAGGCCCCAGGGGCGTGCAGCGTTTTCCCTCCAAGGTCCCTGAGTGCCTCCAGACACCTGTGGGCCGGCTGAGCAACGTCGAGGTCCATTGGTTGATTCCCTCGGAGGACCCCCGTGCGTGCCGAGTGCTGGGCAACCACACACTGCGCGTTCCTTGAGGAGCGCTACCTCTCCAGAGCCCTCGAACGCCCTTCGGGACAACATGGCTGGTGGGTGCGAGGTGCCCAGGAAGACTCTGTCACGGCCCTTGTGTGAGCTGCCATGAGAGAACGCTGTGCTTGCAACACTGCGAGGCCCGCCCTCGTGCCTGAAGTCACTCTGCTCGAGGAGAAAGTCAGCACCTTAGCGTGCTGTGTGGCTCCCGGCACACCCAGCATGAAGCCATGCCTGGAAGTAAGGCCCTGGTTTGCCGTGCAGAAGCGGAGGCGTGCTGCACTTTCCAGGAGGCGGTGGCCTCTGCTCTGCATACCTTGAACGGCAGCACAGCCTTCTGGACACCTGGGAGGCTAGCCGGGGCGCCCTGTTCCCGGCAGGAACACTGAGTAACCCCAGGCGCACCTGGCTCTGCTAAGCACCATCCAGGCCCGTAGCCCCTTAGAGCCCCTCTGTGCACGCCGAGCGTAGGGAAACGCACTGCCCTCTCTTTTGGAGCAGCTTGGTTTCCTCAGCACTCGCACACGTTCACGAACGCCGTTCTGCCACATCCCACATGGCGCGGAGGTCTTACGCGTTGCCCTAATCGGAGCTGCGCTCAGAGTAACCCTCGTCTTCGCATTCCATCCAGGACCTCCTGACTGAAGGCACCGTGCCTCCTAGAGGACGGCGGCTTGGGTTCTTACTGCAATTCAAGTCCTGTTCCTTCTTTGGCACTGCAGGCAGCCCCAGGCCCAGAGGAGCGGCTACGGCGTTCCTTGGTTGAGACAGTTCGCTGGATGCGGGACTCCCTCCTGCGATAAGTTGACTCGGGGAAGGAAACGCAGGGTAACCGGTGTCTCCTGGGACTCGTCAGAAACCACAGGGATGTACGCTGAGTGTGCCCATGAACACGGGGGCCTGATGGAACTAGCCCTGCTTTCCCATTTTGAGGGCGGCATTCATGCCTGCCTTGACGCTCCCTGACATTCCCGGCTCCCGACAGGCCAGTGAGCCCTGGAAGAGTGCTTCGGGGAAAATCATGAGTTTGCTCTCTCTAAACCAGGGGCTGCCGCGGCCGCGGTGGCAGTCCACACGGCAGGCTCCAGAGCCAAAGGGAGCCTCAACGTGAGAACTGGCCTCCAGGTTAGGCCCTGAGTAGCCGTGCAGAAAGGGAGGCATGCAGCTCTTTCCGGGAGTTCTTAGTCGCTTTGCTTTCAAGGCAGTACACGCCCGGGGACTCCTAGGCCCCAGGGGCGTGCAGCGTTTTCCCTCCAAGGTCCCTGAGTGCCTCCAGACACCTGTGGGCCGGCTGAGCAACGTCGAGGTCCATTGGTTGATTCCCTCGGAGGACCCCCGTGCGTGCCGAGTGCTGGGCAACCACACACTGCGCGTTCCTTGAGGAGCGCTACCTCTCCAGAGCCCTCGAACGCCCTTCGGGACAACATGGCTGGTGGGTGCGAGGTGCCCAGGAAGACTCTGTCACGGCCCTTGTGTGAGCTGCCATGAGAGAACGCTGTGCTTGCAACACTGCGAGGCCCGCCCTCGTGCCTGAAGTCACTCTGCTCGAGGAGAAAGTCAGCACCTTAGCGTGCTGTGTGGCTCCCGGCACACCCAGCATGAAGCCATGCCTGGAAGTAAGGCCCTGGTTTGCCGTGCAGAAGCGGAGGCGTGCTGCACTTTCCAGGAGGCGGTGGCCTCTGCTCTGCATACCTTGAACGGCAGCACAGCCTTCTGGACACCTGGGAGGCTAGCCGGGGCGCCCTGTTCCCGGCAGGAACACTGAGTAACCCCAGGCGCACCTGGCTCTGCTAAGCACCATCCAGGCCCGTAGCCCCTTAGAGCCCCTCTGTGCACGCCGAGCGTAGGGAAACGCACTGCCCTCTCTTTTGGAGCAGCTTGGTTTCCTCAGCACTCGCACACGTTCACGAACGCCGTTCTGCCACATCCCACATGGCGCGGAGGTCTTACGCGTTGCCCTAATCGGAGCTGCGCTCAGAGTAACCCTCGTCTTCGCATTCCATCCAGGACCTCCTGACTGAAGGCACCGTGCCTCCTAGAGGACGGCGGCTTGGGTTCTTACTGCAATTCAAGTCCTGTTCCTTCTTTGGCACTGCAGGCAGCCCCAGGCCCAGAGGAGCGGCTACGGCGTTCCTTGGTTGAGACAGTTCGCTGGATGCGGGACTCCCTCCTGCGATAAGTTGACTCGGGGAAGGAAACGCAGGGTAACCGGTGTCTCCTGGGACTCGTCAGAAACCACAGGGATGTACGCTGAGTGTGCCCATGAACACGGGGGCCTGCTGGAACTAGCCCTGCTTTCCCATTTTGAGGGCGGCATTCATGCCTGCCTTGACGCTCCCTGACATTCCCGGCTCCCGACAGGCCAGTGAGCCCTGGAAGAGTGCTTCGGGGAAAATCATGAGTTTGCTCTCTCTAAACCAGGGGCTGCCGCGGCCGCGGTGGCGGTCCGCACGGCAGGCTCCAGAGCCAAAGGGAGCCTCAACGTGAGAACTGGCCTCCAGGTTAGGCCCTGAGTAGCCGTGCAGAAAGGGAGGCATGCAGCTCTTTCCGGGAGTTCTTAGTCGCTTTGCTTTCAAGGCAGTACACGCCCGGGGACTCCTAGGCCCCAGGGGCGTGCAGCGTTTTCCCTCCGAGGTCCCTGAGTGCCTCCAGACACCTGTGGGCCGGCTGAGCAACGTCGAGGTCCATTGGTTGATTCCCTCGGAGGACCCCCGTGCGTGCCGAGTGCTGGGCAACCACACACTGCGCGTTCCTTGAGGAGCGCTACATCTCCAGAGCCCTCGAACGCCCTTCGGGACAACATGGCTGGTGGGTGCGAGGTGCCCAGGAAGACTCTGTCACGGCCCTTGTGTGAGCTGCCATGAGAGAACGCTGTGCTTGCAACACTGCGAGGCCCGCCCTCGTGCCTGAAGTCACTCTGCTCGGGGAGAAAGTCAGCACCTTAGCGTGCTGTGTGGCTCCCGGCACACCCAGCATGAAGCCATGCCTGGAAGTAAGGCCCTGGTTTGCCGTGCAGAAGCGGAGGCGTGCTGCACTTTCCAGGAGGCGGTGGCCTCTGCTCTGCATACCTTGAACGGCAGCACAGCCTTCTGGACACCTGGGAGGCTAGCCGGGGCGCCCTGTTCCCGGCAGGAACACTGAGTAACCAACCCCAGGCGCACCTGGCTCTGCTAAGCACCATCCAGGCCCGTAGCCCCTTAGAGCCCCTCTGTGCACGCCGAGCGTAGGGAAACGCACTGCCCTCTCTTTTGGAGCAGCTTGGTTTCCTCAGCACTCGCACACGTTCACGAACGCCGTTCTGCCACATCCCACATGGCGCGGAGGTCTTACGCGTTGCCCTAATCGGAGCTGCGCTCAGAGTAACCCTCGTCTTCGCATTCCATCCAGGACCTCCTGACTGAAGGCACCGTGCCTCCTAGAGGACGGCGGCTTGGGTTCTTACTGCAATTCAAGTCCTGTTCCTTCTTTGGCACTGCAGGCAGCCCCAGGCCCAGAGGAGCGGCTACGGCGTTCCTTGGTTGAGACAGTTCGCTGGATGCGGGACTCCCTCCTGCGATAAGTTGACTCGGGGAAGGAAACGCAGGGTAACCGGTGTCTCCTGGGACTCGTCAGAAACCACAGGGATGTACGCTGAGTGTGCCCATGAACACGGGGGCCTGATGGAACTAGCCCTGCTTTCCCATTTTGAGGGCGGCATTCATGCCTGCCTTGACGCTCCCTGACATTCCCGGCTCCCGACAGGCCAGTGAGCCCTGGAAGAGTGCTTCGGGGAAAATCATGAGTTTGCTCTCTCTAAACCAGGGGCTGCCGCGGCCGCGGTGGCAGTCCACACGGCAGGCTCCAGAGCCAAAGGGAGCCTCAACGTGAGAACTGGCCTCCAGGTTAGGCCCTGAGTAGCCGTGCAGAAAGGGAGGCATGCAGCTCTTTCCGGGAGTTCTTAGTCGCTTTGCTTTCAAGGCAGTACACGCCCGGGGACTCCTAGGCCCCAGGGGCGTGCAGCGTTTTCCCTCCAAGGTCCCTGAGTGCCTCCAGACACCTGTGGGCCGGCTGAGCAACGTCGAGGTCCATTGGTTGATTCCCTCGGAGGACCCCCGTGCGTGCCGAGTGCTGGGCAACCACACACTGCGCGTTCCTTGAGGAGCGCTACCTCTCCAGAGCCCTCGAACGCCCTTCGGGACAACATGGCTGGTGGGTGCGAGGTGCCCAGGAAGACTCTGTCACGGCCCTTGTGTGAGCTGCCATGAGAGAACGCTGTGCTTGCAACACTGCGAGGCCCGCCCTCGTGCCTGAAGTCACTCTGCTCGAGGAGAAAGTCAGCACCTTAGCGTGCTGTGTGGCTCCCGGCACACCCAGCATGAAGCCATGCCTGGAAGTAAGGCCCTGGTTTGCCGTGCAGAAGCGGAGGCGTGCTGCACTTTCCAGGAGGCGGTGGCCTCTGCTCTGCATACCTTGAACGGCAGCACAGCCTTCTGGACACCTGGGAGGCTAGCCGGGGCGCCCTGTTCCCGGCAGGAACACTGAGTAACCCCAGGCGCACCTGGCTCTGCTAAGCACCATCCAGGCCCGTAGCCCCTTAGAGCCCCTCTGTGCACGCCGAGCGTAGGGAAACGCACTGCCCTCTCTTTTGGAGCAGCTTGGTTTCCTCAGCACTCGCACACGTTCACGAACGCCGTTCTGCCACATCCCACATGGCGCGGAGGTCTTATGCGTTGCCCTAATCGGAGCTGCGCTCAGAGTAACCCTCGTCTTCGCATTCCATCCAGGACCTCCTGACTGAAGGCACCGTGCCTCCTAGAGGACGGCGGCTTGGGTTCTTACTGCAATTCAAGTCCTGTTCCTTCTTTGGCACTGCAGGCAGCCCCAGGCCCAGAGGAGCGGCTACGGCGTTCCTTGGTTGAGACAGTTCGCTGGATGCGGGACTCCCTCCTGCGATAAGTTGACTCGGGGAAGGAAACGCAGGGTAACCGGTGTCTCCTGGGACTCGTCAGAAACCACAGGGATGTACGCTGAGTGTGCCCATGAACACGGGGGCCTGCTGGAACTAGCCCTGCTTTCCCATTTTGAGGGCGGCATTCATGCCTGCCTTGACGCTCCCTGACATTCCCGGCTCCCGACAGGCCAGTGAGCCCTGGAAGAGTGCTTCGGGGAAAATCATGAGTTTGCTCTCTCTAAACCAGGGGCTGCCGCGGCCGCGGTGGCGGTCCGCACGGCAGGCTCCAGAGCCAAAGGGAGCCTCAACGTGAGAACTGGCCTCCAGGTTAGGCCCTGAGTAGCCGTGCAGAAAGGGAGGCATGCAGCTCTTTCCGGGAGTTCTTAGTCGCTTTGCTTTCAAGGCAGTACACGCCCGGGGACTCCTAGGCCCCAGGGGCGTGCAGCGTTTTCCCTCCGAGGTCCCTGAGTGCCTCCAGACACCTGTGGGCCGGCTGAGCAACGTCGAGGTCCATTGGTTGATTCCCTCGGAGGACCCCCGTGCGTGCCGAGTGCTGGGCAACCACACACTGCGCGTTCCTTGAGGAGCGCTACATCTCCAGAGCCCTCGAACGCCCTTCGGGACAACATGGCTGGTGGGTGCGAGGTGCCCAGGAAGACTCTGTCACGGCCCTTGTGTGAGCTGCCATGAGAGAACGCTGTGCTTGCAACACTGCGAGGCCCGCCCTCGTGCCTGAAGTCACTCTGCTCGGGGAGAAAGTCAGCACCTTAGCGTGCTGTGTGGCTCCCGGCACACCCAGCATGAAGCCATGCCTGGAAGTAAGGCCCTGGTTTGCCGTGCAGAAGCGGAGGCGTGCTGCACTTTCCAGGAGGCGGTGGCCTCTGCTCTGCATACCTTGAACGGCAGCACAGCCTTCTGGACACCTGGGAGGCTAGCCGGGGCGCCCTGTTCCCGGCAGGAACACTGAGTAACCAACCCCAGGCGCACCTGGCTCTGCTAAGCACCATCCAGGCCCGTAGCCCCTTAGAGCCCCTCTGTGCACGCCGAGCGTAGGGAAACGCACTGCCCTCTCTTTTGGAGCAGCTTGGTTTCCTCAGCACTCGCACACGTTCACGAACGCCGTTCTGCCACATCCCACATGGCGCGGAGGTCTTACGCGTTGCCCTAATCGGAGCTGCGCTCAGAGTAACCCTCGTCTTCGCATTCCATCCAGGACCTCCTGACTGAAGGCACCGTGCCTCCTAGAGGACGGCGGCTTGGGTTCTTACTGCAATTCAAGTCCTGTTCCTTCTTTGGCACTGCAGGCAGCCCCAGGCCCAGAGGAGCGGCTACGGCGTTCCTTGGTTGAGACAGTTCGCTGGATGCGGGACTCCCTCCTGCGATAAGTTGACTCGGGGAAGGAAACGCAGGGTAACCGGTGTCTCCTGGGACTCGTCAGAAACCACAGGGATGTACGCTGAGTGTGCCCATGAACACGGGGGCCTGCTGGAACTAGCCCTGCTTTCCCATTTTGAGGGCGGCCTTCATGCCTGCCTTGACGCTCCCTGACATTCCCGGCTCCCGACAGGCCAGTGAGCCCTGGAAGAGTGCTTCGGGGAAAATCATGAGTTTGCTCTCTCTAAACCAGGGGCTGCCGCGGCCGCGGTGGCGGTCCGCACGGCAGGCTCCAGAGCCAAAGGGAGCCTCAACGTGAGAACTGGCCTCCAGGTTAGGCCCTGAGTAGCCGTGCAGAAAGGGAGGCATGCAGCTCTTTCCGGGAGTTCTTAGTCGCTTTGCTTTCAAGGCAGTACACGCCCGGGGACTCCTAGGCCCCAGGGGCGTGCAGCGTTTTCCCTCCAAGGTCCCTGAGTGCCTCCAGACACCTGTGGGCCGGCTGAGCAACGTCGAGGTCCATTGGTTGATTCCCTCGGAGGACCCCCGTGCGTGCCGAGTCCTGGGCAACCACACACTGCGCGTTCCTTGAGGAGCGCTACCTCTCCAGAGCCCTCGAACGCCCTTCGGGACAACATGGCTGGTGGGTGCGAGGTGCCCAGGAAGACTCTGTCACGGCCCTTGTGTGAGCTGCCATGAGAGAACGCTGTGCTTGCAACACTGCGAGGCCCGCCCTCGTGCCTGAAGTCACTCTGCTCGAGGAGAAAGTCAGCACCTTAGCGTGCTGTGTGGCTCCCGGCACACCCCGCATGAAGCCATGCCTGGAAGTAAGGCCCTGGTTTGCCGTGCAGAAGCGGAGGCGTGCTGCACTTTCCAGGAGGCGGTGGCCTCTGCTCTGCATACCTTGAACGGCAGCACAGCCTTCTGGACACCTGGGAGGCTAGCCGGGGCGCCCTGTTCCCGGCAGGAACACTGAGTAACCCCAGGCGCACCTGGCTCTGCTAAGCACCATCCAGGCCCGTAGCCCCTTAGAGCCCCTCTGTGCACGCCGAGCGTAGGGAAACGCACTGCCCTCTCTTTTGGAGCAGCTTGGTTTCCTCAGCACTCGCACACGTTCACGAACGCCGTTCTGCCACATCCCACATGGCGCGGAGGTCTTACGCGTTGCCCTAATCGGAGCTGCGCTCAGAGTAACCCTCGTCTTCGCATTCCATCCAGGACCTCCTGACTGAAGGCACCGTGCCTCCTAGAGGACGGCGGCTTGGGTTCTTACTGCAATTCAAGTCCTGTTCCTTCTTTGGCACTGCAGGCAGCCCCAGGCCCAGAGGAGCGGCTACGGCGTTCCTTGGTTGAGACAGTTCGCTGGATGCGGGACTCCCTCCTGCGATAAGTTGACTCGGGGAAGGAAACGCAGGGTAACCGGTGTCTCCTGGGACTCGTCAGAAACCACAGGGATGTACGCTGAGTGTGCCCATGAACACGGGGGCCTGCTGGAACTAGCCCTGCTTTCCCATTTTGAGGGCGGCCTTCATGCCTGCCTTGACGCTCCCTGACATTCCCGGCTCCCGACAGGCCAGTGAGCCCTGGAAGAGTGCTTCGGGGAAAATCATGAGTTTGCTCTCTCTAAACCAGGGGCTGCCGCGGCCGCGGTGGCGGTCCGCACGGCAGGCTCCAGAGCCAAAGGGAGCCTCAACGTGAGAACTGGCCTCCAGGTTAGGCCCTGAGTAGCCGTGCAGAAAGGGAGGCATGCAGCTCTTTCCGGGAGTTCTTAGTCGCTTTGCTTTCAAGGCAGTACACGCCCGGGGACTCCTAGGCCCCAGGGGCGTGCAGCGTTTTCCCTCCAAGGTCCCTGAGTGCCTCCAGACACCTGTGGGCCGGCTGAGCAACGTCGAGGTCCATTGGTTGATTCCCTCGGAGGACCCCCGTGCGTGCCGAGTCCTGGGCAACCACACACTGCGTGTTCCTTGAGGAGCGCTACCTCTCCAGAGCCCTCGAACGCCCTTCGGGACAACATGGCTGGTGGGTGCGAGGTGCCCAGGAAGACTCTGTCACGGCCCTTGTGTGAGCTGCCATGAGAGAACGCTGTGCTTGCCACACTGCGAGGCCCGCCCTCGTGCCTGAAGTCACTCTGCTCGGGGAGAAAGTCAGCACCTTAGCGTGCTGTGTGGCTCCCGGCACACCCAGCATGAAGCCATGCCTGGAAGTAAGGCCCTGGTTTGCCGTGCAGAAGCGGAGGCGTGCTGCACTTTCCAGGAGGCGGTGGCCTCTGCTCTGCATACCTTGAACGGCAGCACAGCCTTCTGGACACCTGGGAGGCTAGCCGGGGCGCCCTGTTCCCGGCAGGAACACTGAGTAACCCCAGGCGCACCTGGCTCTGCTAAGCACCATCCAGGCCCGTAGCCCCTTAGAGCCCCTCTGTGCACGCCGAGCGTAGGGAAACGCACTGCCCTCTCTTTTGGAGCAGCTTGGTTTCCTCAGCACTCGCACACGTTCACGAACGCCGTTCTGCCACATCCCACATGGCGCGGAGGTCTTACGCGTTGCCCTAATCGGAGCTGCGCTCAGAGTAACCCTCGTCTTCGCATTCCATCCAGGACCTCCTGACTGAAGGCACCGTGCCTCCTAGAGGACGGCGGCTTGGGTTCTTACTGCAATTCAAGTCCTGTTCCTTCTTTGGCACTGCAGGCAGCCCCAGGCCCAGAGGAGCGGCTACGGCGTTCCTTGGTTGAGACAGTTCGCTGGATGCGGGACTCCCTCCTGCGATAAGTTGACTCGGGGAAGGAAACGCAGGGTAACCGGTGTCTCCTGGGACTCGTCAGAAACCACAGGGATGTACGCTGAGTGTGCCCATGAACACGGGGGCCTGCTGGAACTAGCCCTGCTTTCCCATTTTGAGGGCGGCCTTCATGCCTGCCTTGACGCTCCCTGACATTCCCGGCTCCCGACAGGCCAGTGAGCCCTGGAAGAGTGCTTCGGGGAAAATCATGAGTTTGCTCTCTCTAAACCAGGGGCTGCCGCGGCCGCGGTGGCGGTCCGCACGGCAGGCTCCAGAGCCAAAGGGAGCCTCAACGTGAGAACTGGCCTCCAGGTTAGGCCCTGAGTAGCCGTGCAGAAAGGGAGGCATGCAGCTCTTTCCGGGAGTTCTTAGTCGCTTTGCTTTCAAGGCAGTACACGCCCGGGGACTCCTAGGCCCCAGGGGCGTGCAGCGTTTTCCCTCCAAGGTCCCTGAGTGCCTCCAGACACCTGTGGGCCGGCTGAGCAACGTCGAGGTCCATTGGTTGATTCCCTCGGAGGACCCCCGTGCGTGCCGAGTGCTGGGCAACCACACACTGCGCGTTCCTTGAGGAGCGCTACATCTCCAGAGCCCTCGAACGCCCTTCGGGACAACATGGCTGGTGGGTGCGAGGTGCCCAGGAAGACTCTGTCACGGCCCTTGTGTGAGCTGCCATGAGAGAACGCTGTGCTTGCAACACTGCGAGGCCCGCCCTCGTGCCTGAAGTCACTCTGCTCGAGGAGAAAGTCAGCACCTTAGCGTGCTGTGTGGCTCCCGGCACACCCCGCATGAAGCCATGCCTGGAAGTAAGGCCCTGGTTTGCCGTGCAGAAGCGGAGGCGTGCTGCACTTTCCAGGAGGCGGTGGCCTCTGCTCTGCATACCTTGAACGGCAGCACAGCCTTCTGGACACCTGGGAGGCTAGCCGGGGCGCCCTGTTCCCGGCAGGAACACTGAGTAACCCCAGGCGCACCTGGCTCTGCTAAGCACCATCCAGGCCCGTAGCCCCTTAGAGCCCCTCTGTGCACGCCGAGCGTAGGGAAACGCACTGCCCTCTCTTTTGGAGCAGCTTGGTTTCCTCAGCACTCGCACACGTTCACGAACGCCGTTCTGCCACATCCCACATGGCGCGGAGGTCTTACGCGTTGCCCTAATCGGAGCTGCGCTCAGAGTAACCCTCGTCTTCGCATTCCATCCAGGACCTCCTGATTGAAGGCACCGTGCCTCCTAGAGGACGGCGGCTTGGGTTCTTACTGCAATTCAAGTCCTGTTCCTTCTTTGGCACTGCAGGCAGCCCCAGGCCCAGAGGAGCGGCTACGGCGTTCCTTGGTGAGACAGTTCGCTGGATGCGGGACTCCCTCCTGCGATAAGTTGACTCGGGGAAGGAAACGCAGGGTAACCGGTGTCTCCTGGGACTCGTCAGAAACCACAGGGATGTACGCTGAGTGTGCCCATGAACACGGGGGCCTGCTGGAACTAGCCCTGCTTTCCCATTTTGAGGGCGGCCTTCATGCCTGCCTTGACGCTCCCTGACATTCCCGGCTCCCGACAGGCCAGTGAGCCCTGGAAGAGTGCTTCAGGGAAAATTATGAGTTTGCTCTCTCTAAACCAGGGGCTGCCGCGGCCGCGGTGGCGGTCCTCACGGCAGGCTCCAGAGCCAAAGGGAGCCTCAACGTGAGAACTGGCCTCCAGGTTAGGCCCTGAGTAGCCGTGCAGAAAGGGAGGCATGCAGCTCTTTCCGGGAGTTCTTAGTCGCTTTGCTTTCAAGGCAGTACACGCCCGGGGACTCCTAGGCCCCAGGGGCGTGCAGCGTTTTCCCTCCAAGGTCCCTGAGTGCCTCCAGACACCTGTGGGCCGGCTGAGCAACGTCGAGGTCCATTGGTTGATTCCCTCGGAGGACCCCCGTGCGTGCCGAGTCCTGGGCAACCACACACTGCGTGTTCCTTGAGGAGCGCTACCTCTCCAGAGCCCTCGAACGCCCTTCGGGACAACATGGCTGGTGGGTGCGAGGTGCCCAGGAAGACTCTGTCACGGCCCTTGTGTGAGCTGCCATGAGAGAACGCTGTGCTTGCCACACTGCGAGGCCCGCCCTCGTGCCTGAAGTCACTCTGCTCGGGGAGAAAGTCAGCACCTTAGCGTGCTGTGTGGCTCCCGGCACACCCAGCATGAAGCCATGCCTGGAAGTAAGGCCCTGGTTTGCCGTGCAGAAGCGGAGGCGTGCTGCACTTTCCAGGAGGCGGTGGCCTCTGCTCTGCATACCTTGAACGGCAGCACAGCCTTCTGGACACCTGGGAGGCTAGCCGGGGCGCCCTGTTCCCGGCAGGAACACTGAGTAACCCCAGGCGCACCTGGCTCTGCTAAGCACCATCCAGGCCCGTAGCCCCTTAGAGCCCCTCTGTGCACGCCGAGCGTAGGGAAACGCACTGCCCTCTCTTTTGGAGCAGCTTGGTTTCCTCAGCACTCGCACACGTTCACGAACGCCGTTCTGCCACATCCCACATGGCGCGGAGGTCTTACGCGTTGCCCTAATCGGAGCTGCGCTCAGAGTAACCCTCGTCTTCGCATTCCATCCAGGACCTCCTGACTGAAGGCACCGTGCCTCCTAGAGGACGGCGGCTTGGGTTCTTACTGCAATTCAAGTCCTGTTCCTTCTTTGGCACTGCAGGCAGCCCCAGGCCCAGAGGAGCGGCTACGGCGTTCCTTGGTTGAGACAGTTCGCTGGATGCGGGACTCCCTCCTGCGATAAGTTGACTCGGGGAAGGAAACGCAGGGTAACCGGTGTCTCCTGGGACTCGTCAGAAACCACAGGGATGTACGCTGAGTGTGCCCATGAACACGGGGGCCTGCTGGAACTAGCCCTGCTTTCCCATTTTGAGGGCGGCCTTCATGCCTGCCTTGACGCTCCCTGACATTCCCGGCTCCCGACAGGCCAGTGAGCCCTGGAAGAGTGCTTCGGGGAAAATCATGAGTTTGCTCTCTCTAAACCAGGGGCTGCCGCGGCCGCGGTGGCGGTCCGCACGGCAGGCTCCAGAGCCAAAGGGAGCCTCAACGTGAGAACTGGCCTCCAGGTTAGGCCCTGAGTAGCCGTGCAGAAAGGGAGGCATGCAGCTCTTTCCGGGAGTTCTTAGTCGCTTTGCTTTCAAGGCAGTACACGCCCGGGGACTCCTAGGCCCCAGGGGCGTGCAGCGTTTTCCCTCCAAGGTCCCTGAGTGCCTCCAGACACCTGTGGGCCGGCTGAGCAACGTCGAGGTCCATTGGTTGATTCCCTCGGAGGACCCCCGTGCGTGCCGAGTCCTGGGCAACCACACACTGCGTGTTCCTTGAGGAGCGCTACCTCTCCAGAGCCCTCGAACGCCCTTCGGGACAACATGGCTGGTGGGTGCGAGGTGCCCAGGAAGACTCTGTCACGGCCCTTGTGTGAGCTGCCATGAGAGAACGCTGTGCTTGCCACACTGCGAGGCCCGCCCTCGTGCCTGAAGTCACTCTGCTCGGGGAGAAAGTCAGCACCTTAGCGTGCTGTGTGGCTCCCGGCACACCCAGCATGAAGCCATGCCTGGAAGTAAGGCCCTGGTTTGCCGTGCAGAAGCGGAGGCGTGCTGCACTTTCCAGGAGGCGGTGGCCTCTGCTCTGCATACCTTGAACGGCAGCACAGCCTTCTGGACACCTGGGAGGCTAGCCGGGGCGCCCTGTTCCCGGCAGGAACACTGAGTAACCCCAGGCGCACCTGGCTCTGCTAAGCACCATCCAGGCCCGTAGCCCCTTAGAGCCCCTCTGTGCACGCCGAGCGTAGGGAAACGCACTGCCCTCTCTTTTGGAGCAGCTTGGTTTCCTCAGCACTCGCACACGTTCACGAACGCCGTTCTGCCACATCCCACATGGCGCGGAGGTCTTACGCGTTGCCCTAATCGGAGCTGCGCTCAGAGTAACCCTCGTCTTCGCATTCCATCCAGGACCTCCTGACTGAAGGCACCGTGCCTCCTAGAGGACGGCGGCTTGGGTTCTTACTGCAATTCAAGTCCTGTTCCTTCTTTGGCACTGCAGGCAGCCCCAGGCCCAGAGGAGCGGCTACGGCGTTCCTTGGTTGAGACAGTTCGCTGGATGCGGGACTCCCTCCTGCGATAAGTTGACTCGGGGAAGGAAACGCAGGGTAACCGGTGTCTCCTGGGACTCGTCAGAAACCACAGGGATGTACGCTGAGTGTGCCCATGAACACGGGGGCCTGCTGGAACTAGCCCTGCTTTCCCATTTTGAGGGCGGCCTTCATGCCTGCCTTGACGCTCCCTGACATTCCCGGCTCCCGACAGGCCAGTGAGCCCTGGAAGAGTGCTTCGGGGAAAATCATGAGTTTGCTCTCTCTAAACCAGGGGCTGCCGCGGCCGCGGTGGCGGTCCGCACGGCAGGCTCCAGAGCCAAAGGGAGCCTCAACGTGAGAACTGGCCTCCAGGTTAGGCCCTGAGTAGCCGTGCAGAAAGGGAGGCATGCAGCTCTTTCCGGGAGTTCTTAGTCGCTTTGCTTTCAAGGCAGTACACGCCCGGGGACTCCTAGGCCCCAGGGGCGTGCAGCGTTTTCCCTCCAAGGTCCCTGAGTGCCTCCAGACACCTGTGGGCCGGCTGAGCAACGTCGAGGTCCATTGGTTGATTCCCTCGGAGGACCCCCGTGCGTGCCGAGTCCTGGGCAACCACACACTGCGTGTTCCTTGAGGAGCGCTACCTCTCCAGAGCCCTCGAACGCCCTTCGGGACAACATGGCTGGTGGGTGCGAGGTGCCCAGGAAGACTCTGTCACGGCCCTTGTGTGAGCTGCCATGAGAGAACGCTGTGCTTGCCACACTGCGAGGCCCGCCCTCGTGCCTGAAGTCACTCTGCTCGGGGAGAAAGTCAGCACCTTAGCGTGCTGTGTGGCTCCCGGCACACCCAGCATGAAGCCATGCCTGGAAGTAAGGCCCTGGTTTGCCGTGCAGAAGCGGAGGCGTGCTGCACTTTCCAGGAGGCGGTGGCCTCTGCTCTGCATACCTTGAACGGCAGCACAGCCTTCTGGACACCTGGGAGGCTAGCCGGGGCGCCCTGTTCCCGGCAGGAACACTGAGTAACCCCAGGCGCACCTGGCTCTGCTAAGCACCATCCAGGCCCGTAGCCCCTTAGAGCCCCTCTGTGCACGCCGAGCGTAGGGAAACGCACTGCCCTCTCTTTTGGAGCAGCTTGGTTTCCTCAGCACTCGCACACGTTCACGAACGCCGTTCTGCCACATCCCACATGGCGCGGAGGTCTTACGCGTTGCCCTAATCGGAGCTGCGCTCAGAGTAACCCTCGTCTTCGCATTCCATCCAGGACCTCCTGACTGAAGGCACCGTGCCTCCTAGAGGACGGCGGCTTGGGTTCTTACTGCAATTCAAGTCCTGTTCCTTCTTTGGCACTGCAGGCAGCCCCAGGCCCAGAGGAGCGGCTACGGCGTTCCTTGGTTGAGACAGTTCGCTGGATGCGGGACTCCCTCCTGCGATAAGTTGACTCGGGGAAGGAAACGCAGGGTAACCGGTGTCTCCTGGGACTCGTCAGAAACCACAGGGATGTACGCTGAGTGTGCCCATGAACACGGGGGCCTGCTGGAACTAGCCCTGCTTTCCCATTTTGAGGGCGGCCTTCATGCCTGCCTTGACGCTCCCTGACATTCCCGGCTCCCGACAGGCCAGTGAGCCCTGGAAGAGTGCTTCGGGGAAAATCATGAGTTTGCTCTCTCTAAACCAGGGGCTGCCGCGGCCGCGGTGGCGGTCCGCACGGCAGGCTCCAGAGCCAAAGGGAGCCTCAACGTGAGAACTGGCCTCCAGGTTAGGCCCTGAGTAGCCGTGCAGAAAGGGAGGCATGCAGCTCTTTCCGGGAGTTCTTAGTCGCTTTGCTTTCAAGGCAGTACACGCCCGGGGACTCCTAGGCCCCAGGGGCGTGCAGCGTTTTCCCTCCAAGGTCCCTGAGTGCCTCCAGACACCTGTGGGCCGGCTGAGCAACGTCGAGGTCCATTGGTTGATTCCCTCGGAGGACCCCCGTGCGTGCCGAGTCCTGGGCAACCACACACTGCGTGTTCCTTGAGGAGCGCTACCTCTCCAGAGCCCTCGAACGCCCTTCGGGACAACATGGCTGGTGGGTGCGAGGTGCCCAGGAAGACTCTGTCACGGCCCTTGTGTGAGCTGCCATGAGAGAACGCTGTGCTTGCCACACTGCGAGGCCCGCCCTCGTGCCTGAAGTCACTCTGCTCGGGGAGAAAGTCAGCACCTTAGCGTGCTGTGTGGCTCCCGGCACACCCAGCATGAAGCCATGCCTGGAAGTAAGGCCCTGGTTTGCCGTGCAGAAGCGGAGGCGTGCTGCACTTTCCAGGAGGCGGTGGCCTCTGCTCTGCATACCTTGAACGGCAGCACAGCCTTCTGGACACCTGGGAGGCTAGCCGGGGCGCCCTGTTCCCGGCAGGAACACTGAGTAACCCCAGGCGCACCTGGCTCTGCTAAGCACCATCCAGGCCCGTAGCCCCTTAGAGCCCCTCTGTGCACGCCGAGCGTAGGGAAACGCACTGCCCTCTCTTTTGGAGCAGCTTGGTTTCCTCAGCACTCGCACACGTTCACGAACGCCGTTCTGCCACATCCCACATGGCGCGGAGGTCTTACGCGTTGCCCTAATCGGAGCTGCGCTCAGAGTAACCCTCGTCTTCGCATTCCATCCAGGACCTCCTGACTGAAGGCACCGTGCCTCCTAGAGGACGGCGGCTTGGGTTCTTACTGCAATTCAAGTCCTGTTCCTTCTTTGGCACTGCAGGCAGCCCCAGGCCCAGAGGAGCGGCTACGGCGTTCCTTGGTTGAGACAGTTCGCTGGATGCGGGACTCCCTCCTGCGATAAGTTGACTCGGGGAAGGAAACGCAGGGTAACCGGTGTCTCCTGGGACTCGTCAGAAACCACAGGGATGTACGCTGAGTGTGCCCATGAACACGGGGGCCTGCTGGAACTAGCCCTGCTTTCCCATTTTGAGGGCGGCCTTCATGCCTGCCTTGACGCTCCCTGACATTCCCGGCTCCCGACAGGCCAGTGAGCCCTGGAAGAGTGCTTCGGGGAAAATCATGAGTTTGCTCTCTCTAAACCAGGGGCTGCCGCGGCCGCGGTGGCGGTCCGCACGGCAGGCTCCAGAGCCAAAGGGAGCCTCAACGTGAGAACTGGCCTCCAGGTTAGGCCCTGAGTAGCCGTGCAGAAAGGGAGGCATGCAGCTCTTTCCGGGAGTTCTTAGTCGCTTTGCTTTCAAGGCAGTACACGCCCGGGGACTCCTAGGCCCCAGGGGCGTGCAGCGTTTTCCCTCCGAGGTCCCTGAGTGCCTCCAGACACCTGTGGGCCGGCTGAGCAACGTCGAGGTCCATTGGTTGATTCCCTCGGAGGACCCCCGTGCGTGCCGAGTGCTGGGCAACCACACACTGCGCGTTCCTTGAGGAGCGCTACCTCTCCAGAGCCCTCGAACGCCCTTCGGGACAACATGGCTGGTGGGTGCGAGGTGCCCAGGAAGACTCTGTCACGGCCCTTGTGTGAGCTGCCATGAGAGAACGCTGTGCTTGCAACACTGCGAGGCCCGCCCTCGTGCCTGAAGTCACTCTGCTCGAGGAGAAAGTCAGCACCTTAGCGTGCTGTGTGGCTCCCGGCACACCCAGCATGAAGCCATGCCTGGAAGTAAGGCCCTGGTTTGCCGTGCAGAAGCGGAGGCGTGCTGCACTTTCCAGGAGGCGGTGGCCTCTGCTCTGCATACCTTGAACGGCAGCACAGCCTTCTGGACACCTGGGAGGCTAGCCGGGGCGCCCTGTTCCCGGCAGGAACACTGAGTAACCCCAGGCGCACCTGGCTCTGCTAAGCACCATCCAGGCCCGTAGCCCCTTAGAGCCCCTCTGTGCACGCCGAGCGTAGGGAAACGCACTGCCCTCTCTTTTGGAGCAGCTTGGTTTCCTCAGCACTCGCACACGTTCACGAACGCCGTTCTGCCACATCCCACATGGCGCGGAGGTCTTACGCGTTGCCCTAATCGGAGCTGCGCTCAGAGTAACCCTCGTCTTCGCATTCCATCCAGGACCTCCTGACTGAAGGCACCGTGCCTCCTAGAGGACGGCGGCTTGGGTTCTTACTGCAATTCAAGTCCTGTTCCTTCTTTGGCACTGCAGGCAGCCCCAGGCCCAGAGGAGCGGCTACGGCGTTCCTTGGTTGAGACAGTTCGCTGGATGCGGGACTCCCTCCTGCGATAAGTTGACTCGGGGAAGGAAACGCAGGGTAACCGGTGTCTCCTGGGACTCGTCAGAAACCACAGGGATGTACGCTGAGTGTGCCCATGAACACGGGGGCCTGCTGGAACTAGCCCTGCTTTCCCATTTTGAGGGCGGCCTTCATGCCTGCCTTGACGCTCCCTGACATTCCCGGCTCCCGACAGGCCAGTGAGCCCTGGAAGAGTGCTTCGGGGAAAATCATGAGTTTGCTCTCTCTAAACCAGGGGCTGCCGCGGCCGCGGTGGCGGTCCGCACGGCAGGCTCCAGAGCCAAAGGGAGCCTCAACGTGAGAACTGGCCTCCAGGTTAGGCCCTGAGTAGCCGTGCAGAAAGGGAGGCATGCAGCTCTTTCCGGGAGTTCTTAGTCGCTTTGCTTTCAAGGCAGTACACGCCCGGGGACTCCTAGGCCCCAGGGGCGTGCAGCGTTTTCCCTCCAAGGTCCCTGAGTGCCTCCAGACACCTGTGGGCCGGCTGAGCAACGTCGAGGTCCATTGGTTGATTCCCTCGGAGGACCCCCGTGCGTGCCGAGTGCTGGGCAACCACACACTGCGCGTTCCTTGAGGAGCGCTACATCTCCAGAGCCCTCGAACGCCCTTCGGGACAACATGGCTGGTGGGTGCGAGGTGCCCAGGAAGACTCTGTCACGGCCCTTGTGTGAGCTGCCATGAGAGAACGCTGTGCTTGCAACACTGCGAGGCCCGCCCTCGTGCCTGAAGTCACTCTGCTCGAGGAGAAAGTCAGCACCTTAGCGTGCTGTGTGGCTCCCGGCACACCCAGCATGAAGCCATGCCTGGAAGTAAGGCCCTGGTTTGCCGTGCAGAAGCGGAGGCGTGCTGCACTTTCCAGGAGGCGGTGGCCTCTGCTCTGCATACCTTGAACGGCAGCACAGCCTTCTGGACACCTGGGAGGCTAGCCGGGGCGCCCTGTTCCCGGCAGGAACACTGAGTAACCCCAGGCGCACCTGGCTCTGCTAAGCACCATCCAGGCCCGTAGCCCCTTAGAGCCCCTCTGTGCACGCCGAGCGTAGGGAAACGCACTGCCCTCTCTTTTGGAGCAGCTTGGTTTCCTCAGCACTCGCACACGTTCACGAACGCCGTTCTGCCACATCCTACATGGCGCGGAGGTCTTACGCGTTGCCCTAATCGGAGCTGCGCTCAGAGTAACCCTCGTCTTCGCATTCCATCCAGGACCTCCTGACTGAAGGCACCGTGCCTCCTAGAGGACGGCGGCTTGGGTTCTTACTGCAATTCAAGTCCTGTTCCTTCTTTGGCACTGCAGGCAGCCCCAGGCCCAGAGGAGCGGCTACGGCGTTCCTTGGTTGAGACAGTTCGCTGGATGCGGGACTCCCTCCTGCGATAAGTTGACTCGGGGAAGGAAACGCAGGGTAACCGGTGTCTCCTGGGACTCGTCAGAAACCACAGGGATGTACGCTGAGTGTGCCCATGAACACGGGGGCCTGCTGGAACTAGCCCTGCTTTCCCATTTTGAGGGCGGCCTTCATGCCTGCCTTGACGCTCCCTGACATTCCCGGCTCCCGACAGGCCAGTGAGCCCTGGAAGAGTGCTTCGGGGAAAATCATGAGTTTGCTCTCTCTAAACCAGGGGCTGCCGCGGCCGCGGTGGCGGTCCGCACGGCAGGCTCCAGAGCCAAAGGGAGCCTCAACGTGAGAACTGGCCTCCAGGTTAGGCCCTGAGTAGCCGTGCAGAAAGGGAGGCATGCAGCTCTTTCCGGGAGTTCTTAGTCGCTTTGCTTTCAAGGCAGTACACGCCCGGGGACTCCTAGGCCCCAGGGGCGTGCAGCGTTTTCCCTCCAAGGTCCCTGAGTGCCTCCAGACACCTGTGGGCCGGCTGAGCAACGTCGAGGTCCATTGGTTGATTCCCTCGGAGGACCCCCGTGCGTGCCGAGTCCTGGGCAACCACACACTGCGTGTTCCTTGAGGAGCGCTACCTCTCCAGAGCCCTCGAACGCCCTTCGGGACAACATGGCTGGTGGGTGCGAGGTGCCCAGGAAGACTCTGTCACGGCCCTTGTGTGAGCTGCCATGAGAGAACGCTGTGCTTGCCACACTGCGAGGCCCGCCCTCGTGCCTGAAGTCACTCTGCTCGGGGAGAAAGTCAGCACCTTAGCGTGCTGTGTGGCTCCCGGCACACCCAGCATGAAGCCATGCCTGGAAGTAAGGCCCTGGTTTGCCGTGCAGAAGCGGAGGCGTGCTGCACTTTCCAGGAGGCGGTGGCCTCTGCTCTGCATACCTTGAACGGCAGCACAGCCTTCTGGACACCTGGGAGGCTAGCCGGGGCGCCCTGTTCCCGGCAGGAACACTGAGTAACCCCAGGCGCACCTGGCTCTGCTAAGCACCATCCAGGCCCGTAGCCCCTTAGAGCCCCTCTGTGCACGCCGAGCGTAGGGAAACGCACTGCCCTCTCTTTTGGAGCAGCTTGGTTTCCTCAGCACTCGCACACGTTCACGAACGCCGTTCTGCCACATCCCACATGGCGCGGAGGTCTTACGCGTTGCCCTAATCGGAGCTGCGCTCAGAGTAACCCTCGTCTTCGCATTCCATCCAGGACCTCCTGACTGAAGGCACCGTGCCTCCTAGAGGACGGCGGCTTGGGTTCTTACTGCAATTCAAGTCCTGTTCCTTCTTTGGCACTGCAGGCAGCCCCAGGCCCAGAGGAGCGGCTACGGCGTTCCTTGGTTGAGACAGTTCGCTGGATGCGGGACTCCCTCCTGCGATAAGTTGACTCGGGGAAGGAAACGCAGGGTAACCGGTGTCTCCTGGGACTCGTCAGAAACCACAGGGATGTACGCTGAGTGTGCCCATGAACACGGGGGCCTGCTGGAACTAGCCCTGCTTTCCCATTTTGAGGGCGGCCTTCATGCCTGCCTTGACGCTCCCTGACATTCCCGGCTCCCGACAGGCCAGTGAGCCCTGGAAGAGTGCTTCGGGGAAAATCATGAGTTTGCTCTCTCTAAACCAGGGGCTGCCGCGGCCGCGGTGGCGGTCCGCACGGCAGGCTCCAGAGCCAAAGGGAGCCTCAACGTGAGAACTGGCCTCCAGGTTAGGCCCTGAGTAGCCGTGCAGAAAGGGAGGCATGCAGCTCTTTCCGGGAGTTCTTAGTCGCTTTGCTTTCAAGGCAGTACACGCCCGGGGACTCCTAGGCCCCAGGGGCATGCAGCGTTTTCCCTCCAAGGTCCCTGAGTGCCTCCAGACACCTGTGGGCCGGCTGAGCAACGTCGAGGTCCATTGGTTGATTCCCTCGGAGGACCCCCGTGCGTGCCGAGTGCTGGGCAACCACACACTGCGCGTTCCTTGAGGAGCGCTACATCTCCAGAGCCCTCGAACGCCCTTCGGGACAACATGGCTGGTGGGTGCGAGGTGCCCAGGAAGACTCTGTCACGGCCCTTGTGTGAGCTGCCATGAGAGAACGCTGTGCTTGCAACACTGCGAGGCCCGCCCTCGTGCCTGAAGTCACTCTGCTCGGGGAGAAAGTCAGCACCTTAGCGTGCTGTGTGGCTCCCGGCACACCCAGCATGAAGCCATGCCTGGAAGTAAGGCCCTGGTTTGCCGTGCAGAAGCGGAGGCGTGCTGCACTTTCCAGGAGGCGGTGGCCTCTGCTCTGCATACCTTGAACGGCAGCACAGCCTTCTGGACACCTGGGAGGCTAGCCGGGGCGCCCTGTTCCCGGCAGGAACACTGAGTAACCAACCCCAGGCGCACCTGGCTCTGCTAAGCACCATCCAGGCCCGTAGCCCCTTAGAGCCCCTCTGTGCACGCCGAGCGTAGGGAAACGCACTGCCCTCTCTTTTGGAGCAGCTTGGTTTCCTCAGCACTCGCACACGTTCACGAACGCCGTTCTGCCACATCCCACATGGCGCGGAGGTCTTACGCGTTGCCCTAATCGGAGCTGCGCTCAGAGTAACCCTCGTCTTCGCATTCCATCCAGGACCTCCTGACTGAAGGCACCGTGCCTCCTAGAGGACGGCGGCTTGGGTTCTTACTGCAATTCAAGTCCTGTTCCTTCTTTGGCACTGCAGGCAGCCCCAGGCCCAGAGGAGCGGCTACGGCGTTCCTTGGTTGAGACAGTTCGCTGGATGCGGGACTCCCTCCTGCGATAAGTTGACTCGGGGAAGGAAACGCAGGGTAACCGGTGTCTCCTGGGACTCGTCAGAAACCACAGGGATGTACGCTGAGTGTGCCCATGAACACGGGGGCCTGCTGGAACTAGCCCTGCTTTCCCATTTTGAGGGCGGCATTCATGCCTGCCTTGACGCTCCCTGACATTCCCGGCTCCCGACAGGCCAGTGAGCCCTGGAAGAGTGCTTCGGGGAATATCATGAGTTTGCTCTCTCTAAACCAGGGGCTGCCGCGGCCGCGGTGGCGGTCCGCACGGCAGGCTCCAGAGCCAAAGGGAGCCTCAACGTGAGAACTGGCCTCCAGGTTAGGCCCTGAGTAGCCGTGCAGAAAGGGAGGCATGCAGCTCTTTCCGGGAGTTCTTAGTCGCTTTGCTTTCAAGGCAGTACACGCCCGGGGACTCCTAGGCCCCAGGGGCGTGCAGCGTTTTCCCTCCAAGGTCCCTGAGTGCCTCCAGACACCTGTGGGCCGGCTGAGCAACGTCGAGGTCCATTGGTTGATTCCCTCGGAGGACCCCCGTGCGTGCCGAGTGCTGGGCAACCACACACTGCGCGTTCCTTGAGGAGCGCTACATCTCCAGAGCCCTCGAACGCCCTTCGGGACAACATGGCTGGTGGGTGCGAGGTGCCCAGGAAGACTCTGTCACGGCCCTTGTGTGAGCTGCCATGAGAGAACGCTGTGCTTGCAACACTGCGAGGCCCGCCCTCGTGCCTGAAGTCACTCTGCTCGAGGAGAAAGTCAGCACCTTAGCGTGCTGTGTGGCTCCCGGCACACCCCGCATGAAGCCATGCCTGGAAGTAAGGCCCTGGTTTGCCGTGCAGAAGCGGAGGCGTGCTGCACTTTCCAGGAGGCGGTGGCCTCTGCTCTGCATACCTTGAACGGCAGCACAGCCTTCTGGACACCTGGGAGGCTAGCCGGGGCGCCCTGTTCCCGGCAGGAACACTGAGTAACCAACCCCAGGCGCACCTGGCTCTGCTAAGCACCATCCAGGCCCGTAGCCCCTTAGAGCCCCTCTGTGCACGCCGAGCGTAGGGAAACGCACTGCCCTCTCTTTTGGAGCAGCTTGGTTTCCTCAGCACTCGCACACGTTCACGAACGCCGTTCTGCCACATCCCACATGGCGCGGAGGTCTTACGCGTTGCCCTAATCGGAGCTGCGCTCAGAGTAACCCTCGTCTTCGCATTCCATCCAGGACCTCCTGACTGAAGGCACCGTGCCTCCTAGAGGACGGCGGCTTGGGTTCTTACTGCAATTCAAGTCCTGTTCCTGCTTTGGCACTGCAGGCAGCCCCAGGCCCAGAGGAGCGGCTACGGCGTTCCTTGGTTGAGACAGTTCGCTGGATGCGGGACTCCCTCCTGCGATAAGTTGACTCGGGGAAGGAAACGCAGGGTAACCGGTGTCTCCTGGGACTCGTCAGAAACCACAGGGATGTACGCTGAGTGTGCCCATGAACACGGGGGCCTGCTGGAACTAGCCCTGCTTTCCCATTTTGAGGGCGGCCTTCATGCCTGCCTTGACGCTCCCTGACATTCCCGGCTCCCGACAGGCCAGTGAGCCCTGGAAGAGTGCTTCGGGGAAAATCATGAGTTTGCTCTCTCTAAACCAGGGGCTTCCGCGGCCGCGGTGGCGGTCCGCACGGCAGGCTCCAGAGCCAAAGGGAGCCTCAACGTGAGAACTGGCCTCCAGGTTAGGCCCTGAGTAGCCGTGCAGAAAGGGAGGCATGCAGCTCTTTCCGGGAGTTCTTAGTCGCTTTGCTTTCAAGGCAGTACACGCCCGGGGACTCCTAGGCCCCAGGGGCGTGCAGCGTTTTCCCTCCAAGGTCCCTGAGTGCCTCCAGACACCTGTGGGCCGGCTGAGCAACGTCGAGGTCCATTGGTTGATTCCCTCGGAGGACCCCCGTGCGTGCCGAGTGCTGGGCAACCACACACTGCGCGTTCCTTGAGGAGCGCTACATCTCCAGAGCCCTCGAACGCCCTTCGGGACAACATGGCTGGTGGGTGCGAGGTGCCCAGGAAGACTCTGTCACGGCCCTTGTGTGAGCTGCCATGAGAGAACGCTGTGCTTGCAACACTGCGAGGCCCGCCCTCGTGCCTGAAGTCACTCTGCTCGAGGAGAAAGTCAGCACCTTAGCGTGCTGTGTGGCTCCCGGCACACCCCGCATGAAGCCATGCCTGGAAGTAAGGCCCTGGTTTGCCGTGCAGAAGCGGAGGCGTGCTGCACTTTCCAGGAGGCGGTGGCCTCTGCTCTGCATACCTTGAACGGCAGCACAGCCTTCTGGACACCTGGGAGGCTAGCCGGGGCGCCCTGTTCCCGGCAGGAACACTGAGTAACCCCAGGCGCACCTGGCTCTGCTAAGCACCATCCAGGCCCGTAGCCCCTTAGAGCCCCTCTGTGCACGCCGAGCGTAGGGAAACGCACTGCCCTCTCTTTTGGAGCAGCTTGGTTTCCTCAGCACTCGCACACGTTCACGAACGCCGTTCTGCCACATCCCACATGGCGCGGAGGTCTTACGCGTTGCCCTAATCGGAGCTGCGCTCAGAGTAACCCTCGTCTTCGCATTCCATCCAGGACCTCCTGACTGAAGGCACCGTGCCTCCTAGAGGACGGCGGCTTGGGTTCTTACTGCAATTCAAGTCCTGTTCCTTCTTTGGCACTGCAGGCAGCCCCAGGCCCAGAGGAGCGGCTACGGCGTTCCTTGGTTGAGACAGTTCGCTGGATGCGGGACTCCCTCCTGCGATAAGTTGACTCGGGGAAGGAAACGCAGGGTAACCGGTGTCTCCTGGGACTCGTCAGAAACCACAGGGATGTACGCTGAGTGTGCCCATGAACACGGGGGCCTGCTGGAACTAGCCCTGCTTTCCCATTTTGAGGGCGGCCTTCATGCCTGCCTTGACGCTCCCTGACATTCCCGGCTCCCGACAGGCCAGTGAGCCCTGGAAGAGTGCTTCGGGGAAAATCATGAGTTTGCTCTCTCTAAACCAGGGGCTGCCGCGGCCGCGGTGGCGGTCCGCACGGCAGGCTCCAGAGCCAAAGGGAGCCTCAACGTGAGAACTGGCCTCCAGGTTAGGCCCTGAGTAGCCGTGCAGAAAGGGAGGCATGCAGCTCTTTCCGGGAGTTCTTAGTCGCTTTGCTTTCAAGGCAGTACACGCCCGGGGACTCCTAGGCCCCAGGGGCGTGCAGCGTTTTCCCTCCAAGGTCCCTGAGTGCCTCCAGACACCTGTGGGCCGGCTGAGCAACGTCGAGGTCCATTGGTTGATTCCCTCGGAGGACCCCCGTGCGTGCCGAGTCCTGGGCAACCACACACTGCGTGTTCCTTGAGGAGCGCTACCTCTCCAGAGCCCTCGAACGCCCTTCGGGACAACATGGCTGGTGGGTGCGAGGTGCCCAGGAAGACTCTGTCACGGCCCTTGTGTGAGCTGCCATGAGAGAACGCTGTGCTTGCAACACTGCGAGGCCCGCCCTCGTGCCTGAAGTCACTCTGCTCGAGGAGAAAGTCAGCACCTTAGCGTGCTGTGTGGCTCCCGGCACACCCAGCATGAAGCCATGCCTGGAAGTAAGGCCCTGGTTTGCCGTGCAGAAGCGGAGGCGTGCTGCACTTTCCAGGAGGCGGTGGCCTCTGCTCTGCATACCTTGAACGGCAGCACAGCCTTCTGGACACCTGGGAGGCTAGCCGGGGCGCCCTGTTCCCGGCAGGAACACTGAGTAACCCCAGGCGCACCTGGCTCTGCTAAGCACCATCCAGGCCCGTAGCCCCTTAGAGCCCCTCTGTGCACGCCGAGCGTAGGGAAACGCACTGCCCTCTCTTTTGGAGCAGCTTGGTTTCCTCAGCACTCGCACACGTTCACGAACGCCGTTCTGCCACATCCCACATGGCGCGGAGGTCTTACGCGTTGCCCTAATCGGAGCTGCGCTCAGAGTAACCCTCGTCTTCGCATTCCATCCAGGACCTCCTGACTGAAGGCACCGTGCCTCCTAGAGGACGGCGGCTTGGGTTCTTACTGCAATTCAAGTCCTGTTCCTTCTTTGGCACTGCAGGCAGCCCCAGGCCCAGAGGAGCGGCTACGGCGTTCCTTGGTTGAGACAGTTCGCTGGATGCGGGACTCCCTCCTGCGATAAGTTGACTCGGGGAAGGAAACGCAGGGTAACCGGTGTCTCCTGGGACTCGTCAGAAACCACAGGGATGTACGCTGAGTGTGCCCATGAACACGGGGGCCTGCTGGAACTAGCCCTGCTTTCCCATTTTGAGGGCGGCATTCATGCCTGCCTTGACGCTCCCTGACATTCCCGGCTCCCGACAGGCCAGTGAGCCCTGGAAGAGTGCTTCGGGGAAAATCATGAGTTTGCTCTCTCTAAACCAGGGGCTGCCGCGGCCGCGGTGGCGGTCCGCACGGCAGGCTCCAGAGCCAAAGGGAGCCTCAACGTGAGAACTGGCCTCCAGGTTAGGCCCTGAGTAGCCGTGCAGAAAGGGAGGCATGCAGCTCTTTCCGGGAGTTCTTAGTCGCTTTGCTTTCAAGGCAGTACACGCCCGGGGACTCCTAGGCCCCAGGGGCATGCAGCGTTTTCCCTCCAAGGTCCCTGAGTGCCTCCAGACACCTGTGGGCCGGCTGAGCAACGTCGAGGTCCATTGGTTGATTCCCTCGGAGGACCCCCGTGCGTGCCGAGTGCTGGGCAACCACACACTGCGCGTTCCTTGAGGAGCGCTACATCTCCAGAGCCCTCGAACGCCCTTCGGGACAACATGGCTGGTGGGTGCGAGGTGCCCAGGAAGACTCTGTCACGGCCCTTGTGTGAGCTGCCATGAGAGAACGCTGTGCTTGCAACACTGCGAGGCCCGCCCTCGTGCCTGAAGTCACTCTGCTCGGGGAGAAAGTCAGCACCTTAGCGTGCTGTGTGGCTCCCGGCACACCCAGCATGAAGCCATGCCTGGAAGTAAGGCCCTGGTTTGCCGTGCAGAAGCGGAGGCGTGCTGCACTTTCCAGGAGGCGGTGGCCTCTGCTCTGCATACCTTGAACGGCAGCACAGCCTTCTGGACACCTGGGAGGCTAGCCGGGGCGCCCTGTTCCCGGCAGGAACACTGAGTAACCAACCCCAGGCGCACCTGGCTCTGCTAAGCACCATCCAGGCCCGTAGCCCCTTAGAGCCCCTCTGTGCACGCCGAGCGTAGGGAAACGCACTGCCCTCTCTTTTGGAGCAGCTTGGTTTCCTCAGCACTCGCACACGTTCACGAACGCCGTTCTGCCACATCCCACATGGCGCGGAGGTCTTACGCGTTGCCCTAATCGGAGCTGCGCTCAGAGTAACCCTCGTCTTCGCATTCCATCCAGGACCTCCTGACTGAAGGCACCGTGCCTCCTAGAGGACGGCGGCTTGGGTTCTTACTGCAATTCAAGTCCTGTTCCTGCTTTGGCACTGCAGGCAGCCCCAGGCCCAGAGGAGCGGCTACGGCGTTCCTTGGTTGAGACAGTTCGCTGGATGCGGGACTCCCTCCTGCGATAAGTTGACTCGGGGAAGGAAACGCAGGGTAACCGGTGTCTCCTGGGACTCGTCAGAAACCACAGGGATGTACGCTGAGTGTGCCCATGAACACGGGGGCCTGCTGGAACTAGCCCTGCTTTCCCATTTTGAGGGCGGCCTTCATGCCTGCCTTGACGCTCCCTGACATTCCCGGCTCCCGACAGGCCAGTGAGCCCTGGAAGAGTGCTTCGGGGAAAATCATGAGTTTGCTCTCTCTAAACCAGGGGCTGCCGCGGCCGCGGTGGCGGTCCGCACGGCAGGCTCCAGAGCCAAAGGGAGCCTCAACGTGAGAACTGGCCTCCAGGTTAGGCCCTGAGTAGCCGTGCAGAAAGGGAGGCATGCAGCTCTTTCCGGGAGTTCTTAGTCGCTTTGCTTTCAAGGCAGTACACGCCCGGGGACTCCTAGGCCCCAGGGGCGTGCAGCGTTTTCCCTCCAAGGTCCCTGAGTGCCTCCAGACACCTGTGGGCCGGCTGAGCAACGTCGAGGTCCATTGGTTGATTCCCTCGGAGGACCCCCGTGCGTGCCGAGTGCTGGGCAACCACACACTGCGCGTTCCTTGAGGAGCGCTACATCTCCAGAGCCCTCGAACGCCCTTCGGGACAACATGGCTGGTGGGTGCGAGGTGCCCAGGAAGACTCTGTCACGGCCCTTGTGTGAGCTGCCATGAGAGAACGCTGTGCTTGCAACACTGCGAGGCCCGCCCTCGTGCCTGAAGTCACTCTGCTCGAGGAGAAAGTCAGCACCTTAGCGTGCTGTGTGGCTCCCGGCACACCCCGCATGAAGCCATGCCTGGAAGTAAGGCCCTGGTTTGCCGTGCAGAAGCGGAGGCGTGCTGCACTTTCCAGGAGGCGGTGGCCTCTGCTCTGCATACCTTGAACGGCAGCACAGCCTTCTGGACACCTGGGAGGCTAGCCGGGGCGCCCTGTTCCCGGCAGGAACACTGAGTAACCCCAGGCGCACCTGGCTCTGCTAAGCACCATCCAGGCCCGTAGCCCCTTAGAGCCCCTCTGTGCACGCCGAGCGTAGGGAAACGCACTGCCCTCTCTTTTGGAGCAGCTTGGTTTCCTCAGCACTCGCACACGTTCACGAACGCCGTTCTGCCACATCCCACATGGCGCGGAGGTCTTACGCGTTGCCCTAATCGGAGCTGCGCTCAGAGTAACCCTCGTCTTCGCATTCCATCCAGGACCTCCTGACTGAAGGCACCGTGCCTCCTAGAGGACGGCGGCTTGGGTTCTTACTGCAATTCAAGTCCTGTTCCTTCTTTGGCACTGCAGGCAGCCCCAGGCCCAGAGGAGCGGCTACGGCGTTCCTTGGTGAGACAGTTCGCTGGATGCGGGACTCCCTCCTGCGATAAGTTGACTCGGGGAAGGAAACGCAGGGTAACCGGTGTCTCCTGGGACTCGTCAGAAACCACAGGGATGTACGCTGAGTGTGCCCATGAACACGGGGGCCTGCTGGAACTAGCCCTGCTTTCCCATTTTGAGGGCGGCATTCATGCCTGCCTTGACGCTCCCTGACATTCCCGGCTCCCGACAGGCCAGTGAGCCCTGGAAGAGTGCTTCAGGGAAAATCATGAGTTTGCTCTCTCTAAACCAGGGGCTGCCGCGGCCGCGGTGGCGGTCCTCACGGCAGGCTCCAGAGCCAAAGGGAGCCTCAACGTGAGAACTGGCCTCCAGGTTAGGCCCTGAGTAGCCGTGCAGAAAGGGAGGCATGCAGCTCTTTCCGGGAGTTCTTAGTCGCTTTGCTTTCAAGGCAGTACATGCCCGGGGACTCCTAGGCCCCAGGGGCGTGCAGCGTTTTCCCTCCAAGGTCCCTGAGTGCCTCCAGACACCTGTGGGCCGGCTGAGCAACGTCGAGGTCCATTGGTTGATTCCCTCGGAGGACCCCCGTGCGTGCCGAGTCCTGGGCAACCACACACTGCGTCTTCATTGAGGAGCGCTACCTCTCCAGAGCCCTCGAACGCCCTTCGGGACAACATGGCTGGTGGGTGCGAGGTGCCCAGGAAGACTCTGTCACGGCCCTTGTGTGAGCTGCCATGAGAGAACGCTGTGCTTGCCACACTGCGAGGCCCGCCCTCGTGCCTGAAGTCACTCTGCTCGGGGAGAAAGTCAGCACCTTAGCGTGCTGTGTGGCTCCCGGCACACCCAGCATGAAGCCATGCCTGGAAGTAAGGCCCTGGTTTGCCGTGCAGAAGCGGAGGCGTGCTGCACTTTCCAGGAGGCGGTGGCCTCTGCTCTGCATACCTTGAACGGCAGCACAGCCTTCTGGACACCTGGGAGGCTAGCCGGGGCGCCCTGTTCCCGGCAGGAACACTGAGTAACCCCAGGCGCACCTGGCTCTGCTAAGCACCATCCAGGCCCGTAGCCCCTTAGAGCCCCTCTGTGCACGCCGAGCGTAGGGAAACGCACTGCCCTCTCTTTTGGAGCAGCTTGGTTTCCTCAGCACTCGCACACGTTCACGAACGCCGTTCTGCCACATCCCACATGGCGCGGAGGTCTTACGCGTTGCCCTAATCGGAGCTGCGCTCAGAGTAACCCTCGTCTTCGCATTCCATCCAGGACCTCCTGACTGAAGGCACCGTGCCTCCTAGAGGACGGCGGCTTGGGTTCTTACTGCAATTCAAGTCCTGTTCCTTCTTTGGCACTGCAGGCAGCCCCAGGCCCAGAGGAGCGGCTACGGCGTTCCTTGGTTGAGACAGTTCGCTGGATGCGGGACTCCCTCCTGCGATAAGTTGACTCGGGGAAGGAAACGCAGGGTAACCGGTGTCTCCTGGGACTCGTCAGAAACCACAGGGATGTACGCTGAGTGTGCCCATGAACACGGGGGCCTGCTGGAACTAGCCCTGCTTTCCCATTTTGAGGGCGGCCTTCATGCCTGCCTTGACGCTCCCTGACATTCCCGGCTCCCGACAGGCCAGTGAGCCCTGGAAGAGTGCTTCGGGGAAAATCATGAGTTTGCTCTCTCTAAACCAGGGGCTGCCGCGGCCGCGGTGGCGGTCCGCACGGCAGGCTCCAGAGCCAAAGGGAGCCTCAACGTGAGAACTGGCCTCCAGGTTAGGCCCTGAGTAGCCGTGCAGAAAGGGAGGCATGCAGCTCTTTCCGGGAGTTCTTAGTCGCTTTGCTTTCAAGGCAGTACACGCCCGGGGACTCCTAGGCCCCAGGGGCATGCAGCGTTTTCCCTCCAAGGTCCCTGAGTGCCTCCAGACACCTGTGGGCCGGCTGAGCAACGTCGAGGTCCATTGGTTGATTCCCTCGGAGGACCCCCGTGCGTGCCGAGTGCTGGGCAACCACACACTGCGCGTTCCTTGAGGAGCGCTACATCTCCAGAGCCCTCGAACGCCCTTCGGGACAACATGGCTGGTGGGTGCGAGGTGCCCAGGAAGACTCTGTCACGGCCCTTGTGTGAGCTGCCATGAGAGAACGCTGTGCTTGCAACACTGCGAGGCCCGCCCTCGTGCCTGAAGTCACTCTGCTCGGGGAGAAAGTCAGCACCTTAGCGTGCTGTGTGGCTCCCGGCACACCCAGCATGAAGCCATGCCTGGAAGTAAGGCCCTGGTTTGCCGTGCAGAAGCGGAGGCGTGCTGCACTTTCCAGGAGGCGGTGGCCTCTGCTCTGCATACCTTGAACGGCAGCACAGCCTTCTGGACACCTGGGAGGCTAGCCGGGGCGCCCTGTTCCCGGCAGGAACACTGAGTAACCAACCCCAGGCGCACCTGGCTCTGCTAAGCACCATCCAGGCCCGTAGCCCCTTAGAGCCCCTCTGTGCACGCCGAGCGTAGGGAAACGCACTGCCCTCTCTTTTGGAGCAGCTTGGTTTCCTCAGCACTCGCACACGTTCACGAACGCCGTTCTGCCACATCCCACATGGCGCGGAGGTCTTACGCGTTGCCCTAATCGGAGCTGCGCTCAGAGTAACCCTCGTCTTCGCATTCCATCCAGGACCTCCTGACTGAAGGCACCGTGCCTCCTAGAGGACGGCGGCTTGGGTTCTTACTGCAATTCAAGTCCTGTTCCTTCTTTGGCACTGCAGGCAGCCCCAGGCCCAGAGGAGCGGCTACGGCGTTCCTTGGTTGAGACAGTTCGCTGGATGCGGGACTCCCTCCTGCGATAAGTTGACTCGGGGAAGGAAACGCAGGGTAACCGGTGTCTCCTGGGACTCGTCAGAAACCACAGGGATGTACGCTGAGTGTGCCCATGAACACGGGGGCCTGCTGGAACTAGCCCTGCTTTCCCATTTTGAGGGCGGCATTCATGCCTGCCTTGACGCTCCCTGACATTCCCGGCTCCCGACAGGCCAGTGAGCCCTGGAAGAGTGCTTCGGGGAAAATCATGAGTTTGCTCTCTCTAAACCAGGGGCTGCCGCGGCCGCGGTGGCGGTCCGCACGGCAGGCTCCAGAGCCAAAGGGAGCCTCAACGTGAGAACTGGCCTCCAGGTTAGGCCCTGAGTAGCCGTGCAGAAAGGGAGGCATGCAGCTCTTTCCGGGAGTTCTTAGTCGCTTTGCTTTCAAGGCAGTACACGCCCGGGGACTCCTAGGCCCCAGGGGCGTGCAGCGTTTTCCCTCCAAGGTCCCTGAGTGCCTCCAGACACCTGTGGGCCGGCTGAGCAACGTCGAGGTCCATTGGTTGATTCCCTCGGAGGACCCCCGTGCGTGCCGAGTGCTGGGCAACCACACACTGCGCGTTCCTTGAGGAGCGCTACATCTCCAGAGCCCTCGAACGCCCTTCGGGACAACATGGCTGGTGGGTGCGAGGTGCCCAGGAAGACTCTGTCACGGCCCTTGTGTGAGCTGCCATGAGAGAACGCTGTGCTTGCAACACTGCGAGGCCCGCCCTCGTGCCTGAAGTCACTCTGCTCGAGGAGAAAGTCAGCACCTTAGCGTGCTGTGTGGCTCCCGGCACACCCAGCATGAAGCCATGCCTGGAAGTAAGGCCCTGGTTTGCCGTGCAGAAGCGGAGGCGTGCTGCACTTTCCAGGAGGCGGTGGCCTCTGCTCTGCATACCTTGAACGGCAGCACAGCCTTCTGGACACCTGGGAGGCTAGCCGGGGCGCCCTGTTCCCGGCAGGAACACTGAGTAACCAACCCCAGGCGCACCTGGCTCTGCTAAGCACCATCCAGGCCCGTAGCCCCTTAGAGCCCCTCTGTGCACGCTGAGCGTAGGGAAACGCACTGCCCTCTCTTTTGGAGCAGCTTGGTTTCCTCAGCACTCGCACACGTTCACGAACGCCGTTCTGCCACATCCCACATGGCGCGGAGGTCTTACGCGTTGCCCTAATCGGAGCTGCGCTCAGAGTAACCCTCGTCTTCGCATTCCATCCAGGACCTCCTGACTGAAGGCACCGTGCCTCCTAGAGGACGGCGGCTTGGGTTCTTACTGCAATTCAAGTCCTGTTCCTTCTTTGGCACTGCAGGCAGCCCCAGGCCCAGAGGAGCGGCTACGGCGTTCCTTGGTTGAGACAGTTCGCTGGATGCGGGACTCCCTCCTGCGATAAGTTGACTCGGGGAAGGAAACGCAGGGTAACCGGTGTCTCCTGGGACTCGTCAGAAACCACAGGGATGTACGCTGAGTGTGCCCATGAACACGGGGGCCTGCTGGAACTAGCCCTGCTTTCCCATTTTGAGGGCGGCCTTCATGCCTGCCTTGACGCTCCCTGACATTCCCGGCTCCCGACAGGCCAGTGAGCCCTGGAAGAGTGCTTCGGGGAAAATCATGAGTTTGCTCTCTCTAAACCAGGGGCTTCCGCGGCCGCGGTGGCGGTCCGCACGGCAGGCTCCAGAGCCAAAGGGAGCCTCAACGTGAGAACTGGCCTCCAGGTTAGGCCCTGAGTAGCCGTGCAGAAAGGGAGGCATGCAGCTCTTTCCGGGAGTTCTTAGTCGCTTTGCTTTCAAGGCAGTACACGCCCGGGGACTCCTAGGCCCCAGGGGCGTGCAGCGTTTTCCCTCCAAGGTCCCTGAGTGCCTCCAGACACCTGTGGGCCGGCTGAGCAACGTCGAGGTCCATTGGTTGATTCCCTCGGAGGACCCCCGTGCGTGCCGAGTGCTGGGCAACCACACACTGCGCGTTCCTTGAGGAGCGCTACATCTCCAGAGCCCTCGAACGCCCTTCGGGACAACATGGCTGGTGGGTGCGAGGTGCCCAGGAAGACTCTGTCACGGCCCTTGTGTGAGCTGCCATGAGAGAACGCTGTGCTTGCAACACTGCGAGGCCCGCCCTCGTGCCTGAAGTCACTCTGCTCGAGGAGAAAGTCAGCACCTTAGCGTGCTGTGTGGCTCCCGGCACACCCAGCATGAAGCCATGCCTGGAAGTAAGGCCCTGGTTTGCCGTGCAGAAGCGGAGGCGTGCTGCACTTTCCAGGAGGCGGTGGCCTCTGCTCTGCATACCTTGAACGGCAGCACAGCCTTCTGGACACCTGGGAGGCTAGCCGGGGCGCCCTGTTCCCGGCAGGAACACTGAGTAACCCCAGGCGCACCTGGCTCTGCTAAGCACCATCCAGGCCCGTAGCCCCTTAGAGCCCCTCTGTGCACGCCGAGCGTAGGGAAACGCACTGCCCTCTCTTTTGGAGCAGCTTGGTTTCCTCAGCACTCGCACACGTTCACGAACGCCGTTCTGCCACATCCCACATGGCGCGGAGGTCTTACGCGTTGCCCTAATCGGAGCTGCGCTCAGAGTAACCCTTGTCTTCGCATTCCATCCAGGACCTCCTGACTGAAGGCACCGTGCCTCCTAGAGGACGGCGGCTTGGGTTCTTACTGCAATTCAAGTCCTGTTCCTTCTTTGGCACTGCAGGCAGCCCCAGGCCCAGAGGAGCGGCTACGGCGTTCCTTGGTTGAGACAGTTCGCTGGATGCGGGACTCCCTCCTGCGATAAGTTGACTCGGGGAAGGAAACGCAGGGTAACCGGTGTCTCCTGGGACTCGTCAGAAACCACAGGGATGTACGCTGAGTGTGCCCATGAACACGGGGGCCTGCTGGAACTAGCCCTGCTTTCCCATTTTGAGGGCGGCATTCATGCCTGCCTTGACGCTCCCTGACATTCCCGGCTCCCGACAGGCCAGTGAGCCCTGGAAGAGTGCTTCGGGGAAAATCATGAGTTTGCTCTCTCTAAACCAGGGGCTGCCACGGCCGCGGTGGCGGTCCGCACGGCAGGCTCCAGAGCGAAAGGGAGCCTCAACGTGAGAACTGGCCTCCAGGTTAGGCCCTGAGTAGCCGTGCAGAAAGGGAGGCATGCAGCTCTTTCCGGGAGTTCTTAGTCGCTTTGCTTTCAAGGCAGTACACGCCCGGGGACTCCTAGGCCCCACGGGCGTGCAGCGTTTTCCCTCCAAGGTCCCTGAGTGCCTCCAGACACCTGTGGGCCGGCTGAGCAACGTCGAGGTCCATTGGTTGATTCCCTCGGAGGACCCCCGTGCGTGCCGAGTGCTGGGCAACCACACACTGCGCGTTCCTTGAGGAGCGCTACATCTCCAGAGCCCTCGAACGCCCTTCGGGACAACATGGCTGGTGGGTGCGAGGTGCCCAGGAAGACTCTGTCACGGCCCTTGTGTGAGCTGCCATGAGAGAACGCTGTGCTTGCAACACTGCGAGGCCCGCCCTCGTGCCTGAAGTCACTCTGCTCGAGGAGAAAGTCAGCACCTTAGCGTGCTGTGTGGCTCCCGGCACACCCCGCATGAAGCCATGCCTGGAAGTAAGGCCCTGGTTTGCCGTGCAGAAGCGGAGGCGTGCTGCACTTTCCAGGAGGCGGTGGCCTCTGCTCTGCATACCTTGAACGGCAGCACAGCCTTCTGGACACCTGGGAGGCTAGCCGGGGCGCCCTGTTCCCGGCAGGAACACTGAGTAACCCCAGGCGCACCTGGCTCTGCTAAGCACCATCCAGGCCCGTAGCCCCTTAGAGCCCCTCTGTGCACGCCGAGCGTAGGGAAACGCACTGCCCTCTCTTTTGGAGCAGCTTGGTTTCCTCAGCACTCGCACACGTTCACGAACGCCGTTCTGCCACATCCCACATGGCGCGGAGGTCTTACGCGTTGCCCTAATCGGAGCTGCGCTCAGAGTAACCCTCGTCTTCGCATTCCATCCAGGACCTCCTGACTGAAGGCACCGTGCCTCCTAGAGGACGGCGGCTTGGGTTCTTACTGCAATTCAAGTCCTGTTCCTTCTTTGGCACTGCAGGCAGCCCCAGGCCCAGAGGAGCGGCTACGGCGTTCCTTGGTTGAGACAGTTCGCTGGATGCGGGACTCCCTCCTGCGATAAGTTGACTCGGGGAAGGAAACGCAGGGTAACCGGTGTCTCCTGGGACTCGTCAGAAACCACAGGGATGTACGCTGAGTGTGCCCATGAACACGGGGGCCTGCTGGAACTAGCCCTGCTTTCCCATTTTGAGGGCGGCCTTCATGCCTGCCTTGACGCTCCCTGACATTCCCGGCTCCCGACAGGCCAGTGAGCCCTGGAAGAGTGCTTCGGGGAAAATCATGAGTTTGCTCTCTCTAAACCAGGGGCTGCCGCGGCCGCGGTGGCGGTCCGCACGGCAGGCTCCAGAGCCAAAGGGAGCCTCAACGTGAGAACTGGCCTCCAGGTTAGGCCCTGAGTAGCCGTGCAGAAAGGGAGGCATGCAGCTCTTTCCGGGAGTTCTTAGTCGCTTTGCTTTCAAGGCAGTACACGCCCGGGGACTCCTAGGCCCCAGGGGCGTGCAGCGTTTTCCCTCCAAGGTCCCTGAGTGCCTCCAGACACCTGTGGGCCGGCTGAGCAACGTCGAGGTCCATTGGTTGATTCCCTCGGAGGACCCCCGTGCGTGCCGAGTGCTGGGCAACCACACACTGCGCGTTCCTTGAGGAGCGCTACATCTCCAGAGCCCTCGAACGCCCTTCGGGACAACATGGCTGGTGGGTGCGAGGTGCCCAGGAAGACTCTGTCACGGCCCTTGTGTGAGCTGCCATGAGAGAACGCTGTGCTTGCAACACTGCGAGGCCCGCCCTCGTGCCTGAAGTCACTCTGCTCGAGGAGAAAGTCAGCACCTTAGCGTGCTGTGTGGCTCCCGGCACACCCCGCATGAAGCCATGCCTGGAAGTAAGGCCCTGGTTTGCCGTGCAGAAGCGGAGGCGTGCTGCACTTTCCAGGAGGCGGTGGCCTCTGCTCTGCATACCTTGAACGGCAGCACAGCCTTCTGGACACCTGGGAGGCTAGCCGGGGCGCCCTGTTCCCGGCAGGAACACTGAGTAACCAACCCCAGGCGCACCTGGCTCTGCTAAGTACCATCCAGGCCCGTAGCCCCTTAGAGCCCCTCTGTGCACGCCGAGCGTAGGGAAACGCACTGCCCTCTCTTTTGGAGCAGCTTGGTTTCCTCAGCACTCGCACACGTTCACGAACGCCGTTCTGCCACATCCCACATGGCGCGGAGGTCTTACGCGTTGCCCTAATCGGAGCTGCGCTCAGAGTAACCCTCGTCTTCGCATTCCATCCAGGACCTCCTGACTGAAGGCACCGTGCCTCCTAGAGGACGGCGGCTTGGGTTCTTACTGCAATTCAAGTCCTGTTCCTTCTTTGGCACTGCAGGCAGCCCCAGGCCCAGAGGAGCGGCTACGGCGTTCCTTGGTTGAGACAGTTCGCTGGATGCGGGACTCCCTCCTGCGATAAGTTGACTCGGGGAAGGAAACGCAGGGTAACCGGTGTCTCCTGGGACTCGTCAGAAACCACAGGGATGTACGCTGAGTGTGCCCATGAACACGGGGGCCTGCTGGAACTAGCCCTGCTTTCCCATTTTGAGGGCGGCCTTCATGCCTGCCTTGACGCTCCCTGACATTCCCGGCTCCCGACAGGCCAGTGAGCCCTGGAAGAGTGCTTCGGGGAAAATCATGAGTTTGCTCTCTCTAAACCAGGGGCTGCCGCGGCCGCGGTGGCGGTCCGCACGGCAGGCTCCAGAGCCAAAGGGAGCCTCAACGTGAGAACTGGCCTCCAGGTTAGGCCCTGAGTAGCCGTGCAGAAAGGGAGGCATGCAGCTCTTTCCGGGAGTTCTTAGTCGCTTTGCTTTCAAGGCAGTACACGCCCGGGGACTCCTAGGCCCCAGGGGCGTGCAGCGTTTTCCCTCCAAGGTCCCTGAGTGCCTCCAGACACCTGTGGGCCGGCTGAGCAACGTCGAGGTCCATTGGTTGATTCCCTCGGAGGACCCCCGTGCGTGCCGAGTGCTGGGCAACCACACACTGCGCGTTCCTTGAGGAGCGCTACCTCTCCAGAGCCCTCGAACGCCCTTCGGGACAACATGGCTGGTGGGTGCGAGGTGCCCAGGAAGACTCTGTCACGGCCCTTGTGTGAGCTGCCATGAGAGAACGCTGTGCTTGCAACACTGCGAGGCCCGCCCTCGTGCCTGAAGTCACTCTGCTCGAGGAGAAAGTCAGCACCTTAGCGTGCTGTGTGGCTCCCGGCACACCCAGCATGAAGCCATGCCTGGAAGTAAGGCCCTGGTTTGCCGTGCAGAAGCGGAGGCGTGCTGCACTTTCCAGGAGGCGGTGGCCTCTGCTCTGCATACCTTGAACGGCAGCACAGCCTTCTGGACACCTGGGAGGCTAGCCGGGGCGCCCTGTTCCCGGCAGGAACACTGAGTAACCAACCCCAGGCGCACCTGGCTCTGCTAAGCACCATCCAGGCCCGTAGCCCCTTAGAGCCCCTCTGTGCACGCCGAGCGTAGGGAAACGCACTGCCCTCTCTTTTGGAGCAGCTTGGTTTCCTCAGCACTCGCACACGTTCACGAACGCCGTTCTGCCACATCCTACATGGCGCGGAGGTCTTACGCGTTGCCCTAATCGGAGCTGCGCTCAGAGTAACCCTCGTCTTCGCATTCCATCCAGGACCTCCTGACTGAAGGCACCGTGCCTCCTAGAGGACGGCGGCTTGGGTTCTTACTGCAATTCAAGTCCTGTTCCTTCTTTGGCACTGCAGGCAGCCCCAGGCCCAGAGGAGCGGCTACGGCGTTCCTTGGTTGAGACAGTTCGCTGGATGCGGGACTCCCTCCTGCGATAAGTTGACTCGGGGAAGGAAACGCAGGGTAACCGGTGTCTCCTGGGACTCGTCAGAAACCACAGGGATGTACGCTGAGTGTGCCCATGAACACGGGGGCCTGCTGGAACTAGCCCTGCTTTCCCATTTTGAGGGCGGCATTCATGCCTGCCTTGACGCTCCCTGACATTCCCGGCTCCCGACAGGCCAGTGAGCCCTGGAAGAGTGCTTCGGGGAAAATCATGAGTTTGCTCTCTCTAAACCAGGGGCTGCCGCGGCCGCGGTGGCGGTCCGCACGGCAGGCTCCAGAGCCAAAGGGAGCCTCAACGTGAGAACTGGCCTCCAGGTTAGGCCCTGAGTAGCCGTGCAGAAAGGGAGGCATGCAGCTCTTTCCGGGAGTTCTTAGTCGCTTTGCTTTCAAGGCAGTACACGCCCGGGGACTCCTAGGCCCCACAGGCGTGCAGCGTTTTCCTTCCAAGGTCCCTGAGTGCCTCCAGACACCTGTGGGCCGGCTGAGCAACGTCGAGGTCCATTGGTTGATTCCCTCGGAGGACCCCCGTGCGTGCCGAGTCCTGGGCAACCACACACTGCGTGTTCCTTGAGGAGCGCTACCTCTCCAGAGCCCTCGAACGCCCTTCGGGACAACATGGCTGGTGGGTGCGAGGTGCCCAGGAAGACTCTGTCACGGCCCTTGTGTGAGCTGCCATGAGAGAACGCTGTGCTTGCCACACTGCGAGGCCCGCCCTCGTGCCTGAAGTCACTCTGCTCGAGGAGAAAGTCAGCACCTTAGCGTGCTGTGTGGCTCCCGGCACACCCAGCATGAAGCCATGCCTGGAAGTAAGGCCCTGGTTTGCCGTGCAGAAGCGGAGGCGTGCTGCACTTTCCAGGAGGCGGTGGCCTCTGCTCTGCATACCTTGAACGGCAGCACAGCCTTCTGGACACCTGGGAGGCTAGCCGGGGCGCCCTGTTCCCGGCAGGAACACTGAGTAACCCCAGGCGCACCTGGCTCTGCTAAGCACCATCCAGGCCCGTAGCCCCTTAGAGCCCCTCTGTGCACGCCGAGCGTAGGGAAACGCACTGCCCTCTCTTTTGGAGCAGCTTGGTTTCCTCAGCACTCGCACACGTTCACGAACGCCGTTCTGCCACATCCCACATGGCGCGGAGGTCTTACGCGTTGCCCTAATCGGAGCTGCGCTCAGAGTAACCCTCGTCTTCGCATTCCATCCAGGACCTCCTGACTGAAGGCACCGTGCCTCCTAGAGGACGGCGGCTTGGGTTCTTACTGCAATTCAAGTCCTGTTCCTTCTTTGGCACTGCAGGCAGCCCCAGGCCCAGAGGAGCGGCTACGGCGTTCCTTGGTTGAGACAGTTCGCTGGATGCGGGACTCCCTCCTGCGATAAGTTGACTCGGGGAAGGAAACGCAGGGTAACCGGTGTCTCCTGGGACTCGTCAGAAACCACAGGGATGTACGCTGAGTGTGCCCATGAACACGGGGGCCTGCTGGAACTAGCCCTGCTTTCCCATTTTGAGGGCGGCCTTCATGCCTGCCTTGACGCTCCCTGACATTCCCGGCTCCCGACAGGCCAGTGAGCCCTGGAAGAGTGCTTCGGGGAAAATCATGAGTTTGCTCTCTCTAAACCAGGGGCTGCCGCGGCCGCGGTGGCGGTCCGCACGGCAGGCTCCAGAGCCAAAGGGAGCCTCAACGTGAGAACTGGCCTCCAGGTTAGGCCCTGAGTAGCCGTGCAGAAAGGGAGGCATGCAGCTCTTTCCGGGAGTTCTTAGTCGCTTTGCTTTCAAGGCAGTACACGCCCGGGGACTCCTAGGCCCCAGGGGCGTGCAGCGTTTTCCCTCCAAGGTCCCTGAGTGCCTCCAGACACCTGTGGGCCGGCTGAGCAACGTCGAGGTCCATTGGTTGATTCCCTCAGAGGACCCCCGTGCGTGCCGAGTGCTGGGCAACCACACACTGCGCGTTCCTTGAGGAGCGCTACCTCTCCAGAGCCCTCGAACGCCCTTCGGGACAACATGGCTGGTGGGTGCGAGGTGCCCAGGAAGACTCTGTCACGGCCCTTGTGTGAGCTGCCATGAGAGAACGCTGTGCTTGCAACACTGCGAGGCCCGCCCTCGTGCCTGAAGTCACTCTGCTCGAGGAGAAAGTCAGCACCTTAGCGTGCTGTGTGGCTCCCGGCACACCCAGCATGAAGCCATGCCTGGAAGTAAGGCCCTGGTTTGCCGTGCAGAAGCGGAGGCGTGCTGCACTTTCCAGGAGGCGGTGGCCTCTGCTCTGCATACCTTGAACGGCAGCACAGCCTTCTGGACACCTGGGAGGCTAGCCGGGGCGCCCTGTTCCCGGCAGGAACACTGAGTAACCCCAGGCGCACCTGGCTCTGCTAAGCACCATCCAGGCCCGTAGCCCCTTAGAGCCCCTCTGTGCACGCCGAGCGTAGGGAAACGCACTGCCCTCTCTTTTGGAGCAGCTTGGTTTCCTCAGCACTCGCACACGTTCACGAACGCCGTTCTGCCACATCCCACATGGCGCGGAGGTCTTACGCGTTGCCCTAATCGGAGCTGCGCTCAGAGTAACCCTCGTCTTCGCATTCCATCCAGGACCTCCTGACTGAAGGCACCGTGCCTCCTAGAGGACGGCGGCTTGGGTTCTTACTGCAATTCAAGTCCTGTTCCTTCTTTGGCACTGCAGGCAGCCCCAGGCCCAGAGGAGCGGCTACGGCGTTCCTTGGTTGAGACAGTTCGCTGGATGCGGGACTCCCTCCTGCGATAAGTTGACTCGGGGAAGGAAACGCAGGGTAACCGGTGTCTCCTGGGACTCGTCAGAAACCACAGGGATGTACGCTGAGTGTGCCCATGAACACGGGGGCCTGCTGGAACTAGCCCTGCTTTCCCATTTTGAGGGCGGCCTTCATGCCTGCCTTGACGCTCCCTGACATTCCCGGCTCCCGACAGGCCAGTGAGCCCTGGAAGAGTGCTTCGGGGAAAATCATGAGTTTGCTCTCTCTAAACCAGGGGCTGCCGCGGCCGCGGTGGCGGTCCGCACGGCAGGCTCCAGAGCCAAAGGGAGCCTCAACGTGAGAACTGGCCTCCAGGTTAGGCCCTGAGTAGCCGTGCAGAAAGGGAGGCATGCAGCTCTTTCCGGGAGTTCTTAGTCGCTTTGCTTTCAAGGCAGTACACGCCCGGGGACTCCTAGGCCCCACGGGCGTGCAGCGTTTTCCCTCCAAGGTCCCTGAGTGCCTCCAGACACCTGTGGGCCGGCTGAGCAACGTCGAGGTCCATTGGTTGATTCCCTCGGAGGACCCCCGTGCGTGCCGAGTGCTGGGCAACCACACACTGCGCGTTCCTTGAGGAGCGCTACATCTCCAGAGCCCTCGAACGCCCTTCGGGACAACATGGCTGGTGGGTGCGAGGTGCCCAGGAAGACTCTGTCACGGCCCTTGTGTGAGCTGCCATGAGAGAACGCTGTGCTTGCAACACTGCGAGGCCCGCCCTCGTGCCTGAAGTCACTCTGCTCGAGGAGAAAGTCAGCACCTTAGCGTGCTGTGTGGCTCCCGGCACACCCCGCATGAAGCCATGCCTGGAAGTAAGGCCCTGGTTTGCCGTGCAGAAGCGGAGGCGTGCTGCACTTTCCAGGAGGCGGTGGCCTCTGCTCTGCATACCTTGAACGGCAGCACAGCCTTCTGGACACCTGGGAGGCTAGCCGGGGCGCCCTGTTCCCGGCAGGAACACTGAGTAACCAACCCCAGGCGCACCTGGCTCTGCTAAGCACCATCCAGGCCCGTAGCCCCTTAGAGCCCCTCTGTGCACGCCGAGCGTAGGGAAACGCGCTGCCCTCTCTTTTGGAGCAGCTTGGTTTCCTCAGCACTCGCACACGTTCACGAACGCCGTTCTGCCACATCCCACATGGCGCGGAGGTCTTACGCGTTGCCCTAATCGGAGCTGCGCTCAGAGTAACCCTCGTCTTCGCATTCCATCCAGGACCTCCTGACTGAAGGCACCGTGCCTCCTAGAGGACGGCGGCTTGGGTTCTTACTGCAATTCAAGTCCTGTTCCTTCTTTGGCACTGCAGGCAGCCCCAGGCCCAGAGGAGCGGCTACGGCGTTCCTTGGTTGAGACAGTTCGCTGGATGCGGGACTCCCTCCTGCGATAAGTTGACTCGGGGAAGGAAACGCAGGGTAACCGGTGTCTCCTGGGACTCGTCAGAAACCACAGGGATGTACGCTGAGTGTGCCCATGAACACGGGGGCCTGCTGGAACTAGCCCTGCTTTCCCATTTTGAGGGCGGCCTTCATGCCTGCCTTGACGCTCCCTGACATTCCCGGCTCCCGACAGGCCAGTGAGCCCTGGAAGAGTGCTTCGGGGAAAATCATGAGTTTGCTCTCTCTAAACCAGGGGCTGCCGCGGCCGCGGTGGCGGTCCGCACGGCAGGCTCCAGAGCCAAAGGGAGCCTCAACGTGAGAACTGGCCTCCAGGTTAGGCCCTGAGTAGCCGTGCAGAAAGGGAGGCATGCAGCTCTTTCCGGGAGTTCTTAGTCGCTTTGCTTTCAAGGCAGTACACGCCCGGGGACTCCTAGGCCCCAGGGGCGTGCAGCGTTTTCCCTCCAAGGTCCCTGAGTGCCTCCAGACACCTGTGGGCCGGCTGAGCAACGTCGAGGTCCATTGGTTGATTCCCTCGGAGGACCCCCGTGCGTGCCGAGTGCTGGGCAACCACACACTGCGCGTTCCTTGAGGAGCGCTACATCTCCAGAGCCCTCGAACGCCCTTCGGGACAACATGGCTGGTGGGTGCGAGGTGCCCAGGAAGACTCTGTCACGGCCCTTGTGTGAGCTGCCATGAGAGAACGCTGTGCTTGCAACACTGCGAGGCCCGCCCTCGTGCCTGAAGTCACTCTGCTCGAGGAGAAAGTCAGCACCTTAGCGTGCTGTGTGGCTCCCGGCACACCCAGCATGAAGCCATGCCTGGAAGTAAGGCCCTGGTTTGCCGTGCAGAAGCGGAGGCGTGCTGCACTTTCCAGGAGGCGGTGGCCTCTGCTCTGCATACCTTGAACGGCAGCACAGCCTTCTGGACACCTGGGAGGCTAGCCGGGGCGCCCTGTTCCCGGCAGGAACACTGAGTAACCAACCCCAGGCGCACCTGGCTCTGCTAAGCACCATCCAGGCCCGTAGCCCCTTAGAGCCCCTCTGTGCACGCTGAGCGTAGGGAAACGCACTGCCCTCTCTTTTGGAGCAGCTTGGTTTCCTCAGCACTCGCACACGTTCACGAACGCCGTTCTGCCACATCCCACATGGCGCGGAGGTCTTACGCGTTGCCCTAATCGGAGCTGCGCTCAGAGTAACCCTCGTCTTCGCATTCCATCCAGGACCTCCTGACTGAAGGCACCGTGCCTCCTAGAGGACGGCGGCTTGGGTTCTTACTGCAATTCAAGTCCTGTTCCTTCTTTGGCACTGCAGGCAGCCCCAGGCCCAGAGGAGCGGCTACGGCGTTCCTTGGTTGAGACAGTTCGCTGGATGCGGGACTCCCTCCTGCGATAAGTTGACTCGGGGAAGGAAACGCAGGGTAACCGGTGTCTCCTGGGACTCGTCAGAAACCACAGGGATGTACGCTGAGTGTGCCCATGAACACGGGGGCCTGCTGGAACTAGCCCTGCTTTCCCATTTTGAGGGCGGCCTTCATGCCTGCCTTGACGCTCCCTGACATTCCCGGCTCCCGACAGGCCAGTGAGCCCTGGAAGAGTGCTTCGGGGAAAATCATGAGTTTGCTCTCTCTAAACCAGGGGCTTCCGCGGCCGCGGTGGCGGTCCGCACGGCAGGCTCCAGAGCCAAAGGGAGCCTCAACGTGAGAACTGGCCTCCAGGTTAGGCCCTGAGTAGCCGTGCAGAAAGGGAGGCATGCAGCTCTTTCCGGGAGTTCTTAGTCGCTTTGCTTTCAAGGCAGTACACGCCCGGGGACTCCTAGGCCCCAGGGGCGTGCAGCGTTTTCCCTCCAAGGTCCCTGAGTGCCTCCAGACACCTGTGGGCCGGCTGAGCAACGTCGAGGTCCATTGGTTGATTCCCTCGGAGGACCCCCGTGCGTGCCGAGTGCTGGGCAACCACACACTGCGCGTTCCTTGAGGAGCGCTACATCTCCAGAGCCCTCGAACGCCCTTCGGGACAACATGGCTGGTGGGTGCGAGGTGCCCAGGAAGACTCTGTCACGGCCCTTGTGTGAGCTGCCATGAGAGAACGCTGTGCTTGCAACACTGCGAGGCCCGCCCTCGTGCCTGAAGTCACTCTGCTCGAGGAGAAAGTCAGCACCTTAGCGTGCTGTGTGGCTCCCGGCACACCCAGCATGAAGCCATGCCTGGAAGTAAGGCCCTGGTTTGCCGTGCAGAAGCGGAGGCGTGCTGCACTTTCCAGGAGGCGGTGGCCTCTGCTCTGCATACCTTGAACGGCAGCACAGCCTTCTGGACACCTGGGAGGCTAGCCGGGGCGCCCTGTTCCCGGCAGGAACACTGAGTAACCCCAGGCGCACCTGGCTCTGCTAAGCACCATCCAGGCCCGTAGCCCCTTAGAGCCCCTCTGTGCACGCCGAGCGTAGGGAAACGCACTGCCCTCTCTTTTGGAGCAGCTTGGTTTCCTCAGCACTCGCACACGTTCACGAACGCCGTTCTGCCACATCCCACATGGCGCGGAGGTCTTACGCGTTGCCCTAATCGGAGCTGCGCTCAGAGTAACCCTTGTCTTCGCATTCCATCCAGGACCTCCTGACTGAAGGCACCGTGCCTCCTAGAGGACGGCGGCTTGGGTTCTTACTGCAATTCAAGTCCTGTTCCTTCTTTGGCACTGCAGGCAGCCCCAGGCCCAGAGGAGCGGCTACGGCGTTCCTTGGTTGAGACAGTTCGCTGGATGCGGGACTCCCTCCTGCGATAAGTTGACTCGGGGAAGGAAACGCAGGGTAACCGGTGTCTCCTGGGACTCGTCAGAAACCACAGGGATGTACGCTGAGTGTGCCCATGAACACGGGGGCCTGCTGGAACTAGCCCTGCTTTCCCATTTTGAGGGCGGCATTCATGCCTGCCTTGACGCTCCCTGACATTCCCGGCTCCCGACAGGCCAGTGAGCCCTGGAAGAGTGCTTCGGGGAAAATCATGAGTTTGCTCTCTCTAAACCAGGGGCTGCCACGGCCGCGGTGGCGGTCCGCACGGCAGGCTCCAGAGCGAAAGGGAGCCTCAACGTGAGAACTGGCCTCCAGGTTAGGCCCTGAGTAGCCGTGCAGAAAGGGAGGCATGCAGCTCTTTCCGGGAGTTCTTAGTCGCTTTGCTTTCAAGGCAGTACACGCCCGGGGACTCCTAGGCCCCACGGGCGTGCAGCGTTTTCCCTCCAAGGTCCCTGAGTGCCTCCAGACACCTGTGGGCCGGCTGAGCAACGTCGAGGTCCATTGGTTGATTCCCTCGGAGGACCCCCGTGCGTGCCGAGTGCTGGGCAACCACACACTGCGCGTTCCTTGAGGAGCGCTACCTCTCCAGAGCCCTCGAACGCCCTTCGGGACAACATGGCTGGTGGGTGCGAGGTGCCCAGGAAGACTCTGTCACGGCCCTTGTGTGAGCTGCCATGAGAGAACGCTGTGCTTGCAACACTGCGAGGCCCGCCCTCGTGCCTGAAGTCACTCTGCTCGAGGAGAAAGTCAGCACCTTAGCGTGCTGTGTGGCTCCCGGCACACCCCGCATGAAGCCATGCCTGGAAGTAAGGCCCTGGTTTGCCGTGCAGAAGCGGAGGCGTGCTGCACTTTCCAGGAGGCGGTGGCCTCTGCTCTGCATACCTTGAACGGCAGCACAGCCTTCTGGACACCTGGGAGGCTAGCCGGGGCGCCCTGTTCCCGGCAGGAACACTGAGTAACCCCAGGCGCACCTGGCTCTGCTAAGCACCATCCAGGCCCGTAGCCCCTTAGAGCCCCTCTGTGCACGCCGAGCGTAGGGAAACGCACTGCCCTCTCTTTTGGAGCAGCTTGGTTTCCTCAGCACTCGCACACGTTCACGAACGCCGTTCTGCCACATCCCACATGGCGCGGAGGTCTTACGCGTTGCCCTAATCGGAGCTGCGCTCAGAGTAACCCTCGTCTTCGCATTCCATCCAGGACCTCCTGACTGAAGGCACCGTGCCTCCTAGAGGACGGCGGCTTGGGTTCTTACTGCAATTCAAGTCCTGTTCCTTCTTTGGCACTGCAGGCAGCCCCAGGCCCAGAGGAGCGGCTACGGCGTTCCTTGGTTGAGACAGTTCGCTGGATGCGGGACTCCCTCCTGCGATAAGTTGACTCGGGGAAGGAAACGCAGGGTAACCGGTGTCTCCTGGGACTCGTCAGAAACCACAGGGATGTACGCTGAGTGTGCCCATGAACACGGGGGCCTGCTGGAACTAGCCCTGCTTTCCCATTTTGAGGGCGGCCTTCATGCCTGCCTTGACGCTCCCTGACATTCCCGGCTCCCGACAGGCCAGTGAGCCCTGGAAGAGTGCTTCGGGGAAAATCATGAGTTTGCTCTCTCTAAACCAGGGGCTGCCGCGGCCGCGGTGGCGGTCCGCACGGCAGGCTCCAGAGCCAAAGGGAGCCTCAACGTGAGAACTGGCCTCCAGGTTAGGCCCTGAGTAGCCGTGCAGAAAGGGAGGCATGCAGCTCTTTCCGGGAGTTCTTAGTCGCTTTGCTTTCAAGGCAGTACACGCCCGGGGACTCCTAGGCCCCAGGGGCGTGCAGCGTTTTCCCTCCAAGGTCCCTGAGTGCCTCCAGACACCTGTGGGCCGGCTGAGCAACGTCGAGGTCCATTGGTTGATTCCCTCGGAGGACCCCCGTGCGTGCCGAGTGCTGGGCAACCACACACTGCGCGTTCCTTGAGGAGCGCTACATCTCCAGAGCCCTCGAACGCCCTTCGGGACAACATGGCTGGTGGGTGCGAGGTGCCCAGGAAGACTCTGTCACGGCCCTTGTGTGAGCTGCCATGAGAGAACGCTGTGCTTGCAACACTGCGAGGCCCGCCCTCGTGCCTGAAGTCACTCTGCTCGAGGAGAAAGTCAGCACCTTAGCGTGCTGTGTGGCTCCCGGCACACCCCGCATGAAGCCATGCCTGGAAGTAAGGCCCTGGTTTGCCGTGCAGAAGCGGAGGCGTGCTGCACTTTCCAGGAGGCGGTGGCCTCTGCTCTGCATACCTTGAACGGCAGCACAGCCTTCTGGACACCTGGGAGGCTAGCCGGGGCGCCCTGTTCCCGGCAGGAACACTGAGTAACCAACCCCAGGCGCACCTGGCTCTGCTAAGCACCATCCAGGCCCGTAGCCCCTTAGAGCCCCTCTGTGCACGCCGAGCGTAGGGAAACGCACTGCCCTCTCTTTTGGAGCAGCTTGGTTTCCTCAGCACTCGCACACGTTCACGAACGCCGTTCTGCCACATCCCACATGGCGCGGAGGTCTTACGCGTTGCCCTAATCGGAGCTGCGCTCAGAGTAACCCTCGTCTTCGCATTCCATCCAGGACCTCCTGACTGAAGGCACCGTGCCTCCTAGAGGACGGCGGCTTGGGTTCTTACTGCAATTCAAGTCCTGTTCCTTCTTTGGCACTGCAGGCAGCCCCAGGCCCAGAGGAGCGGCTACGGCGTTCCTTGGTTGAGACAGTTCGCTGGATGCGGGACTCCCTCCTGCGATAAGTTGACTCGGGGAAGGAAACGCAGGGTAACCGGTGTCTCCTGGGACTCGTCAGAAACCACAGGGATGTACGCTGAGTGTGCCCATGAACACGGGGGCCTGCTGGAACTAGCCCTGCTTTCCCATTTTGAGGGCGGCCTTCATGCCTGCCTTGACGCTCCCTGACATTCCCGGCTCCCGACAGGCCAGTGAGCCCTGGAAGAGTGCTTCGGGGAAAATCATGAGTTTGCTCTCTCTAAACCAGGGGCTGCCGCGGCCGCGGTGGCGGTCCGCACGGCAGGCTCCAGAGCCAAAGGGAGCCTCAACGTGAGAACTGGCCTCCAGGTTAGGCCCTGAGTAGCCGTGCAGAAAGGGAGGCATGCAGCTCTTTCCGGGAGTTCTTAGTCGCTTTGCTTTCAAGGCAGTACACGCCCGGGGACTCCTAGGCCCCAGGGGCGTGCAGCGTTTTCCCTCCAAGGTCCCTGAGTGCCTCCAGACACCTGTGGGCCGGCTGAGCAACGTCGAGGTCCATTGGTTGATTCCCTCGGAGGACCCCCGTGCGTGCCGAGTGCTGGGCAACCACACACTGCGCGTTCCTTGAGGAGCGCTACCTCTCCAGAGCCCTCGAACGCCCTTCGGGACAACATGGCTGGTGGGTGCGAGGTGCCCAGGAAGACTCTGTCACGGCCCTTGTGTGAGCTGCCATGAGAGAACGCTGTGCTTGCAACACTGCGAGGCCCGCCCTCGTGCCTGAAGTCACTCTGCTCGAGGAGAAAGTCAGCACCTTAGCGTGCTGTGTGGCTCCCGGCACACCCAGCATGAAGCCATGCCTGGAAGTAAGGCCCTGGTTTGCCGTGCAGAAGCGGAGGCGTGCTGCACTTTCCAGGAGGCGGTGGCCTCTGCTCTGCATACCTTGAACGGCAGCACAGCCTTCTGGACACCTGGGAGGCTAGCCGGGGCGCCCTGTTCCCGGCAGGAACACTGAGTAACCAACCCCAGGCGCACCTGGCTCTGCTAAGCACCATCCAGGCCCGTAGCCCCTTAGAGCCCCTCTGTGCACGCCGAGCGTAGGGAAACGCACTGCCCTCTCTTTTGGAGCAGCTTGGTTTCCTCAGCACTCGCACACGTTCACGAACGCCGTTCTGCCACATCCTACATGGCGCGGAGGTCTTACGCGTTGCCCTAATCGGAGCTGCGCTCAGAGTAACCCTCGTCTTCGCATTCCATCCAGGACCTCCTGACTGAAGGCACCGTGCCTCCTAGAGGACGGCGGCTTGGGTTCTTACTGCAATTCAAGTCCTGTTCCTTCTTTGGCACTGCAGGCAGCCCCAGGCCCAGAGGAGCGGCTACGGCGTTCCTTGGTTGAGACAGTTCGCTGGATGCGGGACTCCCTCCTGCGATAAGTTGACTCGGGGAAGGAAACGCAGGGTAACCGGTGTCTCCTGGGACTCGTCAGAAACCACAGGGATGTACGCTGAGTGTGCCCATGAACACGGGGGCCTGCTGGAACTAGCCCTGCTTTCCCATTTTGAGGGCGGCATTCATGCCTGCCTTGACGCTCCCTGACATTCCCGGCTCCCGACAGGCCAGTGAGCCCTGGAAGAGTGCTTCGGGGAAAATCATGAGTTTGCTCTCTCTAAACCAGGGGCTGCCGCGGCCGCGGTGGCGGTCCGCACGGCAGGCTCCAGAGCCAAAGGGAGCCTCAACGTGAGAACTGGCCTCCAGGTTAGGCCCTGAGTAGCCGTGCAGAAAGGGAGGCATGCAGCTCTTTCCGGGAGTTCTTAGTCGCTTTGCTTTCAAGGCAGTACACGCCCGGGGACTCCTAGGCCCCACAGGCGTGCAGCGTTTTCCCTCCAAGGTCCCTGAGTGCCTCCAGACACCTGTGGGCCGGCTGAGCAACGTCGAGGTCCATTGGTTGATTCCCTCGGAGGACCCCCGTGCGTGCCGAGTCCTGGGCAACCACACACTGCGTGTTCCTTGAGGAGCGCTACCTCTCCAGAGCCCTCGAACGCCCTTCGGGACAACATGGCTGGTGGGTGCGAGGTGCCCAGGAAGACTCTGTCACGGCCCTTGTGTGAGCTGCCATGAGAGAACGCTGTGCTTGCCACACTGCGAGGCCCGCCCTCGTGCCTGAAGTCACTCTGCTCGAGGAGAAAGTCAGCACCTTAGCGTGCTGTGTGGCTCCCGGCACACCCAGCATGAAGCCATGCCTGGAAGTAAGGCCCTGGTTTGCCGTGCAGAAGCGGAGGCGTGCTGCACTTTCCAGGAGGCGGTGGCCTCTGCTCTGCATACCTTGAACGGCAGCACAGCCTTCTGGACACCTGGGAGGCTAGCCGGGGCGCCCTGTTCCCGGCAGGAACACTGAGTAACCCCAGGCGCACCTGGCTCTGCTAAGCACCATCCAGGCCCGTAGCCCCTTAGAGCCCCTCTGTGCACGCCGAGCGTAGGGAAACGCACTGCCCTCTCTTTTGGAGCAGCTTGGTTTCCTCAGCACTCGCACACGTTCACGAACGCCGTTCTGCCACATCCCACATGGCGCGGAGGTCTTACGCGTTGCCCTAATCGGAGCTGCGCTCAGAGTAACCCTCGTCTTCGCATTCCATCCAGGACCTCCTGACTGAAGGCACCGTGCCTCCTAGAGGACGGCGGCTTGGGTTCTTACTGCAATTCAAGTCCTGTTCCTTCTTTGGCACTGCAGGCAGCCCCAGGCCCAGAGGAGCGGCTACGGCGTTCCTTGGTTGAGACAGTTCGCTGGATGCGGGACTCCCTCCTGCGATAAGTTGACTCGGGGAAGGAAACGCAGGGTAACCGGTGTCTCCTGGGACTCGTCAGAAACCACAGGGATGTACGCTGAGTGTGCCCATGAACACGGGGGCCTGCTGGAACTAGCCCTGCTTTCCCATTTTGAGGGCGGCCTTCATGCCTGCCTTGACGCTCCCTGACATTCCCGGCTCCCGACAGGCCAGTGAGCCCTGGAAGAGTGCTTCGGGGAAAATCATGAGTTTGCTCTCTCTAAACCAGGGGCTGCCGCGGCCGCGGTGGCGGTCCGCACGGCAGGCTCCAGAGCCAAAGGGAGCCTCAACGTGAGAACTGGCCTCCAGGTTAGGCCCTGAGTAGCCGTGCAGAAAGGGAGGCATGCAGCTCTTTCCGGGAGTTCTTAGTCGCTTTGCTTTCAAGGCAGTACACGCCCGGGGACTCCTAGGCCCCAGGGGCGTGCAGCGTTTTCCCTCCAAGGTCCCTGAGTGCCTCCAGACACCTGTGGGCCGGCTGAGCAACGTCGAGGTCCATTGGTTGATTCCCTCGGAGGACCCCCGTGCGTGCCGAGTGCTGGGCAACCACACACTGCGCGTTCCTTGAGGAGCGCTACCTCTCCAGAGCCCTCGAACGCCCTTCGGGACAACATGGCTGGTGGGTGCGAGGTGCCCAGGAAGACTCTGTCACGGCCCTTGTGTGAGCTGCCATGAGAGAACGCTGTGCTTGCAACACTGCGAGGCCCGCCCTCGTGCCTGAAGTCACTCTGCTCGAGGAGAAAGTCAGCACCTTAGCGTGCTGTGTGGCTCCCGGCACACCCAGCATGAAGCCATGCCTGGAAGTAAGGCCCTGGTTTGCCGTGCAGAAGCGGAGGCGTGCTGCACTTTCCAGGAGGCGGTGGCCTCTGCTCTGCATACCTTGAACGGCAGCACAGCCTTCTGGACACCTGGGAGGCTAGCCGGGGCGCCCTGTTCCCGGCAGGAACACTGAGTAACCCCAGGCGCACCTGGCTCTGCTAAGCACCATCCAGGCCCGTAGCCCCTTAGAGCCCCTCTGTGCACGCCGAGCGTAGGGAAACGCACTGCCCTCTCTTTTGGAGCAGCTTGGTTTCCTCAGCACTCGCACACGTTCACGAACGCCGTTCTGCCACATCCCACATGGCGCGGAGGTCTTACGCGTTGCCCTAATCGGAGCTGCGCTCAGAGTAACCCTCGTCTTCGCATTCCATCCAGGACCTCCTGACTGAAGGCACCGTGCCTCCTAGAGGACGGCGGCTTGGGTTCTTACTGCAATTCAAGTCCTGTTCCTTCTTTGGCACTGCAGGCAGCCCCAGGCCCAGAGGAGCGGCTACGGCGTTCCTTGGTTGAGACAGTTCGCTGGATGCGGGACTCCCTCCTGCGATAAGTTGACTCGGGGAAGGAAACGCAGGGTAACCGGTGTCTCCTGGGACTCGTCAGAAACCACAGGGATGTACGCTGAGTGTGCCCATGAACATGGGGGCCTGCTGGAACTAGCCCTGCTTTCCCATTTTGAGGGCGGCCTTCATGCCTGCCTTGACGCTCCCTGACATTCCCGGCTCCCGACAGGCCAGTGAGCCCTGGAAGAGTGCTTCGGGGAAAATCATGAGTTTGCTCTCTCTAAACCAGGGGCTGCCGCGGCCGCGGTGGCGGTCCGCACGGCAGGCTCCAGAGCCAAAGGGAGCCTCAACGTGAGAACTGGCCTCCAGGTTAGGCCCTGAGTAGCCGTGCAGAAAGGGAGGCATGCAGCTCTTTCCGGGAGTTCTTAGTCGCTTTGCTTTCAAGGCAGTACACGCCCTGGACTCCTAGGCCCCACGGGCGTGCAGCGTTTTCCCTCCAAGGTCCCTGAGTGCCTCCAGACACCTGTGGGCCGGCTGAGCAACGTCGAGGTCCATTGGTTGATTCCCTCGGAGGACCCCCGTGCGTGCCGAGTGCTGGGCAACCACACACTGCGCGTTCCTTGAGGAGCGCTACATCTCCAGAGCCCTCGAACGCCCTTCGGGACAACATGGCTGGTGGGTGCGAGGTGCCCAGGAAGACTCTGTCACGGCCCTTGTGTGAGCTGCCATGAGAGAACGCTGTGCTTGCAACACTGCGAGGCCCGCCCTCGTGCCTGAAGTCACTCTGCTCGAGGAGAAAGTCAGCACCTTAGCGTGCTGTGTGGCTCCCGGCACACCCCGCATGAAGCCATGCCTGGAAGTAAGGCCCTGGTTTGCCGTGCAGAAGCGGAGGCGTGCTGCACTTTCCAGGAGGCGGTGGCCTCTGCTCTGCATACCTTGAACGGCAGCACAGCCTTCTGGACACCTGGGAGGCTAGCCGGGGCGCCCTGTTCCCGGCAGGAACACTGAGTAACCAACCCCAGGCGCACCTGGCTCTGCTAAGCACCATCCAGGCCCGTAGCCCCTTAGAGCCCCTCTGTGCACGCCGAGCGTAGGGAAACGCGCTGCCCTCTCTTTTGGAGCAGCTTGGTTTCCTCAGCACTCGCACACGTTCACGAACGCCGTTCTGCCACATCCCACATGGCGCGGAGGTCTTACGCGTTGCCCTAATCGGAGCTGCGCTCAGAGTAACCCTCGTCTTCGCATTCCATCCAGGACCTCCTGACTGAAGGCACCGTGCCTCCTAGAGGACGGCGGCTTGGGTTCTTACTGCAATTCAAGTCCTGTTCCTTCTTTGGCACTGCAGGCAGCCCCAGGCCCAGAGGAGCGGCTACGGCGTTCCTTGGTTGAGACAGTTCGCTGGATGCGGGACTCCCTCCTGCGATAAGTTGACTCGGGGAAGGAAACGCAGGGTAACCGGTGTCTCCTGGGACTCGTCAGAAACCACAGGGATGTACGCTGAGTGTGCCCATGAACACGGGGGCCTGCTGGAACTAGCCCTGCTTTCCCATTTTGAGGGCGGCCTTCATGCCTGCCTTGACGCTCCCTGACATTCCCGGCTCCCGACAGGCCAGTGAGCCCTGGAAGAGTGCTTCGGGGAAAATCATGAGTTTGCTCTCTCTAAACCAGGGGCTGCCGCGGCCGCGGTGGCGGTCCGCACGGCAGGCTCCAGAGCCAAAGGGAGCCTCAACGTGAGAACTGGCCTCCAGGTTAGGCCCTGAGTAGCCGTGCAGAAAGGGAGGCATGCAGCTCTTTCCGGGAGTTCTTAGTCGCTTTGCTTTCAAGGCAGTACACGCCCGGGGACTCCTAGGCCCCAGGGGCGTGCAGCGTTTTCCCTCCAAGGTCCCTGAGTGCCTCCAGACACCTGTGGGCCGGCTGAGCAACGTCGAGGTCCATTGGTTGATTCCCTCGGAGGACCCCCGTGCGTGCCGAGTGCTGGGCAACCACACACTGCGCGTTCCTTGAGGAGCGCTACCTCTCCAGAGCCCTCGAACGCCCTTCGGGACAACATGGCTGGTGGGTGCGAGGTGCCCAGGAAGACTCTGTCACGGCCCTTGTGTGAGCTGCCATGAGAGAACGCTGTGCTTGCAACACTGCGAGGCCCGCCCTCGTGCCTGAAGTCACTCTGCTCGAGGAGAAAGTCAGCACCTTAGCGTGCTGTGTGGCTCCCGGCACACCCAGCATGAAGCCATGCCTGGAAGTAAGGCCCTGGTTTGCCGTGCAGAAGCGGAGGCGTGCTGCACTTTCCAGGAGGCGGTGGCCTCTGCTCTGCATACCTTGAACGGCAGCACAGCCTTCTGGACACCTGGGAGGCTAGCCGGGGCGCCCTGTTCCCGGCAGGAACACTGAGTAACCAACCCCAGGCGCACCTGGCTCTGCTAAGCACCATCCAGGCCCGTAGCCCCTTAGAGCCCCTCTGTGCACGCCGAGCGTAGGGAAACGCACTGCCCTCTCTTTTGGAGCAGCTTGGTTTCCTCAGCACTCGCACACGTTCACGAACGCCGTTCTGCCACATCCTACATGGCGCGGAGGTCTTACGCGTTGCCCTAATCGGAGCTGCGCTCAGAGTAACCCTCGTCTTCGCATTCCATCCAGGACCTCCTGACTGAAGGCACCGTGCCTCCTAGAGGACGGCGGCTTGGGTTCTTACTGCAATTCAAGTCCTGTTCCTTCTTTGGCACTGCAGGCAGCCCCAGGCCCAGAGGAGCGGCTACGGCGTTCCTTGGTTGAGACAGTTCGCTGGATGCGGGACTCCCTCCTGCGATAAGTTGACTCGGGGAAGGAAACGCAGGGTAACCGGTGTCTCCTGGGACTCGTCAGAAACCACAGGGATGTACGCTGAGTGTGCCCATGAACACGGGGGCCTGCTGGAACTAGCCCTGCTTTCCCATTTTGAGGGCGGCATTCATGCCTGCCTTGACGCTCCCTGACATTCCCGGCTCCCGACAGGCCAGTGAGCCCTGGAAGAGTGCTTCGGGGAAAATCATGAGTTTGCTCTCTCTAAACCAGGGGCTGCCGCGGCCGCGGTGGCGGTCCGCACGGCAGGCTCCAGAGCCAAAGGGAGCCTCAACGTGAGAACTGGCCTCCAGGTTAGGCCCTGAGTAGCCGTGCAGAAAGGGAGGCATGCAGCTCTTTCCGGGAGTTCTTAGTCGCTTTGCTTTCAAGGCAGTACACGCCCGGGGACTCCTAGGCCCCACAGGCGTGCAGCGTTTTCCCTCCAAGGTCCCTGAGTGCCTCCAGACACCTGTGGGCCGGCTGAGCAACGTCGAGGTCCATTGGTTGATTCCCTCGGAGGACCCCCGTGCGTGCCGAGTGCTGGGCAACCACACACTGCGCGTTCCTTGAGGAGCGCTACCTCTCCAGAGCCCTCGAACGCCCTTCGGGACAACATGGCTGGTGGGTGCGAGGTGCCCAGGAAGACTCTGTCACGGCCCTTGTGTGAGCTGCCATGAGAGAACGCTGTGCTTGCCACACTGCGAGGCCCGCCCTCGTGCCTGAAGTCACTCTGCTCGGGGAGAAAGTCAGCACCTTAGCGTGCTGTGTGGCTCCCGGCACACCCAGCATGAAGCCATGCCTGGAAGTAAGGCCCTGGTTTGCCGTGCAGAAGCGGAGGCGTGCTGCACTTTCCAGGAGGCGGTGGCCTCTGCTCTGCATACCTTGAACGGCAGCACAGCCTTCTGGACACCTGGGAGGCTAGCCGGGGCGCCCTGTTCCCGGCAGGAACACTGAGTAACCCCAGGCGCACCTGGCTCTGCTAAGCACCATCCAGGCCCGTAGCCCCTTAGAGCCCCTCTGTGCACGCCGAGCGTAGGGAAACGCACTGCCCTCTCTTTTGGAGCAGCTTGGTTTCCTCAGCACTCGCACACGTTCACGAACGCCGTTCTGCCACATCCCACATGGCGCGGAGGTCTTACGCGTTGCCCTAATCGGAGCTGCGCTCAGAGTAACCCTCGTCTTCGCATTCCATCCAGGACCTCCTGACTGAAGGCACCGTGCCTCCTAGAGGACGGCGGCTTGGGTTCTTACTGCAATTCAAGTCCTGTTCCTTCTTTGGCACTGCAGGCAGCCCCAGGCCCAGAGGAGCGGCTACGGCGTTCCTTGGTTGAGACAGTTCGCTGGATGCGGGACTCCCTCCTGCGATAAGTTGACTCGGGGAAGGAAACGCAGGGTAACCGGTGTCTCCTGGGACTCGTCAGAAACCACAGGGATGTACGCTGAGTGTGCCCATGAACACGGGGGCCTGCTGGAACTAGCCCTGCTTTCCCATTTTGAGGGCGGCCTTCATGCCTGCCTTGACGCTCCCTGACATTCCCGGCTCCCGACAGGCCAGTGAGCCCTGGAAGAGTGCTTCGGGGAAAATCATGAGTTTGCTCTCTCTAAACCAGGGGCTGCCGCGGCCGCGGTGGCGGTCCGCACGGCAGGCTCCAGAGCCAAAGGGAGCCTCAACGTGAGAACTGGCCTCCAGGTTAGGCCCTGAGTAGCCGTGCAGAAAGGGAGGCATGCAGCTCTTTCCGGGAGTTCTTAGTCGCTTTGCTTTCAAGGCAGTACACGCCCGGGGACTCCTAGGCCCCAGGGGCGTGCAGCGTTTTCCCTCCAAGGTCCCTGAGTGCCTCCAGACACCTGTGGGCCGGCTGAGCAACGTCGAGGTCCATTGGTTGATTCCCTCGGAGGACCCCCGTGCGTGCCGAGTGCTGGGCAACCACACACTGCGCGTTCCTTGAGGAGCGCTACCTCTCCAGAGCCCTCGAACGCCCTTCGGGACAACATGGCTGGTGGGTGCGAGGTGCCCAGGAAGACTCTGTCACGGCCCTTGTGTGAGCTGCCATGAGAGAACGCTGTGCTTGCAACACTGCGAGGCCCGCCCTCGTGCCTGAAGTCACTCTGCTCGAGGAGAAAGTCAGCACCTTAGCGTGCTGTGTGGCTCCCGGCACACCCAGCATGAAGCCATGCCTGGAAGTAAGGCCCTGGTTTGCCGTGCAGAAGCGGAGGCGTGCTGCACTTTCCAGGAGGCGGTGGCCTCTGCTCTGCATACCTTGAACGGCAGCACAGCCTTCTGGACACCTGGGAGGCTAGCCGGGGCGCCCTGTTCCCGGCAGGAACACTGAGTAACCCCAGGCGCACCTGGCTCTGCTAAGCACCATCCAGGCCCGTAGCCCCTTAGAGCCCCTCTGTGCACGCCGAGCGTAGGGAAACGCACTGCCCTCTCTTTTGGAGCAGCTTGGTTTCCTCAGCACTCGCACACGTTCACGAACGCCGTTCTGCCACATCCCACATGGCGCGGAGGTCTTACGCGTTGCCCTAATCGGAGCTGCGCTCAGAGTAACCCTCGTCTTCGCATTCCATCCAGGACCTCCTGACTGAAGGCACCGTGCCTCCTAGAGGACGGCGGCTTGGGTTCTTACTGCAATTCAAGTCCTGTTCCTTCTTTGGCACTGCAGGCAGCCCCAGGCCCAGAGGAGCGGCTACGGCGTTCCTTGGTTGAGACAGTTCGCTGGATGCGGGACTCCCTCCTGCGATAAGTTGACTCGGGGAAGGAAACGCAGGGTAACCGGTGTCTCCTGGGACTCGTCAGAAACCACAGGGATGTACGCTGAGTGTGCCCATGAACACGGGGGCCTGCTGGAACTAGCCCTGCTTTCCCATTTTGAGGGCGGCCTTCATGCCTGCCTTGACGCTCCCTGACATTCCCGGCTCCCGACAGGCCAGTGAGCCCTGGAAGAGTGCTTCGGGGAAAATCATGAGTTTGCTCTCTCTAAACCAGGGGCTGCCGCGGCCGCGGTGGCGGTCCGCACGGCAGGCTCCAGAGCCAAAGGGAGCCTCAACGTGAGAACTGGCCTCCAGGTTAGGCCCTGAGTAGCCGTGCAGAAAGGGAGGCATGCAGCTCTTTCCGGGAGTTCTTAGTCGCTTTGCTTTCAAGGCAGTACACGCCCGGGGACTCCTAGGCCCCACGGGCGTGCAGCGTTTTCCCTCCAAGGTCCCTGAGTGCCTCCAGACACCTGTGGGCCGGCTGAGCAACGTCGAGGTCCATTGGTTGATTCCCTCGGAGGACCCCCGTGCGTGCCGAGTGCTGGGCAACCACACACTGCGCGTTCCTTGAGGAGCGCTACATCTCCAGAGCCCTCGAACGCCCTTCGGGACAACATGGCTGGTGGGTGCGAGGTGCCCAGGAAGACTCTGTCACGGCCCTTGTGTGAGCTGCCATGAGAGAACGCTGTGCTTGCAACACTGCGAGGCCCGCCCTCGTGCCTGAAGTCACTCTGCTCGAGGAGAAAGTCAGCACCTTAGCGTGCTGTGTGGCTCCCGGCACACCCCGCATGAAGCCATGCCTGGAAGTAAGGCCCTGGTTTGCCGTGCAGAAGCGGAGGCGTGCTGCACTTTCCAGGAGGCGGTGGCCTCTGCTCTGCATACCTTGAACGGCAGCACAGCCTTCTGGACACCTGGGAGGCTAGCCGGGGCGCCCTGTTCCCGGCAGGAACACTGAGTAACCAACCCCAGGCGCACCTGGCTCTGCTAAGCACCATCCAGGCCCGTAGCCCCTTAGAGCCCCTCTGTGCACGCCGAGCGTAGGGAAACGCGCTGCCCTCTCTTTTGGAGCAGCTTGGTTTCCTCAGCACTCGCACACGTTCACGAACGCCGTTCTGCCACATCCCACATGGCGCGGAGGTCTTACGCGTTGCCCTAATCGGAGCTGCGCTCAGAGTAACCCTCGTCTTCGCATTCCATCCAGGACCTCCTGACTGAAGGCACCGTGCCTCCTAGAGGACGGCGGCTTGGGTTCTTACTGCAATTCAAGTCCTGTTCCTTCTTTGGCACTGCAGGCAGCCCCAGGCCCAGAGGAGCGGCTACGGCGTTCCTTGGTTGAGACAGTTCGCTGGATGCGGGACTCCCTCCTGCGATAAGTTGACTCGGGGAAGGAAACGCAGGGTAACCGGTGTCTCCTGGGACTCGTCAGAAACCACAGGGATGTACGCTGAGTGTGCCCATGAACACGGGGGCCTGCTGGAACTAGCCCTGCTTTCCCATTTTGAGGGCGGCCTTCATGCCTGCCTTGACGCTCCCTGACATTCCCGGCTCCCGACAGGCCAGTGAGCCCTGGAAGAGTGCTTCGGGGAAAATCATGAGTTTGCTCTCTCTAAACCAGGGGCTGCCGCGGCCGCGGTGGCGGTCCGCACGGCAGGCTCCAGAGCCAAAGGGAGCCTCAACGTGAGAACTGGCCTCCAGGTTAGGCCCTGAGTAGCCGTGCAGAAAGGGAGGCATGCAGCTCTTTCCGGGAGTTCTTAGTCGCTTTGCTTTCAAGGCAGTACACGCCCGGGGACTCCTAGGCCCCAGGGGCGTGCAGCGTTTTCCCTCCAAGGTCCCTGAGTGCCTCCAGACACCTGTGGGCCGGCTGAGCAACGTCGAGGTCCATTGGTTGATTCCCTCGGAGGACCCCCGTGCGTGCCGAGTGCTGGGCAACCACACACTGCGCGTTCCTTGAGGAGCGCTACCTCTCCAGAGCCCTCGAACGCCCTTCGGGACAACATGGCTGGTGGGTGCGAGGTGCCCAGGAAGACTCTGTCACGGCCCTTGTGTGAGCTGCCATGAGAGAACGCTGTGCTTGCAACACTGCGAGGCCCGCCCTCGTGCCTGAAGTCACTCTGCTCGAGGAGAAAGTCAGCACCTTAGCGTGCTGTGTGGCTCCCGGCACACCCAGCATGAAGCCATGCCTGGAAGTAAGGCCCTGGTTTGCCGTGCAGAAGCGGAGGCGTGCTGCACTTTCCAGGAGGCGGTGGCCTCTGCTCTGCATACCTTGAACGGCAGCACAGCCTTCTGGACACCTGGGAGGCTAGCCGGGGCGCCCTGTTCCCGGCAGGAACACTGAGTAACCAACCCCAGGCGCACCTGGCTCTGCTAAGCACCATCCAGGCCCGTAGCCCCTTAGAGCCCCTCTGTGCACGCCGAGCGTAGGGAAACGCACTGCCCTCTCTTTTGGAGCAGCTTGGTTTCCTCAGCACTCGCACACGTTCACGAACGCCGTTCTGCCACATCCTACATGGCGCGGAGGTCTTACGCGTTGCCCTAATCGGAGCTGCGCTCAGAGTAACCCTCGTCTTCGCATTCCATCCAGGACCTCCTGACTGAAGGCACCGTGCCTCCTAGAGGACGGCGGCTTGGGTTCTTACTGCAATTCAAGTCCTGTTCCTTCTTTGGCACTGCAGGCAGCCCCAGGCCCAGAGGAGCGGCTACGGCGTTCCTTGGTTGAGACAGTTCGCTGGATGCGGGACTCCCTCCTGCGATAAGTTGACTCGGGGAAGGAAACGCAGGGTAACCGGTGTCTCCTGGGACTCGTCAGAAACCACAGGGATGTACGCTGAGTGTGCCCATGAACACGGGGGCCTGCTGGAACTAGCCCTGCTTTCCCATTTTGAGGGCGGCCTTCATGCCTGCCTTGACGCTCCCTGACATTCCCGGCTCCCGACAGGCCAGTGAGCCCTGGAAGAGTGCTTCGGGGAAAATCATGAGTTTGCTCTCTCTAAACCAGGGGCTGCCGCGGCCGCGGTGGCGGTCCGCACGGCAGGCTCCAGAGCCAAAGGGAGCCTCAACGTGAGAACTGGCCTCCAGGTTAGGCCCTGAGTAGCCGTGCAGAAAGGGAGGCATGCAGCTCTTTCCGGGAGTTCTTAGTCGCTTTGCTTTCAAGGCAGTACACGCCCGGGGACTCCTAGGCCCCACGGGCGTGCAGCGTTTTCCCTCCAAGGTCCCTGAGTGCCTCCAGACACCTGTGGGCCGGCTGAGCAACGTCGAGGTCCATTGGTTGATTCCCTCGGAGGACCCCCGTGCGTGCCGAGTCCTGGGCAACCACACACTGCGTGTTCCTTGAGGAGCGCTACCTCTCCAGAGCCCTCGAACGCCCTTCGGGACAACATGGCTGGTGGGTGCGAGGTGCCCAGGAAGACTCTGTCACGGCCCTTGTGTGAGCTGCCATGAGAGAACGCTGTGCTTGCCACACTGCGAGGCCCGCCCTCGTGCCTGAAGTCACTCTGCTCGGGGAGAAAGTCAGCACCTTAGCGTGCTGTGTGGCTCCCGGCACACCCAGCATGAAGCCATGCCTGGAAGTAAGGCCCTGGTTTGCCGTGCAGAAGCGGAGGCGTGCTGCACTTTCCAGGAGGCGGTGGCCTCTGCTCTGCATACCTTGAACGGCAGCACAGCCTTCTGGACACCTGGGAGGCTAGCCGGGGCGCCCTGTTCCCGGCAGGAACACTGAGTAACCCCAGGCGCACCTGGCTCTGCTAAGCACCATCCAGGCCCGTAGCCCCTTAGAGCCCCTCTGTGCACGCCGAGCGTAGGGAAACGCACTGCCCTCTCTTTTGGAGCAGCTTGGTTTCCTCAGCACTCGCACACGTTCACGAACGCCGTTCTGCCACATCCCACATGGCGCGGAGGTCTTACGCGTTGCCCTAATCGGAGCTGCGCTCAGAGTAACCCTCGTCTTCGCATTCCATCCAGGACCTCCTGACTGAAGGCACCGTGCCTCCTAGAGGACGGCGGCTTGGGTTCTTACTGCAATTCAAGTCCTGTTCCTTCTTTGGCACTGCAGGCAGCCCCAGGCCCAGAGGAGCGGCTACGGCGTTCCTTGGTTGAGACAGTTCGCTGGATGCGGGACTCCCTCCTGCGATAAGTTGACTCGGGGAAGGAAACGCAGGGTAACCGGTGTCTCCTGGGACTCGTCAGAAACCACAGGGATGTACGCTGAGTGTGCCCATGAACACGGGGGCCTGCTGGAACTAGCCCTGCTTTCCCATTTTGAGGGCGGCCTTCATGCCTGCCTTGACGCTCCCTGACATTCCCGGCTCCCGACAGGCCAGTGAGCCCTGGAAGAGTGCTTCGGGGAAAATCATGAGTTTGCTCTCTCTAAACCAGGGGCTGCCGCGGCCGCGGTGGCGGTCCGCACGGCAGGCTCCAGAGCCAAAGGGAGCCTCAACGTGAGAACTGGCCTCCAGGTTAGGCCCTGAGTAGCCGTGCAGAAAGGGAGGCATGCAGCTCTTTCCGGGAGTTCTTAGTCGCTTTGCTTTCAAGGCAGTACACGCCCGGGGACTCCTAGGCCCCAGGGGCGTGCAGCGTTTTCCCTCCAAGGTCCCTGAGTGCCTCCAGACACCTGTGGGCCGGCTGAGCAACGTCGAGGTCCATTGGTTGATTCCCTCGGAGGACCCCCGTGCGTGCCGAGTCCTGGGCAACCACACACTGCGTGTTCCTTGAGGAGCGCTACCTCTCCAGAGCCCTCGAACGCCCTTCGGGACAACATGGCTGGTGGGTGCGAGGTGCCCAGGAAGACTCTGTCACGGCCCTTGTGTGAGCTGCCATGAGAGAACGCTGTGCTTGCCACACTGCGAGGCCCGCCCTCGTGCCTGAAGTCACTCTGCTCGGGGAGAAAGTCAGCACCTTAGCGTGCTGTGTGGCTCCCGGCACACCCAGCATGAAGCCATGCCTGGAAGTAAGGCCCTGGTTTGCCGTGCAGAAGCGGAGGCGTGCTGCACTTTCCAGGAGGCGGTGGCCTCTGCTCTGCATACCTTGAACGGCAGCACAGCCTTCTGGACACCTGGGAGGCTAGCCGGGGCGCCCTGTTCCCGGCAGGAACACTGAGTAACCCCAGGCGCACCTGGCTCTGCTAAGCACCATCCAGGCCCGTAGCCCCTTAGAGCCCCTCTGTGCACGCCGAGCGTAGGGAAACGCACTGCCCTCTCTTTTGGAGCAGCTTGGTTTCCTCAGCACTCGCACACGTTCACGAACGCCGTTCTGCCACATCCCACATGGCGCGGAGGTCTTACGCGTTGCCCTAATCGGAGCTGCGCTCAGAGTAACCCTCGTCTTCGCATTCCATCCAGGACCTCCTGACTGAAGGCACCGTGCCTCCTAGAGGACGGCGGCTTGGGTTCTTACTGCAATTCAAGTCCTGTTCCTTCTTTGGCACTGCAGGCAGCCCCAGGCCCAGAGGAGCGGCTACGGCGTTCCTTGGTTGAGACAGTTCGCTGGATGCGGGACTCCCTCCTGCGATAAGTTGACTCGGGGAAGGAAACGCAGGGTAACCGGTGTCTCCTGGGACTCGTCAGAAACCACAGGGATGTACGCTGAGTGTGCCCATGAACACGGGGGCCTGCTGGAACTAGCCCTGCTTTCCCATTTTGAGGGCGGCATTCATGCCTGCCTTGACGCTCCCTGACATTCCCGGCTCCCGACAGGCCAGTGAGCCCTGGAAGAGTGCTTCGGGGAAAATCATGAGTTTGCTCTCTCTAAACCAGGGGCTGCCGCGGCCGCGGTGGCGGTCCGCACGGCAGGCTCCAGAGCCAAAGGGAGCCTCAACGTGAGAACTGGCCTCCAGGTTAGGCCCTGAGTAGCCGTGCAGAAAGGGAGGCATGCAGCTCTTTCCGGGAGTTCTTAGTCGCTTTGCTTTCAAGGCAGTACACGCCCGGGGACTCCTAGGCCCCAGGGGCGTGCAGCGTTTTCCCTCCGAGGTCCCTGAGTGCCTCCAGACACCTGTGGGCCGGCTGAGCAACGTCGAGGTCCATTGGTTGATTCCCTCGGAGGACCCCCGTGCGTGCCGAGTGCTGGGCAACCACACACTGCGCGTTCCTTGAGGAGCGCTACATCTCCAGAGCCCTCGAACGCCCTTCGGGACAACATGGCTGGTGGGTGCGAGGTGCCCAGGAAGACTCTGTCACGGCCCTTGTGTGAGCTGCCATGAGAGAACGCTGTGCTTGCAACACTGCGAGGCCCGCCCTCGTGCCTGAAGTCACTCTGCTCGGGGAGAAAGTCAGCACCTTAGCGTGCTGTGTGGCTCCCGGCACACCCAGCATGAAGCCATGCCTGGAAGTAAGGCCCTGGTTTGCCGTGCAGAAGCGGAGGCGTGCTGCACTTTCCAGGAGGCGGTGGCCTCTGCTCTGCATACCTTGAACGGCAGCACAGCCTTCTGGACACCTGGGAGGCTAGCCGGGGCGCCCTGTTCCCGGCAGGAACACTGAGTAACCAACCCCAGGCGCACCTGGCTCTGCTAAGCACCATCCAGGCCCGTAGCCCCTTAGAGCCCCTCTGTGCACGCCGAGCGTAGGGAAACGCACTGCCCTCTCTTTTGGAGCAGCTTGGTTTCCTCAGCACTCGCACACGTTCACGAACGCCGTTCTGCCACATCCCACATGGCGCGGAGGTCTTACGCGTTGCCCTAATCGGAGCTGCGCTCAGAGTAACCCTCGTCTTCGCATTCCATCCAGGACCTCCTGACTGAAGGCACCGTGCCTCCTAGAGGACGGCGGCTTGGGTTCTTACTGCAATTCAAGTCCTGTTCCTTCTTTGGCACTGCAGGCAGCCCCAGGCCCAGAGGAGCGGCTACGGCGTTCCTTGGTTGAGACAGTTCGCTGGATGCGGGACTCCCTCCTGCGATAAGTTGACTCGGGGAAGGAAACGCAGGGTAACCGGTGTCTCCTGGGACTCGTCAGAAACCACAGGGATGTACGCTGAGTGTGCCCATGAACACGGGGGCCTGCTGGAACTAGCCCTGCTTTCCCATTTTGAGGGCGGCCTTCATGCCTGCCTTGACGCTCCCTGACATTCCCGGCTCCCGACAGGCCAGTGAGCCCTGGAAGAGTGCTTCGGGGAAAATCATGAGTTTGCTCTCTCTAAACCAGGGGCTGCCGCGGCCGCGGTGGCGGTCCGCACGGCAGGCTCCAGAGCCAAAGGGAGCCTCAACGTGAGAACTGGCCTCCAGGTTAGGCCCTGAGTAGCCGTGCAGAAAGGGAGGCATGCAGCTCTTTCCGGGAGTTCTTAGTCGCTTTGCTTTCAAGGCAGTACACGCCCGGGGACTCCTAGGCCCCAGGGGCGTGCAGCGTTTTCCCTCCAAGGTCCCTGAGTGCCTCCAGACACCTGTGGGCCGGCTGAGCAACGTCGAGGTCCATTGGTTGATTCCCTCGGAGGACCCCCGTGCGTGCCGAGTGCTGGGCAACCACACACTGCGCGTTCCTTGAGGAGCGCTACCTCTCCAGAGCCCTCGAACGCCCTTCGGGACAACATGGCTGGTGGGTGCGAGGTGCCCAGGAAGACTCTGTCACGGCCCTTGTGTGAGCTGCCATGAGAGAACGCTGTGCTTGCAACACTGCGAGGCCCGCCCTCGTGCCTGAAGTCACTCTGCTCGAGGAGAAAGTCAGCACCTTAGCGTGCTGTGTGGCTCCCGGCACACCCAGCATGAAGCCATGCCTGGAAGTAAGGCCCTGGTTTGCCGTGCAGAAGCGGAGGCGTGCTGCACTTTCCAGGAGGCGGTGGCCTCTGCTCTGCATACCTTGAACGGCAGCACAGCCTTCTGGACACCTGGGAGGCTAGCCGGGGCGCCCTGTTCCCGGCAGGAACACTGAGTAACCCCAGGCGCACCTGGCTCTGCTAAGCACCATCCAGGCCCGTAGCCCCTTAGAGCCCCTCTGTGCACGCCGAGCGTAGGGAAACGCACTGCCCTCTCTTTTGGAGCAGCTTGGTTTCCTCAGCACTCGCACCCGTTCACGAACGCCGTTCTGCCACATCCCACATGGCGCGGAGGTCTTACGCGTTGCCCTAATCGGAGCTGCGCTCAGAGTAACCCTCGTCTTCGCATTCCATCCAGGACCTCCTGACTGAAGGCACCGTGCCTCCTAGAGGACGGCGGCTTGGGTTCTTACTGCAATTCAAGTCCTGTTCCTTCTTTGGCACTGCAGGCAGCCCCAGGCCCAGAGGAGCGGCTACGGCGTTCCTTGGTTGAGACAGTTCGCTGGATGCGGGACTCCCTCCTGCGATAAGTTGACTCGGGGAAGGAAACGCAGGGTAACCGGTGTCTCCTGGGACTCGTCAGAAACCACAGGGATGTACGCTGAGTGTGCCCATGAACACGGGGGCCTGCTGGAACTAGCCCTGCTTTCCCATTTTGAGGGCGGCCTTCATGCCTGCCTTGACGCTCCCTGACATTCCCGGCTCCCGACAGGCCAGTGAGCCCTGGAAGAGTGCTTCGGGGAAAATCATGAGTTTGCTCTCTCTAAACCAGGGGCTGCCGCGGCCGCGGTGGCGGTCCGCACGGCAGGCTCCAGAGCCAAAGGGAGCCTCAACGTGAGAACTGGCCTCCAGGTTAGGCCCTGAGTAGCCGTGCAGAAAGGGAGGCATGCAGCTCTTTCCGGGAGTTCTTAGTCGCTTTGCTTTCAAGGCAGTACACGCCCGGGGACTCCTAGGCCCCAGGGGCGTGCAGCGTTTTCCCTCCAAGGTCCCTGAGTGCCTCCAGACACCTGTGGGCCGGCTGAGCAACGTCGAGGTCCATTGGTTGATTCCCTCGGAGGACCCCCGTGCGTGCCGAGTCCTGGGCAACCACACACTGCGTGTTCCTTGAGGAGCGCTACCTCTCCAGAGCCCTCGAACGCCCTTCGGGACAACATGGCTGGTGGGTGCGAGGTGCCCAGGAAGACTCTGTCACGGCCCTTGTGTGAGCTGCCATGAGAGAACGCTGTGCTTGCCACACTGCGAGGCCCGCCCTCGTGCCTGAAGTCACTCTGCTCGGGGAGAAAGTCAGCACCTTAGCGTGCTGTGTGGCTCCCGGCACACCCAGCATGAAGCCATGCCTGGAAGTAAGGCCCTGGTTTGCCGTGCAGAAGCGGAGGCGTGCTGCACTTTCCAGGAGGCGGTGGCCTCTGCTCTGCATACCTTGAACGGCAGCACAGCCTTCTGGACACCTGGGAGGCTAGCCGGGGCGCCCTGTTCCCGGCAGGAACACTGAGTAACCCCAGGCGCACCTGGCTCTGCTAAGCACCATCCAGGCCCGTAGCCCCTTAGAGCCCCTCTGTGCACGCCGAGCGTAGGGAAACGCACTGCCCTCTCTTTTGGAGCAGCTTGGTTTCCTCAGCACTCGCACACGTTCACGAACGCCGTTCTGCCACATCCCACATGGCGCGGAGGTCTTACGCGTTGCCCTAATCGGAGCTGCGCTCAGAGTAACCCTCGTCTTCGCATTCCATCCAGGACCTCCTGACTGAAGGCACCGTGCCTCCTAGAGGACGGCGGCTTGGGTTCTTACTGCAATTCAAGTCCTGTTCCTTCTTTGGCACTGCAGGCAGCCCCAGGCCCAGAGGAGCGGCTACGGCGTTCCTTGGTTGAGACAGTTCGCTGGATGCGGGACTCCCTCCTGCGATAAGTTGACTCGGGGAAGGAAACGCAGGGTAACCGGTGTCTCCTGGGACTCGTCAGAAACCACAGGGATGTACGCTGAGTGTGCCCATGAACACGGGGGCCTGCTGGAACTAGCCCTGCTTTCCCATTTTGAGGGCGGCCTTCATGCCTGCCTTGACGCTCCCTGACATTCCCGGCTCCCGACAGGCCAGTGAGCCCTGGAAGAGTGCTTCGGGGAAAATCATGAGTTTGCTCTCTCTAAACCAGGGGCTGCCGCGGCCGCGGTGGCGGTCCGCACGGCAGGCTCCAGAGCCAAAGGGAGCCTCAACGTGAGAACTGGCCTCCAGGTTAGGCCCTGAGTAGCCGTGCAGAAAGGGAGGCATGCAGCTCTTTCCGGGAGTTCTTAGTCGCTTTGCTTTCAAGGCAGTACACGCCCGGGGACTCCTAGGCCCCAGGGGCGTGCAGCGTTTTCCCTCCAAGGTCCCTGAGTGCCTCCAGACACCTGTGGGCCGGCTGAGCAACGTCGAGGTCCATTGGTTGATTCCCTCGGAGGACCCCCGTGCGTGCCGAGTGCTGGGCAACCACACACTGCGCGTTCCTTGAGGAGCGCTACATCTCCAGAGCCCTCGAACGCCCTTCGGGACAACATGGCTGGTGGGTGCGAGGTGCCCAGGAAGACTCTGTCACGGCCCTTGTGTGAGCTGCCATGAGAGAACGCTGTGCTTGCAACACTGCGAGGCCCGCCCTCGTGCCTGAAGTCACTCTGCTCGAGGAGAAAGTCAGCACCTTAGCGTGCTGTGTGGCTCCCGGCACACCCCGCATGAAGCCATGCCTGGAAGTAAGGCCCTGGTTTGCCGTGCAGAAGCGGAGGCGTGCTGCACTTTCCAGGAGGCGGTGGCCTCTGCTCTGCATACCTTGAACGGCAGCACAGCCTTCTGGACACCTGGGAGGCTAGCCGGGGCGCCCTGTTCCCGGCAGGAACACTGAGTAACCCCAGGCGCACCTGGCTCTGCTAAGCACCATCCAGGCCCGTAGCCCCTTAGAGCCCCTCTGTGCACGCCGAGCGTAGGGAAACGCACTGCCCTCTCTTTTGGAGCAGCTTGGTTTCCTCAGCACTCGCACACGTTCACGAACGCCGTTCTGCCACATCCCACATGGCGCGGAGGTCTTACGCGTTGCCCTAATCGGAGCTGCGCTCAGAGTAACCCTCGTCTTCGCATTCCATCCAGGACCTCCTGATTGAAGGCACCGTGCCTCCTAGAGGACGGCGGCTTGGGTTCTTACTGCAATTCAAGTCCTGTTCCTTCTTTGGCACTGCAGGCAGCCCCAGGCCCAGAGGAGCGGCTACGGCGTTCCTTGGTGAGACAGTTCGCTGGATGCGGGACTCCCTCCTGCGATAAGTTGACTCGGGGAAGGAAACGCAGGGTAACCGGTGTCTCCTGGGACTCGTCAGAAACCACAGGGATGTACGCTGAGTGTGCCCATGAACACGGGGGCCTGCTGGAACTAGCCCTGCTTTCCCATTTTGAGGGCGGCATTCATGCCTGCCTTGACGCTCCCTGACATTCCCGGCTCCCGACAGGCCAGTGAGCCCTGGAAGAGTGCTTCAGGGAAAATCATGAGTTTGCTCTCTCTAAACCAGGGGCTGCCGCGGCCGCGGTGGCGGTCCTCACGGCAGGCTCCAGAGCCAAAGGGAGCCTCAACGTGAGAACTGGCCTCCAGGTTAGGCCCTGAGTAGCCGTGCAGAAAGGGAGGCATGCAGCTCTTTCCGGGAGTTCTTAGTCGCTTTGCTTTCAAGGCAGTACACGCCCGGGGACTCCTAGGCCCCAGGGGCGTGCAGCGTTTTCCCTCCAAGGTCCCTGAGTGCCTCCAGACACCTGTGGGCCGGCTGAGCAACGTCGAGGTCCATTGGTTGATTCCCTTGGAGGACCCCCGTGCGTGCCGAGTCCTGGGCAACCACACACTGCGTGTTCCTTGAGGAGCGCTACCTCTCCAGAGCCCTCGAACGCCCTTCGGGACAACATGGCTGGTGGGTGCGAGGTGCCCAGGAAGACTCTGTCACGGCCCTTGTGTGAGCTGCCATGAGAGAACGCTGTGCTTGCCACACTGCGAGGCCCGCCCTCGTGCCTGAAGTCACTCTGCTCGGGGAGAAAGTCAGCACCTTAGCGTGCTGTGTGGCTCCCGGCACACCCAGCATGAAGCCATGCCTGGAAGTAAGGCCCTGGTTTGCCGTGCAGAAGCGGAGGCGTGCTGCACTTTCCAGGAGGCGGTGGCCTCTGCTCTGCATACCTTGAACGGCAGCACAGCCTTCTGGACACCTGGGAGGCTAGCCGGGGCGCCCTGTTCCCGGCAGGAACACTGAGTAACCCCAGGCGCACCTGGCTCTGCTAAGCACCATCCAGGCCCGTAGCCCCTTAGAGCCCCTCTGTGCACGCCGAGCGTAGGGAAACGCACTGCCCTCTCTTTTGGAGCAGCTTGGTTTCCTCAGCACTCGCACACGTTCACGAACGCCGTTCTGCCACATCCCACATGGCGTGGAGGTCTTACGCGTTGCCCTAATCGGAGCTGCGCTCAGAGTAACCCTCGTCTTCGCATTCCATCCAGGACCTCCTGACTGAAGGCACCGTGCCTCCTAGAGGACGGCGGCTTGGGTTCTTACTGCAATTCAAGTCCTGTTCCTTCTTTGGCACTGCAGGCAGCCCCAGGCCCAGAGGAGCGGCTACGGCGTTCCTTGGTTGAGACACTTCGCTGGATGCGGGACTCCCTCCTGCGATAAGTTGACTCGGGGAAGGAAACGCAGGGTAACCGGTGTCTCCTGGGACTCGTCAGAAACCACAGGGATGTACGCTGAGTGTGCCCATGAACACGGGGGCCTGCTGGAACTAGCCCTGCTTTCCCATTTTGAGGGCGGCCTTCATGCCTGCCTTGACGCTCCCTGACATTCCCGGCTCCCGACAGGCCAGTGAGCCCTGGAAGAGTGCTTCGGGGAAAATCATGAGTTTGCTCTCTCTAAACCAGGGGCTGCCGCGGCCGCGGTGGCGGTCCGCACGGCAGGCTCCAGAGCCAAAGGGAGCCTCAACGTGAGAACTGGCCTCCAGGTTAGGCCCTGAGTAGCCGTGCAGAAAGGGAGGCATGCAGCTCTTTCCGGGAGTTCTTAGTCGCTTTGCTTTCAAGGCAGTACACGCCCGGGGACTCCTAGGCCCCAGGGGCGTGCAGCGTTTTCCCTCCAAGGTCCCTGAGTGCCTCCAGACACCTGTGGGCCGGCTGAGCAACATCGAGGTCCATTGGTTGATTCCCTCGGAGGACCCCCGTGCGTGCCGAGTCCTGGGCAACCACACACTGCGTGTTCCTTGAGGAGCGCTACCTCTCCAGAGCCCTCGAACGCCCTTCGGGACAACATGGCTGGTGGGTGCGAGGTGCCCAGGAAGACTCTGTCACGGCCCTTGTGTGAGCTGCCATGAGAGAACGCTGTGCTTGCCACACTGCGAGGCCCGCCCTCGTGCCTGAAGTCACTCTGCTCGGGGAGAAAGTCAGCACCTTAGCGTGCTGTGTGGCTCCCGGCACACCCAGCATGAAGCCATGCCTGGAAGTAAGGCCCTGGTTTGCCGTGCAGAAGCGGAGGCGTGCTGCACTTTCCAGGAGGCGGTGGCCTCTGCTCTGCATACCTTGAACGGCAGCACAGCCTTCTGGACACCTGGGAGGCTAGCCGGGGCGCCCTGTTCCCGGCAGGAACACTGAGTAACCCCAGGCGCACCTGGCTCTGCTAAGCACCATCCAGGCCCGTAGCCCCTTAGAGCCCCTCTGTGCACGCCGAGCGTAGGGAAACGCACTGCCCTCTCTTTTGGAGCAGCTTGGTTTCCTCAGCACTCGCACACGTTCACGAACGCCGTTCTGCCACATCCCACATGGCGCGGAGGTCTTACGCGTTGCCCTAATCGGAGCTGCGCTCAGAGTAACCCTCGTCTTCGCATTCCATCCAGGACCTCCTGACTGAAGGCACCGTGCCTCCTAGAGGACGGCGGCTTGGGTTCTTACTGCAATTCAAGTCCTGTTCCTTCTTTGGCACTGCAGGCAGCCCCAGGCCCAGAGGAGCGGCTACGGCGTTCCTTGGTTGAGACAGTTCGCTGGATGCGGGACTCCCTCCTGCGATAAGTTGACTCGGGGAAGGAAACGCAGGGTAACCGGTGTCTCCTGGGACTCGTCAGAAACCACAGGGATGTACGCTGAGTGTGCCCATGAACACGGGGGCCTGCTGGAACTAGCCCTGCTTTCCCATTTTGAGGGCGGCCTTCATGCCTGCCTTGACGCTCCCTGACATTCCCGGCTCCCGACAGGCCAGTGAGCCCTGGAAGAGTGCTTCGGGGAAAATCATGAGTTTGCTCTCTCTAAACCAGGGGCTGCCGCGGCCGCGGTGGCGGTCCGCACGGCAGGCTCCAGAGCCAAAGGGAGCCTCAACGTGAGAACTGGCCTCCAGGTTAGGCCCTGAGTAGCCGTGCAGAAAGGGAGGCATGCAGCTCTTTCCGGGAGTTCTTAGTCGCTTTGCTTTCAAGGCAGTACACGCCCGGGGACTCCTAGGCCCCAGGGGCGTGCAGCGTTTTCCCTCCAAGGTCCCTGAGTGCCTCCAGACACCTGTGGGCCGGCTGAGCAACGTCGAGGTCCATTGGTTGATTCCCTCGGAGGACCCCCGTGCGTGCCGAGTGCTGGGCAACCACACACTGCGCGTTCCTTGAGGAGCGCTACCTCTCCAGAGCCCTCGAACGCCCTTCGGGACAACATGGCTGGTGGGTGCGAGGTGCCCAGGAAGACTCTGTCACGGCCCTTGTGTGAGCTGCCATGAGAGAACGCTGTGCTTGCAACACTGCGAGGCCCGCCCTCGTGCCTGAAGTCACTCTGCTCGAGGAGAAAGTCAGCACCTTAGCGTGCTGTGTGGCTCCCGGCACACCCCGCATGAAGCCATGCCTGGAAGTAAGGCCCTGGTTTGCCGTGCAGAAGCGGAGGCGTGCTGCACTTTCCAGGAGGCGGTGGCCTCTGCTCTGCATACCTTGAACGGCAGCACAGCCTTCTGGACACCTGGGAGGCTAGCCGGGGCGCCCTGTTCCCGGCAGGAACACTGAGTAACCCCAGGCGCACCTGGCTCTGCTAAGCACCATCCAGGCCCGTAGCCCCTTAGAGCCCCTCTGTGCACGCCGAGCGTAGGGAAACGCACTGCCCTCTCTTTTGGAGCAGCTTGGTTTCCTCAGCACTCGCACACGTTCACGAACGCCGTTCTGCCACATCCCACATGGCGCGGAGGTCTTACGCGTTGCCCTAATCGGAGCTGCGCTCAGAGTAACCCTCGTCTTCGCATTCCATCCAGGACCTCCTGACTGAAGGCACCGTGCCTCCTAGAGGACGGCGGCTTGGGTTCTTACTGCAATTCAAGTCCTGTTCCTTCTTTGGCACTGCAGGCAGCCCCAGGCCCAGAGGAGCGGCTACGGCGTTCCTTGGTTGAGACAGTTCGCTGGATGCGGGACTCCCTCCTGCGATAAGTTGACTCGGGGAAGGAAACGCAGGGTAACCGGTGTCTCCTGGGACTCGTCAGAAACCACAGGTATGTACGCTGAGTGTGCCCATGAACACGGGGGCCTGCTGGAACTAGCCCTGCTTTCCCATTTTGAGGGCGGCCTTCATGCCTGCCTTGACGCTCCCTGACATTCCCGGCTCCCGACAGGCCAGTGAGCCCTGGAAGAGTGCTTCGGGGAAAATCATGAGTTTGCTCTCTCTAAACCAGGGGCTGCCACGGCCGCGGTGGCGGTCCGCACGGCAGGCTCCAGAGCCAAAGGGAGCCTCAACGTGAGAACTGGCCTCCAGGTTAGGCCCTGAGTAGCCGTGCAGAAAGGGAGGCATGCAGCTCTTTCCGGGAGTTCTTAGTCGCTTTGCTTTCAAGGCAGTACACGCCCGGGGACTCCTAGGCCCCACGGGCGTGCAGCGTTTTCCCTCCAAGGTCCCTGAGTGCCTCCAGACACCTGTGGGCCGGCTGAGCAACGTCGAGGTCCATTGGTTGATTCCCTCGGAGGACCCCCGTGCGTGCCGAGTGCTGGGCAACCACACACTGCGCGTTCCTTGAGGAGCGCTACATCTCCAGAGCCCTCGAACGCCCTTCGGGACAACATGGCTGGTGGGTGCGAGGTGCCCAGGAAGACTCTGTCACGGCCCTTGTGTGAGCTGCCATGAGAGAACGCTGTGCTTGCAACACTGCGAGGCCCGCCCTCGTGCCTGAAGTCACTCTGCTCGAGGAGAAAGTCAGCACCTTAGCGTGCTGTGTGGCTCCCGGCACACCCAGCATGAAGCCATGCCTGGAAGTAAGGCCCTGGTTTGCCGTGCAGAAGCGGAGGCGTGCTGCACTTTCCAGGAGGCGGTGGCCTCTGCTCTGCATACCTTGAACGGCAGCACAGCCTTCTGGACACCTGGGAGGCTAGCCAGGGCGCCCTGTTCCCGGCAGGAACACTGAGTAACCCCAGGCGCACCTGGCTCTGCTAAGCACCATCCAGGCCCGTAGCCCCTTAGAGCCCCTCTGTGCACGCCGAGCGTAGGGAAACGCACTGCCCTCTCTTTTGGAGCAGCTTGGTTTCCTCAGCACTCGCACACGTTCACGAACGCCGTTCTGCCACATCCCACATGGCGCGGAGGTCTTACGCGTTGCCCTAATCGGAGCTGCGCTCAGAGTAACCCTCGTCTTCGCATTCCATCCAGGACCTCCTGACTGAAGGCACCGTGCCTCCTAGAGGACGGCGGCTTGGGTTCTTACTGCAATTCAAGTCCTGTTCCTTCTTTGGCACTGCAGGCAGCCCCAGGCCCAGAGGAGCGGCTACGGCGTTCCTTGGTTGAGACAGTTCGCTGGATGCGGGACTCCCTCCTGCGATAAGTTGACTCGGGGAAGGAAACGCAGGGTAACCGGTGTCTCCTGGGACTCGTCAGAAACCACAGGGATGTACGCTGAGTGTGCCCATGAACACGGGGGCCTGCTGGAACTAGCCCTGCTTTCCCATTTTGAGGGCGGCCTTCATGCCTGCCTTGACGCTCCCTGACATTCCCGGCTCCCGACAGGCCAGTGAGCCCTGGAAGAGTGCTTCGGGGAAAATCATGAGTTTGCTCTCTCTAAACCAGGGGCTGCCGCGGCCGCGGTGGCGGTCCGCACGGCAGGCTCCAGAGCCAAAGGGAGCCTCAACGTGAGAACTGGCCTCCAGGTTAGGCCCTGAGTAGCCGTGCAGAAAGGGAGGCATGCAGCTCTTTCCGGGAGTTCTTAGTCGCTTTGCTTTCAAGGCAGTACACGCCCGGGGACTCCTAGGCCCCAGGGGCGTGCAGCGTTTTCCCTCCAAGGTCCCTGAGTGCCTCCAGACACCTGTGGGCCGGCTGAGCAACGTCGAGGTCCATTGGTTGATTCCCTCGGAGGACCCCCGTGCGTGCCGAGTCCTGGGCAACCACACACTGCGTGTTCCTTGAGGAGCGCTACCTCTCCAGAGCCCTCGAACGCCCTTCGGGACAACATGGCTGGTGGGTGCGAGGTGCCCAGGAAGACTCTGTCACGGCCCTTGTGTGAGCTGCCATGAGAGAACGCTGTGCTTGCCACACTGCGAGGCCCGCCCTCGTGCCTGAAGTCACTCTGCTCGGGGAGAAAGTCAGCACCTTAGCGTGCTGTGTGGCTCCCGGCACACCCAGCATGAAGCCATGCCTGGAAGTAAGGCCCTGGTTTGCCGTGCAGAAGCGGAGGCGTGCTGCACTTTCCAGGAGGCGGTGGCCTCTGCTCTGCATACCTTGAACGGCAGCACAGCCTTCTGGACACCTGGGAGGCTAGCCGGGGCGCCCTGTTCCCGGCAGGAACACTGAGTAACCCCAGGCGCACCTGGCTCTGCTAAGCACCATCCAGGCCCGTAGCCCCTTAGAGCCCCTCTGTGCACGCCGAGCGTAGGGAAACGCACTGCCCTCTCTTTTGGAGCAGCTTGGTTTCCTCAGCACTCGCACACGTTCACGAACGCCGTTCTGCCACATCCCACATGGCGCGGAGGTCTTACGCGTTGCCCTAATCGGAGCTGCGCTCAGAGTAACCCTCGTCTTCGCATTCCATCCAGGACCTCCTGACTGAAGGCACCGTGCCTCCTAGAGGACGGCGGCTTGGGTTCTTACTGCAATTCAAGTCCTGTTCCTTCTTTGGCACTGCAGGCAGCCCCAGGCCCAGAGGAGCGGCTACGGCGTTCCTTGGTTGAGACAGTTCGCTGGATGCGGGACTCCCTCCTGCGATAAGTTGACTCGGGGAAGGAAACGCAGGGTAACCGGTGTCTCCTGGGACTCGTCAGAAACCACAGGGATGTACGCTGAGTGTGCCCATGAACACGGGGGCCTGCTGGAACTAGCCCTGCTTTCCCATTTTGAGGGCGGCCTTCATGCCTGCCTTGACGCTCCCTGACATTCCCGGCTCCCGACAGGCCAGTGAGCCCTGGAAGAGTGCTTCGGGGAAAATCATGAGTTTGCTCTCTCTAAACCAGGGGCTGCCGCGGCCGCGGTGGCGGTCCGCACGGCAGGCTCCAGAGCCAAAGGGAGCCTCAACGTGAGAACTGGCCTCCAGGTTAGGCCCTGAGTAGCCGTGCAGAAAGGGAGGCATGCAGCTCTTTCCGGGAGTTCTTAGTCGCTTTGCTTTCAAGGCAGTACACGCCCGGGGACTCCTAGGCCCCAGGGGCGTGCAGCGTTTTCCCTCCAAGGTCCCTGAGTGCCTCCAGACACCTGTGGGCCGGCTGAGCAACGTCGAGGTCCATTGGTTGATTCCCTCGGAGGACCCCCGTGCGTGCCGAGTCCTGGGCAACCACACACTGCGTGTTCCTTGAGGAGCGCTACCTCTCCAGAGCCCTCGAACGCCCTTCGGGACAACATGGCTGGTGGGTGCGAGGTGCCCAGGAAGACTCTGTCACGGCCCTTGTGTGAGCTGCCATGAGAGAACGCTGTGCTTGCCACACTGCGAGGCCCGCCCTCGTGCCTGAAGTCACTCTGCTCGGGGAGAAAGTCAGCACCTTAGCGTGCTGTGTGGCTCCCGGCACACCCAGCATGAAGCCATGCCTGGAAGTAAGGCCCTGGTTTGCCGTGCAGAAGCGGAGGCGTGCTGCACTTTCCAGGAGGCGGTGGCCTCTGCTCTGCATACCTTGAACGGCAGCACAGCCTTCTGGACACCTGGGAGGCTAGCCGGGGCGCCCTGTTCCCGGCAGGAACACTGAGTAACCCCAGGCGCACCTGGCTCTGCTAAGCACCATCCAGGCCCGTAGCCCCTTAGAGCCCCTCTGTGCACGCCGAGCGTAGGGAAACGCACTGCCCTCTCTTTTGGAGCAGCTTGGTTTCCTCAGCACTCGCACACGTTCACGAACGCCGTTCTGCCACATCCCACATGGCGCGGAGGTCTTACGCGTTGCCCTAATCGGAGCTGCGCTCAGAGTAACCCTCGTCTTCGCATTCCATCCAGGACCTCCTGACTGAAGGCACCGTGCCTCCTAGAGGACGGCGGCTTGGGTTCTTACTGCAATTCAAGTCCTGTTCCTTCTTTGGCACTGCAGGCAGCCCCAGGCCCAGAGGAGCGGCTACGGCGTTCCTTGGTTGAGACAGTTCGCTGGATGCGGGACTCCCTCCTGCGATAAGTTGACTCGGGGAAGGAAACGCAGGGTAACCGGTGTCTCCTGGGACTCGTCAGAAACCACAGGGATGTACGCTGAGTGTGCCCATGAACACGGGGGCCTGCTGGAACTAGCCCTGCTTTCCCATTTTGAGGGCGGCCTTCATGCCTGCCTTGACGCTCCCTGACATTCCCGGCTCCCGACAGGCCAGTGAGCCCTGGAAGAGTGCTTCGGGGAAAATCATGAGTTTGCTCTCTCTAAACCAGGGGCTGCCGCGGCCGCGGTGGCGGTCCGCACGGCAGGCTCCAGAGCCAAAGGGAGCCTCAACGTGAGAACTGGCCTCCAGGTTAGGCCCTGAGTAGCCGTGCAGAAAGGGAGGCATGCAGCTCTTTCCGGGAGTTCTTAGTCGCTTTGCTTTCAAGGCAGTACACGCCCGGGGACTCCTAGGCCCCAGGGGCGTGCAGCGTTTTCCCTCCAAGGTCCCTGAGTGCCTCCAGACACCTGTGGGCCGGCTGAGCAACGTCGAGGTCCATTGGTTGATTCCCTCGGAGGACCCCCGTGCGTGCCGAGTGCTGGGCAACCACACACTGCGCGTTCCTTGAGGAGCGCTACATCTCCAGAGCCCTCGAACGCCCTTCGGGACAACATGGCTGGTGGGTGCGAGGTGCCCAGGAAGACTCTGTCACGGCCCTTGTGTGAGCTGCCATGAGAGAACGCTGTGCTTGCAACACTGCGAGGCCCGCCCTCGTGCCTGAAGTCACTCTGCTCGAGGAGAAAGTCAGCACCTTAGCGTGCTGTGTGGCTCCCGGCACACCCCGCATGAAGCCATGCCTGGAAGTAAGGCCCTGGTTTGCCGTGCAGAAGCGGAGGCGTGCTGCACTTTCCAGGAGGCGGTGGCCTCTGCTCTGCATACCTTGAACGGCAGCACAGCCTTCTGGACACCTGGGAGGCTAGCCGGGGCGCCCTGTTCCCGGCAGGAACACTGAGTAACCCCAGGCGCACCTGGCTCTGCTAAGCACCATCCAGGCCCGTAGCCCCTTAGAGCCCCTCTGTGCACGCCGAGCGTAGGGAAACGCACTGCCCTCTCTTTTGGAGCAGCTTGGTTTCCTCAGCACTCGCACACGTTCACGAACGCCGTTCTGCCACATCCCACATGGCGCGGAGGTCTTACGCGTTGCCCTAATCGGAGCTGCGCTCAGAGTAACCCTCGTCTTCGCATTCCATCCAGGACCTCCTGACTGAAGGCACCGTGCCTCCTAGAGGACGGCGGCTTGGGTTCTTACTGCAATTCAAGTCCTGTTCCTTCTTTGGCACTGCAGGCAGCCCCAGGCCCAGAGGAGCGGCTACGGCGTTCCTTGGTTGAGACAGTTCGCTGGATGCGGGACTCCCTCCTGCGATAAGTTGACTCGGGGAAGGAAACGCAGGGTAACCGGTGTCTCCTGGGACTCGTCAGAAACCACAGGGATGTACGCTGAGTGTGCCCATGAACACGGGGGCCTGCTGGAACTAGCCCTGCTTTCCCATTTTGAGGGCGGCATTCATGCCTGCCTTGACGCTCCCTGACATTCCCGGCTCCCGACAGGCCAGTGAGCCCTGGAAGAGTGCTTCGGGGAAAATCATGAGTTTGCTCTCTCTAAACCAGGGGCTGCCGCGGCCGCGGTGGCGGTCCGCACGGCAGGCTCCAGAGCCAAAGGGAGCCTCAACGTGAGAACTGGCCTCCAGGTTAGGCCCTGAGTAGCCGTGCAGAAAGGGAGGCATGCAGCTCTTTCCGGGAGTTCTTAGTCGCTTTGCTTTCAAGGCAGTACACGCCCGGGGACTCCTAGGCCCCAGGGGCGTGCAGCGTTTTCCCTCCAAGGTCCCTGAGTGCCTCCAGACACCTGTGGGCCGGCTGAGCAACGTCGAGGTCCATTGGTTGATTCCCTCGGAGGACCCCCGTGCGTGCCGAGTCCTGGGCAACCACACACTGCGTGTTCCTTGAGGAGCGCTACCTCTCCAGAGCCCTCGAACGCCCTTCGGGACAACATGGCTGGTGGGTGCGAGGTGCCCAGGAAGACTCTGTCACGGCCCTTGTGTGAGCTGCCATGAGAGAACGCTGTGCTTGCCACACTGCGAGGCCCGCCCTCGTGCCTGAAGTCACTCTGCTCGGGGAGAAAGTCAGCACCTTAGCGTGCTGTGTGGCTCCCGGCACACCCAGCATGAAGCCATGCCTGGAAGTAAGGCCCTGGTTTGCCGTGCAGAAGCGGAGGCGTGCTGCACTTTCCAGGAGGCGGTGGCCTCTGCTCTGCATACCTTGAACGGCAGCACAGCCTTCTGGACACCTGGGAGGCTAGCCGGGGCGCCCTGTTCCCGGCAGGAACACTGAGTAACCCCAGGCGCACCTGGCTCTGCTAAGCACCATCCAGGCCCGTAGCCCCTTAGAGCCCCTCTGTGCACGCCGAGCGTAGGGAAACGCACTGCCCTCTCTTTTGGAGCAGCTTGGTTTCCTCAGCACTCGCACACGTTCACGAACGCCGTTCTGCCACATCCCACATGGCGCGGAGGTCTTACGCGTTGCCCTAATCGGAGCTGCGCTCAGAGTAACCCTCGTCTTCGCATTCCATCCAGGACCTCCTGACTGAAGGCACCGTGCCTCCTAGAGGACGGCGGCTTGGGTTCTTACTGCAATTCAAGTCCTGTTCCTTCTTTGGCACTGCAGGCAGCCCCAGGCCCAGAGGAGCGGCTACGGCGTTCCTTGGTTGAGACAGTTCGCTGGATGCGGGACTCCCTCCTGCGATAAGTTGACTCGGGGAAGGAAACGCAGGGTAACCGGTGTCTCCTGGGACTCGTCAGAAACCACAGGGATGTACGCTGAGTGTGCCCATGAACACGGGGGCCTGCTGGAACTAGCCCTGCTTTCCCATTTTGAGGGCGGCCTTCATGCCTGCCTTGACGCTCCCTGACATTCCCGGCTCCCGACAGGCCAGTGAGCCCTGGAAGAGTGCTTCGGGGAAAATCATGAGTTTGCTCTCTCTAAACCAGGGGCTGCCGCGGCCGCGGTGGCGGTCCGCACGGCAGGCTCCAGAGCCAAAGGGAGCCTCAACGTGAGAACTGGCCTCCAGGTTAGGCCCTGAGTAGCCGTGCAGAAAGGGAGGCATGCAGCTCTTTCCGGGAGTTCTTAGTCGCTTTGCTTTCAAGGCAGTACACGCCCGGGGACTCCTAGGCCCCAGGGGCGTGCAGCGTTTTCCCTCCAAGGTCCCTGAGTGCCTCCAGACACCTGTGGGCCGGCTGAGCAACGTCGAGGTCCATTGGTTGATTCCCTCGGAGGACCCCCGTGCGTGCCGAGTGCTGGGCAACCACACACTGCGCGTTCCTTGAGGAGCGCTACATCTCCAGAGCCCTCGAACGCCCTTCGGGACAACATGGCTGGTGGGTGCGAGGTGCCCAGGAAGACTCTGTCACGGCCCTTGTGTGAGCTGCCATGAGAGAACGCTGTGCTTGCAACACTGCGAGGCCCGCCCTCGTGCCTGAAGTCACTCTGCTCGAGGAGAAAGTCAGCACCTTAGCGTGCTGTGTGGCTCCCGGCACACCCCGCATGAAGCCATGCCTGGAAGTAAGGCCCTGGTTTGCCGTGCAGAAGCGGAGGCGTGCTGCACTTTCCAGGAGGCGGTGGCCTCTGCTCTGCATACCTTGAACGGCAGCACAGCCTTCTGGACACCTGGGAGGCTAGCCGGGGCGCCCTGTTCCCGGCAGGAACACTGAGTAACCCCAGGCGCACCTGGCTCTGCTAAGCACCATCCAGGCCCGTAGCCCCTTAGAGCCCCTCTGTGCACGCCGAGCGTAGGGAAACGCACTGCCCTCTCTTTTGGAGCAGCTTGGTTTCCTCAGCACTCGCACACGTTCACGAACGCCGTTCTGCCACATCCCACATGGCATGGCGCGGAGGTCTTACGCGTTTGCCCTAATCGAGCTGCGCTCAGAGTAACCCTCGTCTTCGCATTCCATCCAGGACCTCCTGACTGAAGGCACCGTGCCTCCTAGAGGACGGCGGCTTGGGTTCTTACTGCAATTCAAGTCCTGTTCCTTCTTTGGCACTGCAGGCAGCCCCAGGCCCAGAGGAGCGGCTACGGCGTTCCTTGGTTGAGACAGTTCGCTGGATGCGGGACTCCCTCCTGCGATAAGTTGACTCGGGGAAGGAAACGCAGGGTAACCGGTGTCTCCTGGGACTCGTCAGAAACCACAGGGATGTACGCTGAGTGTGCCCATGAACACGGGGGCCTGCTGGAACTAGCCCTGCTTTCCCATTTTGAGGGCGGCATTCATGCCTGCCTTGACGCTCCCTGACATTCCCGGCTCCCGACAGGCAGTGAGCCCTGGAAGAGTGCTTCGGGGAAAATCATGAGTTTGCTCTCTCTAAACCAGGGGCTGCCGCGGCCGCGGTGGCGTCCGCACGGCAGGCTCCAGAGCCAAAGGGAGCCTCAACGTGAGAACTGGCCTCCAGGTTAGGCCCTGAGTAGCCGTGCAGAAAGGGAGGCATGCAGCTCTTTCCGGGAGTTCTTAGTCGCTTTGCTTTCAAGGCAGTACACGCCCGGGGACTCCTTGGCCCCAGGGGCGTGCAGCGTTTTCCCTCCAAGGTCCCTGAGTGCCTCCAGACACCTGTGGGCCGGCTGAGCAACGTCGAGGTCCATTGGTTGATTCCCTCGGAGGACCCCCGTGCGTGCCGAGTCCTGGGCAACCACACACTGCGTGTTCCTTGAGGAGCGCTACCTCTCCAGAGCCCTCGAACGCCCTTCGGGACAACATGGCTGGTGGGTGCGAGGTGCCCAGGAAGACTCTGTCACGGCCCTTGTGTGAGCTGCCATGAGAGAACGCTGTGCTTGCCACACTGCGAGGCCCGCCCTCGTGCCTGAAGTCACTCTGCTCGGGGAGAAAGTCAGCACTTAGCGTGCTGTGTGGCTCCCGGCACACCCAGCATGAAGCCATGCCTGGAAGTAAGGCCCTGGTTTGCCGTGCAGAAGCGGAGGCGTGCTGCACTTTCCAGGAGGCGGTGGCCTCTGCTCTGCATACCTTGAACGGCAGCACAGCCTTCTGGACACCTGGGAGGCTAGCCGGGGCGCCCTGTTCCCGGCAGGAACACTGAGTAACCCCAGGCGCACCTGCTCTGCTAAGCACCATCCAGGCCCGTAGCCCCTTAGAGCCCTCTGTGCACGCCGAGCGTAGGGAAACGCACTGCCCTCTCTTTTGGAGCAGCTTGGTTTCCTCAGCACTCGCACACGTTCACGAACGCCGTTTCTGCCACATCCCACATGGCGCGGAGGTCTTAGCGTTGCCCTAATCGGAGCTGCGCTCAGAGTAACCCTCGTCTTCGCATTCCATCCAGGACCTCCTGACTGAAGGCACCGTGCCTCCTAGAGGACGGCGGCTTGGGTTCTTACTGCAATTCAAGTCCTGTTCCTTCTTTGGCACTGCAGGCAGCCCCAGGCCCAGAGGAGCGGCTACGGCGTTCCTTGGTTGAGACAGTTCGCTGGATGCGGGACTCCCTCCTGCGATAAGTTGACTCGGGGAAGGAAACGCAGGGTAACCGGTGTCTCCTGGGACTCGTCAGAAACCACAGGGATGTACGCTGAGTGTGCCCATGAACACGGGGGCCTGCTGGAACTAGCCCTGCTTTCCCATTTTGAGGGCGGCCTTCATGCCTGCCTTGACGCTCCCTGACATTCCCGGCTCCCGACAGGCCAGTGAGCCCTGGAAGAGTGCTTCGGGGAAAATCATGAGTTTGCTCTCTCTAAACCAGGGGCTGCCGCGGCCGCGGTGGCGGTCCGCACGGCAGGCTCCAGAGCCAAAGGGAGCCTCAACGTGAGAACTGGCCTCCAGGTTAGGCCCTGAGTAGCCGTGCAGAAAGGGAGGCATGCAGCTCTTTCCGGGAGTTCTTAGTCGCTTTGCTTTCAAGGCAGTACACGCCCGGGGACTCCTAGGCCCCAGGGGCGTGCAGCGTTTTCCCTCCAAGGTCCCTGAGTGCCTCCAGACACCTGTGGGCCGGCTGAGCAACGTCGAGGTCCATTGGTTGATTCCCTCGGAGGACCCCCGTGCGTGCCGAGTGCTGGGCAACCACACACTGCGCGTTCCTTGAGGAGCGCTACCTCTCCAGAGCCCTCGAACGCCCTTCGGGACAACATGGCTGGTGGGTGCGAGGTGCCCAGGAAGACTCTGTCACGGCCCTTGTGTGAGCTGCCATGAGAGAACGCTGTGCTTGCAACACTGCGAGGCCCGCCCTCGTGCCTGAAGTCACTCTGCTCGAGGAGAAAGTCAGCACCTTAGCGTGCTGTGTGGCTCCCGGCACACCCAGCATGAAGCCATGCCTGGAAGTAAGGCCCTGGTTTGCCGTGCAGAAGCGGAGGCGTGCTGCACTTTCCAGGAGGCGGTGGCCTCTGCTCTGCATACCTTGAACGGCAGCACAGCCTTCTGGACACCTGGGAGGCTAGCCGGGGCGCCCTGTTCCCGGCAGGAACACTGAGTAACCCCAGGCGCACCTGGCTCTGCTAAGCACCATCCAGGCCCGTAGCCCCTTAGAGCCCCTCTGTGCACGCCGAGCGTAGGGAAACGCACTGCCCTCTCTTTTGGAGCAGCTTGGTTTCCTCAGCACTCGCACACGTTCACGAACGCCGTTCTGCCACATCCCACATGGCGCGGAGGTCTTACGCGTTGCCCTAATCGGAGCTGCGCTCAGAGTAACCCTCGTCTTCGCATTCCATCCAGGACCTCCTGACTGAAGGCACCGTGCCTCCTAGAGGACGGCGGCTTGGGTTCTTACTGCAATTCAAGTCCTGTTCCTTCTTTGGCACTGCAGGCAGCCCCAGGCCCAGAGGAGCGGCTACGGCGTTCCTTGGTTGAGACAGTTCGCTGGATGCGGGACTCCCTCCTGCGATAAGTTGACTCGGGGAAGGAAACGCAGGGTAACCGGTGTCTCCTGGGACTCGTCAGAAACCACAGGGATGTACGCTGAGTGTGCCCATGAACACGGGGGCCTGCTGGAACTAGCCCTGCTTTCCCATTTTGAGGGCGGCCTTCATGCCTGCCTTGACGCTCCCTGACATTCCCGGCTCCCGACAGGCCAGTGAGCCCTGGAAGAGTGCTTCGGGGAAAATCATGAGTTTGCTCTCTCTAAACCAGGGGCTGCCGCGGCCGCGGTGGCGGTCCGCACGGCAGGCTCCAGAGCCAAAGGGAGCCTCAACGTGAGAACTGGCCTCCAGGTTAGGCCCTGAGTAGCCGTGCAGAAAGGGAGGCATGCAGCTCTTTCCGGGAGTTCTTAGTCGCTTTGCTTTCAAGGCAGTACACGCCCGGGGACTCCTAGGCCCCAGGGGCGTGCAGCGTTTTCCCTCCAAGGTCCCTGAGTGCCTCCAGACACCTGTGGGCCGGCTGAGCAACGTCGAGGTCCATTGGTTGATTCCCTCGGAGGACCCCCGTGCGTGCCGAGTGCTGGGCAACCACACACTGCGCGTTCCTTGAGGAGCGCTACCTCTCCAGAGCCCTCGAACGCCCTTCGGGACAACATGGCTGGTGGGTGCGAGGTGCCCAGGAAGACTCTGTCACGGCCCTTGTGTGAGCTGCCATGAGAGAACGCTGTGCTTGCAACACTGCGAGGCCCGCCCTCGTGCCTGAAGTCACTCTGCTCGAGGAGAAAGTCAGCACCTTAGCGTGCTGTGTGGCTCCCGGCACACCCCGCATGAAGCCATGCCTGGAAGTAAGGCCCTGGTTTGCCGTGCAGAAGCGGAGGCGTGCTGCACTTTCCAGGAGGCGGTGGCCTCTGCTCTGCATACCTTGAACGGCAGCACAGCCTTCTGGACACCTGGGAGGCTAGCCGGGGCGCCCTGTTCCCGGCAGGAACACTGAGTAACCAACCCCAGGCGCACCTGGCTCTGCTAAGCACCATCCAGGCCCGTAGCCCCTTAGAGCCCCTCTGTGCACGCCGAGCGTAGGGAAACGCGCTGCCCTCTCTTTTGGAGCAGCTTGGTTTCCTCAGCACTCGCACACGTTCACGAACGCCGTTCTGCCACATCCCACATGGCGCGGAGGTCTTACGCGTTGCCCTAATCGGAGCTGCGCTCAGAGTAACCCTCGTCTTCGCATTCCATCCAGGACCTCCTGACTGAAGGCACCGTGCCTCCTAGAGGACGGCGGCTTGGGTTCTTACTGCAATTCAAGTCCTGTTCCTTCTTTGGCACTGCAGGCAGCCCCAGGCCCAGAGGAGCGGCTACGGCGTTCCTTGGTTGAGACAGTTCGCTGGATGCGGGACTCCCTCCTGCGATAAGTTGACTCGGGGAAGGAAACGCAGGGTAACCGGTGTCTCCTGGGACTCGTCAGAAACCACAGGGATGTACGCTGAGTGTGCCCATGAACACGGGGGCCTGCTGGAACTAGCCCTGCTTTCCCATTTTGAGGGCGGCCTTCATGCCTGCCTTGACGCTCCCTGACATTCCCGGCTCCCGACAGGCCAGTGAGCCCTGGAAGAGTGCTTCGGGGAAAATCATGAGTTTGCTCTCTCTAAACCAGGGGCTGCCGCGGCCGCGGTGGCGGTCCGCACGGCAGGCTCCAGAGCCAAAGGGAGCCTCAACGTGAGAACTGGCCTCCAGGTTAGGCCCTGAGTAGCCGTGCAGAAAGGGAGGCATGCAGCTCTTTCCGGGAGTTCTTAGTCGCTTTGCTTTCAAGGCAGTACACGCCCGGGGACTCCTAGGCCCCAGGGGCGTGCAGCGTTTTCCCTCCAAGGTCCCTGAGTGCCTCCAGACACCTGTGGGCCGGCTGAGCAACGTCGAGGTCCATTGGTTGATTCCCTCGGAGGACCCCCGTGCGTGCCGAGTGCTGGGCAACCACACACTGCGCGTTCCTTGAGGAGCGCTACCTCTCCAGAGCCCTCGAACGCCCTTCGGGACAACATGGCTGGTGGGTGCGAGGTGCCCAGGAAGACTCTGTCACGGCCCTTGTGTGAGCTGCCATGAGAGAACGCTGTGCTTGCAACACTGCGAGGCCCGCCCTCGTGCCTGAAGTCACTCTGCTCGAGGAGAAAGTCAGCACCTTAGCGTGCTGTGTGGCTCCCGGCACACCCAGCATGAAGCCATGCCTGGAAGTAAGGCCCTGGTTTGCCGTGCAGAAGCGGAGGCGTGCTGCACTTTCCAGGAGGCGGTGGCCTCTGCTCTGCATACCTTGAACGGCAGCACAGCCTTCTGGACACCTGGGAGGCTAGCCGGGGCGCCCTGTTCCCGGCAGGAACACTGAGTAACCAACCCCAGGCGCACCTGGCTCTGCTAAGCACCATCCAGGCCCGTAGCCCCTTAGAGCCCCTCTGTGCACGCCGAGCGTAGGGAAACGCACTGCCCTCTCTTTTGGAGCAGCTTGGTTTCCTCAGCACTCGCACACGTTCACGAACGCCGTTCTGCCACATCCTACATGGCGCGGAGGTCTTACGCGTTGCCCTAATCGGAGCTGCGCTCAGAGTAACCCTCGTCTTCGCATTCCATCCAGGACCTCCTGACTGAAGGCACCGTGCCTCCTAGAGGACGGCGGCTTGGGTTCTTACTGCAATTCAAGTCCTGTTCCTTCTTTGGCACTGCAGGCAGCCCCAGGCCCAGAGGAGCGGCTACGGCGTTCCTTGGTTGAGACAGTTCGCTGGATGCGGGACTCCCTCCTGCGATAAGTTGACTCGGGGAAGGAAACGCAGGGTAACCGGTGTCTCCTGGGACTCGTCAGAAACCACAGGGATGTACGCTGAGTGTGCCCATGAACACGGGGGCCTGCTGGAACTAGCCCTGCTTTCCCATTTTGAGGGCGGCCTTCATGCCTGCCTTGACGCTCCCTGACATTCCCGGCTCCCGACAGGCCAGTGAGCCCTGGAAGAGTGCTTCGGGGAAAATCATGAGTTTGCTCTCTCTAAACCAGGGGCTGCCGCGGCCGCGGTGGCGGTCCGCACGGCAGGCTCCAGAGCCAAAGGGAGCCTCAACGTGAGAACTGGCCTCCAGGTTAGGCCCTGAGTAGCCGTGCAGAAAGGGAGGCATGCAGCTCTTTCCGGGAGTTCTTAGTCGCTTTGCTTTCAAGGCAGTACACGCCCGGGGACTCCTAGGCCCCACGGGCGTGCAGCGTTTTCCCTCCAAGGTCCCTGAGTGCCTCCAGACACCTGTGGGCCGGCTGAGCAACGTCGAGGTCCATTGGTTGATTCCCTCGGAGGACCCCCGTGCGTGCCGAGTCCTGGGCAACCACACACTGCGTGTTCCTTGAGGAGCGCTACCTCTCCAGAGCCCTCGAACGCCCTTCGGGACAACATGGCTGGTGGGTGCGAGGTGCCCAGGAAGACTCTGTCACGGCCCTTGTGTGAGCTGCCATGAGAGAACGCTGTGCTTGCCACACTGCGAGGCCCGCCCTCGTGCCTGAAGTCACTCTGCTCGGGGAGAAAGTCAGCACCTTAGCGTGCTGTGTGGCTCCCGGCACACCCAGCATGAAGCCATGCCTGGAAGTAAGGCCCTGGTTTGCCGTGCAGAAGCGGAGGCGTGCTGCACTTTCCAGGAGGCGGTGGCCTCTGCTCTGCATACCTTGAACGGCAGCACAGCCTTCTGGACACCTGGGAGGCTAGCCGGGGCGCCCTGTTCCCGGCAGGAACACTGAGTAACCCCAGGCGCACCTGGCTCTGCTAAGCACCATCCAGGCCCGTAGCCCCTTAGAGCCCCTCTGTGCACGCCGAGCGTAGGGAAACGCACTGCCCTCTCTTTTGGAGCAGCTTGGTTTCCTCAGCACTCGCACACGTTCACGAACGCCGTTCTGCCACATCCCACATGGCGCGGAGGTCTTACGCGTTGCCCTAATCGGAGCTGCGCTCAGAGTAACCCTCGTCTTCGCATTCCATCCAGGACCTCCTGACTGAAGGCACCGTGCCTCCTAGAGGACGGCGGCTTGGGTTCTTACTGCAATTCAAGTCCTGTTCCTTCTTTGGCACTGCAGGCAGCCCCAGGCCCAGAGGAGCGGCTACGGCGTTCCTTGGTTGAGACAGTTCGCTGGATGCGGGACTCCCTCCTGCGATAAGTTGACTCGGGGAAGGAAACGCAGGGTAACCGGTGTCTCCTGGGACTCGTCAGAAACCACAGGGATGTACGCTGAGTGTGCCCATGAACACGGGGGCCTGCTGGAACTAGCCCTGCTTTCCCATTTTGAGGGCGGCCTTCATGCCTGCCTTGACGCTCCCTGACATTCCCGGCTCCCGACAGGCCAGTGAGCCCTGGAAGAGTGCTTCGGGGAAAATCATGAGTTTGCTCTCTCTAAACCAGGGGCTGCCGCGGCCGCGGTGGCGGTCCGCACGGCAGGCTCCAGAGCCAAAGGGAGCCTCAACGTGAGAACTGGCCTCCAGGTTAGGCCCTGAGTAGCCGTGCAGAAAGGGAGGCATGCAGCTCTTTCCGGGAGTTCTTAGTCGCTTTGCTTTCAAGGCAGTACACGCCCGGGGACTCCTAGGCCCCAGGGGCGTGCAGCGTTTTCCCTCCAAGGTCCCTGAGTGCCTCCAGACACCTGTGGGCCGGCTGAGCAACGTCGAGGTCCATTGGTTGATTCCCTCGGAGGACCCCCGTGCGTGCCGAGTGCTGGGCAACCACACACTGCGCGTTCCTTGAGGAGCGCTACATCTCCAGAGCCCTCGAACGCCCTTCGGGACAACATGGCTGGTGGGTGCGAGGTGCCCAGGAAGACTCTGTCACGGCCCTTGTGTGAGCTGCCATGAGAGAACGCTGTGCTTGCAACACTGCGAGGCCCGCCCTCGTGCCTGAAGTCACTCTGCTCGAGGAGAAAGTCAGCACCTTAGCGTGCTGTGTGGCTCCCGGCACACCCAGCATGAAGCCATGCCTGGAAGTAAGGCCCTGGTTTGCCGTGCAGAAGCGGAGGCGTGCTGCACTTTCCAGGAGGCGGTGGCCTCTGCTCTGCATACCTTGAACGGCAGCACAGCCTTCTGGACACCTGGGAGGCTAGCCGGGGCGCCCTGTTCCCGGCAGGAACACTGAGTAACCAACCCCAGGCGCACCTGGCTCTGCTAAGCACCATCCAGGCCCGTAGCCCCTTAGAGCCCCTCTGTGCACGCCGAGCGTAGGGAAACGCACTGCCCTCTCTTTTGGAGCAGCTTGGTTTCCTCAGCACTCGCACACGTTCACGAACGCCGTTCTGCCACATCCCACATGGCGCGGAGGTCTTACGCGTTGCCCTAATCGGAGCTGCGCTCAGAGTAACCCTCGTCTTCGCATTCCATCCAGGACCTCCTGACTGAAGGCACCGTGCCTCCTAGAGGACGGCGGCTTGGGTTCTTACTGCAATTCAAGTCCTGTTCCTTCTTTGGCACTGCAGGCAGCCCCAGGCCCAGAGGAGCGGCTACGGCGTTCCTTGGTTGAGACAGTTCGCTGGATGCGGGACTCCCTCCTGCGATAAGTTGACTCGGGGAAGGAAACGCAGGGTAACCGGTGTCTCCTGGGACTCGTCAGAAACCACAGGGATGTACGCTGAGTGTGCCCATGAACACGGGGGCCTGCTGGAACTAGCCCTGCTTTCCCATTTTGAGGGCGGCCTTCATGCCTGCCTTGACGCTCCCTGACATTCCCGGCTCCCGACAGGCCAGTGAGCCCTGGAAGAGTGCTTCGGGGAAAATCATGTTTGCTCTCTCTAAACCAGGGGCTGCCACGGCCGCGGTGGCGGTCCGCACGGCAGGCTCCAGAGCGAAAGGGAGCCTCAACGTGAGAACTGGCCTCCAGGTTAGGCCCTGAGTAGCCGTGCAGAAAGGGAGGCATGCAGCTCTTTCCGGGAGTTCTTAGTCGCTTTGCTTTCAAGGCAGTACACGCCCGGGGACTCCTAGGCCCCACGGGCGTGCAGCGTTTTCCCTCCAAGGTCCCTGAGTGCCTCCAGACACCTGTGGGCCGGCTGAGCAACGTCGAGGTCCATTGGTTGATTCCCTCGGAGGACCCCCGTGCGTGCCGAGTGCTGGGCAACCACACACTGCGCGTTCCTTGAGGAGCGCTACATCTCCAGAGCCCTCGAACGCCCTTCGGGACAACATGGCTGGTGGGTGCGAGGTGCCCAGGAAGACTCTGTCACGGCCCTTGTGTGAGCTGCCATGAGAGAACGCTGTGCTTGCAACACTGCGAGGCCCGCCCTCGTGCCTGAAGTCACTCTGCTCGAGGAGAAAGTCAGCACCTTAGCGTGCTGTGTGGCTCCCGGCACACCCCGCATGAAGCCATGCCTGGAAGTAAGGCCCTGGTTTGCCGTGCAGAAGCGGAGGCGTGCTGCACTTTCCAGGAGGCGGTGGCCTCTGCTCTGCATACCTTGAACGGCAGCACAGCCTTCTGGACACCTGGGAGGCTAGCCGGGGCGCCCTGTTCCCGGCAGGAACACTGAGTAACCCCAGGCGCACCTGGCTCTGCTAAGCACCATCCAGGCCCGTAGCCCCTTAGAGCCCCTCTGTGCACGCCGAGCGTAGGGAAACGCACTGCCCTCTCTTTTGGAGCAGCTTGGTTTCCTCAGCACTCGCACACGTTCACGAACGCCGTTCTGCCACATCCCACATGGCGCGGAGGTCTTACGCGTTGCCCTAATCGGAGCTGCGCTCAGAGTAACCCTCGTCTTCGCATTCCATCCAGGACCTCCTGACTGAAGGCACCGTGCCTCCTAGAGGACGGCGGCTTGGGTTCTTACTGCAATTCAAGTCCTGTTCCTTCTTTGGCACTGCAGGCAGCCCCAGGCCCAGAGGAGCGGCTACGGCGTTCCTTGGTTGAGACAGTTCGCTGGATGCGGGACTCCCTCCTGCGATAAGTTGACTCGGGGAAGGAAACGCAGGGTAACCGGTGTCTCCTGGGACTCGTCAGAAACCACAGGGATGTACGCTGAGTGTGCCCATGAACACGGGGGCCTGCTGGAACTAGCCCTGCTTTCCCATTTTGAGGGCGGCCTTCATGCCTGCCTTGACGCTCCCTGACATTCCCGGCTCCCGACAGGCCAGTGAGCCCTGGAAGAGTGCTTCGGGGAAAATCATGAGTTTGCTCTCTCTAAACCAGGGGCTGCCGCGGCCGCGGTGGCGGTCCGCACGGCAGGCTCCAGAGCCAAAGGGAGCCTCAACGTGAGAACTGGCCTCCAGGTTAGGCCCTGAGTAGCCGTGCAGAAAGGGAGGCATGCAGCTCTTTCCAGGAGTTCTTAGTCGCTTTGCTTTCAAGGCAGTACACGCCCGGGGACTCCTAGGCCCCAGGGGCGTGCAGCGTTTTCCCTCCAAGGTCCCTGAGTGCCTCCAGACACCTGTGGGCCGGCTGAGCAACGTCAAGGTCCATTGGTTGATTCCCTCGGAGGACCCCCGTGCGTGCCGAGTGCTGGGCAACCACACACTGCGCGTTCCTTGAGGAGCGCTACCTCTCCAGAGCCCTCGAACGCCCTTCGGGACAACATGGCTGGTGGGTGCGAGGTGCCCAGGAAGACTCTGTCACGGCCCTTGTGTGAGCTGCCATGAGAGAACGCTGTGCTTGCAACACTGCGAGGCCCGCCCTCGTGCCTGAAGTCACTCTGCTCGAGGAGAAAGTCAGCACCTTAGCGTGCTGTGTGGCTCCCGGCACACCCCGCATGAAGCCATGCCTGGAAGTAAGGCCCTGGTTTGCCGTGCAGAAGCGGAGGCGTGCTGCACTTTCCAGGAGGCGGTGGCCTCTGCTCTGCATACCTTGAACGGCAGCACAGCCTTCTGGACACCTGGGAGGCTAGCCGGGGCGCCCTGTTCCCGGCAGGAACACTGAGTAACCCCAGGCGCACCTGGCTCTGCTAAGCACCATCCAGGCCCGTAGCCCCTTAGAGCCCCTCTGTGCACGCCGAGCGTAGGGAAACGCACTGCCCTCTCTTTTGGAGCAGCTTGGTTTCCTCAGCACTCGCACACGTTCACGAACGCCGTTCTGCCACATCCCACATGGCGCGGAGGTCTTACGCGTTGCCCTAATCGGAGCTGCGCTCAGAGTAACCCTCGTCTTCGCATTCCATCCAGGACCTCCTGACTGAAGGCACCGTGCCTCCTAGAGGACGGCGGCTTGGGTTCTTACTGCAATTCAAGTCCTGTTCCTTCTTTGGCACTGCAGGCAGCCCCAGGCCCAGAGGAGCGGCTACGGCGTTCCTTGGTTGAGACAGTTCGCTGGATGCGGGACTCCCTCCTGCGATAAGTTGACTCGGGGAAGGAAACGCAGGGTAACCGGTGTCTCCTGGGACTCGTCAGAAACCACAGGGATGTACGCTGAGTGTGCCCATGAACACGGGGGCCTGCTGGAACTAGCCCTGCTTTCCCATTTTGAGGGCGGCCTTCATGCCTGCCTTGACGCTCCCTGACATTCCCGGCTCCCGACAGGCCAGTGAGCCCTGGAAGAGTGCTTCGGGGAAAATCATGAGTTTGCTCTCTCTAAACCAGGGGCTGCCGCGGCCGCGGTGGCGGTCCGCACGGCAGGCTCCAGAGCCAAAGGGAGCCTCAACGTGAGAACTGGCCTCCAGGTTAGGCCCTGAGTAGCCGTGCAGAAAGGGAGGCATGCAGCTCTTTCCGGGAGTTCTTAGTCGCTTTGCTTTCAAGGCAGTACACGCCCGGGGACTCCTAGGCCCCAGGGGCGTGCAGCGTTTTCCCTCCAAGGTCCCTGAGTGCCTCCAGACACCTGTGGGCCGGCTGAGCAACGTCGAGGTCCATTGGTTGATTCCCTCGGAGGACCCCCGTGCGTGCCGAGTGCTGGGCAACCACACACTGCGCGTTCCTTGAGGAGCGCTACCTCTCCAGAGCCCTCGAACGCCCTTCGGGACAACATGGCTGGTGGGTGCGAGGTGCCCAGGAAGACTCTGTCACGGCCCTTGTGTGAGCTGCCATGAGAGAACGCTGTGCTTGCAACACTGCGAGGCCCGCCCTCGTGCCTGAAGTCACTCTGCTCGAGGAGAAAGTCAGCACCTTAGCGTGCTGTGTGGCTCCCGGCACACCCAGCATGAAGCCATGCCTGGAAGTAAGGCCCTGGTTTGCCGTGCAGAAGCGGAGGCGTGCTGCACTTTCCAGGAGGCGGTGGCCTCTGCTCTGCATACCTTGAACGGCAGCACAGCCTTCTGGACACCTGGGAGGCTAGCCGGGGCGCCCTGTTCCCGGCAGGAACACTGAGTAACCCCAGGCGCACCTGGCTCTGCTAAGCACCATCCAGGCCCGTAGCCCCTTAGAGCCCCTCTGTGCACGCCGAGCGTAGGGAAACGCACTGCCCTCTCTTTTGGAGCAGCTTGGTTTCCTCAGCACTCGCACACGTTCACGAACGCCGTTCTGCCACATCCCACATGGCGCGGAGGTCTTACGCGTTGCCCTAATCGGAGCTGCGCTCAGAGTAACCCTCGTCTTCGCATTCCATCCAGGACCTCCTGACTGAAGGCACCGTGCCTCCTAGAGGACGGCGGCTTGGGTTCTTACTGCAATTCAAGTCCTGTTCCTTCTTTGGCACTGCAGGCAGCCCCAGGCCCAGAGGAGCGGCTACGGCGTTCCTTGGTTGAGACAGTTCGCTGGATGCGGGACTCCCTCCTGCGATAAGTTGACTCGGGGAAGGAAACGCAGGGTAACCGGTGTCTCCTGGGACTCGTCAGAAACCACAGGGATGTACGCTGAGTGTGCCCATGAACACGGGGGCCTGCTGGAACTAGCCCTGCTTTCCCATTTTGAGGGCGGCATTCATGCCTGCCTTGACGCTCCCTGACATTCCCGGCTCCCGACAGGCCAGTGAGCCCTGGAAGAGTGCTTCGGGGAAAATCATGAGTTTGCTCTCTCTAAACCAGGGGCTGCCGCGGCCGCGGTGGCAGTCCACACGGCAGGCTCCAGAGCCAAAGGGAGCCTCAACGTGAGAACTGGCCTCCAGGTTAGGCCCTGAGTAGCCGTGCAGAAAGGGAGGCATGCAGCTCTTTCCGGGAGTTCTTAGTCGCTTTGCTTTCAAGGCAGTACACGCCCGGGGACTCCTAGGCCCCAGGGGCGTGCAGCGTTTTCCCTCCAAGGTCCCTGAGTGCCTCCAGACACCTGTGGGCCGGCTGAGCAACGTCGAGGTCCATTGGTTGATTCCCTCGGAGGACCCCCGTGCGTGCCGAGTGCTGGGCAACCACACACTGCGCGTTCCTTGAGGAGCGCTACCTCTCCAGAGCCCTCGAACGCCCTTCGGGACAACATGGCTGGTGGGTGCGAGGTGCCCAGGAAGACTCTGTCACGGCCCTTGTGTGAGCTGCCATGAGAGAACGCTGTGCTTGCAACACTGCGAGGCCCGCCCTCGTGCCTGAAGTCACTCTGCTCGAGGAGAAAGTCAGCACCTTAGCGTGCTGTGTGGCTCCCGGCACACCCAGCATGAAGCCATGCCTGGAAGTAAGGCCCTGGTTTGCCGTGCAGAAGCGGAGGCGTGCTGCACTTTCCAGGAGGCGGTGGCCTCTGCTCTGCATACCTTGAACGGCAGCACAGCCTTCTGGACACCTGGGAGGCTAGCCGGGGCGCCCTGTTCCCGGCAGGAACACTGAGTAACCCCAGGCGCACCTGGCTCTGCTAAGCACCATCCAGGCCCGTAGCCCCTTAGAGCCCCTCTGTGCACGCCGAGCGTAGGGAAACGCACTGCCCTCTCTTTTGGAGCAGCTTGGTTTCCTCAGCACTCGCACACGTTCACGAACGCCGTTCTGCCACATCCCACATGGCGCGGAGGTCTTACGCGTTGCCCTAATCGGAGCTGCGCTCAGAGTAACCCTCGTCTTCGCATTCCATCCAGGACCTCCTGACTGAAGGCACCGTGCCTCCTAGAGGACGGCGGCTTGGGTTCTTACTGCAATTCAAGTCCTGTTCCTTCTTTGGCACTGCAGGCAGCCCCAGGCCCAGAGGAGCGGCTACGGCGTTCCTTGGTTGAGACAGTTCGCTGGATGCGGGACTCCCTCCTGCGATAAGTTGACTCGGGGAAGGAAACGCAGGGTAACCGGTGTCTCCTGGGACTCGTCAGAAACCACAGGGATGTACGCTGAGTGTGCCCATGAACACGGGGGCCTGCTGGAACTAGCCCTGCTTTCCCATTTTGAGGGCGGCATTCATGCCTGCCTTGACGCTCCCTGACATTCCCGGCTCCCGACAGGCCAGTGAGCCCTGGAAGAGTGCTTCGGGGAAAATCATGAGTTTGCTCTCTCTAAACCAGGGGCTGCCGCGGCCGCGGTGGCGGTCCGCACGGCAGGCTCCAGAGCCAAAGGGAGCCTCAACGTGAGAACTGGCCTCCAGGTTAGGCCCTGAGTAGCCGTGCAGAAAGGGAGGCATGCAGCTCTTTCCGGGAGTTCTTAGTCGCTTTGCTTTCAAGGCAGTACACGCCCGGGGACTCCTAGGCCCCAGGGGCGTGCAGCGTTTTCCCTCCGAGGTCCCTGAGTGCCTCCAGACACCTGTGGGCCGGCTGAGCAACGTCGAGGTCCATTGGTTGATTCCCTCGGAGGACCCCCGTGCGTGCCGAGTGCTGGGCAACCACACACTGCGCGTTCCTTGAGGAGCACTACATCTCCAGAGCCCTCGAACGCCCTTCGGGACAACATGGCTGGTGGGTGCGAGGTGCCCAGGAAGACTCTGTCACGGCCCTTGTGTGAGCTGCCATGAGAGAACGCTGTGCTTGCAACACTGCGAGGCCCGCCCTCGTGCCTGAAGTCACTCTGCTCGGGGAGAAAGTCAGCACCTTAGCGTGCTGTGTGGCTCCCGGCACACCCAGCATGAAGCCATGCCTGGAAGTAAGGCCCTGGTTTGCCGTGCAGAAGCGGAGGCGTGCTGCACTTTCCAGGAGGCGGTGGCCTCTGCTCTGCATACCTTGAACGGCAGCACAGCCTTCTGGACACCTGGGAGGCTAGCCGGGGCGCCCTGTTCCCGGCAGGAACACTGAGTAACCAACCCCAGGCGCACCTGGCTCTGCTAAGCACCATCCAGGCCCGTAGCCCCTTAGAGCCCCTCTGTGCACGCCGAGCGTAGGGAAACGCACTGCCCTCTCTTTTGGAGCAGCTTGGTTTCCTCAGCACTCGCACACGTTCACGAACGCCGTTCTGCCACATCCCACATGGCGCGGAGGTCTTACGCGTTGCCCTAATCGGAGCTGCGCTCAGAGTAACCCTCGTCTTCGCATTCCATCCAGGACCTCCTGACTGAAGGCACCGTGCCTCCTAGAGGACGGCGGCTTGGGTTCTTACTGCAATTCAAGTCCTGTTCCTTCTTTGGCACTGCAGGCAGCCCCAGGCCCAGAGGAGCGGCTACGGCGTTCCTTGGTTGAGACAGTTCGCTGGATGCGGGACTCCCTCCTGCGATAAGTTGACTCGGGGAAGGAAACGCAGGGTAACCGGTGTCTCCTGGGACTCGTCAGAAACCACAGGGATGTACGCTGAGTGTGCCCATGAACACGGGGGCCTGCTGGAACTAGCCCTGCTTTCCCATTTTGAGGGCGGCCTTCATGCCTGCCTTGACGCTCCCTGACATTCCCGGCTCCCGACAGGCCAGTGAGCCCTGGAAGAGTGCTTCGGGGAAAATCATGAGTTTGCTCTCTCTAAACCAGGGGCTGCCGCGGCCGCGGTGGCGGTCCGCACGGCAGGCTCCAGAGCCAAAGGGAGCCTCAACGTGAGAACTGGCCTCCAGGTTAGGCCCTGAGTAGCCGTGCAGAAAGGGAGGCATGCAGCTCTTTCCGGGAGTTCTTAGTCGCTTTGCTTTCAAGGCAGTACACGCCCGGGGACTCCTAGGCCCCAGGGGCGTGCAGCGTTTTCCCTCCAAGGTCCCTGAGTGCCTCCAGACACCTGTGGGCCGGCTGAGCAACGTCGAGGTCCATTGGTTGATTCCCTCGGAGGACCCCCGTGCGTGCCGAGTGCTGGGCAACCACACACTGCGCGTTCCTTGAGGAGCGCTACCTCTCCAGAGCCCTCGAACGCCCTTCGGGACAACATGGCTGGTGGGTGCGAGGTGCCCAGGAAGACTCTGTCACGGCCCTTGTGTGAGCTGCCATGAGAGAACGCTGTGCTTGCAACACTGCGAGGCCCGCCCTCGTGCCTGAAGTCACTCTGCTCGAGGAGAAAGTCAGCACCTTAGCGTGCTGTGTGGCTCCCGGCACACCCAGCATGAAGCCATGCCTGGAAGTAAGGCCCTGGTTTGCCGTGCAGAAGCGGAGGCGTGCTGCACTTTCCAGGAGGCGGTGGCCTCTGCTCTGCATACCTTGAACGGCAGCACAGCCTTCTGGACACCTGGGAGGCTAGCCGGGGCGCCCTGTTCCCGGCAGGAACACTGAGTAACCCCAGGCGCACCTGGCTCTGCTAAGCACCATCCAGGCCCGTAGCCCCTTAGAGCCCCTCTGTGCACGCCGAGCGTAGGGAAACGCACTGCCCTCTCTTTTGGAGCAGCTTGGTTTCCTCAGCACTCGCACCCGTTCACGAACGCCGTTCTGCCACATCCCACATGGCGCGGAGGTCTTACGCGTTGCCCTAATCGGAGCTGCGCTCAGAGTAACCCTCGTCTTCGCATTCCATCCAGGACCTCCTGACTGAAGGCACCGTGCCTCCTAGAGGACGGCGGCTTGGGTTCTTACTGCAATTCAAGTCCTGTTCCTTCTTTGGCACTGCAGGCAGCCCCAGGCCCAGAGGAGCGGCTACGGCGTTCCTTGGTTGAGACAGTTCGCTGGATGCGGGACTCCCTCCTGCGATAAGTTGACTCGGGGAAGGAAACGCAGGGTAACCGGTGTCTCCTGGGACTCGTCAGAAACCACAGGGATGTACGCTGAGTGTGCCCATGAACACGGGGGCCTGCTGGAACTAGCCCTGCTTTCCCATTTTGAGGGCGGCATTCATGCCTGCCTTGACGCTCCCTGACATTCCCGGCTCCCGACAGGCCAGTGAGCCCTGGAAGAGTGCTTCGGGGAAAATCATGAGTTTGCTCTCTCTAAACCAGGGGCTGCCGCGGCCGCGGTGGCGGTCCGCACGGCAGGCTCCAGAGCCAAAGGGAGCCTCAACGTGAGAACTGGCCTCCAGGTTAGGCCCTGAGTAGCCGTGCAGAAAGGGAGGCATGCAGCTCTTTCCGGGAGTTCTTAGTCGCTTTGCTTTCAAGGCAGTACACGCCCGGGGACTCCTAGGCCCCAGGGGCGTGCAGCGTTTTCCCTCCGAGGTCCCTGAGTGCCTCCAGACACCTGTGGGCCGGCTGAGCAACGTCGAGGTCCATTGGTTGATTCCCTCGGAGGACCCCCGTGCGTGCCGAGTGCTGGGCAACCACACACTGCGCGTTCCTTGAGGAGCGCTACATCTCCAGAGCCCTCGAACGCCCTTCGGGACAACATGGCTGGTGGGTGCGAGGTGCCCAGGAAGACTCTGTCACGGCCCTTGTGTGAGCTGCCATGAGAGAACGCTGTGCTTGCAACACTGCGAGGCCCGCCCTCGTGCCTGAAGTCACTCTGCTCGGGGAGAAAGTCAGCACCTTAGCGTGCTGTGTGGCTCCCGGCACACCCAGCATGAAGCCATGCCTGGAAGTAAGGCCCTGGTTTGCCGTGCAGAAGCGGAGGCGTGCTGCACTTTCCAGGAGGCGGTGGCCTCTGCTCTGCATACCTTGAACGGCAGCACAGCCTTCTGGACACCTGGGAGGCTAGCCGGGGCGCCCTGTTCCCGGCAGGAACACTGAGTAACCAACCCCAGGCGCACCTGGCTCTGCTAAGCACCATCCAGGCCCGTAGCCCCTTAGAGCCCCTCTGTGCACGCCGAGCGTAGGGAAACGCACTGCCCTCTCTTTTGGAGCAGCTTGGTTTCCTCAGCACTCGCACACGTTCACGAACGCCGTTCTGCCACATCCCACATGGCGCGGAGGTCTTACGCGTTGCCCTAATCGGAGCTGCGCTCAGAGTAACCCTCGTCTTCGCATTCCATCCAGGACCTCCTGACTGAAGGCACCGTGCCTCCTAGAGGACGGCGGCTTGGGTTCTTACTGCAATTCAAGTCCTGTTCCTTCTTTGGCACTGCAGGCAGCCCCAGGCCCAGAGGAGCGGCTACGGCGTTCCTTGGTTGAGACAGTTCGCTGGATGCGGGACTCCCTCCTGCGATAAGTTGACTCGGGGAAGGAAACGCAGGGTAACCGGTGTCTCCTGGGACTCGTCAGAAACCACAGGGATGTACGCTGAGTGTGCCCATGAACACGGGGGCCTGCTGGAACTAGCCCTGCTTTCCCATTTTGAGGGCGGCCTTCATGCCTGCCTTGACGCTCCCTGACATTCCCGGCTCCCGACAGGCCAGTGAGCCCTGGAAGAGTGCTTCGGGGAAAATCATGAGTTTGCTCTCTCTAAACCAGGGGCTGCCGCGGCCGCGGTGGCGGTCCGCACGGCAGGCTCCAGAGCCAAAGGGAGCCTCAACGTGAGAACTGGCCTCCAGGTTAGGCCCTGAGTAGCCGTGCAGAAAGGGAGGCATGCAGCTCTTTCCGGGAGTTCTTAGTCGCTTTGCTTTCAAGGCAGTACACGCCCGGGGACTCCTAGGCCCCAGGGGCGTGCAGCGTTTTCCCTCCAAGGTCCCTGAGTGCCTCCAGACACCTGTGGGCCGGCTGAGCAACGTCGAGGTCCATTGGTTGATTCCCTCGGAGGACCCCCGTGCGTGCCGAGTCCTGGGCAACCACACACTGCGCGTTCCTTGAGGAGCGCTACCTCTCCAGAGCCCTCGAACGCCCTTCGGGACAACATGGCTGGTGGGTGCGAGGTGCCCAGGAAGACTCTGTCACGGCCCTTGTGTGAGCTGCCATGAGAGAACGCTGTGCTTGCAACACTGCGAGGCCCGCCCTCGTGCCTGAAGTCACTCTGCTCGAGGAGAAAGTCAGCACCTTAGCGTGCTGTGTGGCTCCCGGCACACCCCGCATGAAGCCATGCCTGGAAGTAAGGCCCTGGTTTGCCGTGCAGAAGCGGAGGCGTGCTGCACTTTCCAGGAGGCGGTGGCCTCTGCTCTGCATACCTTGAACAGCAGCACAGCCTTCTGGACACCTGGGAGGCTAGCCGGGGCGCCCTGTTCCCGGCAGGAACACTGAGTAACCCCAGGCGCACCTGGCTCTGCTAAGCACCATCCAGGCCCGTAGCCCCTTAGAGCCCCTCTGTGCACGCCGAGCGTAGGGAAACGCACTGCCCTCTCTTTTGGAGCAGCTTGGTTTCCTCAGCACTCGCACACGTTCACGAACGCCGTTCTGCCACATCCCACATGGCGCGGAGGTCTTACGCGTTGCCCTAATCGGAGCTGCGCTCAGAGTAACCCTCGTCTTCGCATTCCATCCAGGACCTCCTGACTGAAGGCACCGTGCCTCCTAGAGGACGGCGGCTTGGGTTCTTACTGCAATTCAAGTCCTGTTCCTTCTTTGGCACTGCAGGCAGCCCCAGGCCCAGAGGAGCGGCTACGGCGTTCCTTGGTTGAGACAGTTCGCTGGATGCGGGACTCCCTCCTGCGATAAGTTGACTCGGGGAAGGAAACGCAGGGTAACCGGTGTCTCCTGGGACTCGTCAGAAACCACAGGGATGTACGCTGAGTGTGCCCATGAACACGGGGGCCTGCTGGAACTAGCCCTGCTTTCCCATTTTGAGGGCGGCCTTCATGCCTGCCTTGACGCTCCCTGACATTCCCGGCTCCCGACAGGCCAGTGAGCCCTGGAAGAGTGCTTCGGGGAAAATCATGAGTTTGCTCTCTCTAAACCAGGGGCTGCCGCGGCCGCGGTGGCGGTCCGCACGGCAGGCTCCAGAGCCAAAGGGAGCCTCAACGTGAGAACTGGCCTCCAGGTTAGGCCCTGAGTAGCCGTGCAGAAAGGGAGGCATGCAGCTCTTTCCGGGAGTTCTTAGTCGCTTTGCTTTCAAGGCAGTACACGCCCGGGGACTCCTAGGCCCCAGGGGCGTGCAGCGTTTTCCCTCCAAGGTCCCTGAGTGCCTCCAGACACCTGTGGGCCGGCTGAGCAACGTCGAGGTCCATTGGTTGATTCCCTCGGAGGACCCCCGTGCGTGCCGAGTCCTGGGCAACCACACACTGCGTGTTCCTTGAGGAGCGCTACCTCTCCAGAGCCCTCGAACGCCCTTCGGGACAACATGGCTGGTGGGTGCGAGGTGCCCAGGAAGACTCTGTCACGGCCCTTGTGTGAGCTGCCATGAGAGAACGCTGTGCTTGCCACACTGCGAGGCCCGCCCTCGTGCCTGAAGTCACTCTGCTCGGGGAGAAAGTCAGCACCTTAGCGTGCTGTGTGGCTCCCGGCACACCCAGCATGAAGCCATGCCTGGAAGTAAGGCCCTGGTTTGCCGTGCAGAAGCGGAGGCGTGCTGCACTTTCCAGGAGGCGGTGGCCTCTGCTCTGCATACCTTGAACGGCAGCACAGCCTTCTGGACACCTGGGAGGCTAGCCGGGGCGCCCTGTTCCCGGCAGGAACACTGAGTAACCCCAGGCGCACCTGGCTCTGCTAAGCACCATCCAGGCCCGTAGCCCCTTAGAGCCCCTCTGTGCACGCCGAGCGTAGGGAAACGCACTGCCCTCTCTTTTGGAGCAGCTTGGTTTCCTCAGCACTCGCACACGTTCACGAACGCCGTTCTGCCACATCCCACATGGCGCGGAGGTCTTACGCGTTGCCCTAATCGGAGCTGCGCTCAGAGTAACCCTCGTCTTCGCATTCCATCCAGGACCTCCTGACTGAAGGCACCGTGCCTCCTAGAGGACGGCGGCTTGGGTTCTTACTGCAATTCAAGTCCTGTTCCTTCTTTGGCACTGCAGGCAGCCCCAGGCCCAGAGGAGCGGCTACGGCGTTCCTTGGTTGAGACAGTTCGCTGGATGCGGGACTCCCTCCTGCGATAAGTTGACTCGGGGAAGGAAACGCAGGGTAACCGGTGTCTCCTGGGACTCGTCAGAAACCACAGGGATGTACGCTGAGTGTGCCCATGAACACGGGGGCCTGCTGGAACTAGCCCTGCTTTCCCATTTTGAGGGCGGCCTTCATGCCTGCCTTGACGCTCCCTGACATTCCCGGCTCCCGACAGGCCAGTGAGCCCTGGAAGAGTGCTTCGGGGAAAATCATGAGTTTGCTCTCTCTAAACCAGGGGCTGCCGCGGCCGCGGTGGCGGTCCGCACGGCAGGCTCCAGAGCCAAAGGGAGCCTCAACGTGAGAACTGGCCTCCAGGTTAGGCCCTGAGTAGCCGTGCAGAAAGGGAGGCATGCAGCTCTTTCCGGGAGTTCTTAGTCGCTTTGCTTTCAAGGCAGTACACGCCCGGGGACTCCTAGGCCCCAGGGGCGTGCAGCGTTTTCCCTCCAAGGTCCCTGAGTGCCTCCAGACACCTGTGGGCCGGCTGAGCAACGTCGAGGTCCATTGGTTGATTCCCTCGGAGGACCCCCGTGCGTGCCGAGTGCTGGGCAACCACACACTGCGCGTTCCTTGAGGAGCGCTACATCTCCAGAGCCCTCGAACGCCCTTCGGGACAACATGGCTGGTGGGTGCGAGGTGCCCAGGAAGACTCTGTCACGGCCCTTGTGTGAGCTGCCATGAGAGAACGCTGTGCTTGCAACACTGCGAGGCCCGCCCTCGTGCCTGAAGTCACTCTGCTCGAGGAGAAAGTCAGCACCTTAGCGTGCTGTGTGGCTCCCGGCACACCCCGCATGAAGCCATGCCTGGAAGTAAGGCCCTGGTTTGCCGTGCAGAAGCGGAGGCGTGCTGCACTTTCCAGGAGGCGGTGGCCTCTGCTCTGCATACCTTGAACGGCAGCACAGCCTTCTGGACACCTGGGAGGCTAGCCGGGGCGCCCTGTTCCCGGCAGGAACACTGAGTAACCCCAGGCGCACCTGGCTCTGCTAAGCACCATCCAGGCCCGTAGCCCCTTAGAGCCCCTCTGTGCACGCCGAGCGTAGGGAAACGCACTGCCCTCTCTTTTGGAGCAGCTTGGTTTCCTCAGCACTCGCACACGTTCACGAACGCCGTTCTGCCACATCCCACATGGCGCGGAGGTCTTACGCGTTGCCCTAATCGGAGCTGCGCTCAGAGTAACCCTCGTCTTCGCATTCCATCCAGGACCTCCTGACTGAAGGCACCGTGCCTCCTAGAGGACGGCGGCTTGGGTTCTTACTGCAATTCAAGTCCTGTTCCTTCTTTGGCACTGCAGGCAGCCCCAGGCCCAGAGGAGCGGCTACGGCGTTCCTTGGTTGAGACAGTTCGCTGGATGCGGGACTCCCTCCTGCGATAAGTTGACTCGGGGAAGGAAACGCAGGGTAACCGGTGTCTCCTGGGACTCGTCAGAAACCACAGGGATGTACGCTGAGTGTGCCCATGAACACGGGGGCCTGCTGGAACTAGCCCTGCTTTCCCATTTTGAGGGCGGCATTCATGCCTGCCTTGACGCTCCCTGACATTCCCGGCTCCCGACAGGCCAGTGAGCCCTGGAAGAGTGCTTCGGGGAAAATCATGAGTTTGCTCTCTCTAAACCAGGGGCTGCCGCGGCCGCGGTGGCGGTCCGCACGGCAGGCTCCAGAGCCAAAGGGAGCCTCAACGTGAGAACTGGCCTCCAGGTTAGGCCCTGAGTAGCCGTGCAGAAAGGGAGGCATGCAGCTCTTTCCGGGAGTTCTTAGTCGCTTTGCTTTCAAGGCAGTACACGCCCGGGGACTCCTAGGCCCCACGGGCGTGCAGCGTTTTCCCTCCAAGGTCCCTGAGTGCCTCCAGACACCTGTGGGCCGGCTGAGCAACGTCGAGGTCCATTGGTTGATTCCCTCGGAGGACCCCCGTGCGTGCCGAGTGCTGGGCAACCACACACTGCGCGTTCCTTGAGGAGCGCTACATCTCCAGAGCCCTCGAACGCCCTTCGGGACAACATGGCTGGTGGGTGCGAGGTGCCCAGGAAGACTCTGTCACGGCCCTTGTGTGAGCTGCCATGAGAGAACGCTGTGCTTGCAACACTGCGAGGCCCGCCCTCGTGCCTGAAGTCACTCTGCTCGAGGAGAAAGTCAGCACCTTAGCGTGCTGTGTGGCTCCCGGCACACCCCGCATGAAGCCATGCCTGGAAGTAAGGCCCTGGTTTGCCGTGCAGAAGCGGAGGCGTGCTGCACTTTCCAGGAGGCGGTGGCCTCTGCTCTGCATACCTTGAACGGCAGCACAGCCTTCTGGACACCTGGGAGGCTAGCCGGGGCGCCCTGTTCCCGGCAGGAACACTGAGTAACCCCAGGCGCACCTGGCTCTGCTAAGCACCATCCAGGCCCGTAGCCCCTTAGAGCCCCTCTGTGCACGCCGAGCGTAGGGAAACGCACTGCCCTCTCTTTTGGAGCAGCTTGGTTTCCTCAGCACTCGCACACGTTCACGAACGCCGTTCTGCCACATCCCACATGGCGCGGAGGTCTTACGCGTTGCCCTAATCGGAGCTGCGCTCAGAGTAACCCTCGTCTTCGCATTCCATCCAGGACCTCCTGACTGAAGGCACCGTGCCTCCTAGAGGACGGCGGCTTGGGTTCTTACTGCAATTCAAGTCCTGTTCCTTCTTTGGCACTGCAGGCAGCCCCAGGCCCAGAGGAGCGGCTACGGCGTTCCTTGGTGAGACAGTTCGCTGGATGCGGGACTCCCTCCTGCGATAAGTTGACTCGGGGAAGGAAACGCAGGGTAACCGGTGTCTCCTGGGACTCGTCAGAAACCACAGGGATGTACGCTGAGTGTGCCCATGAACACGGGGGCCTGCTGGAACTAGCCCTGCTTTCCCATTTTGAGGGCGGCATTCATGCCTGCCTTGACGCTCCCTGACATTCCCGGCTCCCGACAGGCCAGTGAGCCCTGGAAGAGTGCTTCAGGGAAAATCATGAGTTTGCTCTCTCTAAACCAGGGGCTGCCGCGGCCGCGGTGGCGGTCCTCACGGCAGGCTCCAGAGCCAAAGGGAGCCTCAACGTGAGAACTGGCCTCCAGGTTAGGCCCTGAGTAGCCGTGCAGAAAGGGAGGCATGCAGCTCTTTCCGGGAGTTCTTAGTCGCTTTGCTTTCAAGGCAGTACACGCCCGGGGACTCCTAGGCCCCAGGGGCGTGCAGTGTTTTCCCTCCAAGGTCCCTGAGTGCCTCCAGACACCTGTGGGCCGGCTGAGCAACGTCGAGGTCCATTGGTTGATTCCCTCGGAGGACCCCCGTGCGTGCCGAGTCCTGGGCAACCACACACTGCGTGTTCCTTGAGGAGCGCTACCTCTCCAGAGCCCTCGAACGCCCTTCGGGACAACATGGCTGGTGGGTGCGAGGTGCCCAGGAAGACTCTGTCACGGCCCTTGTGTGAGCTGCCATGAGAGAACGCTGTGCTTGCCACACTGCGAGGCCCGCCCTCGTGCCTGAAGTCACTCTGCTCGGGGAGAAAGTCAGCACCTTAGCGTGCTGTGTGGCTCCCGGCACACCCAGCATGAAGCCATGCCTGGAAGTAAGGCCCTGGTTTGCCGTGCAGAAGCGGAGGCGTGCTGCACTTTCCAGGAGGCGGTGGCCTCTGCTCTGCATACCTTGAACGGCAGCACAGCCTTCTGGACACCTGGGAGGCTAGCCGGGGCGCCCTGTTCCCGGCAGGAACACTGAGTAACCCCAGGCGCACCTGGCTCTGCTAAGCACCATCCAGGCCCGTAGCCCCTTAGAGCCCCTCTGTGCACGCCGAGCGTAGGGAAACGCACTGCCCTCTCTTTTGGAGCAGCTTGGTTTCCTCAGCACTCGCACACGTTCACGAACGCCGTTCTGCCACATCCCACATGGCGCGGAGGTCTTACGCGTTGCCCTAATCGGAGCTGCGCTCAGAGTAACCCTCGTCTTCGCATTCCATCCAGGACCTCCTGACTGAAGGCACCGTGCCTCCTAGAGGACGGCGGCTTGGGTTCTTACTGCAATTCAAGTCCTGTTCCTTCTTTGGCACTGCAGGCAGCCCCAGGCCCAGAGGAGCGGCTACGGCGTTCCTTGGTTGAGACACTTCGCTGGATGCGGGACTCCCTCCTGCGATAAGTTGACTCGGGGAAGGAAACGCAGGGTAACCGGTGTCTCCTGGGACTCGTCAGAAACCACAGGGATGTACGCTGAGTGTGCCCATGAACACGGGGGCCTGCTGGAACTAGCCCTGCTTTCCCATTTTGAGGGCGGCCTTCATGCCTGCCTTGACGCTCCCTGACATTCCCGGCTCCCGACAGGCCAGTGAGCCCTGGAAGAGTGCTTCGGGGAAAATCATGAGTTTGCTCTCTCTAAACCAGGGGCTGCCGCGGCCGCGGTGGCGGTCCGCACGGCAGGCTCCAGAGCCAAAGGGAGCCTCAACGTGAGAACTGGCCTCCAGGTTAGGCCCTGAGTAGCCGTGCAGAAAGGGAGGCATGCAGCTCTTTCCGGGAGTTCTTAGTCGCTTTGCTTTCAAGGCAGTACACGCCCGGGGACTCCTAGGCCCCAGGGGCGTGCAGCGTTTTCCCTCCAAGGTCCCTGAGTGCCTCCAGACACCTGTGGGCCAGCTGAGCAACATCGAGGTCCATTGGTTGATTCCCTCGGAGGACCCCCGTGCGTGCCGAGTCCTGGGCAACCACACACTGCGCGTTCCTTGAGGAGCGCTACCTCTCCAGAGCCCTCGAACGCCCTTCGGGACAACATGGCTGGTGGGTGCGAGGTGCCCAGGAAGACTCTGTCACGGCCCTTGTGTGAGCTGCCATGAGAGAACGCTGTGCTTGCCACACTGCGAGGCCCGCCCTCGTGCCTGAAGTCACTCTGCTCGGGGAGAAAGTCAGCACCTTAGCGTGCTGTGTGGCTCCCGGCACACCCAGCATGAAGCCATGCCTGGAAGTAAGGCCCTGGTTTGCCGTGCAGAAGCGGAGGCGTGCTGCACTTTCCAGGAGGCGGTGGCCTCTGCTCTGCATACCTTGAACGGCAGCACAGCCTTCTGGACACCTGGGAGGCTAGCCGGGGCGCCCTGTTCCCGGCAGGAACACTGAGTAACCCCAGGCGCACCTGGCTCTGCTAAGCACCATCCAGGCCCGTAGCCCCTTAGAGCCCCTCTGTGCACGCCGAGCGTAGGGAAATGCACTGCCCTCTCTTTTGGAGCAGCTTGGTTTCCTCAGCACTCGCACACGTTCACGAACGCCGTTCTGCCACATCCCACATGGCGCGGAGGTCTTACGCGTTGCCCTAATCGGAGCTGCGCTCAGAGTAACCCTCGTCTTCGCATTCCATCCAGGACCTCCTGACTGAAGGCACCGTGCCTCCTAGAGGACGGCGGCTTGGGTTCTTACTGCAATTCAAGTCCTGTTCCTTCTTTGGCACTGCAGGCAGCCCCAGGCCCAGAGGAGCGGCTACGGCGTTCCTTGGTTGAGACAGTTCGCTGGATGCGGGACTCCCTCCTGCGATAAGTTGACTCGGGGAAGGAAACGCAGGGTAACCGGTGTCTCCTGGGACTCGTCAGAAACCACAGGGATGTACGCTGAGTGTGCCCATGAACACGGGGGCCTGCTGGAACTAGCCCTGCTTTCCCATTTTGAGGGCGGCCTTCATGCCTGCCTTGACGCTCCCTGACATTCCCGGCTCCCGACAGGCCAGTGAGCCCTGGAAGAGTGCTTCGGGGAAAATCATGAGTTTGCTCTCTCTAAACCAGGGGCTGCCGCGGCCGCGGTGGCGGTCCGCACGGCAGGCTCCAGAGCCAAAGGGAGCCTCAACGTGAGAACTGGCCTCCAGGTTAGGCCCTGAGTAGCCGTGCAGAAAGGGAGGCATGCAGCTCTTTCCGGGAGTTCTTAGTCGCTTTGCTTTCAAGGCAGTACACGCCCGGGGACTCCTAGGCCCCAGGGGCGTGCAGCGTTTTCCCTCCAAGGTCCCTGAGTGCCTCCAGACACCTGTGGGCCGGCTGAGCAACGTCGAGGTCCATTGGTTGATTCCCTCGGAGGACCCCCGTGCGTGCCGAGTGCTGGGCAACCACACACTGCGCGTTCCTTGAGGAGCGCTACCTCTCCAGAGCCCTCGAACGCCCTTCGGGACAACATGGCTGGTGGGTGCGAGGTGCCCAGGAAGACTCTGTCACGGCCCTTGTGTGAGCTGCCATGAGAGAACGCTGTGCTTGCAACACTGCGAGGCCCGCCCTCGTGCCTGAAGTCACTCTGCTCGAGGAGAAAGTCAGCACCTTAGCGTGCTGTGTGGCTCCCGGCACACCCCGCATGAAGCCATGCCTGGAAGTAAGGCCCTGGTTTGCCGTGCAGAAGCGGAGGCGTGCTGCACTTTCCAGGAGGCGGTGGCCTCTGCTCTGCATACCTTGAACGGCAGCACAGCCTTCTGGACACCTGGGAGGCTAGCCGGGGCGCCCTGTTCCCGGCAGGAACACTGAGTAACCCCAGGCGCACCTGGCTCTGCTAAGCACCATCCAGGCCCGTAGCCCCTTAGAGCCCCTCTGTGCACGCCGAGCGTAGGGAAACGCACTGCCCTCTCTTTTGGAGCAGCTTGGTTTCCTCAGCACTCGCACACGTTCACGAACGCCGTTCTGCCACATCCCACATGGCGCGGAGGTCTTACGCGTTGCCCTAATCGGAGCTGCGCTCAGAGTAACCCTCGTCTTCGCATTCCATCCAGGACCTCCTGACTGAAGGCACCGTGCCTCCTAGAGGACGGCGGCTTGGGTTCTTACTGCAATTCAAGTCCTGTTCCTTCTTTGGCACTGCAGGCAGCCCCAGGCCCAGAGGAGCGGCTACGGCGTTCCTTGGTTGAGACAGTTCGCTGGATGCGGGACTCCCTCCTGCGATAAGTTGACTCGGGGAAGGAAACGCAGGGTAACCGGTGTCTCCTGGGACTCGTCAGAAACCACAGGGATGTACGCTGAGTGTGCCCATGAACACGGGGGCCTGCTGGAACTAGCCCTGCTTTCCCATTTTGAGGGCGGCCTTCATGCCTGCCTTGACGCTCCCTGACATTCCCGGCTCCCGACAGGCCAGTGAGCCCTGGAAGAGTGCTTCGGGGAAAATCATGAGTTTGCTCTCTCTAAACCAGGGGCTGCCACGGCCGCGGTGGCGGTCCGCACGGCAGGCTCCAGAGCCAAAGGGAGCCTCAACGTGAGAACTGGCCTCCAGGTTAGGCCCTGAGTAGCCGTGCAGAAAGGGAGGCATGCAGCTCTTTCCGGGAGTTCTTAGTCGCTTTGCTTTCAAGGCAGTACACGCCCGGGGACTCCTAGGCCCCACGGGCGTGCAGCGTTTTCCCTCCAAGGTCCCTGAGTGCCTCCAGACACCTGTGGGCCAGCTGAGCAACGTCGAGGTCCATTGGTTGATTCCCTCGGAGGACCCCCGTGCGTGCCGAGTGCTGGGCAACCACACACTGCGCGTTCCTTGAGGAGCGCTACATCTCCAGAGCCCTCGAACGCCCTTCGGGACAACATGGCTGGTGGGTGCGAGGTGCCCAGGAAGACTCTGTCACGGCCCTTGTGTGAGCTGCCATGAGAGAACGCTGTGCTTGCAACACTGCGAGGCCCGCCCTCGTGCCTGAAGTCACTCTGCTCGAGGAGAAAGTCAGCACCTTAGCGTGCTGTGTGGCTCCCGGCACACCCAGCATGAAGCCATGCCTGGAAGTAAGGCCCTGGTTTGCCGTGCAGAAGCGGAGGCGTGCTGCACTTTCCAGGAGGCGGTGGCCTCTGCTCTGCATACCTTGAACGGCAGCACAGCCTTCTGGACACCTGGGAGGCTAGCCAGGGCGCCCTGTTCCCGGCAGGAACACTGAGTAACCCCAGGCGCACCTGGCTCTGCTAAGCACCATCCAGGCCCGTAGCCCCTTAGAGCCCCTCTGTGCACGCCGAGCGTAGGGAAACGCACTGCCCTCTCTTTTGGAGCAGCTTGGTTTCCTCAGCACTCGCACACGTTCACGAACGCCGTTCTGCCACATCCCACATGGCGCGGAGGTCTTACGCGTTGCCCTAATCGGAGCTGCGCTCAGAGTAACCCTCGTCTTCGCATTCCATCCAGGACCTCCTGACTGAAGGCACCGTGCCTCCTAGAGGACGGCGGCTTGGGTTCTTACTGCAATTCAAGTCCTGTTCCTTCTTTGGCACTGCAGGCAGCCCCAGGCCCAGAGGAGCGGCTACGGCGTTCCTTGGTTGAGACAGTTCGCTGGATGCGGGACTCCCTCCTGCGATAAGTTGACTCGGGGAAGGAAACGCAGGGTAACCGGTGTCTCCTGGGACTCGTCAGAAACCACAGGGATGTACGCTGAGTGTGCCCATGAACACGGGGGCCTGCTGGAACTAGCCCTGCTTTCCCATTTTGAGGGCGGCCTTCATGCCTGCCTTGACGCTCCCTGACATTCCCGGCTCCCGACAGGCCAGTGAGCCCTGGAAGAGTGCTTCGGGGAAAATCATGAGTTTGCTCTCTCTAAACCAGGGGCTGCCGCGGCCGCGGTGGCGGTCCGCACGGCAGGCTCCAGAGCCAAAGGGAGCCTCAACGTGAGAACTGGCCTCCAGGTTAGGCCCTGAGTAGCCGTGCAGAAAGGGAGGCATGCAGCTCTTTCCGGGAGTTCTTAGTCGCTTTGCTTTCAAGGCAGTACACGCCCGGGGACTCCTAGGCCCCAGGGGCGTGCAGCGTTTTCCCTCCAAGGTCCCTGAGTGCCTCCAGACACCTGTGGGCCGGCTGAGCAACGTCGAGGTCCATTGGTTGATTCCCTCGGAGGACCCCCGTGCGTGCCGAGTGCTGGGCAACCACACACTGCGCGTTCCTTGAGGAGCGCTACATCTCCAGAGCCCTCGAACGCCCTTCGGGACAACATGGCTGGTGGGTGCGAGGTGCCCAGGAAGACTCTGTCACGGCCCTTGTGTGAGCTGCCATGAGAGAACGCTGTGCTTGCAACACTGCGAGGCCCGCCCTCGTGCCTGAAGTCACTCTGCTCGAGGAGAAAGTCAGCACCTTAGCGTGCTGTGTGGCTCCCGGCACACCCAGCATGAAGCCATGCCTGGAAGTAAGGCCCTGGTTTGCCGTGCAGAAGCGGAGGCGTGCTGCACTTTCCAGGAGGCGGTGGCCTCTGCTCTGCATACCTTGAACGGCAGCACAGCCTTCTGGACACCTGGGAGGCTAGCCGGGGCGCCCTGTTCCCGGCAGGAACACTGAGTAACCAACCCCAGGCGCACCTGGCTCTGCTAAGCACCATCCAGGCCCGTAGCCCCTTAGAGCCCCTCTGTGCACGCCGAGCGTAGGGAAACGCACTGCCCTCTCTTTTGGAGCAGCTTGGTTTCCTCAGCACTCGCACACGTTCACGAACGCCGTTCTGCCACATCCTACATGGCGCGGAGGTCTTACGCGTTGCCCTAATCGGAGCTGCGCTCAGAGTAACCCTCGTCTTCGCATTCCATCCAGGACCTCCTGACTGAAGGCACCGTGCCTCCTAGAGGACGGCGGCTTGGGTTCTTACTGCAATTCAAGTCCTGTTCCTTCTTTGGCACTGCAGGCAGCCCCAGGCCCAGAGGAGCGGCTACGGCGTTCCTTGGTTGAGACAGTTCGCTGGATGCGGGACTCCCTCCTGCGATAAGTTGACTCGGGGAAGGAAACGCAGGGTAACCGGTGTCTCCTGGGACTCGTCAGAAACCACAGGGATGTACGCTGAGTGTGCCCATGAACACGGGGGCCTGCTGGAACTAGCCCTGCTTTCCCATTTTGAGGGCGGCCTTCATGCCTGCCTTGACGCTCCCTGACATTCCCGGCTCCCGACAGGCCAGTGAGCCCTGGAAGAGTGCTTCGGGGAAAATCATGAGTTTGCTCTCTCTAAACCAGGGGCTGCCGCGGCCGCGGTGGCGGTCCGCACGGCAGGCTCCAGAGCCAAAGGGAGCCTCAACGTGAGAACTGGCCTCCAGGTTAGGCCCTGAGTAGCCGTGCAGAAAGGGAGGCATGCAGCTCTTTCCGGGAGTTCTTAGTCGCTTTGCTTTCAAGGCAGTACACGCCCGGGGACTCCTAGGCCCCAGGGGCGTGCAGCGTTTTCCCTCCAAGGTCCCTGAGTGCCTCCAGACACCTGTGGGCCGGCTGAGCAACGTCGAGGTCCATTGGTTGATTCCCTCGGAGGACCCCCGTGCGTGCCGAGTCCTGGGCAACCACACACTGCGTGTTCCTTGAGGAGCGCTACCTCTCCAGAGCCCTCGAACGCCCTTCGGGACAACATGGCTGGTGGGTGCGAGGTGCCCAGGAAGACTCTGTCACGGCCCTTGTGTGAGCTGCCATGAGAGAACGCTGTGCTTGCCACACTGCGAGGCCCGCCCTCGTGCCTGAAGTCACTCTGCTCGGGGAGAAAGTCAGCACCTTAGCGTGCTGTGTGGCTCCCGGCACACCCAGCATGAAGCCATGCCTGGAAGTAAGGCCCTGGTTTGCCGTGCAGAAGCGGAGGCGTGCTGCACTTTCCAGGAGGCGGTGGCCTCTGCTCTGCATACCTTGAACGGCAGCACAGCCTTCTGGACACCTGGGAGGCTAGCCGGGGCGCCCTGTTCCCGGCAGGAACACTGAGTAACCCCAGGCGCACCTGGCTCTGCTAAGCACCATCCAGGCCCGTAGCCCCTTAGAGCCCCTCTGTGCACGCCGAGCGTAGGGAAACGCACTGCCCTCTCTTTTGGAGCAGCTTGGTTTCCTCAGCACTCGCACACGTTCACGAACGCCGTTCTGCCACATCCCACATGGCGCGGAGGTCTTACGCGTTGCCCTAATCGGAGCTGCGCTCAGAGTAACCCTCGTCTTCGCATTCCATCCAGGACCTCCTGACTGAAGGCACCGTGCCTCCTAGAGGACGGCGGCTTGGGTTCTTACTGCAATTCAAGTCCTGTTCCTTCTTTGGCACTGCAGGCAGCCCCAGGCCCAGAGGAGCGGCTACGGCGTTCCTTGGTTGAGACAGTTCGCTGGATGCGGGACTCCCTCCTGCGATAAGTTGACTCGGGGAAGGAAACGCAGGGTAACCGGTGTCTCCTGGGACTCGTCAGAAACCACAGGGATGTACGCTGAGTGTGCCCATGAACACGGGGGCCTGCTGGAACTAGCCCTGCTTTCCCATTTTGAGGGCGGCCTTCATGCCTGCCTTGACGCTCCCTGACATTCCCGGCTCCCGACAGGCCAGTGAGCCCTGGAAGAGTGCTTCGGGGAAAATCATGAGTTTGCTCTCTCTAAACCAGGGGCTGCCGCGGCCGCGGTGGCGGTCCGCACGGCAGGCTCCAGAGCCAAAGGGAGCCTCAACGTGAGAACTGGCCTCCAGGTTAGGCCCTGAGTAGCCGTGCAGAAAGGGAGGCATGCAGCTCTTTCCGGGAGTTCTTAGTCGCTTTGCTTTCAAGGCAGTACACGCCCGGGGACTCCTAGGCCCCAGGGGCGTGCAGCGTTTTCCCTCCAAGGTCCCTGAGTGCCTCCAGACACCTGTGGGCCGGCTGAGCAACGTCGAGGTCCATTGGTTGATTCCCTCGGAGGACCCCCGTGCGTGCCGAGTGCTGGGCAACCACACACTGCGCGTTCCTTGAGGAGCGCTACATCTCCAGAGCCCTCGAACGCCCTTCGGGACAACATGGCTGGTGGGTGCGAGGTGCCCAGGAAGACTCTGTCACGGCCCTTGTGTGAGCTGCCATGAGAGAACGCTGTGCTTGCCACACTGCGAGGCCCGCCCTCGTGCCTGAAGTCACTCTGCTCGAGGAGAAAGTCAGCACCTTAGCGTGCTGTGTGGCTCCCGGCACACCCCGCATGAAGCCATGCCTGGAAGTAAGGCCCTGGTTTGCCGTGCAGAAGCGGAGGCGTGCTGCACTTTCCAGGAGGCGGTGGCCTCTGCTCTGCATACCTTGAACGGCAGCACAGCCTTCTGGACACCTGGGAGGCTAGCCGGGGCGCCCTGTTCCCGGCAGGAACACTGAGTAACCCCAGGCGCACCTGGCTCTGCTAAGCACCATCCAGGCCCGTAGCCCCTTAGAGCCCCTCTGTGCACGCCGAGCGTAGGGAAACGCACTGCCCTCTCTTTTGGAGCAGCTTGGTTTCCTCAGCACTCGCACACGTTCACGAACGCCGTTCTGCCACATCCCACATGGCGCGGAGGTCTTACGCGTTGCCCTAATCGGAGCTGCGCTCAGAGTAACCCTCGTCTTCGCATTCCATCCAGGACCTCCTGACTGAAGGCACCGTGCCTCCTAGAGGACGGCGGCTTGGGTTCTTACTGCAATTCAAGTCCTGTTCCTTCTTTGGCACTGCAGGCAGCCCCAGGCCCAGAGGAGCGGCTACGGCGTTCCTTGGTTGAGACAGTTCGCTGGATGCGGGACTCCCTCCTGCGATAAGTTGACTCGGGGAAGGAAACGCAGGGTAACCGGTGTCTCCTGGGACTCGTCAGAAACCACAGGGATGTACGCTGAGTGTGCCCATGAACACGGGGGCCTGCTGGAACTAGCCCTGCTTTCCCATTTTGAGGGCGGCCTTCATGCCTGCCTTGACGCTCCCTGACATTCCCGGCTCCCGACAGGCCAGTGAGCCCTGGAAGAGTGCTTCGGGGAAAATCATGAGTTTGCTCTCTCTAAACCAGGGGCTGCCGCGGCCGCGGTGGCGGTCCGCACGGCAGGCTCCAGAGCCAAAGGGAGCCTCAACGTGAGAACTGGCCTCCAGGTTAGGCCCTGAGTAGCCGTGCAGAAAGGGAGGCATGCAGCTCTTTCCGGGAGTTCTTAGTCGCTTTGCTTTCAAGGCAGTACACGCCCGGGGACTCCTAGGCCCCAGGGGCGTGCAGCGTTTTCCCTCCAAGGTCCCTGAGTGCCTCCAGACACCTGTGGGCCGGCTGAGCAACGTCGAGGTCCATTGGTTGATTCCCTCGGAGGACCCCCGTGCGTGCCGAGTCCTGGGCAACCACACACTGCGTGTTCCTTGAGGAGCGCTACCTCTCCAGAGCCCTCGAACGCCCTTCGGGACAACATGGCTGGTGGGTGCGAGGTGCCCAGGAAGACTCTGTCACGGCCCTTGTGTGAGCTGCCATGAGAGAACGCTGTGCTTGCCACACTGCGAGGCCCGCCCTCGTGCCTGAAGTCACTCTGCTCGGGGAGAAAGTCAGCACCTTAGCGTGCTGTGTGGCTCCCGGCACACCCAGCATGAAGCCATGCCTGGAAGTAAGGCCCTGGTTTGCCGTGCAGAAGCGGAGGCGTGCTGCACTTTCCAGGAGGCGGTGGCCTCTGCTCTGCATACCTTGAACGGCAGCACAGCCTTCTGGACACCTGGGAGGCTAGCCGGGGCGCCCTGTTCCCGGCAGGAACACTGAGTAACCCCAGGCGCACCTGGCTCTGCTAAGCACCATCCAGGCCCGTAGCCCCTTAGAGCCCCTCTGTGCACGCCGAGCGTAGGGAAACGCACTGCCCTCTCTTTTGGAGCAGCTTGGTTTCCTCAGCACTCGCACACGTTCACGAACGCCGTTCTGCCACATCCCACATGGCGCGGAGGTCTTACGCGTTGCCCTAATCGGAGCTGCGCTCAGAGTAACCCTCGTCTTCGCATTCCATCCAGGACCTCCTGACTGAAGGCACCGTGCCTCCTAGAGGACGGCGGCTTGGGTTCTTACTGCAATTCAAGTCCTGTTCCTTCTTTGGCACTGCAGGCAGCCCCAGGCCCAGAGGAGCGGCTACGGCGTTCCTTGGTTGAGACAGTTCGCTGGATGCGGGACTCCCTCCTGCGATAAGTTGACTCGGGGAAGGAAACGCAGGGTAACCGGTGTCTCCTGGGACTCGTCAGAAACCACAGGGATGTACGCTGAGTGTGCCCATGAACACGGGGGCCTGCTGGAACTAGCCCTGCTTTCCCATTTTGAGGGCGGCCTTCATGCCTGCCTTGACGCTCCCTGACATTCCCGGCTCCCGACAGGCCAGTGAGCCCTGGAAGAGTGCTTCGGGGAAAATCATGAGTTTGCTCTCTCTAAACCAGGGGCTGCCGCGGCCGCGGTGGCGGTCCGCACGGCAGGCTCCAGAGCCAAAGGGAGCCTCAACGTGAGAACTGGCCTCCAGGTTAGGCCCTGAGTAGCCGTGCAGAAAGGGAGGCATGCAGCTCTTTCCGGGAGTTCTTAGTCGCTTTGCTTTCAAGGCAGTACACGCCCGGGGACTCCTAGGCCCCAGGGGCGTGCAGCGTTTTCCCTCCAAGGTCCCTGAGTGCCTCCAGACACCTGTGGGCCGGCTGAGCAACGTCGAGGTCCATTGGTTGATTCCCTCGGAGGACCCCCGTGCGTGCCGAGTGCTGGGCAACCACACACTGCGCGTTCCTTGAGGAGCGCTACATCTCCAGAGCCCTCGAACGCCCTTCGGGACAACATGGCTGGTGGGTGCGAGGTGCCCAGGAAGACTCTGTCACGGCCCTTGTGTGAGCTGCCATGAGAGAACGCTGTGCTTGCAACACTGCGAGGCCCGCCCTCGTGCCTGAAGTCACTCTGCTCGAGGAGAAAGTCAGCACCTTAGCGTGCTGTGTGGCTCCCGGCACACCCCGCATGAAGCCATGCCTGGAAGTAAGGCCCTGGTTTGCCGTGCAGAAGCGGAGGCGTGCTGCACTTTCCAGGAGGCGGTGGCCTCTGCTCTGCATACCTTGAACGGCAGCACAGCCTTCTGGACACCTGGGAGGCTAGCCGGGGCGCCCTGTTCCCGGCAGGAACACTGAGTAACCCCAGGCGCACCTGGCTCTGCTAAGCACCATCCAGGCCCGTAGCCCCTTAGAGCCCCTCTGTGCACGCCGAGCGTAGGGAAACGCACTGCCCTCTCTTTTGGAGCAGCTTGGTTTCCTCAGCACTCGCACACGTTCACGAACGCCGTTCTGCCACATCCCACATGGCGCGGAGGTCTTACGCGTTGCCCTAATCGGAGCTGCGCTCAGAGTAACCCTCGTCTTCGCATTCCATCCAGGACCTCCTGACTGAAGGCACCGTGCCTCCTAGAGGACGGCGGCTTGGGTTCTTACTGCAATTCAAGTCCTGTTCCTTCTTTGGCACTGCAGGCAGCCCCAGGCCCAGAGGAGCGGCTACGGCGTTCCTTGGTTGAGACAGTTCGCTGGATGCGGGACTCCCTCCTGCGATAAGTTGACTCGGGGAAGGAAACGCAGGGTAACCGGTGTCTCCTGGGACTCGTCAGAAACCACAGGGATGTACGCTGAGTGTGCCCATGAACACGGGGGCCTGCTGGAACTAGCCCTGCTTTCCCATTTTGAGGGCGGCATTCATGCCTGCCTTGACGCTCCCTGACATTCCCGGCTCCCGACAGGCCAGTGAGCCCTGGAAGAGTGCTTCGGGGAAAATCATGAGTTTGCTCTCTCTAAACCAGGGGCTGCCGCGGCCGCGGTGGCGGTCCGCACGGCAGGCTCCAGAGCCAAAGGGAGCCTCAACGTGAGAACTGGCCTCCAGGTTAGGCCCTGAGTAGCCGTGCAGAAAGGGAGGCATGCAGCTCTTTCCGGGAGTTCTTAGTCGCTTTGCTTTCAAGGCAGTACACGCCCGGGGACTCCTAGGCCCCACGGGCGTGCAGCGTTTTCCCTCCAAGGTCCCTGAGTGCCTCCAGACACCTGTGGGCCGGCTGAGCAACGTCGAGGTCCATTGGTTGATTCCCTCGGAGGACCCCCGTGCGTGCCGAGTGCTGGGCAACCACACACTGCGCGTTCCTTGAGGAGCGCTACATCTCCAGAGCCCTCGAACGCCCTTCGGGACAACATGGCTGGTGGGTGCGAGGTGCCCAGGAAGACTCTGTCACGGCCCTTGTGTGAGCTGCCATGAGAGAACGCTGTGCTTGCAACACTGCGAGGCCCGCCCTCGTGCCTGAAGTCACTCTGCTCGAGGAGAAAGTCAGCACCTTAGCGTGCTGTGTGGCTCCCGGCACACCCCGCATGAAGCCATGCCTGGAAGTAAGGCCCTGGTTTGCCGTGCAGAAGCGGAGGCGTGCTGCACTTTCCAGGAGGCGGTGGCCTCTGCTCTGCATACCTTGAACGGCAGCACAGCCTTCTGGACACCTGGGAGGCTAGCCGGGGCGCCCTGTTCCCGGCAGGAACACTGAGTAACCCCAGGCGCACCTGGCTCTGCTAAGCACCATCCAGGCCCGTAGCCCCTTAGAGCCCCTCTGTGCACGCCGAGCGTAGGGAAACGCACTGCCCTCTCTTTTGGAGCAGCTTGGTTTCCTCAGCACTCGCACACGTTCACGAACGCCGTTCTGCCACATCCCACATGGCGCGGAGGTCTTACGCGTTGCCCTAATCGGAGCTGCGCTCAGAGTAACCCTCGTCTTCGCATTCCATCCAGGACCTCCTGATTGAAGGCACCGTGCCTCCTAGAGGACGGCGGCTTGGGTTCTTACTGCAATTCAAGTCCTGTTCCTTCTTTGGCACTGCAGGCAGCCCCAGGCCCAGAGGAGCGGCTACGGCGTTCCTTGGTGAGACAGTTCGCTGGATGCGGGACTCCCTCCTGCGATAAGTTGACTCGGGGAAGGAAACGCAGGGTAACCGGTGTCTCCTGGGACTCGTCAGAAACCACAGGGATGTACGCTGAGTGTGCCCATGAACACGGGGGCCTGCTGGAACTAGCCCTGCTTTCCCATTTTGAGGGCGGCATTCATGCCTGCCTTGACGCTCCCTGACATTCCCGGCTCCCGACAGGCCAGTGAGCCCTGGAAGAGTGCTTCAGGGAAAATCATGAGTTTGCTCTCTCTAAACCAGGGGCTGCCGCGGCCGCGGTGGCGGTCCTCACGGCAGGCTCCAGAGCCAAAGGGAGCCTCAACGTGAGAACTGGCCTCCAGGTTAGGCCCTGAGTAGCCGTGCAGAAAGGGAGGCATGCAGCTCTTTCCGGGAGTTCTTAGTCGCTTTGCTTTCAAGGCAGTACACGCCCGGGGACTCCTAGGCCCCAGGGGCGTGCAGCGTTTTCCCTCCAAGGTCCCTGAGTGCCTCCAGACACCTGTGGGCCGGCTGAGCAACGTCGAGGTCCATTGGTTGATTCCCTCGGAGGACCCCCGTGCGTGCCGAGTCCTGGGCAACCACACACTGCGTGTTCCTTGAGGAGCGCTACCTCTCCAGAGCCCTCGAACGCCCTTCGGGACAACATGGCTGGTGGGTGCGAGGTGCCCAGGAAGACTCTGTCACGGCCCTTGTGTGAGCTGCCATGAGAGAACGCTGTGCTTGCCACACTGCGAGGCCCGCCCTCGTGCCTGAAGTCACTCTGCTCGGGGAGAAAGTCAGCACCTTAGCGTGCTGTGTGGCTCCCGGCACACCCAGCATGAAGCCATGCCTGGAAGTAAGGCCCTGGTTTGCCGTGCAGAAGCGGAGGCGTGCTGCACTTTCCAGGAGGCGGTGGCCTCTGCTCTGCATACCTTGAACGGCAGCACAGCCTTCTGGACACCTGGGAGGCTAGCCGGGGCGCCCTGTTCCCGGCAGGAACACTGAGTAACCCCAGGCGCACCTGGCTCTGCTAAGCACCATCCAGGCCCGTAGCCCCTTAGAGCCCCTCTGTGCACGCCGAGCGTAGGGAAACGCACTGCCCTCTCTTTTGGAGCAGCTTGGTTTCCTCAGCACTCGCACACGTTCACGAACGCCGTTCTGCCACATCCCACATGGCGCGGAGGTCTTACGCGTTGCCCTAATCGGAGCTGCGCTCAGAGTAACCCTCGTCTTCGCATTCCATCCAGGACCTCCTGACTGAAGGCACCGTGCCTCCTAGAGGACGGCGGCTTGGGTTCTTACTGCAATTCAAGTCCTGTTCCTTCTTTGGCACTGCAGGCAGCCCCAGGCCCAGAGGAGCGGCTACGGCGTTCCTTGGTTGAGACAGTTCGCTGGATGCGGGACTCCCTCCTGCGATAAGTTGACTCGGGGAAGGAAACGCAGGGTAACCGGTGTCTCCTGGGACTCGTCAGAAACCACAGGGATGTACGCTGAGTGTGCCCATGAACACGGGGGCCTGCTGGAACTAGCCCTGCTTTCCCATTTTGAGGGCGGCCTTCATGCCTGCCTTGACGCTCCCTGACATTCCCGGCTCCCGACAGGCCAGTGAGCCCTGGAAGAGTGCTTCAGGGAAAATCATGAGTTTGCTCTCTCTAAACCAGGGGCTGCCGCGGCCGCGGTGGCGGTCCGCACGGCAGGCTCCAGAGCCAAAGGGAGCCTCAACGTGAGAACTGGCCTCCAGGTTAGGCCCTGAGTAGCCGTGCAGAAAGGGAGGCATGCAGCTCTTTCCGGGAGTTCTTAGTCGCTTTGCTTTCAAGGCAGTACACGCCCGGGGACTCCTAGGCCCCAGGGGCGTGCAGCGTTTTCCCTCCAAGGTCCCTGAGTGCCTCCAGACACCTGTGGGCCGGCTGAGCAACGTCGAGGTCCATTGGTTGATTCCCTCGGAGGACCCCCGTGCGTGCCGAGTCCTGGGCAACCACACACTGCGCGTTCCTTGAGGAGCGCTACCTCTCCAGAGCCCTCGAACGCCCTTCGGGACAACATGGCTGGTGGGTGCGAGGTGCCCAGGAAGACTCTGTCACGGCCCTTGTGTGAGCTGCCATGAGAGAACGCTGTGCTTGCCACACTGCGAGGCCCGCCCTCGTGCCTGAAGTCACTCTGCTCGGGGAGAAAGTCAGCACCTTAGCGTGCTGTGTGGCTCCCGGCACACCCAGCATGAAGCCATGCCTGGAAGTAAGGCCCTGGTTTGCCGTGCAGAAGCGGAGGCGTGCTGCACTTTCCAGGAGGCGGTGGCCTCTGCTCTGCATACCTTGAACGGCAGCACAGCCTTCTGGACACCTGGGAGGCTAGCCGGGGCGCCCTGTTCCCGGCAGGAACACTGAGTAACCCCAGGCGCACCTGGCTCTGCTAAGCACCATCCAGGCCCGTAGCCCCTTAGAGCCCCTCTGTGCACGCCGAGCGTAGGGAAACGCACTGCCCTCTCTTTTGGAGCAGCTTGGTTTCCTCAGCACTCGCACACGTTCACGAACGCCGTTCTGCCACATCCCACATGGCGCGGAGGTCTTACGCGTTGCCCTAATCGGAGCTGCGCTCAGAGTAACCCTCGTCTTCGCATTCCATCCAGGACCTCCTGACTGAAGGCACCGTGCCTCCTAGAGGACGGCGGCTTGGGTTCTTACTGCAATTCAAGTCCTGTTCCTTCTTTGGCACTGCAGGCAGCCCCAGGCCCAGAGGAGCGGCTACGGCGTTCCTTGGTTGAGACAGTTCGCTGGATGCGGGACTCCCTCCTGCGATAAGTTGACTCGGGGAAGGAAACGCAGGGTAACCGGTGTCTCCTGGGACTCGTCAGAAACCACAGGGATGTACGCTGAGTGTGCCCATGAACACGGGGGCCTGCTGGAACTAGCCCTGCTTTCCCATTTTGAGGGCGGCCTTCATGCCTGCCTTGACGCTCCCTGACATTCCCGGCTCCCGACAGGCCAGTGAGCCCTGGAAGAGTGCTTCGGGGAAAATCATGAGTTTGCTCTCTCTAAACCAGGGGCTGCCGCGGCCGCGGTGGCGGTCCGCACGGCAGGCTCCAGAGCCAAAGGGAGCCTCAACGTGAGAACTGGCCTCCAGGTTAGGCCCTGAGTAGCCGTGCAGAAAGGGAGGCATGCAGCTCTTTCCGGGAGTTCTTAGTCGCTTTGCTTTCAAGGCAGTACACGCCCGGGGACTCCTAGGCCCCAGGGGCGTGCAGCGTTTTCCCTCCAAGGTCCCTGAGTGCCTCCAGACACCTGTGGGCCGGCTGAGCAACGTCGAGGTCCATTGGTTGATTCCCTCGGAGGACCCCCGTGCGTGCCGAGTGCTGGGCAACCACACACTGCGCGTTCCTTGAGGAGCGCTACCTCTCCAGAGCCCTCGAACGCCCTTCGGGACAACATGGCTGGTGGGTGCGAGGTGCCCAGGAAGACTCTGTCACGGCCCTTGTGTGAGCTGCCATGAGAGAACGCTGTGCTTGCAACACTGCGAGGCCCGCCCTCGTGCCTGAAGTCACTCTGCTCGAGGAGAAAGTCAGCACCTTAGCGTGCTGTGTGGCTCCCGGCACACCCCGCATGAAGCCATGCCTGGAAGTAAGGCCCTGGTTTGCCGTGCAGAAGCGGAGGCGTGCTGCACTTTCCAGGAGGCGGTGGCCTCTGCTCTGCATACCTTGAACGGCAGCACAGCCTTCTGGACACCTGGGAGGCTAGCCGGGGCGCCCTGTTCCCGGCAGGAACACTGAGTAACCCCAGGCGCACCTGGCTCTGCTAAGCACCATCCAGGCCCGTAGCCCCTTAGAGCCCCTCTGTGCACGCCGAGCGTAGGGAAACGCACTGCCCTCTCTTTTGGAGCAGCTTGGTTTCCTCAGCACTCGCACACGTTCACGAACGCCGTTCTGCCACATCCCACATGGCGCGGAGGTCTTACGCGTTGCCCTAATCGGAGCTGCGCTCAGAGTAACCCTCGTCTTCGCATTCCATCCAGGACCTCCTGACTGAAGGCACCGTGCCTCCTAGAGGACGGCGGCTTGGGTTCTTACTGCAATTCAAGTCCTGTTCCTTCTTTGGCACTGCAGGCAGCCCCAGGCCCAGAGGAGCGGCTACGGCGTTCCTTGGTTGAGACAGTTCGCTGGATGCGGGACTCCCTCCTGCGATAAGTTGACTCGGGGAAGGAAACGCAGGGTAACCGGTGTCTCCTGGGACTCGTCAGAAACCACAGGGATGTACGCTGAGTGTGCCCATGAACACGGGGGCCTGCTGGAACTAGCCCTGCTTTCCTATTTTGAGGGCGGCCTTCATGCCTGCCTTGACGCTCCCTGACATTCCCGGCTCCCGACAGGCCAGTGAGCCCTGGAAGAGTGCTTCGGGGAAAATCATGAGTTTGCTCTCTCTAAACCAGGGGCTGCCACGGCCGCGGTGGCGGTCCGCACGGCAGGCTCCAGAGCCAAAGGGAGCCTCAACGTGAGAACTGGCCTCCAGGTTAGGCCCTGAGTAGCCGTGCAGAAAGGGAGGCATGCAGCTCTTTCCGGGAGTTCTTAGTCGCTTTGCTTTCAAGGCAGTACACGCCCGGGGACTCCTAGGCCCCACGGGCGTGCAGCGTTTTCCCTCCAAGGTCCCTGAGTGCCTCCAGACACCTGTGGGCCGGCTGAGCAACGTCGAGGTCCATTGGTTGATTCCCTCGGAGGACCCCCGTGCGTGCCGAGTGCTGGGCAACCACACACTGCGCGTTCCTTGAGGAGCGCTACATCTCCAGAGCCCTCGAACGCCCTTCGGGACAACATGGCTGGTGGGTGCGAGGTGCCCAGGAAGACTCTGTCACGGCCCTTGTGTGAGCTGCCATGAGAGAACGCTGTGCTTGCAACACTGCGAGGCCCGCCCTCGTGCCTGAAGTCACTCTGCTCGAGGAGAAAGTCAGCACCTTAGCGTGCTGTGTGGCTCCCGGCACACCCAGCATGAAGCCATGCCTGGAAGTAAGGCCCTGGTTTGCCGTGCAGAAGCGGAGGCGTGCTGCACTTTCCAGGAGGCGGTGGCCTCTGCTCTGCATACCTTGAACGGCAGCACAGCCTTCTGGACACCTGGGAGGCTAGCCAGGGCGCCCTGTTCCCGGCAGGAACACTGAGTAACCCCAGGCGCACCTGGCTCTGCTAAGCACCATCCAGGCCCGTAGCCCCTTAGAGCCCCTCTGTGCACGCCGAGCGTAGGGAAACGCACTGCCCTCTCTTTTGGAGCAGCTTGGTTTCCTCAGCACTCGCACACGTTCACGAACGCCGTTCTGCCACATCCCACATGGCGCGGAGGTCTTACGCGTTGCCCTAATCGGAGCTGCGCTCAGAGTAACCCTCGTCTTCGCATTCCATCCAGGACCTCCTGACTGAAGGCACCGTGCCTCCTAGAGGACGGCGGCTTGGGTTCTTACTGCAATTCAAGTCCTGTTCCTTCTTTGGCACTGCAGGCAGCCCCAGGCCCAGAGGAGCGGCTACGGCGTTCCTTGGTTGAGACAGTTCGCTGGATGCGGGACTCCCTCCTGCGATAAGTTGACTCGGGGAAGGAAACGCAGGGTAACCGGTGTCTCCTGGGACTCGTCAGAAACCACAGGGATGTACGCTGAGTGTGCCCATGAACACGGGGGCCTGCTGGAACTAGCCCTGCTTTCCCATTTTGAGGGCGGCCTTCATGCCTGCCTTGACGCTCCCTGACATTCCCGGCTCCCGACAGGCCAGTGAGCCCTGGAAGAGTGCTTCGGGGAAAATCATGAGTTTGCTCTCTCTAAACCAGGGGCTGCCGCGGCCGCGGTGGCGGTCCGCACGGCAGGCTCCAGAGCCAAAGGGAGCCTCAACGTGAGAACTGGCCTCCAGGTTAGGCCCTGAGTAGCCGTGCAGAAAGGGAGGCATGCAGCTCTTTCCGGGAGTTCTTAGTCGCTTTGCTTTCAAGGCAGTACACGCCCGGGGACTCCTAGGCCCCAGGGGCGTGCAGCGTTTTCCCTCCAAGGTCCCTGAGTGCCTCCAGACACCTGTGGGCCGGCTGAGCAACGTCGAGGTCCATTGGTTGATTCCCTCGGAGGACCCCCGTGCGTGCCGAGTGCTGGGCAACCACACACTGCGCGTTCCTTGAGGAGCGCTACATCTCCAGAGCCCTCGAACGCCCTTCGGGACAACATGGCTGGTGGGTGCGAGGTGCCCAGGAAGACTCTGTCACGGCCCTTGTGTGAGCTGCCATGAGAGAACGCTGTGCTTGCAACACTGCGAGGCCCGCCCTCGTGCCTGAAGTCACTCTGCTCGAGGAGAAAGTCAGCACCTTAGCGTGCTGTGTGGCTCCCGGCACACCCAGCATGAAGCCATGCCTGGAAGTAAGGCCCTGGTTTGCCGTGCAGAAGCGGAGGCGTGCTGCACTTTCCAGGAGGCGGTGGCCTCTGCTCTGCATACCTTGAACGGCAGCACAGCCTTCTGGACACCTGGGAGGCTAGCCGGGGCGCCCTGTTCCCGGCAGGAACACTGAGTAACCAACCCCAGGCGCACCTGGCTCTGCTAAGCACCATCCAGGCCCGTAGCCCCTTAGAGCCCCTCTGTGCACGCCGAGCGTAGGGAAACGCACTGCCCTCTCTTTTGGAGCAGCTTGGTTTCCTCAGCACTCGCACACGTTCACGAACGCCGTTCTGCCACATCCTACATGGCGCGGAGGTCTTACGCGTTGCCCTAATCGGAGCTGCGCTCAGAGTAACCCTCGTCTTCGCATTCCATCCAGGACCTCCTGACTGAAGGCACCGTGCCTCCTAGAGGACGGCGGCTTGGGTTCTTACTGCAATTCAAGTCCTGTTCCTTCTTTGGCACTGCAGGCAGCCCCAGGCCCAGAGGAGCGGCTACGGCGTTCCTTGGTTGAGACAGTTCGCTGGATGCGGGACTCCCTCCTGCGATAAGTTGACTCGGGGAAGGAAACGCAGGGTAACCGGTGTCTCCTGGGACTCGTCAGAAACCACAGGGATGTACGCTGAGTGTGCCCATGAACACGGGGGCCTGCTGGAACTAGCCCTGCTTTCCCATTTTGAGGGCGGCCTTCATGCCTGCCTTGACGCTCCCTGACATTCCCGGCTCCCGACAGGCCAGTGAGCCCTGGAAGAGTGCTTCGGGGAAAATCATGAGTTTGCTCTCTCTAAACCAGGGGCTGCCGCGGCCGCGGTGGCGGTCCGCACGGCAGGCTCCAGAGCCAAAGGGAGCCTCAACGTGAGAACTGGCCTCCAGGTTAGGCCCTGAGTAGCCGTGCAGAAAGGGAGGCATGCAGCTCTTTCCGGGAGTTCTTAGTCGCTTTGCTTTCAAGGCAGTACACGCCCGGGGACTCCTAGGCCCCAGGGGCGTGCAGCGTTTTCCCTCCAAGGTCCCTGAGTGCCTCCAGACACCTGTGGGCCGGCTGAGCAACGTCGAGGTCCATTGGTTGATTCCCTCGGAGGACCCCCGTGCATGCCGAGTCCTGGGCAACCACACACTGCGTGTTCCTTGAGGAGCGCTACCTCTCCAGAGCCCTCGAACGCCCTTCGGGACAACATGGCTGGTGGGTGCGAGGTGCCCAGGAAGACTCTGTCACGGCCCTTGTGTGAGCTGCCATGAGAGAACGCTGTGCTTGCCACACTGCGAGGCCCGCCCTCGTGCCTGAAGTCACTCTGCTCGGGGAGAAAGTCAGCACCTTAGCGTGCTGTGTGGCTCCCGGCACACCCAGCATGAAGCCATGCCTGGAAGTAAGGCCCTGGTTTGCCGTGCAGAAGCGGAGGCGTGCTGCACTTTCCAGGAGGCGGTGGCCTCTGCTCTGCATACCTTGAACGGCAGCACAGCCTTCTGGACACCTGGGAGGCTAGCCGGGGCGCCCTGTTCCCGGCAGGAACACTGAGTAACCCCAGGCGCACCTGGCTCTGCTAAGCACCATCCAGGCCCGTAGCCCCTTAGAGCCCCTCTGTGCACGCCGAGCGTAGGGAAACGCACTGCCCTCTCTTTTGGAGCAGCTTGGTTTCCTCAGCACTCGCACACGTTCACGAACGCCGTTCTGCCACATCCCACATGGCGCGGAGGTCTTACGCGTTGCCCTAATCGGAGCTGCGCTCAGAGTAACCCTCGTCTTCGCATTCCATCCAGGACCTCCTGACTGAAGGCACCGTGCCTCCTAGAGGACGGCGGCTTGGGTTCTTACTGCAATTCAAGTCCTGTTCCTTCTTTGGCACTGCAGGCAGCCCCAGGCCCAGAGGAGCGGCTACGGCGTTCCTTGGTTGAGACAGTTCGCTGGATGCGGGACTCCCTCCTGCGATAAGTTGACTCGGGGAAGGAAACGCAGGGTAACCGGTGTCTCCTGGGACTCGTCAGAAACCACAGGGATGTACGCTGAGTGTGCCCATGAACACGGGGGCCTGCTGGAACTAGCCCTGCTTTCCCATTTTGAGGGCGGCCTTCATGCCTGCCTTGACGCTCCCTGACATTCCCGGCTCCCGACAGGCCAGTGAGCCCTGGAAGAGTGCTTCGGGGAAAATCATGAGTTTGCTCTCTCTAAACCAGGGGCTGCCGCGGCCGCGGTGGCGGTCCGCACGGCAGGCTCCAGAGCCAAAGGGAGCCTCAACGTGAGAACTGGCCTCCAGGTTAGGCCCTGAGTAGCCGTGCAGAAAGGGAGGCATGCAGCTCTTTCCGGGAGTTCTTAGTCGCTTTGCTTTCAAGGCAGTACACGCCCGGGGACTCCTAGGCCCCAGGGGCGTGCAGCGTTTTCCCTCCAAGGTCCCTGAGTGCCTCCAGACACCTGTGGGCCGGCTGAGCAACGTCGAGGTCCATTGGTTGATTCCCTCGGAGGACCCCCGTGCGTGCCGAGTCCTGGGCAACCACACACTGCGTGTTCCTTGAGGAGCGCTACCTCTCCAGAGCCCTCGAACGCCCTTCGGGACAACATGGCTGGTGGGTGCGAGGTGCCCAGGAAGACTCTGTCACGGCCCTTGTGTGAGCTGCCATGAGAGAACGCTGTGCTTGCCACACTGCGAGGCCCGCCCTCGTGCCTGAAGTCACTCTGCTCGGGGAGAAAGTCAGCACCTTAGCGTGCTGTGTGGCTCCCGGCACACCCAGCATGAAGCCATGCCTGGAAGTAAGGCCCTGGTTTGCCGTGCAGAAGCGGAGGCGTGCTGCACTTTCCAGGAGGCGGTGGCCTCTGCTCTGCATACCTTGAACGGCAGCACAGCCTTCTGGACACCTGGGAGGCTAGCCGGGGCGCCCTGTTCCCGGCAGGAACACTGAGTAACCCCAGGCGCACCTGGCTCTGCTAAGCACCATCCAGGCCCGTAGCCCCTTAGAGCCCCTCTGTGCACGCCGAGCGTAGGGAAACGCACTGCCCTCTCTTTTGGAGCAGCTTGGTTTCCTCAGCACTCGCACACGTTCACGAACGCCGTTCTGCCACATCCCACATGGCGCGGAGGTCTTACGCGTTGCCCTAATCGGAGCTGCGCTCAGAGTAACCCTCGTCTTCGCATTCCATCCAGGACCTCCTGACTGAAGGCACCGTGCCTCCTAGAGGACGGCGGCTTGGGTTCTTACTGCAATTCAAGTCCTGTTCCTTCTTTGGCACTGCAGGCAGCCCCAGGCCCAGAGGAGCGGCTACGGCGTTCCTTGGTTGAGACAGTTCGCTGGATGCGGGACTCCCTCCTGCGATAAGTTGACTCGGGGAAGGAAACGCAGGGTAACCGGTGTCTCCTGGGACTCGTCAGAAACCACAGGGATGTACGCTGAGTGTGCCCATGAACACGGGGGCCTGCTGGAACTAGCCCTGCTTTCCCATTTTGAGGGCGGCCTTCATGCCTGCCTTGACGCTCCCTGACATTCCCGGCTCCCGACAGGCCAGTGAGCCCTGGAAGAGTGCTTCGGGGAAAATCATGAGTTTGCTCTCTCTAAACCAGGGGCTGCCGCGGCCGCGGTGGCGGTCCACACGGCAGGCTCCAGAGCCAAAGGGAGCCTCAACATGAGAACTGGCCTCCAGGTTAGGCCCTGAGTAGCCGTGCAGAAAGGGAGGCATGCAGCTCTTTCCGGGAGTTCTTAGTCGCTTTGCTTTCAAGGCAGTACACGCCCGGGGACTCCTAGGCCCCAGGGGCGTGCAGCGTTTTCCCTCCAAGGTCCCTGAGTGCCTCCAGACACCTGTGGGCCGGCTGAGCAACGTCGAGGTCCATTGGTTGATTCCCTCGGAGGACCCCCGTGCGTGCCGAGTGCTGGGCAACCACACACTGCGCGTTCCTTGAGGAGCGCTACATCTCCAGAGCCCTCGAACGCCCTTCGGGACAACATGGCTGGTGGGTGCGAGGTGCCCAGGAAGACTCTGTCACGGCCCTTGTGTGAGCTGCCATGAGAGAACGCTGTGCTTGCAACACTGCGAGGCCCGCCCTCGTGCCTGAAGTCACTCTGCTCGAGGAGAAAGTCAGCACCTTAGCGTGCTGTGTGGCTCCCGGCACACCCAGCATGAAGCCATGCCTGGAAGTAAGGCCCTGGTTTGCCGTGCAGAAGCGGAGGCGTGCTGCACTTTCCAGGAGGCGGTGGCCTCTGCTCTGCATACCTTGAACGGCAGCACAGCCTTCTGGACACCTGGGAGGCTAGCCGGGGCGCCCTGTTCCCGGCAGGAACACTGAGTAACCAACCCCAGGCGCACCTGGCTCTGCTAAGCACCATCCAGGCCCGTAGCCCCTTAGAGCCCCTCTGTGCACGCCGAGCGTAGGGAAACGCACTGCCCTCTCTTTTGGAGCAGCTTGGTTTCCTCAGCACTCGCACACGTTCACGAACGCCGTTCTGCCACATCCCACATGGCGCGGAGGTCTTACGCGTTGCCCTAATCGGAGCTGCGCTCAGAGTAACCCTCGTCTTCGCATTCCATCCAGGACCTCCTGACTGAAGGCACCGTGCCTCCTAGAGGACGGCGGCTTGGGTTCTTACTGCAATTCAAGTCCTGTTCCTTCTTTGGCACTGCAGGCAGCCCCAGGCCCAGAGGAGCGGCTACGGCGTTCCTTGGTTGAGACAGTTCGCTGGATGCGGGACTCCCTCCTGCGATAAGTTGACTCGGGGAAGGAAACGCAGGGTAACCGGTGTCTCCTGGGACTCGTCAGAAACCACAGGGATGTACGCTGAGTGTGCCCATGAACACGGGGGCCTGCTGGAACTAGCCCTGCTTTCCCATTTTGAGGGCGGCCTTCATGCCTGCCTTGACGCTCCCTGACATTCCCGGCTCCCGACAGGCCAGTGAGCCCTGGAAGAGTGCTTCGGGGAAAATCATGAGTTTGCTCTCTCTAAACCAGGGGCTTCCGCGGCCGCGGTGGCGGTCCGCACGGCAGGCTCCAGAGCCAAAGGGAGCCTCAACGTGAGAACTGGCCTCCAGGTTAGGCCCTGAGTAGCCGTGCAGAAAGGGAGGCATGCAGCTCTTTCCGGGAGTTCTTAGTCGCTTTGCTTTCAAGGCAGTACACGCCCGGGGACTCCTAGGCCCCAGGGGCGTGCAGCGTTTTCCCTCCAAGGTCCCTGAGTGCCTCCAGACACCTGTGGGCCGGCTGAGCAACGTCGAGGTCCATTGGTTGATTCCCTCGGAGGACCCCCGTGCGTGCCGAGTGCTGGGCAACCACACACTGCGCGTTCCTTGAGGAGCGCTACATCTCCAGAGCCCTCGAACGCCCTTCGGGACAACATGGCTGGTGGGTGCGAGGTGCCCAGGAAGACTCTGTCACGGCCCTTGTGTGAGCTGCCATGAGAGAACGCTGTGCTTGCAACACTGCGAGGCCCGCCCTCGTGCCTGAAGTCACTCTGCTCGAGGAGAAAGTCAGCACCTTAGCGTGCTGTGTGGCTCCCGGCACACCCAGCATGAAGCCATGCCTGGAAGTAAGGCCCTGGTTTGCCGTGCAGAAGCGGAGGCGTGCTGCACTTTCCAGGAGGCGGTGGCCTCTGCTCTGCATACCTTGAACGGCAGCACAGCCTTCTGGACACCTGGGAGGCTAGCCGGGGCGCCCTGTTCCCGGCAGGAACACTGAGTAACCCCAGGCGCACCTGGCTCTGCTAAGCACCATCCAGGCCCGTAGCCCCTTAGAGCCCCTCTGTGCACGCCGAGCGTAGGGAAACGCACTGCCCTCTCTTTTGGAGCAGCTTGGTTTCCTCAGCACTCGCACACGTTCACGAACGCCGTTCTGCCACATCCCACATGGCGCGGAAGTCTTACGCGTTGCCCTAATCGGAGCTGCGCTCAGAGTAACCCTCGTCTTCGCATTCCATCCAGGACCTCCTGACTGAAGGCACCGTGCCTCCTAGAGGACGGCGGCTTGGGTTCTTACTGCAATTCAAGTCCTGTTCCTTCTTTGGCACTGCAGGCAGCCCCAGGCCCAGAGGAGCGGCTACGGCGTTCCTTGGTTGAGACAGTTCGCTGGATGCGGGACTCCCTCCTGCGATAAGTTGACTCGGGGAAGGAAACGCAGGGTAACCGGTGTCTCCTGGGACTCGTCAGAAACCACAGGGATGTACGCTGAGTGTGCCCATGAACACGGGGGCCTGCTGGAACTAGCCCTGCTTTCCCATTTTGAGGGCGGCCTTCATGCCTGCCTTGACGCTCCCTGACATTCCCGGCTCCCGACAGGCCAGTGAGCCCTGGAAGAGTGCTTCGGGGAAAATCATGAGTTTGCTCTCTCTAAACCAGGGGCTGCCACGGCCGCGGTGGCGGTCCGCACGGCAGGCTCCAGAGCCAAAGGGAGCCTCAACGTGAGAACTGGCCTCCAGGTTAGGCCCTGAGTAGCCGTGCAGAAAGGGAGGCATGCAGCTCTTTCCGGGAGTTCTTAGTCGCTTTGCTTTCAAGGCAGTACACGCCCGGGGACTCCTAGGCCCCACGGGCGTGCAGCGTTTTCCCTCCAAGGTCCCTGAGTGCCTCCAGACACCTGTGGGCCGGCTGAGCAACGTCGAGGTCCATTGGTTGATTCCCTCGGAGGACCCCCGTGCGTGCCGAGTGCTGGGCAACCACACACTGCGCGTTCCTTGAGGAGCGCTACATCTCCAGAGCCCTCGAACGCCCTTCGGGACAACATGGCTGGTGGGTGCGAGGTGCCCAGGAAGACTCTGTCACGGCCCTTGTGTGAGCTGCCATGAGAGAACGCTGTGCTTGCAACACTGCGAGGCCCGCCCTCGTGCCTGAAGTCACTCTGCTCGAGGAGAAAGTCAGCACCTTAGCGTGCTGTGTGGCTCCCGGCACACCCCGCATGAAGCCATGCCTGGAAGTAAGGCCCTGGTTTGCCGTGCAGAAGCGGAGGCGTGCTGCACTTTCCAGGAGGCGGTGGCCTCTGCTCTGCATACCTTGAACGGCAGCACAGCCTTCTGGACACCTGGGAGGCTAGCCGGGGCGCCCTGTTCCCGGCAGGAACACTGAGTAACCCCAGGCGCACCTGGCTCTGCTAAGCACCATCCAGGCCCGTAGCCCCTTAGAGCCCCTCTGTGCACGCCGAGCGTAGGGAAACGCACTGCCCTCTCTTTTGGAGCAGCTTGGTTTCCTCAGCACTCGCACACGTTCACGAACGCCGTTCTGCCACATCCCACATGGCGCGGAGGTCTTACGCGTTGCCCTAATCGGAGCTGCGCTCAGAGTAACCCTCGTCTTCGCATTCCATCCAGGACCTCCTGACTGAAGGCACCGTGCCTCCTAGAGGACGGCGGCTTGGGTTCTTACTGCAATTCAAGTCCTGTTCCTTCTTTGGCACTGCAGGCAGCCCCAGGCCCAGAGGAGCGGCTACGGCGTTCCTTGGTTGAGACAGTTCGCTGGATGCGGGACTCCCTCCTGCGATAAGTTGACTCGGGGAAGGAAACGCAGGGTAACCGGTGTCTCCTGGGACTCGTCAGAAACCACAGGGATGTACGCTGAGTGTGCCCATGAACACGGGGGCCTGCTGGAACTAGCCCTGCTTTCCCATTTTGAGGGCGGCCTTCATGCCTGCCTTGACGCTCCCTGACATTCCCGGCTCCCGACAGGCCAGTGAGCCCTGGAAGAGTGCTTCGGGGAAAATCATGAGTTTGCTCTCTCTAAACCAGGGGCTGCCGCGGCCGCGGTGGCGGTCCGCACGGCAGGCTCCAGAGCCAAAGGGAGCCTCAACGTGAGAACTGGCCTCCAGGTTAGGCCCTGAGTAGCCGTGCAGAAAGGGAGGCATGCAGCTCTTTCCAGGAGTTCTTAGTCGCTTTGCTTTCAAGGCAGTACACGCCCGGGGACTCCTAGGCCCCAGGGGCGTGCAGCGTTTTCCCTCCAAGGTCCCTGAGTGCCTCCAGACACCTGTGGGCCGGCTGAGCAACGTCGAGGTCCATTGGTTGATTCCCTCGGAGGACCCCCGTGCGTGCCGAGTGCTGGGCAACCACACACTGCGCGTTCCTTGAGGAGCGCTACCTCTCCAGAGCCCTCGAACGCCCTTCGGGACAACATGGCTGGTGGGTGCGAGGTGCCCAGGAAGACTCTGTCACGGCCCTTGTGTGAGCTGCCATGAGAGAACGCTGTGCTTGCAACACTGCGAGGCCCGCCCTCGTGCCTGAAGTCACTCTGCTCGAGGAGAAAGTCAGCACCTTAGCGTGCTGTGTGGCTCCCGGCACACCCCGCATGAAGCCATGCCTGGAAGTAAGGCCCTGGTTTGCCGTGCAGAAGCGGAGGCGTGCTGCACTTTCCAGGAGGCGGTGGCCTCTGCTCTGCATACCTTGAACGGCAGCACAGCCTTCTGGACACCTGGGAGGCTAGCCGGGGCGCCCTGTTCCCGGCAGGAACACTGAGTAACCCCAGGCGCACCTGGCTCTGCTAAGCACCATCCAGGCCCGTAGCCCCTTAGAGCCCCTCTGTGCACGCCGAGCGTAGGGAAACGCACTGCCCTCTCTTTTGGAGCAGCTTGGTTTCCTCAGCACTCGCACACGTTCACGAACGCCGTTCTGCCACATCCCACATGGCGCGGAGGTCTTACGCGTTGCCCTAATCGGAGCTGCGCTCAGAGTAACCCTCGTCTTCGCATTCCATCCAGGACCTCCTGACTGAAGGCACCGTGCCTCCTAGAGGACGGCGGCTTGGGTTCTTACTGCAATTCAAGTCCTGTTCCTTCTTTGGCACTGCAGGCAGCCCCAGGCCCAGAGGAGCGGCTACGGCGTTCCTTGGTTGAGACAGTTCGCTGGATGCGGGACTCCCTCCTGCGATAAGTTGACTCGGGGAAGGAAACGCAGGGTAACCGGTGTCTCCTGGGACTCGTCAGAAACCACAGGGATGTACGCTGAGTGTGCCCATGAACACGGGGGCCTGCTGGAACTAGCCCTGCTTTCCCATTTTGAGGGCGGCATTCATGCCTGCCTTGACGCTCCCTGATATTCCCGGCTCCCGACAGGCCAGTGAGCCCTGGAAGAGTGCTTCGGGGAAAATCATGAGTTTGCTCTCTCTAAACCAGGGGCTGCCGCGGCCGCGGTGGCGGTCCGCACGGCAGGCTCCAGAGCCAAAGGGAGCCTCAACGTGAGAACTGGCCTCCAGGTTAGGCCCTGAGTAGCCGTGCAGAAAGGGAGGCATGCAGCTCTTTCCAGGAGTTCTTAGTCGCTTTGCTTTCAAGGCAGTACACGCCCGGGGACTCCTAGGCCCCAGGGGCGTGCAGCGTTTTCCCTCCAAGGTCCCTGAGTGCCTCCAGACACCTGTGGGCCGGCTGAGCAACGTCGAGGTCCATTGGTTGATTCCCTCGGAGGACCCCCGTGCGTGCCGAGTGCTGGGCAACCACACACTGCGCGTTCCTTGAGGAGCGCTACCTCTCCAGAGCCCTCGAACGCCCTTCGGGACAACATGGCTGGTGGGTGCGAGGTGCCCAGGAAGACTCTGTCACGGCCCTTGTGTGAGCTGCCATGAGAGAACGCTGTGCTTGCAACACTGCGAGGCCCGCCCTCGTGCCTGAAGTCACTCTGCTCGAGGAGAAAGTCAGCACCTTAGCGTGCTGTGTGGCTCCCGGCACACCCAGCATGAAGCCATGCCTGGAAGTAAGGCCCTGGTTTGCCGTGCAGAAGCGGAGGCGTGCTGCACTTTCCAGGAGGCGGTGGCCTCTGCTCTGCATACCTTGAACGGCAGCACAGCCTTCTGGACACCTGGGAGGCTAGCCGGGGCGCCCTGTTCCCGGCAGGAACACTGAGTAACCCCAGGCGCACCTGGCTCTGCTAAGCACCATCCAGGCCCGTAGCCCCTTAGAGCCCCTCTGTGCACGCCGAGCGTAGGGAAACGCACTGCCCTCTCTTTTGGAGCAGCTTGGTTTCCTCAGCACTCGCACACGTTCACGAACGCCGTTCTGCCACATCCCACATGGCGCGGAGGTCTTACGCGTTGCCCTAATCGGAGCTGCGCTCAGAGTAACCCTCGTCTTCGCATTCCATCCAGGACCTCCTGACTGAAGGCACCGTGCCTCCTAGAGGACGGCGGCTTGGGTTCTTACTGCAATTCAAGTCCTGTTCCTTCTTTGGCACTGCAGGCAGCCCCAGGCCCAGAGGAGCGGCTACGGCGTTCCTTGGTTGAGACAGTTCGCTGGATGCGGGACTCCCTCCTGCGATAAGTTGACTCGGGGAAGGAAACGCAGGGTAACCGGTGTCTCCTGGGACTCGTCAGAAACCACAGGGATGTACGCTGAGTGTGCCCATGAACACGGGGGCCTGCTGGAACTAGCCCTGCTTTCCCATTTTGAGGGCGGCCTTCATGCCTGCCTTGACGCTCCCTGACATTCCCGGCTCCCGACAGGCCAGTGAGCCCTGGAAGAGTGCTTCGGGGAAAATCATGAGTTTGCTCTCTCTAAACCAGGGGCTGCCGCGGCCGCGGTGGCGGTCCGCACGGCAGGCTCCAGAGCCAAAGGGAGCCTCAACGTGAGAACTGGCCTCCAGGTTAGGCCCTGAGTAGCCGTGCAGAAAGGGAGGCATGCAGCTCTTTCCGGGAGTTCTTAGTCGCTTTGCTTTCAAGGCAGTACACGCCCGGGGACTCCTAGGCCCCAGGGGCGTGCAGCGTTTTCCCTCCAAGGTCCCTGAGTGCCTCCAGACACCTGTGGGCCGGCTGAGCAACGTCGAGGTCCATTGGTTGATTCCCTCGGAGGACCCCCGTGCGTGCCGAGTGCTGGGCAACCACACACTGCGCGTTCCTTGAGGAGCGCTACCTCTCCAGAGCCCTCGAACGCCCTTCGGGACAACATGGCTGGTGGGTGCGAGGTGCCCAGGAAGACTCTGTCACGGCCCTTGTGTGAGCTGCCATGAGAGAACGCTGTGCTTGCAACACTGCGAGGCCCGCCCTCGTGCCTGAAGTCACTCTGCTCGAGGAGAAAGTCAGCACCTTAGCGTGCTGTGTGGCTCCCGGCACACCCCGCATGAAGCCATGCCTGGAAGTAAGGCCCTGGTTTGCCGTGCAGAAGCGGAGGCGTGCTGCACTTTCCAGGAGGCGGTGGCCTCTGCTCTGCATACCTTGAACGGCAGCACAGCCTTCTGGACACCTGGGAGGCTAGCCGGGGCGCCCTGTTCCCGGCAGGAACACTGAGTAACCCCAGGCGCACCTGGCTCTGCTAAGCACCATCCAGGCCCGTAGCCCCTTAGAGCCCCTCTGTGCACGCCGAGCGTAGGGAAACGCACTGCCCTCTCTTTTGGAGCAGCTTGGTTTCCTCAGCACTCGCACACGTTCACGAACGCCGTTCTGCCACATCCCACATGGCGCGGAGGTCTTACGCGTTGCCCTAATCGGAGCTGCGCTCAGAGTAACCCTCGTCTTCGCATTCCATCCAGGACCTCCTGACTGAAGGCACCGTGCCTCCTAGAGGACGGCGGCTTGGGTTCTTACTGCAATTCAAGTCCTGTTCCTTCTTTGGCACTGCAGGCAGCCCCAGGCCCAGAGGAGCGGCTACGGCGTTCCTTGGTTGAGACAGTTCGCTGGATGCGGGACTCCCTCCTGCGATAAGTTGACTCGGGGAAGGAAACGCAGGGTAACCGGTGTCTCCTGGGACTCGTCAGAAACCACAGGGATGTACGCTGAGTGTGCCCATGAACACGGGGGCCTGCTGGAACTAGCCCTGCTTTCCCATTTTGAGGGCGGCCTTCATGCCTGCCTTGACGCTCCCTGACATTCCCGGCTCCCGACAGGCCAGTGAGCCCTGGAAGAGTGCTTCGGGGAAAATCATGAGTTTGCTCTCTCTAAACCAGGGGCTGCCGCGGCCGCGGTGGCGGTCCGCACGGCAGGCTCCAGAGCCAAAGGGAGCCTCAACGTGAGAACTGGCCTCCAGGTTAGGCCCTGAGTAGCCGTGCAGAAAGGGAGGCATGCAGCTCTTTCCGGGAGTTCTTAGTCGCTTTGCTTTCAAGGCAGTACACGCCCGGGGACTCCTAGGCCCCAGGGGCGTGCAGCGTTTTCCCTCCAAGGTCCCTGAGTGCCTCCAGACACCTGTGGGCCGGCTGAGCAACGTCGAGGTCCATTGGTTGATTCCCTCGGAGGACCCCCGTGCGTGCCGAGTCCTGGGCAACCACACACTGCGTGTTCCTTGAGGAGCGCTACCTCTCCAGAGCCCTCGAACGCCCTTCGGGACAACATGGCTGGTGGGTGCGAGGTGCCCAGGAAGACTCTGTCACGGCCCTTGTGTGAGCTGCCATGAGAGAACGCTGTGCTTGCCACACTGCGAGGCCCGCCCTCGTGCCTGAAGTCACTCTGCTCGGGGAGAAAGTCAGCACCTTAGCGTGCTGTGTGGCTCCCGGCACACCCAGCATGAAGCCATGCCTGGAAGTAAGGCCCTGGTTTGCCGTGCAGAAGCGGAGGCGTGCTGCACTTTCCAGGAGGCGGTGGCCTCTGCTCTGCATACCTTGAACGGCAGCACAGCCTTCTGGACACCTGGGAGGCTAGCCGGGGCGCCCTGTTCCCGGCAGGAACACTGAGTAACCCCAGGCGCACCTGGCTCTGCTAAGCACCATCCAGGCCCGTAGCCCCTTAGAGCCCCTCTGTGCACGCCGAGCGTAGGGAAACGCACTGCCCTCTCTTTTGGAGCAGCTTGGTTTCCTCAGCACTCGCACACGTTCACGAACGCCGTTCTGCCACATCCCACATGGCGCGGAGGTCTTACGCGTTGCCCTAATCGGAGCTGCGCTCAGAGTAACCCTCGTCTTCGCATTCCATCCAGGACCTCCTGACTGAAGGCACCGTGCCTCCTAGAGGACGGCGGCTTGGGTTCTTACTGCAATTCAAGTCCTGTTCCTTCTTTGGCACTGCAGGCAGCCCCAGGCCCAGAGGAGCGGCTACGGCGTTCCTTGGTTGAGACAGTTCGCTGGATGCGGGACTCCCTCCTGCGATAAGTTGACTCGGGGAAGGAAACGCAGGGTAACCGGTGTCTCCTGGGACTCGTCAGAAACCACAGGGATGTACGCTGAGTGTGCCCATGAACACGGGGGCCTGCTGGAACTAGCCCTGCTTTCCCATTTTGAGGGCGGCCTTCATGCCTGCCTTGACGCTCCCTGACATTCCCGGCTCCCGACAGGCCAGTGAGCCCTGGAAGAGTGCTTCGGGGAAAATCATGAGTTTGCTCTCTCTAAACCAGGGGCTGCCGCGGCCGCGGTGGCGGTCCGCACGGCAGGCTCCAGAGCCAAAGGGAGCCTCAACGTGAGAACTGGCCTCCAGGTTAGGCCCTGAGTAGCCGTGCAGAAAGGGAGGCATGCAGCTCTTTCCGGGAGTTCTTAGTCGCTTTGCTTTCAAGGCAGTACACGCCCGGGGACTCCTAGGCCCCAGGGGCGTGCAGCGTTTTCCCTCCAAGGTCCCTGAGTGCCTCCAGACACCTGTGGGCCGGCTGAGCAACGTCGAGGTCCATTGGTTGATTCCCTCGGAGGACCCCCGTGCGTGCCGAGTGCTGGGCAACCACACACTGCGCGTTCCTTGAGGAGCGCTACATCTCCAGAGCCCTCGAACGCCCTTCGGGACAACATGGCTGGTGGGTGCGAGGTGCCCAGGAAGACTCTGTCACGGCCCTTGTGTGAGCTGCCATGAGAGAACGCTGTGCTTGCAACACTGCGAGGCCCGCCCTCGTGCCTGAAGTCACTCTGCTCGAGGAGAAAGTCAGCACCTTAGCGTGCTGTGTGGCTCCCGGCACACCCCGCATGAAGCCATGCCTGGAAGTAAGGCCCTGGTTTGCCGTGCAGAAGCGGAGGCGTGCTGCACTTTCCAGGAGGCGGTGGCCTCTGCTCTGCATACCTTGAACGGCAGCACAGCCTTCTGGACACCTGGGAGGCTAGCCGGGGCGCCCTGTTCCCGGCAGGAACACTGAGTAACCCCAGGCGCACCTGGCTCTGCTAAGCACCATCCAGGCCCGTAGCCCCTTAGAGCCCCTCTGTGCACGCCGAGCGTAGGGAAACGCACTGCCCTCTCTTTTGGAGCAGCTTGGTTTCCTCAGCACTCGCACACGTTCACGAACGCCGTTCTGCCACATCCCACATGGCGCGGAGGTCTTACGCGTTGCCCTAATCGGAGCTGCGCTCAGAGTAACCCTCGTCTTCGCATTCCATCCAGGACCTCCTGACTGAAGGCACCGTGCCTCCTAGAGGACGGCGGCTTGGGTTCTTACTGCAATTCAAGTCCTGTTCCTTCTTTGGCACTGCAGGCAGCCCCAGGCCCAGAGGAGCGGCTACGGCGTTCCTTGGTTGAGACAGTTCGCTGGATGCGGGACTCCCTCCTGCGATAAGTTGACTCGGGGAAGGAAACGCAGGGTAACCGGTGTCTCCTGGGACTCGTCAGAAACCACAGGGATGTACGCTGAGTGTGCCCATGAACACGGGGGCCTGCTGGAACTAGCCCTGCTTTCCCATTTTGAGGGCGGCATTCATGCCTGCCTTGACGCTCCCTGACATTCCCGGCTCCCGACAGGCCAGTGAGCCCTGGAAGAGTGCTTCGGGGAAAATCATGAGTTTGCTCTCTCTAAACCAGGGGCTGCCGCGGCCGCGGTGGCGGTCCGCACGGCAGGCTCCAGAGCCAAAGGGAGCCTCAACGTGAGAACTGGCCTCCAGGTTAGGCCCTGAGTAGCCGTGCAGAAAGGGAGGCATGCAGCTCTTTCCGGGAGTTCTTAGTCGCTTTGCTTTCAAGGCAGTACACGCCCGGGGACTCCTAGGCCCCACGGGCGTGCAGCGTTTTCCCTCCAAGGTCCCTGAGTGCCTCCAGACACCTGTGGGCCGGCTGAGCAACGTCGAGGTCCATTGGTTGATTCCCTCGGAGGACCCCCGTGCGTGCCGAGTGCTGGGCAACCACACACTGCGCGTTCCTTGAGGAGCGCTACATCTCCAGAGCCCTCGAACGCCCTTCGGGACAACATGGCTGGTGGGTGCGAGGTGCCCAGGAAGACTCTGTCACGGCCCTTGTGTGAGCTGCCATGAGAGAACGCTGTGCTTGCAACACTGCGAGGCCCGCCCTCGTGCCTGAAGTCACTCTGCTCGAGGAGAAAGTCAGCACCTTAGCGTGCTGTGTGGCTCCCGGCACACCCCGCATGAAGCCATGCCTGGAAGTAAGGCCCTGGTTTGCCGTGCAGAAGCGGAGGCGTGCTGCACTTTCCAGGAGGCGGTGGCCTCTGCTCTGCATACCTTGAACGGCAGCACAGCCTTCTGGACACCTGGGAGGCTAGCCGGGGCGCCCTGTTCCCGGCAGGAACACTGAGTAACCCCAGGCGCACCTGGCTCTGCTAAGCACCATCCAGGCCCGTAGCCCCTTAGAGCCCCTCTGTGCACGCCGAGCGTAGGGAAACGCACTGCCCTCTCTTTTGGAGCAGCTTGGTTTCCTCAGCACTCGCACACGTTCACGAACGCCGTTCTGCCACATCCCACATGGCGCGGAGGTCTTACGCGTTGCCCTAATCGGAGCTGCGCTCAGAGTAACCCTCGTCTTCGCATTCCATCCAGGACCTCCTGATTGAAGGCACCGTGCCTCCTAGAGGACGGCGGCTTGGGTTCTTACTGCAATTCAAGTCCTGTTCCTTCTTTGGCACTGCAGGCAGCCCCAGGCCCAGAGGAGCGGCTACGGCGTTCCTTGGTGAGACAGTTCGCTGGATGCGGGACTCCCTCCTGCGATAAGTTGACTCGGGGAAGGAAACGCAGGGTAACCGGTGTCTCCTGGGACTCGTCAGAAACCACAGGGATGTACGCTGAGTGTGCCCATGAACACGGGGGCCTGCTGGAACTAGCCCTGCTTTCCCATTTTGAGGGCGGCATTCATGCCTGCCTTGACGCTCCCTGACATTCCCGGCTCCCGACAGGCCAGTGAGCCCTGGAAGAGTGCTTCAGGGAAAATCATGAGTTTGCTCTCTCTAAACCAGGGGCTGCCGCGGCCGCGGTGGCGGTCCTCACGGCAGGCTCCAGAGCCAAAGGGAGCCTCAACGTGAGAACTGGCCTCCAGGTTAGGCCCTGAGTAGCCGTGCAGAAAGGGAGGCATGCAGCTCTTTCCGGGAGTTCTTAGTCGCTTTGCTTTCAAGGCAGTACACGCCCGGGGACTCCTAGGCCCCAGGGGCGTGCAGCGTTTTCCCTCCAAGGTCCCTGAGTGCCTCCAGACACCTGTGGGCCGGCTGAGCAACGTCGAGGTCCATTGGTTGATTCCCTCGGAGGACCCCCGTGCGTGCCGAGTCCTGGGCAACCACACACTGCGTGTTCCTTGAGGAGCGCTACCTCTCCAGAGCCCTCGAACGCCCTTCGGGACAACATGGCTGGTGGGTGCGAGGTGCCCAGGAAGACTCTGTCACGGCCCTTGTGTGAGCTGCCATGAGAGAACGCTGTGCTTGCCACACTGCGAGGCCCGCCCTCGTGCCTGAAGTCACTCTGCTCGGGGAGAAAGTCAGCACCTTAGCGTGCTGTGTGGCTCCCGGCACACCCAGCATGAAGCCATGCCTGGAAGTAAGGCCCTGGTTTGCCGTGCAGAAGCGGAGGCGTGCTGCACTTTCCAGGAGGCGGTGGCCTCTGCTCTGCATACCTTGAACGGCAGCACAGCCTTCTGGACACCTGGGAGGCTAGCCGGGGCGCCCTGTTCCCGGCAGGAACACTGAGTAACCCCAGGCGCACCTGGCTCTGCTAAGCACCATCCAGGCCCGTAGCCCCTTAGAGCCCCTCTGTGCACGCCGAGCGTAGGGAAACGCACTGCCCTCTCTTTTGGAGCAGCTTGGTTTCCTCAGCACTCGCACACGTTCACGAACGCCGTTCTGCCACATCCCACATGGCGCGGAGGTCTTACGCGTTGCCCTAATCGGAGCTGCGCTCAGAGTAACCCTCGTCTTCGCATTCCATCCAGGACCTCCTGACTGAAGGCACCGTGCCTCCTAGAGGACGGCGGCTTGGGTTCTTACTGCAATTCAAGTCCTGTTCCTTCTTTGGCACTGCAGGCAGCCCCAGGCCCAGAGGAGCGGCTACGGCGTTCCTTGGTTGAGACAGTTCGCTGGATGCGGGACTCCCTCCTGCGATAAGTTGACTCGGGGAAGGAAACGCAGGGTAACCGGTGTCTCCTGGGACTCGTCAGAAACCACAGGGATGTACGCTGAGTGTGCCCATGAACACGGGGGCCTGCTGGAACTAGCCCTGCTTTCCCATTTTGAGGGCGGCCTTCATGCCTGCCTTGACGCTCCCTGACATTCCCGGCTCCCGACAGGCCAGTGAGCCCTGGAAGAGTGCTTCGGGGAAAATCATGAGTTTGCTCTCTCTAAACCAGGGGCTGCCGCGGCCGCGGTGGCGGTCCGCACGGCAGGCTCCAGAGCCAAAGGGAGCCTCAACGTGAGAACTGGCCTCCAGGTTAGGCCCTGAGTAGCCGTGCAGAAAGGGAGGCATGCAGCTCTTTCCGGGAGTTCTTAGTCGCTTTGCTTTCAAGGCAGTACACGCCCGGGGACTCCTAGGCCCCAGGGGCGTGCAGCGTTTTCCCTCCAAGGTCCCTGAGTGCCTCCAGACACCTGTGGGCCGGCTGAGCAACGTCGAGGTCCATTGGTTGATTCCCTCGGAGGACCCCCGTGCGTGCCGAGTCCTGGGCAACCACACACTGCGTGTTCCTTGAGGAGCGCTACCTCTCCAGAGCCCTCGAACGCCCTTCGGGACAACATGGCTGGTGGGTGCGAGGTGCCCAGGAAGACTCTGTCACGGCCCTTGTGTGAGCTGCCATGAGAGAACGCTGTGCTTGCCACACTGCGAGGCCCGCCCTCGTGCCTGAAGTCACTCTGCTCGGGGAGAAAGTCAGCACCTTAGCGTGCTGTGTGGCTCCCGGCACACCCAGCATGAAGCCATGCCTGGAAGTAAGGCCCTGGTTTGCCGTGCAGAAGCGGAGGCGTGCTGCACTTTCCAGGAGGCGGTGGCCTCTGCTCTGCATACCTTGAACGGCAGCACAGCCTTCTGGACACCTGGGAGGCTAGCCGGGGCGCCCTGTTCCCGGCAGGAACACTGAGTAACCCCAGGCGCACCTGGCTCTGCTAAGCACCATCCAGGCCCGTAGCCCCTTAGAGCCCCTCTGTGCACGCCGAGCGTAGGGAAACGCACTGCCCTCTCTTTTGGAGCAGCTTGGTTTCCTCAGCACTCGCACACGTTCACGAACGCCGTTCTGCCACATCCCACATGGCGCGGAGGTCTTACGCGTTGCCCTAATCGGAGCTGCGCTCAGAGTAACCCTCGTCTTCGCATTCCATCCAGGACCTCCTGACTGAAGGCACCGTGCCTCCTAGAGGACGGCGGCTTGGGTTCTTACTGCAATTCAAGTCCTGTTCCTTCTTTGGCACTGCAGGCAGCCCCAGGCCCAGAGGAGCGGCTACGGCGTTCCTTGGTTGAGACAGTTCGCTGGATGCGGGACTCCCTCCTGCGATAAGTTGACTCGGGGAAGGAAACGCAGGGTAACCGGTGTCTCCTGGGACTCGTCAGAAACCACAGGGATGTACGCTGAGTGTGCCCATGAACACGGGGGCCTGCTGGAACTAGCCCTGCTTTCCCATTTTGAGGGCGGCCTTCATGCCTGCCTTGACGCTCCCTGACATTCCCGGCTCCCGACAGGCCAGTGAGCCCTGGAAGAGTGCTTCGGGGAAAATCATGAGTTTGCTCTCTCTAAACCAGGGGCTGCCGCGGCCGCGGTGGCGGTCCGCACGGCAGGCTCCAGAGCCAAAGGGAGCCTCAACGTGAGAACTGGCCTCCAGGTTAGGCCCTGAGTAGCCGTGCAGAAAGGGAGGCATGCAGCTCTTTCCGGGAGTTCTTAGTCGCTTTGCTTTCAAGGCAGTACACGCCCGGGGACTCCTAGGCCCCAGGGGCGTGCAGCGTTTTCCCTCCAAGGTCCCTGAGTGCCTCCAGACACCTGTGGGCCGGCTGAGCAACGTCGAGGTCCATTGGTTGATTCCCTCGGAGGACCCCCGTGCGTGCCGAGTGCTGGGCAACCACACACTGCGCGTTCCTTGAGGAGCGCTACATCTCCAGAGCCCTCGAACGCCCTTCGGGACAACATGGCTGGTGGGTGCGAGGTGCCCAGGAAGACTCTGTCACGGCCCTTGTGTGAGCTGCCATGAGAGAACGCTGTGCTTGCAACACTGCGAGGCCCGCCCTCGTGCCTGAAGTCACTCTGCTCGAGGAGAAAGTCAGCACCTTAGCGTGCTGTGTGGCTCCCGGCACACCCCGCATGAAGCCATGCCTGGAAGTAAGGCCCTGGTTTGCCGTGCAGAAGCGGAGGCGTGCTGCACTTTCCAGGAGGCGGTGGCCTCTGCTCTGCATACCTTGAACGGCAGCACAGCCTTCTGGACACCTGGGAGGCTAGCCGGGGCGCCCTGTTCCCGGCAGGAACACTGAGTAACCCCAGGCGCACCTGGCTCTGCTAAGCACCATCCAGGCCCGTAGCCCCTTAGAGCCCCTCTGTGCACGCCGAGCGTAGGGAAACGCACTGCCCTCTCTTTTGGAGCAGCTTGGTTTCCTCAGCACTCGCACACGTTCACGAACGCCGTTCTGCCACATCCCACATGGCGCGGAGGTCTTACGCGTTGCCCTAATCGGAGCTGCGCTCAGAGTAACCCTCGTCTTCGCATTCCATCCAGGACCTCCTGACTGAAGGCACCGTGCCTCCTAGAGGACGGCGGCTTGGGTTCTTACTGCAATTCAAGTCCTGTTCCTTCTTTGGCACTGCAGGCAGCCCCAGGCCCAGAGGAGCGGCTACGGCGTTCCTTGGTTGAGACAGTTCGCTGGATGCGGGACTCCCTCCTGCGATAAGTTGACTCGGGGAAGGAAACGCAGGGTAACCGGTGTCTCCTGGGACTCGTCAGAAACCACAGGGATGTACGCTGAGTGTGCCCATGAACACGGGGGCCTGCTGGAACTAGCCCTGCTTTCCCATTTTGAGGGCGGCCTTCATGCCTGCCTTGACGCTCCCTGACATTCCCGGCTCCCGACAGGCCAGTGAGCCCTGGAAGAGTGCTTCGGGGAAAATCATGAGTTTGCTCTCTCTAAACCAGGGGCTGCCGCGGCCGCGGTGGCGGTCCGCACGGCAGGCTCCAGAGCCAAAGGGAGCCTCAACGTGAGAACTGGCCTCCAGGTTAGGCCCTGAGTAGCCGTGCAGAAAGGGAGGCATGCAGCTCTTTCCGGGAGTTCTTAGTCGCTTTGCTTTCAAGGCAGTACACGCCCGGGGACTCCTAGGCCCCAGGGGCGTGCAGCGTTTTCCCTCCAAGGTCCCTGAGTGCCTCCAGACACCTGTGGGCCGGCTGAGCAACGTCGAGGTCCATTGGTTGATTCCCTCGGAGGACCCCCGTGCGTGCCGAGTCCTGGGCAACCACACACTGCGTGTTCCTTGAGGAGCGCTACCTCTCCAGAGCCCTCGAACGCCCTTCGGGACAACATGGCTGGTGGGTGCGAGGTGCCCAGGAAGACTCTGTCACGGCCCTTGTGTGAGCTGCCATGAGAGAACGCTGTGCTTGCCACACTGCGAGGCCCGCCCTCGTGCCTGAAGTCACTCTGCTCGGGGAGAAAGTCAGCACCTTAGCGTGCTGTGTGGCTCCCGGCACACCCAGCATGAAGCCATGCCTGGAAGTAAGGCCCTGGTTTGCCGTGCAGAAGCGGAGGCGTGCTGCACTTTCCAGGAGGCGGTGGCCTCTGCTCTGCATACCTTGAACGGCAGCACAGCCTTCTGGACACCTGGGAGGCTAGCCGGGGCGCCCTGTTCCCGGCAGGAACACTGAGTAACCCCAGGCGCACCTGGCTCTGCTAAGCACCATCCAGGCCCGTAGCCCCTTAGAGCCCCTCTGTGCACGCCGAGCGTAGGGAAACGCACTGCCCTCTCTTTTGGAGCAGCTTGGTTTCCTCAGCACTCGCACACGTTCACGAACGCCGTTCTGCCACATCCCACATGGCGCGGAGGTCTTACGCGTTGCCCTAATCGGAGCTGCGCTCAGAGTAACCCTCGTCTTCGCATTCCATCCAGGACCTCCTGACTGAAGGCACCGTGCCTCCTAGAGGACGGCGGCTTGGGTTCTTACTGCAATTCAAGTCCTGTTCCTTCTTTGGCACTGCAGGCAGCCCCAGGCCCAGAGGAGCGGCTACGGCGTTCCTTGGTTGAGACAGTTCGCTGGATGCGGGACTCCCTCCTGCGATAAGTTGACTCGGGGAAGGAAACGCAGGGTAACCGGTGTCTCCTGGGACTCGTCAGAAACCACAGGGATGTACGCTGAGTGTGCCCATGAACACGGGGGCCTGCTGGAACTAGCCCTGCTTTCCCATTTTGAGGGCGGCCTTCATGCCTGCCTTGACGCTCCCTGACATTCCCGGCTCCCGACAGGCCAGTGAGCCCTGGAAGAGTGCTTCGGGGAAAATCATGAGTTTGCTCTCTCTAAACCAGGGGCTGCCGCGGCCGCGGTGGCGGTCCGCACGGCAGGCTCCAGAGCCAAAGGGAGCCTCAACGTGAGAACTGGCCTCCAGGTTAGGCCCTGAGTAGCCGTGCAGAAAGGGAGGCATGCAGCTCTTTCCGGGAGTTCTTAGTCGCTTTGCTTTCAAGGCAGTACACGCCCGGGGACTCCTAGGCCCCAGGGGCGTGCAGCGTTTTCCCTCCAAGGTCCCTGAGTGCCTCCAGACACCTGTGGGCCGGCTGAGCAACGTCGAGGTCCATTGGTTGATTCCCTCGGAGGACCCCCGTGCGTGCCGAGTGCTGGGCAACCACACACTGCGCGTTCCTTGAGGAGCGCTACATCTCCAGAGCCCTCGAACGCCCTTCGGGACAACATGGCTGGTGGGTGCGAGGTGCCCAGGAAGACTCTGTCACGGCCCTTGTGTGAGCTGCCATGAGAGAACGCTGTGCTTGCAACACTGCGAGGCCCGCCCTCGTGCCTGAAGTCACTCTGCTCGAGGAGAAAGTCAGCACCTTAGCGTGCTGTGTGGCTCCCGGCACACCCAGCATGAAGCCATGCCTGGAAGTAAGGCCCTGGTTTGCCGTGCAGAAGCGGAGGCGTGCTGCACTTTCCAGGAGGCGGTGGCCTCTGCTCTGCATACCTTGAACGGCAGCACAGCCTTCTGGACACCTGGGAGGCTAGCCGGGGCGCCCTGTTCCCGGCAGGAACACTGAGTAACCAACCCCAGGCGCACCTGGCTCTGCTAAGCACCATCCAGGCCCGTAGCCCCTTAGAGCCCCTCTGTGCACGCCGAGCGTAGGGAAACGCACTGCCCTCTCTTTTGGAGCAGCTTGGTTTCCTCAGCACTCGCACACGTTCACGAACGCCGTTCTGCCACATCCTACATGGCGCGGAGGTCTTACGCGTTGCCCTAATCGGAGCTGCGCTCAGAGTAACCCTCGTCTTCGCATTCCATCCAGGACCTCCTGACTGAAGGCACCGTGCCTCCTAGAGGACGGCGGCTTGGGTTCTTACTGCAATTCAAGTCCTGTTCCTTCTTTGGCACTGCAGGCAGCCCCAGGCCCAGAGGAGCGGCTACGGCGTTCCTTGGTTGAGACAGTTCGCTGGATGCGGGACTCCCTCCTGCGATAAGTTGACTCGGGGAAGGAAACGCAGGGTAACCGGTGTCTCCTGGGACTCGTCAGAAACCACAGGGATGTACGCTGAGTGTGCCCATGAACACGGGGGCCTGCTGGAACTAGCCCTGCTTTCCCATTTTGAGGGCGGCCTTCATGCCTGCCTTGACGCTCCCTGACATTCCCGGCTCCCGACAGGCCAGTGAGCCCTGGAAGAGTGCTTCGGGGAAAATCATGAGTTTGCTCTCTCTAAACCAGGGGCTGCCGCGGCCGCGGTGGCGGTCCGCACGGCAGGCTCCAGAGCCAAAGGGAGCCTCAACGTGAGAACTGGCCTCCAGGTTAGGCCCTGAGTAGCCGTGCAGAAAGGGAGGCATGCAGCTCTTTCCGGGAGTTCTTAGTCGCTTTGCTTTCAAGGCAGTACACGCCCGGGGACTCCTAGGCCCCAGGGGCGTGCAGCGTTTTCCCTCCAAGGTCCCTGAGTGCCTCCAGACACCTGTGGGCCGGCTGAGCAACGTCGAGGTCCATTGGTTGATTCCCTCGGAGGACCCCCGTGCGTGCCGAGTCCTGGGCAACCACACACTGCGTGTTCCTTGAGGAGCGCTACCTCTCCAGAGCCCTCGAACGCCCTTCGGGACAACATGGCTGGTGGGTGCGAGGTGCCCAGGAAGACTCTGTCACGGCCCTTGTGTGAGCTGCCATGAGAGAACGCTGTGCTTGCCACACTGCGAGGCCCGCCCTCGTGCCTGAAGTCACTCTGCTCGGGGAGAAAGTCAGCACCTTAGCGTGCTGTGTGGCTCCCGGCACACCCAGCATGAAGCCATGCCTGGAAGTAAGGCCCTGGTTTGCCGTGCAGAAGCGGAGGCGTGCTGCACTTTCCAGGAGGCGGTGGCCTCTGCTCTGCATACCTTGAACGGCAGCACAGCCTTCTGGACACCTGGGAGGCTAGCCGGGGCGCCCTGTTCCCGGCAGGAACACTGAGTAACCCCAGGCGCACCTGGCTCTGCTAAGCACCATCCAGGCCCGTAGCCCCTTAGAGCCCCTCTGTGCACGCCGAGCGTAGGGAAACGCACTGCCCTCTCTTTTGGAGCAGCTTGGTTTCCTCAGCACTCGCACACGTTCACGAACGCCGTTCTGCCACATCCCACATGGCGCGGAGGTCTTACGCGTTGCCCTAATCGGAGCTGCGCTCAGAGTAACCCTCGTCTTCGCATTCCATCCAGGACCTCCTGACTGAAGGCACCGTGCCTCCTAGAGGACGGCGGCTTGGGTTCTTACTGCAATTCAAGTCCTGTTCCTTCTTTGGCACTGCAGGCAGCCCCAGGCCCAGAGGAGCGGCTACGGCGTTCCTTGGTTGAGACAGTTCGCTGGATGCGGGACTCCCTCCTGCGATAAGTTGACTCGGGGAAGGAAACGCAGGGTAACCGGTGTCTCCTGGGACTCGTCAGAAACCACAGGGATGTACGCTGAGTGTGCCCATGAACACGGGGGCCTGCTGGAACTAGCCCTGCTTTCCCATTTTGAGGGCGGCCTTCATGCCTGCCTTGACGCTCCCTGACATTCCCGGCTCCCGACAGGCCAGTGAGCCCTGGAAGAGTGCTTCGGGGAAAATCATGAGTTTGCTCTCTCTAAACCAGGGGCTGCCGCGGCCGCGGTGGCGGTCCGCACGGCAGGCTCCAGAGCCAAAGGGAGCCTCAACGTGAGAACTGGCCTCCAGGTTAGGCCCTGAGTAGCCGTGCAGAAAGGGAGGCATGCAGCTCTTTCCGGGAGTTCTTAGTCGCTTTGCTTTCAAGGCAGTACACGCCCGGGGACTCCTAGGCCCCAGGGGCGTGCAGCGTTTTCCCTCCAAGGTCCCTGAGTGCCTCCAGACACCTGTGGGCCGGCTGAGCAACGTCGAGGTCCATTGGTTGATTCCCTCGGAGGACCCCCGTGCGTGCCGAGTGCTGGGCAACCACACACTGCGCGTTCCTTGAGGAGCGCTACATCTCCAGAGCCCTCGAACGCCCTTCGGGACAACATGGCTGGTGGGTGCGAGGTGCCCAGGAAGACTCTGTCACGGCCCTTGTGTGAGCTGCCATGAGAGAACGCTGTGCTTGCAACACTGCGAGGCCTGCCCTCGTGCCTGAAGTCACTCTGCTCGAGGAGAAAGTCAGCACCTTAGCGTGCTGTGTGGCTCCCGGCACACCCAGCATGAAGCCATGCCTGGAAGTAAGGCCCTGGTTTGCCGTGCAGAAGCGGAGGCGTGCTGCACTTTCCAGGAGGCGGTGGCCTCTGCTCTGCATACCTTGAACGGCAGCACAGCCTTCTGGACACCTGGGAGGCTAGCCGGGGCGCCCTGTTCCCGGCAGGAACACTGAGTAACCAACCCCAGGCGCACCTGGCTCTGCTAAGCACCATCCAGGCCCGTAGCCCCTTAGAGCCCCTCTGTGCACGCCGAGCGTAGGGAAACGCACTGCCCTCTCTTTTGGAGCAGCTTGGTTTCCTCAGCACTCGCACACGTTCACGAACGCCGTTCTGCCACATCCCACATGGCGCGGAGGTCTTACGCGTTGCCCTAATCGGAGCTGCGCTCAGAGTAACCCTCGTCTTCGCATTCCATCCAGGACCTCCTGACTGAAGGCACCGTGCCTCCTAGAGGACGGCGGCTTGGGTTCTTACTGCAATTCAAGTCCTGTTCCTTCTTTGGCACTGCAGGCAGCCCCAGGCCCAGAGGAGCGGCTACGGCGTTCCTTGGTTGAGACAGTTCGCTGGATGCGGGACTCCCTCCTGCGATAAGTTGACTCGGGGAAGGAAACGCAGGGTAACCGGTGTCTCCTGGGACTCGTCAGAAACCACAGGGATGTACGCTGAGTGTGCCCATGAACACGGGGGCCTGCTGGAACTAGCCCTGCTTTCCCATTTTGAGGGCGGCCTTCATGCCTGCCTTGACGCTCCCTGACATTCCCGGCTCCCGACAGGCCAGTGAGCCCTGGAAGAGTGCTTCGGGGAAAATCATGAGTTTGCTCTCTCTAAACCAGGGGCTGCCGCGGCCGCGGTGGCGGTCCGCACGGCAGGCTCCAGAGCCAAAGGGAGCCTCAACGTGAGAACTGGCCTCCAGGTTAGGCCCTGAGTAGCCGTGCAGAAAGGGAGGCATGCAGCTCTTTCCGGGAGTTCTTAGTCGCTTTGCTTTCAAGGCAGTACACGCCCGGGGACTCCTAGGCCCCAGGGGCGTGCAGCGTTTTCCCTCCAAGGTCCCTGAGTGCCTCCAGACACCTGTGGGCCGGCTGAGCAACGTCGAGGTCCATTGGTTGATTCCCTCGGAGGACCCCCGTGCGTGCCGAGTCCTGGGCAACCACACACTGCGTGTTCCTTGAGGAGCGCTACCTCTCCAGAGCCCTCGAACGCCCTTCGGGACAACATGGCTGGTGGGTGCGAGGTGCCCAGGAAGACTCTGTCACGGCCCTTGTGTGAGCTGCCATGAGAGAACGCTGTGCTTGCCACACTGCGAGGCCCGCCCTCGTGCCTGAAGTCACTCTGCTCGGGGAGAAAGTCAGCACCTTAGCGTGCTGTGTGGCTCCCGGCACACCCAGCATGAAGCCATGCCTGGAAGTAAGGCCCTGGTTTGCCGTGCAGAAGCGGAGGCGTGCTGCACTTTCCAGGAGGCGGTGGCCTCTGCTCTGCATACCTTGAACGGCAGCACAGCCTTCTGGACACCTGGGAGGCTAGCCGGGGCGCCCTGTTCCCGGCAGGAACACTGAGTAACCAACCCCAGGCGCACCTGGCTCTGCTAAGCACCATCCAGGCCCGTAGCCCCTTAGAGCCCCTCTGTGCACGCCGAGCGTAGGGAAACGCACTGCCCTCTCTTTTGGAGCAGCTTGGTTTCCTCAGCACTCGCACACGTTCACGAACGCCGTTCTGCCACATCCCACATGGCGCGGAGGTCTTACGTGTTGCCCTAATCGGAGCTGCGCTCAGAGTAACCCTCGTCTTCGCATTCCATCCAGGACCTCCTGACTGAAGGCACCGTGCCTCCTAGAGGACGGCGGCTTGGGTTCTTACTGCAATTCAAGTCCTGTTCCTTCTTTGGCACTGCAGGCAGCCCCAGGCCCAGAGGAGCGGCTACGGCGTTCCTTGGTTGAGACAGTTCGCTGGATGCGGGACTCCCTCCTGCGATAAGTTGACTCGGGGAAGGAAACGCAGGGTAACCGGTGTCTCCTGGGACTCGTCAGAAACCACAGGGATGTACGCTGAGTGTGCCCATGAACACGGGGGCCTGCTGGAACTAGCCCTGCTTTCCCATTTTGAGGGCGGCCTTCATGCCTGCCTTGACGCTCCCTGACATTCCCGGCTCCCGACAGGCCAGTGAGCCCTGGAAGAGTGCTTCGGGGAAAATCATGAGTTTGCTCTCTCTAAACCAGGGGCTGCCGCGGCCGCGGTGGCGGTCCGCACGGCAGGCTCCAGAGCCAAAGGGAGCCTCAACGTGAGAACTGGCCTCCAGGTTAGGCCCTGAGTAGCCGTGCAGAAAGGGAGGCATGCAGCTCTTTCCGGGAGTTCTTAGTCGCTTTGCTTTCAAGGCAGTACACGCCCGGGGACTCCTAGGCCCCAGGGGCGTGCAGCGTTTTCCCTCCAAGGTCCCTGAGTGCCTCCAGACACCTGTGGGCCGGCTGAGCAACGTCGAGGTCCATTGGTTGATTCCCTCGGAGGACCCCCGTGCGTGCCGAGTGCTGGGCAACCACACACTGCGCGTTCCTTGAGGAGCGCTACATCTCCAGAGCCCTCGAACGCCCTTCGGGACAACATGGCTGGTGGGTGCGAGGTGCCCAGGAAGACTCTGTCACGGCCCTTGTGTGAGCTGCCATGAGAGAACGCTGTGCTTGCAACACTGCGAGGCCTGCCCTCGTGCCTGAAGTCACTCTGCTCGAGGAGAAAGTCAGCACCTTAGCGTGCTGTGTGGCTCCCGGCACACCCAGCATGAAGCCATGCCTGGAAGTAAGGCCCTGGTTTGCCGTGCAGAAGCGGAGGCGTGCTGCACTTTCCAGGAGGCGGTGGCCTCTGCTCTGCATACCTTGAACGGCAGCACAGCCTTCTGGACACCTGGGAGGCTAGCCGGGGCGCCCTGTTCCCGGCAGGAACACTGAGTAACCAACCCCAGGCGCACCTGGCTCTGCTAAGCACCATCCAGGCCCGTAGCCCCTTAGAGCCCCTCTGTGCACGCCGAGCGTAGGGAAACGCACTGCCCTCTCTTTTGGAGCAGCTTGGTTTCCTCAGCACTCGCACACGTTCACGAACGCCGTTCTGCCACATCCCACATGGCGCGGAGGTCTTACGCGTTGCCCTAATCGGAGCTGCGCTCAGAGTAACCCTCGTCTTCGCATTCCATCCAGGACCTCCTGACTGAAGGCACCGTGCCTCCTAGAGGACGGCGGCTTGGGTTCTTACTGCAATTCAAGTCCTGTTCCTTCTTTGGCACTGCAGGCAGCCCCAGGCCCAGAGGAGCGGCTACGGCGTTCCTTGGTTGAGACAGTTCGCTGGATGCGGGACTCCCTCCTGCGATAAGTTGACTCGGGGAAGGAAACGCAGGGTAACCGGTGTCTCCTGGGACTCGTCAGAAACCACAGGGATGTACGCTGAGTGTGCCCATGAACACGGGGGCCTGCTGGAACTAGCCCTGCTTTCCCATTTTGAGGGCGGCCTTCATGCCTGCCTTGACGCTCCCTGACATTCCCGGCTCCCGACAGGCCAGTGAGCCCTGGAAGAGTGCTTCGGGGAAAATCATGAGTTTGCTCTCTCTAAACCAGGGGCTGCCACGGCCGCGGTGGCGGTCCGCACGGCAGGCTCCAGAGCCAAAGGGAGCCTCAACGTGAGAACTGGCCTCCAGGTTAGGCCCTGAGTAGCCGTGCAGAAAGGGAGGCATGCAGCTCTTTCCGGGAGTTCTTAGTCGCTTTGCTTTCAAGGCAGTACACGCCCGGGGACTCCTAGGCCCCACGGGCGTGCAGCGTTTTCCCTCCAAGGTCCCTGAGTGCCTCCAGACACCTGTGGGCCGGCTGAGCAACGTCGAGGTCCATTGGTTGATTCCCTCGGAGGACCCCCGTGCGTGCCGAGTCCTGGGCAACCACACACTGCGTGTTCCTTGAGGAGCGCTACCTCTCCAGAGCCCTCGAACGCCCTTCGGGACAACATGGCTGGTGGGTGCGAGGTGCCCAGGAAGACTCTGTCACGGCCCTTGTGTGAGCTGCCATGAGAGAACGCTGTGCTTGCCACACTGCGAGGCCCGCCCTCGTGCCTGAAGTCACTCTGCTCGGGGAGAAAGTCAGCACCTTAGCGTGCTGTGTGGCTCCCGGCACACCCAGCATGAAGCCATGCCTGGAAGTAAGGCCCTGGTTTGCCGTGCAGAAGCGGAGGCGTGCTGCACTTTCCAGGAGGCGGTGGCCTCTGCTCTGCATACCTTGAACGGCAGCACAGCCTTCTGGACACCTGGGAGGCTAGCCGGGGCGCCCTGTTCCCGGCAGGAACACTGAGTAACCAACCCCAGGCGCACCTGGCTCTGCTAAGCACCATCCAGGCCCGTAGCCCCTTAGAGCCCCTCTGTGCACGCCGAGCGTAGGGAAACGCACTGCCCTCTCTTTTGGAGCAGCTTGGTTTCCTCAGCACTCGCACACGTTCACGAACGCCGTTCTGCCACATCCCACATGGCGCGGAGGTCTTACGTGTTGCCCTAATCGGAGCTGCGCTCAGAGTAACCCTCGTCTTCGCATTCCATCCAGGACCTCCTGACTGAAGGCACCGTGCCTCCTAGAGGACGGCGGCTTGGGTTCTTACTGCAATTCAAGTCCTGTTCCTTCTTTGGCACTGCAGGCAGCCCCAGGCCCAGAGGAGCGGCTACGGCGTTCCTTGGTTGAGACAGTTCGCTGGATGCGGGACTCCCTCCTGCGATAAGTTGACTCGGGGAAGGAAACGCAGGGTAACCGGTGTCTCCTGGGACTCGTCAGAAACCACAGGGATGTACGCTGAGTGTGCCCATGAACACGGGGGCCTGCTGGAACTAGCCCTGCTTTCCCATTTTGAGGGCGGCCTTCATGCCTGCCTTGACGCTCCCTGACATTCCCGGCTCCCGACAGGCCAGTGAGCCCTGGAAGAGTGCTTCGGGGAAAATCATGAGTTTGCTCTCTCTAAACCAGGGGCTGCCGCGGCCGCGGTGGCGGTCCGCACGGCAGGCTCCAGAGCCAAAGGGAGCCTCAACGTGAGAACTGGCCTCCAGGTTAGGCCCTGAGTAGCCGTGCAGAAAGGGAGGCATGCAGCTCTTTCCAGGAGTTCTTAGTCGCTTTGCTTTCAAGGCAGTACACGCCCGGGGACTCCTAGGCCCCAGGGGCGTGCAGCGTTTTCCCTCCAAGGTCCCTGAGTGCCTCCAGACACCTGTGGGCCGGCTGAGCAACGTCGAGGTCCATTGGTTGATTCCCTCGGAGGACCCCCGTGCGTGCCGAGTGCTGGGCAACCACACACTGCGCGTTCCTTGAGGAGCGCTACCTCTCCAGAGCCCTCGAACGCCCTTCGGGACAACATGGCTGGTGGGTGCGAGGTGCCCAGGAAGACTCTGTCACGGCCCTTGTGTGAGCTGCCATGAGAGAACGCTGTGCTTGCAACACTGCGAGGCCCGCCCTCGTGCCTGAAGTCACTCTGCTCGAGGAGAAAGTCAGCACCTTAGCGTGCTGTGTGGCTCCCGGCACACCCCGCATGAAGCCATGCCTGGAAGTAAGGCCCTGGTTTGCTGTGCAGAAGCGGAGGCGTGCTGCACTTTCCAGGAGGCGGTGGCCTCTGCTCTGCATACCTTGAACGGCAGCACAGCCTTCTGGACACCTGGGAGGCTAGCCGGGGCGCCCTGTTCCCGGCAGGAACACTGAGTAACCCCAGGCGCACCTGGCTCTGCTAAGCACCATCCAGGCCCGTAGCCCCTTAGAGCCCCTCTGTGCACGCCGAGCGTAGGGAAACGCACTGCCCTCTCTTTTGGAGCAGCTTGGTTTCCTCAGCACTCGCACACGTTCACGAACGCCGTTCTGCCACATCCCACATGGCGCGGAGGTCTTACGCGTTGCCCTAATCGGAGCTGCGCTCAGAGTAACCCTCGTCTTCGCATTCCATCCAGGACCTCCTGACTGAAGGCACCGTGCCTCCTAGAGGACGGCGGCTTGGGTTCTTACTGCAATTCAAGTCCTGTTCCTTCTTTGGCACTGCAGGCAGCCCCAGGCCCAGAGGAGCGGCTACGGCGTTCCTTGGTTGAGACAGTTCGCTGGATGCGGGACTCCCTCCTGCGATAAGTTGACTCGGGGAAGGAAACGCAGGGTAACCGGTGTCTCCTGGGACTCGTCAGAAACCACAGGGATGTACGCTGAGTGTGCCCATGAACACGGGGGCCTGCTGGAACTAGCCCTGCTTTCCCATTTTGAGGGCGGCATTCATGCCTGCCTTGACGCTCCCTGACATTCCCGGCTCCCGACAGGCCAGTGAGCCCTGGAAGAGTGCTTCGGGGAAAATCATGAGTTTGCTCTCTCTAAACCAGGGGCTGCCGCGGCCGCGGTGGCGGTCCGCACGGCAGGCTCCAGAGCCAAAGGGAGCCTCAACGTGAGAACTGGCCTCCAGGTTAGGCCCTGAGTAGCCGTGCAGAAAGGGAGGCATGCAGCTCTTTCCGGGAGTTCTTAGTCGCTTTGCTTTCAAGGCAGTACACGCCCGGGGACTCCTAGGCCCCAGGGGCGTGCAGCGTTTTCCCTCCAAGGTCCCTGAGTGCCTCCAGACACCTGTGGGCCGGCTGAGCAACGTCGAGGTCCATTGGTTGATTCCCTCGGAGGACCCCCGTGCGTGCCGAGTGCTGGGCAACCACACACTGCGCGTTCCTTGAGGAGCGCTACCTCTCCAGAGCCCTCGAACGCCCTTCGGGACAACATGGCTGGTGGGTGCGAGGTGCCCAGGAAGACTCTGTCACGGCCCTTGTGTGAGCTGCCATGAGAGAACGCTGTGCTTGCAACACTGCGAGGCCCGCCCTCGTGCCTGAAGTCACTCTGCTCGAGGAGAAAGTCAGCACCTTAGCGTGCTGTGTGGCTCCCGGCACACCCAGCATGAAGCCATGCCTGGAAGTAAGGCCCTGGTTTGCCGTGCAGAAGCGGAGGCGTGCTGCACTTTCCAGGAGGCGGTGGCCTCTGCTCTGCATACCTTGAACGGCAGCACAGCCTTCTGGACACCTGGGAGGCTAGCCGGGGCGCCCTGTTCCCGGCAGGAACACTGAGTAACCCCAGGCGCACCTGGCTCTGCTAAGCACCATCCAGGCCCGTAGCCCCTTAGAGCCCCTCTGTGCACGCCGAGCGTAGGGAAACGCACTGCCCTCTCTTTTGGAGCAGCTTGGTTTCCTCAGCACTCGCACACGTTCACGAACGCCGTTCTGCCACATCCCACATGGCGCGGAGGTCTTACGCGTTGCCCTAATCGGAGCTGCGCTCAGAGTAACCCTCGTCTTCGCATTCCATCCAGGACCTCCTGACTGAAGGCACCGTGCCTCCTAGAGGACGGCGGCTTGGGTTCTTACTGCAATTCAAGTCCTGTTCCTTCTTTGGCACTGCAGGCAGCCCCAGGCCCAGAGGAGCGGCTACGGCGTTCCTTGGTTGAGACAGTTCGCTGGATGCGGGACTCCCTCCTGCGATAAGTTGACTCGGGGAAGGAAACGCAGGGTAACCGGTGTCTCCTGGGACTCGTCAGAAACCACAGGGATGTACGCTGAGTGTGCCCATGAACACGGGGGCCTGCTGGAACTAGCCCTGCTTTCCCATTTTGAGGGCGGCCTTCATGCCTGCCTTGACGCTCCCTGACATTCCCGGCTCCCGACAGGCCAGTGAGCCCTGGAAGAGTGCTTCGGGGAAAATCATGAGTTTGCTCTCTCTAAACCAGGGGCTTCCGCGGCCGCGGTGGCGGTCCGCACGGCAGGCTCCAGAGCCAAAGGGAGCCTCAACGTGAGAACTGGCCTCCAGGTTAGGCCCTGAGTAGCCGTGCAGAAAGGGAGGCATGCAGCTCTTTCCGGGAGTTCTTAGTCGCTTTGCTTTCAAGGCAGTACACGCCCGGGGACTCCTAGGCCCCAGGGGCGTGCAGCGTTTTCCCTCCAAGGTCCCTGAGTGCCTCCAGACACCTGTGGGCCGGCTGAGCAACGTCGAGGTCCATTGGTTGATTCCCTCGGAGGACCCCCGTGCGTGCCGAGTGCTGGGCAACCACACACTGCGCGTTCCTTGAGGAGCGCTACATCTCCAGAGCCCTCGAACGCCCTTCGGGACAACATGGCTGGTGGGTGCGAGGTGCCCAGGAAGACTCTGTCACGGCCCTTGTGTGAGCTGCCATGAGAGAACGCTGTGCTTGCAACACTGCGAGGCCCGCCCTCGTGCCTGAAGTCACTCTGCTCGAGGAGAAAGTCAGCACCTTAGCGTGCTGTGTGGCTCCCGGCACACCCCGCATGAAGCCATGCCTGGAAGTAAGGCCCTGGTTTGCCGTGCAGAAGCGGAGGCGTGCTGCACTTTCCAGGAGGCGGTGGCCTCTGCTCTGCATACCTTGAACGGCAGCACAGCCTTCTGGACACCTGGGAGGCTAGCCGGGGCGCCCTGTTCCCGGCAGGAACACTGAGTAACCCCAGGCGCACCTGGCTCTGCTAAGCACCATCCAGGCCCGTAGCCCCTTAGAGCCCCTCTGTGCACGCCGAGCGTAGGGAAACGCACTGCCCTCTCTTTTGGAGCAGCTTGGTTTCCTCAGCACTCGCACACGTTCACGAACGCCGTTCTGCCACATCCCACATGGCGCGGAGGTCTTACGCGTTGCCCTAATCGGAGCTGCGCTCAGAGTAACCCTCGTCTTCGCATTCCATCCAGGACCTCCTGACTGAAGGCACCGTGCCTCCTAGAGGACGGCGGCTTGGGTTCTTACTGCAATTCAAGTCCTGTTCCTTCTTTGGCACTGCAGGCAGCCCCAGGCCCAGAGGAGCGGCTACGGCGTTCCTTGGTTGAGACAGTTCGCTGGATGCGGGACTCCCTCCTGCGATAAGTTGACTCGGGGAAGGAAACGCAGGGTAACCGGTGTCTCCTGGGACTCGTCAGAAACCACAGGGATGTACGCTGAGTGTGCCCATGAACACGGGGGCCTGCTGGAACTAGCCCTGCTTTCCCATTTTGAGGGCGGCCTTCATGCCTGCCTTGACGCTCCCTGACATTCCCGGCTCCCGACAGGCCAGTGAGCCCTGGAAGAGTGCTTCGGGGAAAATCATGAGTTTGCTCTCTCTAAACCAGGGGCTGCCACGGCCGCGGTGGCGGTCCGCACGGCAGGCTCCAGAGCGAAAGGGAGCCTCAACGTGAGAACTGGCCTCCAGGTTAGGCCCTGAGTAGCCGTGCAGAAAGGGAGGCATGCAGCTCTTTCCGGGAGTTCTTAGTCGCTTTGCTTTCAAGGCAGTACACGCCCGGGGACTCCTAGGCCCCAGGGGCGTGCAGCGTTTTCCCTCCAAGGTCCCTGAGTGCCTCCAGACACCTGTGGGCCGGCTGAGCAACGTCGAGGTCCATTGGTTGATTCCCTCGGAGGACCCCCGTGCGTGCCGAGTGCTGGGCAACCACACACTGCGCGTTCCTTGAGGAGCGCTACATCTCCAGAGCCCTCGAACGCCCTTCGGGACAACATGGCTGGTGGGTGCGAGGTGCCCAGGAAGACTCTGTCACGGCCCTTGTGTGAGCTGCCATGAGAGAACGCTGTGCTTGCAACACTGCGAGGCCCGCCCTCGTGCCTGAAGTCACTCTGCTCGAGGAGAAAGTCAGCACCTTAGCGTGCTGTGTGGCTCCCGGCACACCCCGCATGAAGCCATGCCTGGAAGTAAGGCCCTGGTTTGCCGTGCAGAAGCGGAGGCGTGCTGCACTTTCCAGGAGGCGGTGGCCTCTGCTCTGCATACCTTGAACGGCAGCACAGCCTTCTGGACACCTGGGAGGCTAGCCGGGGCGCCCTGTTCCCGGCAGGAACACTGAGTAACCCCAGGCGCACCTGGCTCTGCTAAGCACCATCCAGGCCCGTAGCCCCTTAGAGCCCCTCTGTGCACGCCGAGCGTAGGGAAACGCACTGCCCTCTCTTTTGGAGCAGCTTGGTTTCCTCAGCACTCGCACACGTTCACGAACGCCGTTCTGCCACATCCCACATGGCGCGGAGGTCTTACGCGTTGCCCTAATCGGAGCTGCGCTCAGAGTAACCCTCGTCTTCGCATTCCATCCAGGACCTCCTGACTGAAGGCACCGTGCCTCCTAGAGGACGGCGGCTTGGGTTCTTACTGCAATTCAAGTCCTGTTCCTTCTTTGGCACTGCAGGCAGCCCCAGGCCCAGAGGAGCGGCTACGGCGTTCCTTGGTTGAGACAGTTCGCTGGATGCGGGACTCCCTCCTGCGATAAGTTGACTCGGGGAAGGAAACGCAGGGTAACCGGTGTCTCCTGGGACTCGTCAGAAACCACAGGGATGTACGCTGAGTGTGCCCATGAACACGGGGGCCTGCTGGAACTAGCCCTGCTTTCCCATTTTGAGGGCGGCCTTCATGCCTGCCTTGACGCTCCCTGACATTCCCGGCTCCCGACAGGCCAGTGAGCCCTGGAAGAGTGCTTCGGGGAAAATCATGAGTTTGCTCTCTCTAAACCAGGGGCTGCCACGGCCGCGGTGGCGGTCCGCACGGCAGGCTCCAGAGCGAAAGGGAGCCTCAACGTGAGAACTGGCCTCCAGGTTAGGCCCTGAGTAGCCGTGCAGAAAGGGAGGCATGCAGCTCTTTCCGGGAGTTCTTAGTCGCTTTGCTTTCAAGGCAGTACACGCCCGGGGACTCCTAGGCCCCACGGGCGTGCAGCGTTTTCCCTCCAAGGTCCCTGAGTGCCTCCAGACACCTGTGGGCCGGCTGAGCAACGTCGAGGTCCATTGGTTGATTCCCTCGGAGGACCCCCGTGCGTGCCGAGTGCTGGGCAACCACACACTGCGCGTTCCTTGAGGAGCGCTACATCTCCAGAGCCCTCGAACGCCCTTCGGGACAACATGGCTGGTGGGTGCGAGGTGCCCAGGAAGACTCTGTCACGGCCCTTGTGTGAGCTGCCATGAGAGAACGCTGTGCTTGCAACACTGCGAGGCCCGCCCTCGTGCCTGAAGTCACTCTGCTCGAGGAGAAAGTCAGCACCTTAGCGTGCTGTGTGGCTCCCGGCACACCCCGCATGAAGCCATGCCTGGAAGTAAGGCCCTGGTTTGCCGTGCAGAAGCGGAGGCGTGCTGCACTTTCCAGGAGGCGGTGGCCTCTGCTCTGCATACCTTGAACGGCAGCACAGCCTTCTGGACACCTGGGAGGCTAGCCGGGGCGCCCTGTTCCCGGCAGGAACACTGAGTAACCCCAGGCGCACCTGGCTCTGCTAAGCACCATCCAGGCCCGTAGCCCCTTAGAGCCCCTCTGTGCACGCCGAGCGTAGGGAAACGCACTGCCCTCTCTTTTGGAGCAGCTTGGTTTCCTCAGCACTCGCACACGTTCACGAACGCCGTTCTGCCACATCCCACATGGCGCGGAGGTCTTACGCGTTGCCCTAATCGGAGCTGCGCTCAGAGTAACCCTCGTCTTCGCATTCCATCCAGGACCTCCTGACTGAAGGCACCGTGCCTCCTAGAGGACGGCGGCTTGGGTTCTTACTGCAATTCAAGTCCTGTTCCTTCTTTGGCACTGCAGGCAGCCCCAGGCCCAGAGGAGCGGCTACGGCGTTCCTTGGTTGAGACAGTTCGCTGGATGCGGGACTCCCTCCTGCGATAAGTTGACTCGGGGAAGGAAACGCAGGGTAACCGGTGTCTCCTGGGACTCGTCAGAAACCACAGGGATGTACGCTGAGTGTGCCCATGAACACGGGGGCCTGCTGGAACTAGCCCTGCTTTCCCATTTTGAGGGCGGCATTCATGCCTGCCTTGACGCTCCCTGACATTCCCGGCTCCCGACAGGCCAGTGAGCCCTGGAAGAGTGCTTCGGGGAAAATCATGAGTTTGCTCTCTCTAAACCAGGGGCTGCCGCGGCCGCGGTGGCGGTCCGCACGGCAGGCTCCAGAGCCAAAGGGAGCCTCAACGTGAGAACTGGCCTCCAGGTTAGGCCCTGAGTAGCCGTGCAGAAAGGGAGGCATGCAGCTCTTTCCGGGAGTTCTTAGTCGCTTTGCTTTCAAGGCAGTACACGCCCGGGGACTCCTAGGCCCCAGGGGCGTGCAGCGTTTTCCCTCCAAGGTCCCTGAGTGCCTCCAGACACCTGTGGGCCGGCTGAGCAACGTCGAGGTCCATTGGTTGATTCCCTCGGAGGACCCCCGTGCGTGCCGAGTCCTGGGCAACCACACACTGCGTGTTCCTTGAGGAGCGCTACCTCTCCAGAGCCCTCGAACGCCCTTCGGGACAACATGGCTGGTGGGTGCGAGGTGCCCAGGAAGACTCTGTCACGGCCCTTGTGTGAGCTGCCATGAGAGAACGCTGTGCTTGCAACACTGCGAGGCCCGCCCTCGTGCCTGAAGTCACTCTGCTCGAGGAGAAAGTCAGCACCTTAGCGTGCTGTGTGGCTCCCGGCACACCCAGCATGAAGCCATGCCTGGAAGTAAGGCCCTGGTTTGCCGTGCAGAAGCGGAGGCGTGCTGCACTTTCCAGGAGGCGGTGGCCTCTGCTCTGCATACCTTGAACGGCAGCACAGCCTTCTGGACACCTGGGAGGCTAGCCGGGGCGCCCTGTTCCCGGCAGGAACACTGAGTAACCCCAGGCGCACCTGGCTCTGCTAAGCACCATCCAGGCCCGTAGCCCCTTAGAGCCCCTCTGTGCACGCCGAGCGTAGGGAAACGCACTGCCCTCTCTTTTGGAGCAGCTTGGTTTCCTCAGCACTCGCACACGTTCACGAACGCCGTTCTGCCACATCCCACATGGCGCGGAGGTCTTACGCGTTGCCCTAATCGGAGCTGCGCTCAGAGTAACCCTCGTCTTCGCATTCCATCCAGGACCTCCTGACTGAAGGCACCGTGCCTCCTAGAGGACGGCGGCTTGGGTTCTTACTGCAATTCAAGTCCTGTTCCTTCTTTGGCACTGCAGGCAGCCCCAGGCCCAGAGGAGCGGCTACGGCGTTCCTTGGTTGAGACAGTTCGCTGGATGCGGGACTCCCTCCTGCGATAAGTTGACTCGGGGAAGGAAACGCAGGGTAACCGGTGTCTCCTGGGACTCGTCAGAAACCACAGGGATGTACGCTGAGTGTGCCCATGAACACGGGGGCCTGCTGGAACTAGCCCTGCTTTCCCATTTTGAGGGCGGCCTTCATGCCTGCCTTGACGCTCCCTGACATTCCCGGCTCCCGACAGGCCAGTGAGCCCTGGAAGAGTGCTTCGGGGAAAATCATGAGTTTGCTCTCTCTAAACCAGGGGCTGCCGCGGCCGCGGTGGCGGTCCGCACGGCAGGCTCCAGAGCGAAAGGGAGCCTCAACGTGAGAACTGGCCTCCAGGTTAGGCCCTGAGTAGCCGTGCAGAAAGGGAGGCATGCAGCTCTTTCCGGGAGTTCTTAGTCGCTTTGCTTTCAAGGCAGTACACGCCCGGGGACTCCTAGGCCCCAGGGGCGTGCAGCGTTTTCCCTCCAAGGTCCCTGAGTGCCTCCAGACACCTGTGGGCCGGCTGAGCAACGTCGAGGTCCATTGGTTGATTCCCTCGGAGGACCCCCGTGCGTGCCGAGTGCTGGGCAACCACACACTGCGCGTTCCTTGAGGAGCGCTACATCTCCAGAGCCCTCGAACGCCCTTCGGGACAACATGGCTGGTGGGTGCGAGGTGCCCAGGAAGACTCTGTCACGGCCCTTGTGTGAGCTGCCATGAGAGAACGCTGTGCTTGCAACACTGCGAGGCCCGCCCTCGTGCCTGAAGTCACTCTGCTCGGGGAGAAAGTCAGCACCTTAGCGTGCTGTGTGGCTCCCGGCACACCCAGCATGAAGCCATGCCTGGAAGTAAGGCCCTGGTTTGCCGTGCAGAAGCGGAGGCGTGCTGCACTTTCCAGGAGGCGGTGGCCTCTGCTCTGCATACCTTGAACGGCAGCACAGCCTTCTGGACACCTGGGAGGCTAGCCGGGGCGCCCTGTTCCCGGCAGGAACACTGAGTAACCAACCCCAGGCGCACCTGGCTCTGCTAAGCACCATCCAGGCCCGTAGCCCCTTAGAGCCCCTCTGTGCACGCCGAGCGTAGGGAAACGCACTGCCCTCTCTTTTGGAGCAGCTTGGTTTCCTCAGCACTCGCACACGTTCACGAACGCCGTTCTGCCACATCCCACATGGCGCGGAGGTCTTACGCGTTGCCCTAATCGGAGCTGCGCTCAGAGTAACCCTCGTCTTCGCATTCCATCCAGGACCTCCTGACTGAAGGCACCGTGCCTCCTAGAGGACGGCGGCTTGGGTTCTTACTGCAATTCAAGTCCTGTTCCTTCTTTGGCACTGCAGGCAGCCCCAGGCCCAGAGGAGCGGCTACGGCGTTCCTTGGTTGAGACAGTTCGCTGGATGCGGGACTCCCTCCTGCGATAAGTTGACTCGGGGAAGGAAACGCAGGGTAACCGGTGTCTCCTGGGACTCGTCAGAAACCACAGGGATGTACGCTGAGTGTGCCCATGAACACGGGGGCCTGCTGGAACTAGCCCTGCTTTCCCATTTTGAGGGCGGCATTCATGCCTGCCTTGACGCTCCCTGACATTCCCGGCTCCCGACAGGCCAGTGAGCCCTGGAAGAGTGCTTCGGGGAAAATCATGAGTTTGCTCTCTCTAAACCAGGGGCTGCCGCGGCCGCGGTGGCGGTCCGCACGGCAGGCTCCAGAGCCAAAGGGAGCCTCAACGTGAGAACTGGCCTCCAGGTTAGGCCCTGAGTAGCCGTGCAGAAAGGGAGGCATGCAGCTCTTTCCGGGAGTTCTTAGTCGCTTTGCTTTCAAGGCAGTACACGCCCGGGGACTCCTAGGCCCCAGGGGCGTGCAGCGTTTTCCCTCCAAGGTCCCTGAGTGCCTCCAGACACCTGTGGGCCGGCTGAGCAACGTCGAGGTCCATTGGTTGATTCCCTCGGAGGACCCCCGTGCGTGCCGAGTCCTGGGCAACCACACACTGCGCGTTCCTTGAGGAGCGCTACCTCTCCAGAGCCCTCGAACGCCCTTCGGGACAACATGGCTGGTGGGTGCGAGGTGCCCAGGAAGACTCTGTCACGGCCCTTGTGTGAGCTGCCATGAGAGAACGCTGTGCTTGCAACACTGCGAGGCCCGCCCTCGTGCCTGAAGTCACTCTGCTCGGGGAGAAAGTCATCACCTTAGCGTGCTGTGTGGCTCCCGGCACACCCCGCATGAAGCCATGCCTGGAAGTAAGGCCCTGGTTTGCCGTGCAGAAGCGGAGGCGTGCTGCACTTTCCAGGAGGCGGTGGCCTCTGCTCTGCATACCTTGAACGGCAGCACAGCCTTCTGGACACCTGGGAGGCTAGCCGGGGCGCCCTGTTCCCGGCAGGAACACTGAGTAACCCCAGGCGCACCTGGCTCTGCTAAGCACCATCCAGGCCCGTAGCCCCTTAGAGCCCCTCTGTGCACGCCGAGCGTAGGGAAACGCACTGCCCTCTCTTTTGGAGCAGCTTGGTTTCCTCAGCACTCGCACACGTTCACGAACGCCGTTCTGCCACATCCCACATGGCGCGGAGGTCTTACGCGTTGCCCTAATCGGAGCTGCGCTCAGAGTAACCCTCGTCTTCGCATTCCATCCAGGACCTCCTGACTGAAGGCACCGTGCCTCCTAGAGGACGGCGGCTTGGGTTCTTACTGCAATTCAAGTCCTGTTCCTTCTTTGGCACTGCAGGCAGCCCCAGGCCCAGAGGAGCGGCTATGGCGTTCCTTGGTTGAGACAGTTCGCTGGATGCGGGACTCCCTCCTGCGATAAGTTGACTCGGGGAAGGAAACGCAGGGTAACCGGTGTCTCCTGGGACTCGTCAGAAACCACAGGGATGTACGCTGAGTGTGCCCATGAACACGGGGGCCTGCTGGAACTAGCCCTGCTTTCCCATTTTGAGGGCGGCATTCATGCCTGCCTTGACGCTCCCTGACATTCCCGGCTCCCGACAGGCCAGTGAGCCCTGGAAGAGTGCTTCGGGGAAAATCATGAGTTTGCTCTCTCTAAACCAGGGGCTGCCGCGGCCGCGGTGGCGGTCCGCACGGCAGGCTCCAGAGCCAAAGGGAGCCTCAACGTGAGAACTGGCCTCCAGGTTAGGCCCTGAGTAGCCGTGCAGAAAGGGAGGCATGCAGCTCTTTCCGGGAGTTCTTAGTCGCTTTGCTTTCAAGGCAGTACACGCCCGGGGACTCCTAGGCCCCAGGGGCGTGCAGCGTTTTCCCTCCAAGGTCCCTGAGTGCCTCCAGACACCTGTGGGCCGGCTGAGCAACGTCGAGGTCCATTGGTTGATTCCCTCGGAGGACCCCCGTGCGTGCCGAGTGCTGGGCAACCACACACTGCGCGTTCCTTGAGGAGCGCTACATCTCCAGAGCCCTCGAACGCCCTTCGGGACAACATGGCTGGTGGGTGCGAGGTGCCCAGGAAGACTCTGTCACGGCCCTTGTGTGAGCTGCCATGAGAGAACGCTGTGCTTGCAACACTGCGAGGCCCGCCCTCGTGCCTGAAGTCACTCTGCTCGAGGAGAAAGTCAGCACCTTAGCGTGCTGTGTGGCTCCCGGCACACCCCGCATGAAGCCATGCCTGGAAGTAAGGCCCTGGTTTGCCGTGCAGAAGCGGAGGCGTGCTGCACTTTCCAGGAGGCGGTGGCCTCTGCTCTGCATACCTTGAACGGCAGCACAGCCTTCTGGACACCTGGGAGGCTAGCCGGGGCGCCCTGTTCCCGGCAGGAACACTGAGTAACCCCAGGCGCACCTGGCTCTGCTAAGCACCATCCAGGCCCGTAGCCCCTTAGAGCCCCTCTGTGCACGCCGAGCGTAGGGAAACGCACTGCCCTCTCTTTTGGAGCAGCTTGGTTTCCTCAGCACTCGCACACGTTCACGAACGCCGTTCTGCCACATCCCACATGGCGCGGAGGTCTTACGCGTTGCCCTAATCGGAGCTGCGCTCAGAGTAACCCTCGTCTTCGCATTCCATCCAGGACCTCCTGACTGAAGGCACCGTGCCTCCTAGAGGACGGCGGCTTGGGTTCTTACTGCAATTCAAGTCCTGTTCCTTCTTTGGCACTGCAGGCAGCCCCAGGCCCAGAGGAGCGGCTACGGCGTTCCTTGGTTGAGACAGTTCGCTGGATGCGGGACTCCCTCCTGCGATAAGTTGACTCGGGGAAGGAAACGCAGGGTAACCGGTGTCTCCTGGGACTCGTCAGAAACCACAGGGATGTACGCTGAGTGTGCCCATGAACACGGGGGCCTGCTGGAACTAGCCCTGCTTTCCCATTTTGAGGGCGGCCTTCATGCCTGCCTTGACGCTCCCTGACATTCCCGGCTCCCGACAGGCCAGTGAGCCCTGGAAGAGTGCTTCGGGGAAAATCATGAGTTTGCTCTCTCTAAACCAGGGGCTGCCGCGGCCGCGGTGGCGGTCCGCACGGCAGGCTCCAGAGCCAAAGGGAGCCTCAACGTGAGAACTGGCCTCCAGGTTAGGCCCTGAGTAGCCGTGCAGAAAGGGAGGCATGCAGCTCTTTCCGGGAGTTCTTAGTCGCTTTGCTTTCAAGGCAGTACACGCCCGGGGACTCCTAGGCCCCAGGGGCGTGCAGCGTTTTCCCTCCAAGGTCCCTGAGTGCCTCCAGACACCTGTGGGCCGGCTGAGCAACGTCGAGGTCCATTGGTTGATTCCCTCGGAGGACCCCCGTGCGTGCCGAGTCCTGGGCAACCACACACTGCGTGTTCCTTGAGGAGCGCTACCTCTCCAGAGCCCTCGAACGCCCTTCGGGACAACATGGCTGGTGGGTGCGAGGTGCCCAGGAAGACTCTGTCACGGCCCTTGTGTGAGCTGCCATGAGAGAACGCTGTGCTTGCCACACTGCGAGGCCCGCCCTCGTGCCTGAAGTCACTCTGCTCGGGGAGAAAGTCAGCACCTTAGCGTGCTGTGTGGCTCCCGGCACACCCAGCATGAAGCCATGCCTGGAAGTAAGGCCCTGGTTTGCCGTGCAGAAGCGGAGGCGTGCTGCACTTTCCAGGAGGCGGTGGCCTCTGCTCTGCATACCTTGAACGGCAGCACAGCCTTCTGGACACCTGGGAGGCTAGCCGGGGCGCCCTGTTCCCGGCAGGAACACTGAGTAACCCCAGGCGCACCTGGCTCTGCTAAGCACCATCCAGGCCCGTAGCCCCTTAGAGCCCCTCTGTGCACGCCGAGCGTAGGGAAACGCACTGCCCTCTCTTTTGGAGCAGCTTGGTTTCCTCAGCACTCGCACACGTTCACGAACGCCGTTCTGCCACATCCCACATGGCGCGGAGGTCTTACGCGTTGCCCTAATCGGAGCTGCGCTCAGAGTAACCCTCGTCTTCGCATTCCATCCAGGACCTCCTGACTGAAGGCACCGTGCCTCCTAGAGGACGGCGGCTTGGGTTCTTACTGCAATTCAAGTCCTGTTCCTTCTTTGGCACTGCAGGCAGCCCCAGGCCCAGAGGAGCGGCTACGGCGTTCCTTGGTTGAGACAGTTCGCTGGATGCGGGACTCCCTCCTGCGATAAGTTGACTCGGGGAAGGAAACGCAGGGTAACCGGTGTCTCCTGGGACTCGTCAGAAACCACAGGGATGTACGCTGAGTGTGCCCATGAACACGGGGGCCTGCTGGAACTAGCCCTGCTTTCCCATTTTGAGGGCGGCATTCATGCCTGCCTTGACGCTCCCTGACATTCCCGGCTCCCGACAGGCCAGTGAGCCCTGGAAGAGTGCTTCGGGGAAAATCATGAGTTTGCTCTCTCTAAACCAGGGGCTGCCGCGGCCGCGGTGGCGGTCCGCACGGCAGGCTCCAGAGCCAAAGGGAGCCTCAACGTGAGAACTGGCCTCCAGGTTAGGCCCTGAGTAGCCGTGCAGAAAGGGAGGCATGCAGCTCTTTCCGGGAGTTCTTAGTCGCTTTGCTTTCAAGGCAGTACACGCCCGGGGACTCCTAGGCCCCACGGGCGTGCAGCGTTTTCCCTCCAAGGTCCCTGAGTGCCTCCAGACACCTGTGGGCCGGCTGAGCAACGTCGAGGTCCATTGGTTGATTCCCTCGGAGGACCCCCGTGCGTGCCGAGTGCTGGGCAACCACACACTGCGCGTTCCTTGAGGAGCGCTACATCTCCAGAGCCCTCGAACGCCCTTCGGGACAACATGGCTGGTGGGTGCGAGGTGCCCAGGAAGACTCTGTCACGGCCCTTGTGTGAGCTGCCATGAGAGAACGCTGTGCTTGCAACACTGCGAGGCCCGCCCTCGTGCCTGAAGTCACTCTGCTCGAGGAGAAAGTCAGCACCTTAGCGTGCTGTGTGGCTCCCGGCACACCCCGCATGAAGCCATGCCTGGAAGTAAGGCCCTGGTTTGCCGTGCAGAAGCGGAGGCGTGCTGCACTTTCCAGGAGGCGGTGGCCTCTGCTCTGCATACCTTGAACGGCAGCACAGCCTTCTGGACACCTGGGAGGCTAGCCGGGGCGCCCTGTTCCCGGCAGGAACACTGAGTAACCCCAGGCGCACCTGGCTCTGCTAAGCACCATCCAGGCCCGTAGCCCCTTAGAGCCCCTCTGTGCACGCCGAGCGTAGGGAAACGCACTGCCCTCTCTTTTGGAGCAGCTTGGTTTCCTCAGCACTCGCACACGTTCACGAACGCCGTTCTGCCACATCCCACATGGCGCGGAGGTCTTACGCGTTGCCCTAATCGGAGCTGCGCTCAGAGTAACCCTCGTCTTCGCATTCCATCCAGGACCTCCTGACTGAAGGCACCGTGCCTCCTAGAGGACGGCGGCTTGGGTTCTTACTGCAATTCAAGTCCTGTTCCTTCTTTGGCACTGCAGGCAGCCCCAGGCCCAGAGGAGCGGCTACGGCGTTCCTTGGTTGAGACAGTTCGCTGGATGCGGGACTCCCTCCTGCGATAAGTTGACTCGGGGAAGGAAACGCAGGGTAACCGGTGTCTCCTGGGACTCGTCAGAAACCACAGGGATGTACGCTGAGTGTGCCCATGAACACGGGGGCCTGCTGGAACTAGCCCTGCTTTCCCATTTTGAGGGCGGCCTTCATGCCTGCCTTGACGCTCCCTGACATTCCCGGCTCCCGACAGGCCAGTGAGCCCTGGAAGAGTGCTTCGGGGAAAATCATGAGTTTGCTCTCTCTAAACCAGGGGCTGCCGCGGCCGCGGTGGCGGTCCGCACGGCAGGCTCCAGAGCCAAAGGGAGCCTCAACGTGAGAACTGGCCTCCAGGTTAGGCCCTGAGTAGCCGTGCAGAAAGGGAGGCATGCAGCTCTTTCCGGGAGTTCTTAGTCGCTTTGCTTTCAAGGCAGTACACGCCCGGGGACTCCTAGGCCCCAGGGGCGTGCAGCGTTTTCCCTCCAAGGTCCCTGAGTGCCTCCAGACACCTGTGGGCCGGCTGAGCAACGTCGAGGTCCATTGGTTGATTCCCTCGGAGGACCCCCGTGCGTGCCGAGTCCTGGGCAACCACACACTGCGTGTTCCTTGAGGAGCGCTACCTCTCCAGAGCCCTCGAACGCCCTTCGGGACAACATGGCTGGTGGGTGCGAGGTGCCCAGGAAGACTCTGTCACGGCCCTTGTGTGAGCTGCCATGAGAGAACGCTGTGCTTGCCACACTGCGAGGCCCGCCCTCGTGCCTGAAGTCACTCTGCTCGGGGAGAAAGTCAGCACCTTAGCGTGCTGTGTGGCTCCCGGCACACCCAGCATGAAGCCATGCCTGGAAGTAAGGCCCTGGTTTGCCGTGCAGAAGCGGAGGCGTGCTGCACTTTCCAGGAGGCGGTGGCCTCTGCTCTGCATACCTTGAACGGCAGCACAGCCTTCTGGACACCTGGGAGGCTAGCCGGGGCGCCCTGTTCCCGGCAGGAACACTGAGTAACCCCAGGCGCACCTGGCTCTGCTAAGCACCATCCAGGCCCGTAGCCCCTTAGAGCCCCTCTGTGCACGCCGAGCGTAGGGAAACGCACTGCCCTCTCTTTTGGAGCAGCTTGGTTTCCTCAGCACTCGCACACGTTCACGAACGCCGTTCTGCCACATCCCACATGGCGCGGAGGTCTTACGCGTTGCCCTAATCGGAGCTGCGCTCAGAGTAACCCTCGTCTTCGCATTCCATCCAGGACCTCCTGACTGAAGGCACCGTGCCTCCTAGAGGACGGCGGCTTGGGTTCTTACTGCAATTCAAGTCCTGTTCCTTCTTTGGCACTGCAGGCAGCCCCAGGCCCAGAGGAGCGGCTACGGCGTTCCTTGGTTGAGACAGTTCGCTGGATGCGGGACTCCCTCCTGCGATAAGTTGACTCGGGGAAGGAAACGCAGGGTAACCGGTGTCTCCTGGGACTCGTCAGAAACCACAGGGATGTACGCTGAGTGTGCCCATGAACACGGGGGCCTGCTGGAACTAGCCCTGCTTTCCCATTTTGAGGGCGGCATTCATGCCTGCCTTGACGCTCCCTGACATTCCCGGCTCCCGACAGGCCAGTGAGCCCTGGAAGAGTGCTTCGGGGAAAATCATGAGTTTGCTCTCTCTAAACCAGGGGCTGCCGCGGCCGCGGTGGCGGTCCGCACGGCAGGCTCCAGAGCCAAAGGGAGCCTCAACGTGAGAACTGGCCTCCAGGTTAGGCCCTGAGTAGCCGTGCAGAAAGGGAGGCATGCAGCTCTTTCCGGGAGTTCTTAGTCGCTTTGCTTTCAAGGCAGTACACGCCCGGGGACTCCTAGGCCCCACGGGCGTGCAGCGTTTTCCCTCCAAGGTCCCTGAGTGCCTCCAGACACCTGTGGGCCGGCTGAGCAACGTCGAGGTCCATTGGTTGATTCCCTCGGAGGACCCCCGTGCGTGCCGAGTGCTGGGCAACCACACACTGCGCGTTCCTTGAGGAGCGCTACATCTCCAGAGCCCTCGAACGCCCTTCGGGACAACATGGCTGGTGGGTGCGAGGTGCCCAGGAAGACTCTGTCACGGCCCTTGTGTGAGCTGCCATGAGAGAACGCTGTGCTTGCAACACTGCGAGGCCCGCCCTCGTGCCTGAAGTCACTCTGCTCGAGGAGAAAGTCAGCACCTTAGCGTGCTGTGTGGCTCCCGGCACACCCCGCATGAAGCCATGCCTGGAAGTAAGGCCCTGGTTTGCCGTGCAGAAGCGGAGGCGTGCTGCACTTTCCAGGAGGCGGTGGCCTCTGCTCTGCATACCTTGAACGGCAGCACAGCCTTCTGGACACCTGGGAGGCTAGCCGGGGCGCCCTGTTCCCGGCAGGAACACTGAGTAACCCCAGGCGCACCTGGCTCTGCTAAGCACCATCCAGGCCCGTAGCCCCTTAGAGCCCCTCTGTGCACGCCGAGCGTAGGGAAACGCACTGCCCTCTCTTTTGGAGCAGCTTGGTTTCCTCAGCACTCGCACACGTTCACGAACGCCGTTCTGCCACATCCCACATGGCGCGGAGGTCTTACGCGTTGCCCTAATCGGAGCTGCGCTCAGAGTAACCCTCGTCTTCGCATTCCATCCAGGACCTCCTGACTGAAGGCACCGTGCCTCCTAGAGGACGGCGGCTTGGGTTCTTACTGCAATTCAAGTCCTGTTCCTTCTTTGGCACTGCAGGCAGCCCCAGGCCCAGAGGAGCGGCTACGGCGTTCCTTGGTTGAGACAGTTCGCTGGATGCGGGACTCCCTCCTGCGATAAGTTGACTCGGGGAAGGAAACGCAGGGTAACCGGTGTCTCCTGGGACTCGTCAGAAACCACAGGGATGTACGCTGAGTGTGCCCATGAACACGGGGGCCTGCTGGAACTAGCCCTGCTTTCCCATTTTGAGGGCGGCCTTCATGCCTGCCTTGACGCTCCCTGACATTCCCGGCTCCCGACAGGCCAGTGAGCCCTGGAAGAGTGCTTCGGGGAAAATCATGAGTTTGCTCTCTCTAAACCAGGGGCTGCCGCGGCCGCGGTGGCGGTCCGCACGGCAGGCTCCAGAGCCAAAGGGAGCCTCAACGTGAGAACTGGCCTCCAGGTTAGGCCCTGAGTAGCCGTGCAGAAAGGGAGGCATGCAGCTCTTTCCGGGAGTTCTTAGTCGCTTTGCTTTCAAGGCAGTACACGCCCGGGGACTCCTAGGCCCCAGGGGCGTGCAGCGTTTTCCCTCCAAGGTCCCTGAGTGCCTCCAGACACCTGTGGGCCGGCTGAGCAACGTCGAGGTCCATTGGTTGATTCCCTCGGAGGACCCCCGTGCGTGCCGAGTGCTGGGCAACCACACACTGCGCGTTCCTTGAGGAGCGCTACATCTCCAGAGCCCTCGAACGCCCTTCGGGACAACATGGCTGGTGGGTGCGAGGTGCCCAGGAAGACTCTGTCACGGCCCTTGTGTGAGCTGCCATGAGAGAACGCTGTGCTTGCAACACTGCGAGGCCCGCCCTCGTGCCTGAAGTCACTCTGCTCGAGGAGAAAGTCAGCACCTTAGCGTGCTGTGTGGCTCCCGGCACACCCCGCATGAAGCCATGCCTGGAAGTAAGGCCCTGGTTTGCCGTGCAGAAGCGGAGGCGTGCTGCACTTTCCAGGAGGTGGTGGCCTCTGCTCTGCATACCTTGAACGGCAGCACAGCCTTCTGGACACCTGGGAGGCTAGCCGGGGCGCCCTGTTCCCGGCAGGAACACTGAGTAACCCCAGGCGCACCTGGCTCTGCTAAGCACCATCCAGGCCCGTAGCCCCTTAGAGCCCCTCTGTGCACGCCGAGCGTAGGGAAACGCACTGCCCTCTCTTTTGGAGCAGCTTGGTTTCCTCAGCACTCGCACACGTTCACGAACGCCGTTCTGCCACATCCCACATGGCGCGGAGGTCTTACGCGTTGCCCTAATCGGAGCTGCGCTCAGAGTAACCCTCGTCTTCGCATTCCATCCAGGACCTCCTGACTGAAGGCACCGTGCCTCCTAGAGGACGGCGGCTTGGGTTCTTACTGCAATTCAAGTCCTGTTCCTTCTTTGGCACTGCAGGCAGCCCCAGGCCCAGAGGAGCGGCTACGGCGTTCCTTGGTTGAGACAGTTCGCTGGATGCGGGACTCCCTCCTGCGATAAGTTGACTCGGGGAAGGAAACGCAGGGTAACCGGTGTCTCCTGGGACTCGTCAGAAACCACAGGGATGTACGCTGAGTGTGCCCATGAACACGGGGGCCTGCTGGAACTAGCCCTGCTTTCCCATTTTGAGGGCGGCCTTCATGCCTGCCTTGACGCTCCCTGACATTCCCGGCTCCCGACAGGCCAGTGAGCCCTGGAAGAGTGCTTCGGGGAAAATCATGAGTTTGCTCTCTCTAAACCAGGGGCTGCCGCGGCCGCGGTGGCGGTCCGCACGGCAGGCTCCAGAGCCAAAGGGAGCCTCAACGTGAGAACTGGCCTCCAGGTTAGGCCCTGAGTAGCCGTGCAGAAAGGGAGGCATGCAGCTCTTTCCGGGAGTTCTTAGTCGCTTTGCTTTCAAGGCAGTACACGCCCGGGGACTCCTAGGCCCCACGGGCGTGCAGCGTTTTCCCTCCAAGGTCCCTGAGTGCCTCCAGACACCTGTGGGCCGGCTGAGCAACGTCGAGGTCCATTGGTTGATTCCCTCGGAGGACCCCCGTGCGTGCCGAGTGCTGGGCAACCACACACTGCGCGTTCCTTGAGGAGCGCTACATCTCCAGAGCCCTCGAACGCCCTTCGGGACAACATGGCTGGTGGGTGCGAGGTGCCCAGGAAGACTCTGTCACGGCCCTTGTGTGAGCTGCCATGAGAGAACGCTGTGCTTGCAACACTGCGAGGCCCGCCCTCGTGCCTGAAGTCACTCTGCTCGAGGAGAAAGTCAGCACCTTAGCGTGCTGTGTGGCTCCCGGCACACCCCGCATGAAGCCATGCCTGGAAGTAAGGCCCTGGTTTGCCGTGCAGAAGCGGAGGCGTGCTGCACTTTCCAGGAGGCGGTGGCCTCTGCTCTGCATACCTTGAACGGCAGCACAGCCTTCTGGACACCTGGGAGGCTAGCCGGGGCGCCCTGTTCCCGGCAGGAACACTGAGTAACCCCAGGCGCACCTGGCTCTGCTAAGCACCATCCAGGCCCGTAGCCCCTTAGAGCCCCTCTGTGCACGCCGAGCGTAGGGAAACGCACTGCCCTCTCTTTTGGAGCAGCTTGGTTTCCTCAGCACTCGCACACGTTCACGAACGCCGTTCTGCCACATCCCACATGGCGCGGAGGTCTTACGCGTTGCCCTAATCGGAGCTGCGCTCAGAGTAACCCTCGTCTTCGCATTCCATCCAGGACCTCCTGACTGAAGGCACCGTGCCTCCTAGAGGACGGCGGCTTGGGTTCTTACTGCAATTCAAGTCCTGTTCCTTCTTTGGCACTGCAGGCAGCCCCAGGCCCAGAGGAGCGGCTACGGCGTTCCTTGGTTGAGACAGTTCGCTGGATGCGGGACTCCCTCCTGCGATAAGTTGACTCGGGGAAGGAAACGCAGGGTAACCGGTGTCTCCTGGGACTCGTCAGAAACCACAGGGATGTACGCTGAGTGTGCCCATGAACACGGGGGCCTGCTGGAACTAGCCCTGCTTTCCCATTTTGAGGGCGGCCTTCATGCCTGCCTTGACGCTCCCTGACATTCCCGGCTCCCGACAGGCCAGTGAGCCCTGGAAGAGTGCTTCGGGGAAAATCATGAGTTTGCTCTCTCTAAACCAGGGGCTGCCGCGGCCGCGGTGGCGGTCCGCACGGCAGGCTCCAGAGCCAAAGGGAGCCTCAACGTGAGAACTGGCCTCCAGGTTAGGCCCTGAGTAGCCGTGCAGAAAGGGAGGCATGCAGCTCTTTCCGGGAGTTCTTAGTCGCTTTGCTTTCAAGGCAGTACACGCCCGGGGACTCCTAGGCCCCACGGGCGTGCAGCGTTTTCCCTCCAAGGTCCCTGAGTGCCTCCAGACACCTGTGGGCCGGCTGAGCAACGTCGAGGTCCATTGGTTGATTCCCTCGGAGGACCCCCGTGCGTGCCGAGTGCTGGGCAACCACACACTGCGCGTTCCTTGAGGAGCGCTACATCTCCAGAGCCCTCGAACGCCCTTCGGGACAACATGGCTGGTGGGTGCGAGGTGCCCAGGAAGACTCTGTCACGGCCCTTGTGTGAGCTGCCATGAGAGAACGCTGTGCTTGCAACACTGCGAGGCCCGCCCTCGTGCCTGAAGTCACTCTGCTCGAGGAGAAAGTCAGCACCTTAGCGTGCTGTGTGGCTCCCGGCACACCCCGCATGAAGCCATGCCTGGAAGTAAGGCCCTGGTTTGCCGTGCAGAAGCGGAGGCGTGCTGCACTTTCCAGGAGGTGGTGGCCTCTGCTCTGCATACCTTGAACGGCAGCACAGCCTTCTGGACACCTGGGAGGCTAGCCGGGGCGCCCTGTTCCCGGCAGGAACACTGAGTAACCCCAGGCGCACCTGGCTCTGCTAAGCACCATCCAGGCCCGTAGCCCCTTAGAGCCCCTCTGTGCACGCCGAGCGTAGGGAAACGCACTGCCCTCTCTTTTGGAGCAGCTTGGTTTCCTCAGCACTCGCACACGTTCACGAACGCCGTTCTGCCACATCCCACATGGCGCGGAGGTCTTACGCGTTGCCCTAATCGGAGCTGCGCTCAGAGTAACCCTCGTCTTCGCATTCCATCCAGGACCTCCTGACTGAAGGCACCGTGCCTCCTAGAGGACGGCGGCTTGGGTTCTTACTGCAATTCAAGTCCTGTTCCTTCTTTGGCACTGCAGGCAGCCCCAGGCCCAGAGGAGCGGCTACGGCGTTCCTTGGTTGAGACAGTTCGCTGGATGCGGGACTCCCTCCTGCGATAAGTTGACTCGGGGAAGGAAACGCAGGGTAACCGGTGTCTCCTGGGACTCGTCAGAAACCACAGGGATGTACGCTGAGTGTGCCCATGAACACGGGGGCCTGCTGGAACTAGCCCTGCTTTCCCATTTTGAGGGCGGCCTTCATGCCTGCCTTGACGCTCCCTGACATTCCCGGCTCCCGACAGGCCAGTGAGCCCTGGAAGAGTGCTTCGGGGAAAATCATGAGTTTGCTCTCTCTAAACCAGGGGCTGCCGCGGCCGCGGTGGCGGTCCGCACGGCAGGCTCCAGAGCCAAAGGGAGCCTCAACGTGAGAACTGGCCTCCAGGTTAGGCCCTGAGTAGCCGTGCAGAAAGGGAGGCATGCAGCTCTTTCCGGGAGTTCTTAGTCGCTTTGCTTTCAAGGCAGTACACGCCCGGGGACTCCTAGGCCCCACGGGCGTGCAGCGTTTTCCCTCCAAGGTCCCTGAGTGCCTCCAGACACCTGTGGGCCGGCTGAGCAACGTCGAGGTCCATTGGTTGATTCCCTCGGAGGACCCCCGTGCGTGCCGAGTGCTGGGCAACCACACACTGCGCGTTCCTTGAGGAGCGCTACATCTCCAGAGCCCTCGAACGCCCTTCGGGACAACATGGCTGGTGGGTGCGAGGTGCCCAGGAAGACTCTGTCACGGCCCTTGTGTGAGCTGCCATGAGAGAACGCTGTGCTTGCAACACTGCGAGGCCCGCCCTCGTGCCTGAAGTCACTCTGCTCGAGGAGAAAGTCAGCACCTTAGCGTGCTGTGTGGCTCCCGGCACACCCCGCATGAAGCCATGCCTGGAAGTAAGGCCCTGGTTTGCCGTGCAGAAGCGGAGGCGTGCTGCACTTTCCAGGAGGCGGTGGCCTCTGCTCTGCATACCTTGAACGGCAGCACAGCCTTCTGGACACCTGGGAGGCTAGCCGGGGCGCCCTGTTCCCGGCAGGAACACTGAGTAACCCCAGGCGCACCTGGCTCTGCTAAGCACCATCCAGGCCCGTAGCCCCTTAGAGCCCCTCTGTGCACGCCGAGCGTAGGGAAACGCACTGCCCTCTCTTTTGGAGCAGCTTGGTTTCCTCAGCACTCGCACACGTTCACGAACGCCGTTCTGCCACATCCCACATGGCGCGGAGGTCTTACGCGTTGCCCTAATCGGAGCTGCGCTCAGAGTAACCCTCGTCTTCGCATTCCATCCAGGACCTCCTGACTGAAGGCACCGTGCCTCCTAGAGGACGGCGGCTTGGGTTCTTACTGCAATTCAAGTCCTGTTCCTTCTTTGGCACTGCAGGCAGCCCCAGGCCCAGAGGAGCGGCTACGGCGTTCCTTGGTTGAGACAGTTCGCTGGATGCGGGACTCCCTCCTGCGATAAGTTGACTCGGGGAAGGAAACGCAGGGTAACCGGTGTCTCCTGGGACTCGTCAGAAACCACAGGGATGTACGCTGAGTGTGCCCATGAACACGGGGGCCTGCTGGAACTAGCCCTGCTTTCCCATTTTGAGGGCGGCCTTCATGCCTGCCTTGACGCTCCCTGACATTCCCGGCTCCCGACAGGCCAGTGAGCCCTGGAAGAGTGCTTCGGGGAAAATCATGAGTTTGCTCTCTCTAAACCAGGGGCTGCCGCGGCCGCGGTGGCGGTCCGCACGGCAGGCTCCAGAGCCAAAGGGAGCCTCAACGTGAGAACTGGCCTCCAGGTTAGGCCCTGAGTAGCCGTGCAGAAAGGGAGGCATGCAGCTCTTTCCGGGAGTTCTTAGTCGCTTTGCTTTCAAGGCAGTACACGCCCGGGGACTCCTAGGCCCCAGGGGCGTGCAGCGTTTTCCCTCCAAGGTCCCTGAGTGCCTCCAGACACCTGTGGGCCGGCTGAGCAACGTCGAGGTCCATTGGTTGATTCCCTCGGAGGACCCCCGTGCGTGCCGAGTCCTGGGCAACCACACACTGCGTGTTCCTTGAGGAGCGCTACCTCTCCAGAGCCCTCGAACGCCCTTCGGGACAACATGGCTGGTGGGTGCGAGGTGCCCAGGAAGACTCTGTCACGGCCCTTGTGTGAGCTGCCATGAGAGAACGCTGTGCTTGCCACACTGCGAGGCCCGCCCTCGTGCCTGAAGTCACTCTGCTCGGGGAGAAAGTCAGCACCTTAGCGTGCTGTGTGGCTCCCGGCACACCCAGCATGAAGCCATGCCTGGAAGTAAGGCCCTGGTTTGCCGTGCAGAAGCGGAGGCGTGCTGCACTTTCCAGGAGGCGGTGGCCTCTGCTCTGCATACCTTGAACGGCAGCACAGCCTTCTGGACACCTGGGAGGCTAGCCGGGGCGCCCTGTTCCCGGCAGGAACACTGAGTAACCCCAGGCGCACCTGGCTCTGCTAAGCACCATCCAGGCCCGTAGCCCCTTAGAGCCCCTCTGTGCACGCCGAGCGTAGGGAAACGCACTGCCCTCTCTTTTGGAGCAGCTTGGTTTCCTCAGCACTCGCACACGTTCACGAACGCCGTTCTGCCACATCCCACATGGCGCGGAGGTCTTACGCGTTGCCCTAATCGGAGCTGCGCTCAGAGTAACCCTCGTCTTCGCATTCCATCCAGGACCTCCTGACTGAAGGCACCGTGCCTCCTAGAGGACGGCGGCTTGGGTTCTTACTGCAATTCAAGTCCTGTTCCTTCTTTGGCACTGCAGGCAGCCCCAGGCCCAGAGGAGCGGCTACGGCGTTCCTTGGTTGAGACAGTTCGCTGGATGCGGGACTCCCTCCTGCGATAAGTTGACTCGGGGAAGGAAACGCAGGGTAACCGGTGTCTCCTGGGACTCGTCAGAAACCACAGGGATGTACGCTGAGTGTGCCCATGAACACGGGGGCCTGCTGGAACTAGCCCTGCTTTCCCATTTTGAGGGCGGCCTTCATGCCTGCCTTGACGCTCCCTGACATTCCCGGCTCCCGACAGGCCAGTGAGCCCTGGAAGAGTGCTTCGGGGAAAATCATGAGTTTGCTCTCTCTAAACCAGGGGCTGCCGCGGCCGCGGTGGCGGTCCGCACGGCAGGCTCCAGAGCGAAAGGGAGCCTCAACGTGAGAACTGGCCTCCAGGTTAGGCCCTGAGTAGCCGTGCAGAAAGGGAGGCATGCAGCTCTTTCCGGGAGTTCTTAGTCGCTTTGCTTTCAAGGCAGTACACGCCCGGGGACTCCTAGGCCCCAGGGGCGTGCAGCGTTTTCCCTCCAAGGTCCCTGAGTGCCTCCAGACACCTGTGGGCCGGCTGAGCAACGTCGAGGTCCATTGGTTGATTCCCTCGGAGGACCCCCGTGCGTGCCGAGTGCTGGGCAACCACACACTGCGCGTTCCTTGAGGAGCGCTACATCTCCAGAGCCCTCGAACGCCCTTCGGGACAACATGGCTGGTGGGTGCGAGGTGCCCAGGAAGACTCTGTCACGGCCCTTGTGTGAGCTGCCATGAGAGAACGCTGTGCTTGCAACACTGCGAGGCCCGCCCTCGTGCCTGAAGTCACTCTGCTCGAGGAGAAAGTCAGCACCTTAGCGTGCTGTGTGGCTCCCGGCACACCCCGCATGAAGCCATGCCTGGAAGTAAGGCCCTGGTTTGCCGTGCAGAAGCGGAGGCGTGCTGCACTTTCCAGGAGGCGGTGGCCTCTGCTCTGCATACCTTGAACGGCAGCACAGCCTTCTGGACACCTGGGAGGCTAGCCGGGGCGCCCTGTTCCCGGCAGGAACACTGAGTAACCCCAGGCGCACCTGGCTCTGCTAAGCACCATCCAGGCCCGTAGCCCCTTAGAGCCCCTCTGTGCACGCCGAGCGTAGGGAAACGCACTGCCCTCTCTTTTGGAGCAGCTTGGTTTCCTCAGCACTCGCACACGTTCACGAACGCCGTTCTGCCACATCCCACATGGCGCGGAGGTCTTACGCGTTGCCCTAATCGGAGCTGCGCTCAGAGTAACCCTCGTCTTCGCATTCCATCCAGGACCTCCTGACTGAAGGCACCGTGCCTCCTAGAGGACGGCGGCTTGGGTTCTTACTGCAATTCAAGTCCTGTTCCTTCTTTGGCACTGCAGGCAGCCCCAGGCCCAGAGGAGCGGCTACGGCGTTCCTTGGTTGAGACAGTTCGCTGGATGCGGGACTCCCTCCTGCGATAAGTTGACTCGGGGAAGGAAACGCAGGGTAACCGGTGTCTCCTGGGACTCGTCAGAAACCACAGGGATGTACGCTGAGTGTGCCCATGAACACGGGGGCCTGCTGGAACTAGCCCTGCTTTCCCATTTTGAGGGCGGCATTCATGCCTGCCTTGACGCTCCCTGACATTCCCGGCTCCCGACAGGCCAGTGAGCCCTGGAAGAGTGCTTCGGGGAAAATCATGAGTTTGCTCTCTCTAAACCAGGGGCTGCCGCGGCCGCGGTGGCGGTCCTCACGGCAGGCTCCAGAGCCAAAGGGAGCCTCAACGTGAGAACTGGCCTCCAGGTTAGGCCCTGAGTAGCCGTGCAGAAAGGGAGGCATGCAGCTCTTTCCGGGAGTTCTTAGTCGCTTTGCTTTCAAGGCAGTACACGCCCGGGGACTCCTAGGCCCCAGGGGCGTGCAGCGTTTTCCCTCCAAGGTCCCTGAGTGCCTCCAGACACCTGTGGGCCGGCTGAGCAACGTCGAGGTCCATTGGTTGATTCCCTCGGAGGACCCCCGTGCGTGCCGAGTGCTGGGCAACCACACACTGCGCGTTCCTTGAGGAGCGCTACATCTCCAGAGCCCTCGAACGCCCTTCGGGACAACATGGCTGGTGGGTGCGAGGTGCCCAGGAAGACTCTGTCACGGCCCTTGTGTGAGCTGCCATGAGAGAACGCTGTGCTTGCCACACTGCGAGGCCCGCCCTCGTGCCTGAAGTCACTCTGCTCGAGGAGAAAGTCAGCACCTTAGCGTGCTGTGTGGCTCCCGGCACACCCCGCATGAAGCCATGCCTGGAAGTAAGGCCCTGGTTTGCCGTGCAGAAGCGGAGGCGTGCTGCACTTTCCAGGAGGCGGTGGCCTCTGCTCTGCATACCTTGAACGGCAGCACAGCCTTCTGGACACCTGGGAGGCTAGCCGGGGCGCCCTGTTCCCGGCAGGAACACTGAGTAACCCCAGGCGCACCTGGCTCTGCTAAGCACCATCCAGGCCCGTAGCCCCTTAGAGCCCCTCTGTGCACGCCGAGCGTAGGGAAACGCACTGCCCTCTCTTTTGGAGCAGCTTGGTTTCCTCAGCACTCGCACACGTTCACGAACGCCGTTCTGCCACATCCCACATGGCGCGGAGGTCTTACGCGTTGCCCTAATCGGAGCTGCGCTCAGAGTAACCCTCGTCTTCGCATTCCATCCAGGACCTCCTGACTGAAGGCACCGTGCCTCCTAGAGGACGGCGGCTTGGGTTCTTACTGCAATTCAAGTCCTGTTCCTTCTTTGGCACTGCAGGCAGCCCCAGGCCCAGAGGAGCGGCTACGGCGTTCCTTGGTTGAGACAGTTCGCTGGATGCGGGACTCCCTCCTGCGATAAGTTGACTCGGGGAAGGAAACGCAGGGTAACCGGTGTCTCCTGGGACTCGTCAGAAACCACAGGGATGTACGCTGAGTGTGCCCATGAACACGGGGGCCTGCTGGAACTAGCCCTGCTTTCCCATTTTGAGGGCGGCCTTCATGCCTGCCTTGACGCTCCCTGACATTCCCGGCTCCCGACAGGCCAGTGAGCCCTGGAAGAGTGCTTCGGGGAAAATCATGAGTTTGCTCTCTCTAAACCAGGGGCTGCCGCGGCCGCGGTGGCGGTCCGCACGGCAGGCTCCAGAGCCAAAGGGAGCCTCAACGTGAGAACTGGCCTCCAGGTTAGGCCCTGAGTAGCCGTGCAGAAAGGGAGGCATGCAGCTCTTTCCGGGAGTTCTTAGTCGCTTTGCTTTCAAGGCAGTACACGCCCGGGGACTCCTAGGCCCCAGGGGCGTGCAGCGTTTTCCCTCCAAGGTCCCTGAGTGCCTCCAGACACCTGTGGGCCGGCTGAGCAACGTCGAGGTCCATTGGTTGATTCCCTCGGAGGACCCCCGTGCGTGCCGAGTGCTGGGCAACCACACACTGCGCGTTCCTTGAGGAGCGCTACATCTCCAGAGCCCTCGAACGCCCTTCGGGACAACATGGCTGGTGGGTGCGAGGTGCCCAGGAAGACTCTGTCACGGCCCTTGTGTGAGCTGCCATGAGAGAACGCTGTGCTTGCAACACTGCGAGGCCCGCCCTCGTGCCTGAAGTCACTCTGCTCGAGGAGAAAGTCAGCACCTTAGCGTGCTGTGTGGCTCCCGGCACACCCAGCATGAAGCCATGCCTGGAAGTAAGGCCCTGGTTTGCCGTGCAGAAGCGGAGGCGTGCTGCACTTTCCAGGAGGCGGTGGCCTCTGCTCTGCATACCTTGAACGGCAGCACAGCCTTCTGGACACCTGGGAGGCTAGCCGGGGCGCCCTGTTCCCGGCAGGAACACTGAGTAACCAACCCCAGGCGCACCTGGCTCTGCTAAGCACCATCCAGGCCCGTAGCCCCTTAGAGCCCCTCTGTGCACGCCGAGCGTAGGGAAACGCACTGCCCTCTCTTTTGGAGCAGCTTGGTTTCCTCAGCACTCGCACACGTTCACGAACGCCGTTCTGCCACATCCCACATGGCGCGGAGGTCTTACGCGTTGCCCTAATCGGAGCTGCGCTCAGAGTAACCCTCGTCTTCGCATTCCATCCAGGACCTCCTGACTGAAGGCACCGTGCCTCCTAGAGGACGGCGGCTTGGGTTCTTACTGCAATTCAAGTCCTGTTCCTTCTTTGGCACTGCAGGCAGCCCCAGGCCCAGAGGAGCGGCTACGGCGTTCCTTGGTTGAGACAGTTCGCTGGATGCGGGACTCCCTCCTGCGATAAGTTGACTCGGGGAAGGAAACGCAGGGTAACCGGTGTCTCCTGGGACTCGTCAGAAACCACAGGGATGTACGCTGAGTGTGCCCATGAACACGGGGGCCTGCTGGAACTAGCCCTGCTTTCCCATTTTGAGGGCGGCCTTCATGCCTGCCTTGACGCTCCCTGACATTCCCGGCTCCCGACAGGCCAGTGAGCCCTGGAAGAGTGCTTCGGGGAAAATCATGAGTTTGCTCTCTCTAAACCAGGGGCTGCCGCGGCCGCGGTGGCGGTCCGCACGGCAGGCTCCAGAGCCAAAGGGAGCCTCAACGTGAGAACTGGCCTCCAGGTTAGGCCCTGAGTAGCCGTGCAGAAAGGGAGGCATGCAGCTCTTTCCGGGAGTTCTTAGTCGCTTTGCTTTCAAGGCAGTACACGCCCGGGGACTCCTAGGCCCCAGGGGCGTGCAGCGTTTTCCCTCCAAGGTCCCTGAGTGCCTCCAGACACCTGTGGGCCGGCTGAGCAACGTCGAGGTCCATTGGTTGATTCCCTCGGAGGACCCCCGTGCGTGCCGAGTGCTGGGCAACCACACACTGCGCGTTCCTTGAGGAGCGCTACATCTCCAGAGCCCTCGAACGCCCTTCGGGACAACATGGCTGGTGGGTGCGAGGTGCCCAGGAAGACTCTGTCACGGCCCTTGTGTGAGCTGCCATGAGAGAACGCTGTGCTTGCAACACTGCGAGGCCCGCCCTCGTGCCTGAAGTCACTCTGCTCGAGGAGAAAGTCAGCACCTTAGCGTGCTGTGTGGCTCCCGGCACACCCAGCATGAAGCCATGCCTGGAAGTAAGGCCCTGGTTTGCCGTGCAGAAGCGGAGGCGTGCTGCACTTTCCAGGAGGCGGTGGCCTCTGCTCTGCATACCTTGAACGGCAGCACAGCCTTCTGGACACCTGGGAGGCTAGCCGGGGCGCCCTGTTCCCGGCAGGAACACTGAGTAACCAACCCCAGGCGCACCTGGCTCTGCTAAGCACCATCCAGGCCCGTAGCCCCTTAGAGCCCCTCTGTGCACGCCGAGCGTAGGGAAACGCACTGCCCTCTCTTTTGGAGCAGCTTGGTTTCCTCAGCACTCGCACACGTTCACGAACGCCGTTCTGCCACATCCCACATGGCGCGGAGGTCTTACGCGTTGCCCTAATCGGAGCTGCGCTCAGAGTAACCCTCGTCTTCGCATTCCATCCAGGACCTCCTGACTGAAGGCACCGTGCCTCCTAGAGGACGGCGGCTTGGGTTCTTACTGCAATTCAAGTCCTGTTCCTTCTTTGGCACTGCAGGCAGCCCCAGGCCCAGAGGAGCGGCTACGGCGTTCCTTGGTTGAGACAGTTCGCTGGATGCGGGACTCCCTCCTGCGATAAGTTGACTCGGGGAAGGAAACGCAGGGTAACCGGTGTCTCCTGGGACTCGTCAGAAACCACAGGGATGTACGCTGAGTGTGCCCATGAACACGGGGGCCTGCTGGAACTAGCCCTGCTTTCCCATTTTGAGGGCGGCCTTCATGCCTGCCTTGACGCTCCCTGACATTCCCGGCTCCCGACAGGCCAGTGAGCCCTGGAAGAGTGCTTCGGGGAAAATCATGAGTTTGCTCTCTCTAAACCAGGGGCTGCCGCGGCCGCGGTGGCGGTCCGCACGGCAGGCTCCAGAGCCAAAGGGAGCCTCAACGTGAGAACTGGCCTCCAGGTTAGGCCCTGAGTAGCCGTGCAGAAAGGGAGGCATGCAGCTCTTTCCGGGAGTTCTTAGTCGCTTTGCTTTCAAGGCAGTACACGCCCGGGGACTCCTAGGCCCCAGGGGCGTGCAGCGTTTTCCCTCCAAGGTCCCTGAGTGCCTCCAGACACCTGTGGGCCGGCTGAGCAACGTCGAGGTCCATTGGTTGATTCCCTCGGAGGACCCCCGTGCGTGCCGAGTGCTGGGCAACCACACACTGCGCGTTCCTTGAGGAGCGCTACATCTCCAGAGCCCTCGAACGCCCTTCGGGACAACATGGCTGGTGGGTGCGAGGTGCCCAGGAAGACTCTGTCACGGCCCTTGTGTGAGCTGCCATGAGAGAACGCTGTGCTTGCAACACTGCGAGGCCCGCCCTCGTGCCTGAAGTCACTCTGCTCGAGGAGAAAGTCAGCACCTTAGCGTGCTGTGTGGCTCCCGGCACACCCCGCATGAAGCCATGCCTGGAAGTAAGGCCCTGGTTTGCCGTGCAGAAGCGGAGGCGTGCTGCACTTTCCAGGAGGCGGTGGCCTCTGCTCTGCATACCTTGAACGGCAGCACAGCCTTCTGGACACCTGGGAGGCTAGCCGGGGCGCCCTGTTCCCGGCAGGAACACTGAGTAACCAACCCCAGGCGCACCTGGCTCTGCTAAGCACCATCCAGGCCCGTAGCCCCTTAGAGCCCCTCTGTGCACGCCGAGCGTAGGGAAACGCACTGCCCTCTCTTTTGGAGCAGCTTGGTTTCCTCAGCACTCGCACACGTTCACGAACGCCGTTCTGCCACATCCCACATGGCGCGGAGGTCTTACGCGTTGCCCTAATCGGAGCTGCGCTCAGAGTAACCCTCGTCTTCGCATTCCATCCAGGACCTCCTGACTGAAGGCACCGTGCCTCCTAGAGGACGGCGGCTTGGGTTCTTACTGCAATTCAAGTCCTGTTCCTTCTTTGGCACTGCAGGCAGCCCCAGGCCCAGAGGAGCGGCTACGGCGTTCCTTGGTTGAGACAGTTCGCTGGATGCGGGACTCCCTCCTGCGATAAGTTGACTCGGGGAAGGAAACGCAGGGTAACCGGTGTCTCCTGGGACTCGTCAGAAACCACAGGGATGTACGCTGAGTGTGCCCATGAACACGGGGGCCTGCTGGAACTAGCCCTGCTTTCCCATTTTGAGGGCGGCCTTCATGCCTGCCTTGACGCTCCCTGACATTCCCGGCTCCCGACAGGCCAGTGAGCCCTGGAAGAGTGCTTCGGGGAAAATCATGAGTTTGCTCTCTCTAAACCAGGGGCTGCCGCGGCCGCGGTGGCGGTCCGCACGGCAGGCTCCAGAGCCAAAGGGAGCCTCAACGTGAGAACTGGCCTCCAGGTTAGGCCCTGAGTAGCCGTGCAGAAAGGGAGGCATGCAGCTCTTTCCGGGAGTTCTTAGTCGCTTTGCTTTCAAGGCAGTACACGCCCGGGGACTCCTAGGCCCCAGGGGCGTGCAGCGTTTTCCCTCCAAGGTCCCTGAGTGCCTCCAGACACCTGTGGGCCGGCTGAGCAACGTCGAGGTCCATTGGTTGATTCCCTCGGAGGACCCCCGTGCGTGCCGAGTGCTGGGCAACCACACACTGCGCGTTCCTTGAGGAGCGCTACCTCTCCAGAGCCCTCGAACGCCCTTCGGGACAACATGGCTGGTGGGTGCGAGGTGCCCAGGAAGACTCTGTCACGGCCCTTGTGTGAGCTGCCATGAGAGAACGCTGTGCTTGCAACACTGCGAGGCCCGCCCTCGTGCCTGAAGTCACTCTGCTCGAGGAGAAAGTCAGCACCTTAGCGTGCTGTGTGGCTCCCGGCACACCCAGCATGAAGCCATGCCTGGAAGTAAGGCCCTGGTTTGCCGTGCAGAAGCGGAGGCGTGCTGCACTTTCCAGGAGGCGGTGGCCTCTGCTCTGCATACCTTGAACGGCAGCACAGCCTTCTGGACACCTGGGAGGCTAGCCGGGGCGCCCTGTTCCCGGCAGGAACACTGAGTAACCAACCCCAGGCGCACCTGGCTCTGCTAAGCACCATCCAGGCCCGTAGCCCCTTAGAGCCCCTCTGTGCACGCCGAGCGTAGGGAAACGCACTGCCCTCTCTTTTGGAGCAGCTTGGTTTCCTCAGCACTCGCACACGTTCACGAACGCCGTTCTGCCACATCCCACATGGCGCGGAGGTCTTACGCGTTGCCCTAATCGGAGCTGCGCTCAGAGTAACCCTCGTCTTCGCATTCCATCCAGGACCTCCTGACTGAAGGCACCGTGCCTCCTAGAGGACGGCGGCTTGGGTTCTTACTGCAATTCAAGTCCTGTTCCTTCTTTGGCACTGCAGGCAGCCCCAGGCCCAGAGGAGCGGCTACGGCGTTCCTTGGTTGAGACAGTTCGCTGGATGCGGGACTCCCTCCTGCGATAAGTTGACTCGGGGAAGGAAACGCAGGGTAACCGGTGTCTCCTGGGACTCGTCAGAAACCACAGGGATGTACGCTGAGTGTGCCCATGAACACGGGGGCCTGCTGGAACTAGCCCTGCTTTCCCATTTTGAGGGCGGCCTTCATGCCTGCCTTGACGCTCCCTGACATTCCCGGCTCCCGACAGGCCAGTGAGCCCTGGAAGAGTGCTTCGGGGAAAATCATGAGTTTGCTCTCTCTAAACCAGGGGCTGCCGCGGCCGCGGTGGCGGTCCGCACGGCAGGCTCCAGAGCCAAAGGGAGCCTCAACGTGAGAACTGGCCTCCAGGTTAGGCCCTGAGTAGCCGTGCAGAAAGGGAGGCATGCAGCTCTTTCCGGGAGTTCTTAGTCGCTTTGCTTTCAAGGCAGTACACGCCCGGGGACTCCTAGGCCCCAGGGGCGTGCAGCGTTTTCCCTCCAAGGTCCCTGAGTGCCTCCAGACACCTGTGGGCCGGCTGAGCAACGTCGAGGTCCATTGGTTGATTCCCTCGGAGGACCCCCGTGCGTGCCGAGTGCTGGGCAACCACACACTGCGCGTTCCTTGAGGAGCGCTACATCTCCAGAGCCCTCGAACGCCCTTCGGGACAACATGGCTGGTGGGTGCGAGGTGCCCAGGAAGACTCTGTCACGGCCCTTGTGTGAGCTGCCATGAGAGAACGCTGTGCTTGCAACACTGCGAGGCCCGCCCTCGTGCCTGAAGTCACTCTGCTCGAGGAGAAAGTCAGCACCTTAGCGTGCTGTGTGGCTCCCGGCACACCCCGCATGAAGCCATGCCTGGAAGTAAGGCCCTGGTTTGCCGTGCAGAAGCGGAGGCGTGCTGCACTTTCCAGGAGGCGGTGGCCTCTGCTCTGCATACCTTGAACGGCAGCACAGCCTTCTGGACACCTGGGAGGCTAGCCGGGGCGCCCTGTTCCCGGCAGGAACACTGAGTAACCAACCCCAGGCGCACCTGGCTCTGCTAAGCACCATCCAGGCCCGTAGCCCCTTAGAGCCCCTCTGTGCACGCCGAGCGTAGGGAAACGCACTGCCCTCTCTTTTGGAGCAGCTTGGTTTCCTCAGCACTCGCACACGTTCACGAACGCCGTTCTGCCACATCCCACATGGCGCGGAGGTCTTACGCGTTGCCCTAATCGGAGCTGCGCTCAGAGTAACCCTCGTCTTCGCATTCCATCCAGGACCTCCTGACTGAAGGCACCGTGCCTCCTAGAGGACGGCGGCTTGGGTTCTTACTGCAATTCAAGTCCTGTTCCTTCTTTGGCACTGCAGGCAGCCCCAGGCCCAGAGGAGCGGCTACGGCGTTCCTTGGTTGAGACAGTTCGCTGGATGCGGGACTCCCTCCTGCGATAAGTTGACTCGGGGAAGGAAACGCAGGGTAACCGGTGTCTCCTGGGACTCGTCAGAAACCACAGGGATGTACGCTGAGTGTGCCCATGAACACGGGGGCCTGCTGGAACTAGCCCTGCTTTCCCATTTTGAGGGCGGCCTTCATGCCTGCCTTGACGCTCCCTGACATTCCCGGCTCCCGACAGGCCAGTGAGCCCTGGAAGAGTGCTTCGGGGAAAATCATGAGTTTGCTCTCTCTAAACCAGGGGCTGCCGCGGCCGCGGTGGCGGTCCGCACGGCAGGCTCCAGAGCCAAAGGGAGCCTCAACGTGAGAACTGGCCTCCAGGTTAGGCCCTGAGTAGCCGTGCAGAAAGGGAGGCATGCAGCTCTTTCCGGGAGTTCTTAGTCGCTTTGCTTTCAAGGCAGTACACGCCCGGGGACTCCTAGGCCCCAGGGGCGTGCAGCGTTTTCCCTCCAAGGTCCCTGAGTGCCTCCAGACACCTGTGGGCCGGCTGAGCAACGTCGAGGTCCATTGGTTGATTCCCTCGGAGGACCCCCGTGCGTGCCGAGTGCTGGGCAACCACACACTGCGCGTTCCTTGAGGAGCGCTACCTCTCCAGAGCCCTCGAACGCCCTTCGGGACAACATGGCTGGTGGGTGCGAGGTGCCCAGGAAGACTCTGTCACGGCCCTTGTGTGAGCTGCCATGAGAGAACGCTGTGCTTGCAACACTGCGAGGCCCGCCCTCGTGCCTGAAGTCACTCTGCTCGAGGAGAAAGTCAGCACCTTAGCGTGCTGTGTGGCTCCCGGCACACCCAGCATGAAGCCATGCCTGGAAGTAAGGCCCTGGTTTGCCGTGCAGAAGCGGAGGCGTGCTGCACTTTCCAGGAGGCGGTGGCCTCTGCTCTGCATACCTTGAACGGCAGCACAGCCTTCTGGACACCTGGGAGGCTAGCCGGGGCGCCCTGTTCCCGGCAGGAACACTGAGTAACCAACCCCAGGCGCACCTGGCTCTGCTAAGCACCATCCAGGCCCGTAGCCCCTTAGAGCCCCTCTGTGCACGCCGAGCGTAGGGAAACGCACTGCCCTCTCTTTTGGAGCAGCTTGGTTTCCTCAGCACTCGCACACGTTCACGAACGCCGTTCTGCCACATCCCACATGGCGCGGAGGTCTTACGCGTTGCCCTAATCGGAGCTGCGCTCAGAGTAACCCTCGTCTTCGCATTCCATCCAGGACCTCCTGACTGAAGGCACCGTGCCTCCTAGAGGACGGCGGCTTGGGTTCTTACTGCAATTCAAGTCCTGTTCCTTCTTTGGCACTGCAGGCAGCCCCAGGCCCAGAGGAGCGGCTACGGCGTTCCTTGGTTGAGACAGTTCGCTGGATGCGGGACTCCCTCCTGCGATAAGTTGACTCGGGGAAGGAAACGCAGGGTAACCGGTGTCTCCTGGGACTCGTCAGAAACCACAGGGATGTACGCTGAGTGTGCCCATGAACACGGGGGCCTGCTGGAACTAGCCCTGCTTTCCCATTTTGAGGGCGGCCTTCATGCCTGCCTTGACGCTCCCTGACATTCCCGGCTCCCGACAGGCCAGTGAGCCCTGGAAGAGTGCTTCGGGGAAAATCATGAGTTTGCTCTCTCTAAACCAGGGGCTGCCGCGGCCGCGGTGGCGGTCCGCACGGCAGGCTCCAGAGCCAAAGGGAGCCTCAACGTGAGAACTGGCCTCCAGGTTAGGCCCTGAGTAGCCGTGCAGAAAGGGAGGCATGCAGCTCTTTCCGGGAGTTCTTAGTCGCTTTGCTTTCAAGGCAGTACACGCCCGGGGACTCCTAGGCCCCAGGGGCGTGCAGCGTTTTCCCTCCAAGGTCCCTGAGTGCCTCCAGACACCTGTGGGCCGGCTGAGCAACGTCGAGGTCCATTGGTTGATTCCCTCGGAGGACCCCCGTGCGTGCCGAGTGCTGGGCAACCACACACTGCGCGTTCCTTGAGGAGCGCTACATCTCCAGAGCCCTCGAACGCCCTTCGGGACAACATGGCTGGTGGGTGCGAGGTGCCCAGGAAGACTCTGTCACGGCCCTTGTGTGAGCTGCCATGAGAGAACGCTGTGCTTGCAACACTGCGAGGCCCGCCCTCGTGCCTGAAGTCACTCTGCTCGAGGAGAAAGTCAGCACCTTAGCGTGCTGTGTGGCTCCCGGCACACCCAGCATGAAGCCATGCCTGGAAGTAAGGCCCTGGTTTGCCGTGCAGAAGCGGAGGCGTGCTGCACTTTCCAGGAGGCGGTGGCCTCTGCTCTGCATACCTTGAACGGCAGCACAGCCTTCTGGACACCTGGGAGGCTAGCCGGGGCGCCCTGTTCCCGGCAGGAACACTGAGTAACCAACCCCAGGCGCACCTGGCTCTGCTAAGCACCATCCAGGCCCGTAGCCCCTTAGAGCCCCTCTGTGCACGCCGAGCGTAGGGAAACGCACTGCCCTCTCTTTTGGAGCAGCTTGGTTTCCTCAGCACTCGCACACGTTCACGAACGCCGTTCTGCCACATCCCACATGGCGCGGAGGTCTTACGCGTTGCCCTAATCGGAGCTGCGCTCAGAGTAACCCTCGTCTTCGCATTCCATCCAGGACCTCCTGACTGAAGGCACCGTGCCTCCTAGAGGACGGCGGCTTGGGTTCTTACTGCAATTCAAGTCCTGTTCCTTCTTTGGCACTGCAGGCAGCCCCAGGCCCAGAGGAGCGGCTACGGCGTTCCTTGGTTGAGACAGTTCGCTGGATGCGGGACTCCCTCCTGCGATAAGTTGACTCGGGGAAGGAAACGCAGGGTAACCGGTGTCTCCTGGGACTCGTCAGAAACCACAGGGATGTACGCTGAGTGTGCCCATGAACACGGGGGCCTGCTGGAACTAGCCCTGCTTTCCCATTTTGAGGGCGGCCTTCATGCCTGCCTTGACGCTCCCTGACATTCCCGGCTCCCGACAGGCCAGTGAGCCCTGGAAGAGTGCTTCGGGGAAAATCATGAGTTTGCTCTCTCTAAACCAGGGGCTGCCGCGGCCGCGGTGGCGGTCCGCACGGCAGGCTCCAGAGCCAAAGGGAGCCTCAACGTGAGAACTGGCCTCCAGGTTAGGCCCTGAGTAGCCGTGCAGAAAGGGAGGCATGCAGCTCTTTCCGGGAGTTCTTAGTCGCTTTGCTTTCAAGGCAGTACACGCCCGGGGACTCCTAGGCCCCAGGGGCGTGCAGCGTTTTCCCTCCAAGGTCCCTGAGTGCCTCCAGACACCTGTGGGCCGGCTGAGCAACGTCGAGGTCCATTGGTTGATTCCCTCGGAGGACCCCCGTGCGTGCCGAGTGCTGGGCAACCACACACTGCGCGTTCCTTGAGGAGCGCTACCTCTCCAGAGCCCTCGAACGCCCTTCGGGACAACATGGCTGGTGGGTGCGAGGTGCCCAGGAAGACTCTGTCACGGCCCTTGTGTGAGCTGCCATGAGAGAACGCTGTGCTTGCAACACTGCGAGGCCCGCCCTCGTGCCTGAAGTCACTCTGCTCGAGGAGAAAGTCAGCACCTTAGCGTGCTGTGTGGCTCCCGGCACACCCCGCATGAAGCCATGCCTGGAAGTAAGGCCCTGGTTTGCCGTGCAGAAGCGGAGGCGTGCTGCACTTTCCAGGAGGCGGTGGCCTCTGCTCTGCATACCTTGAACGGCAGCACAGCCTTCTGGACACCTGGGAGGCTAGCCGGGGCGCCCTGTTCCCGGCAGGAACACTGAGTAACCCCAGGCGCACCTGGCTCTGCTAAGCACCATCCAGGCCCGTAGCCCCTTAGAGCCCCTCTGTGCACGCCGAGCGTAGGGAAACGCACTGCCCTCTCTTTTGGAGCAGCTTGGTTTCCTCAGCACTCGCACACGTTCACGAACGCCGTTCTGCCACATCCCACATGGCGCGGAGGTCTTACGCGTTGCCCTAATCGGAGCTGCGCTCAGAGTAACCCTCGTCTTCGCATTCCATCCAGGACCTCCTGACTGAAGGCACCGTGCCTCCTAGAGGACGGCGGCTTGGGTTCTTACTGCAATTCAAGTCCTGTTCCTTCTTTGGCACTGCAGGCAGCCCCAGGCCCAGAGGAGCGGCTACGGCGTTCCTTGGTTGAGACAGTTCGCTGGATGCGGGACTCCCTCCTGCGATAAGTTGACTCGGGGAAGGAAACGCAGGGTAACCGGTGTCTCCTGGGACTCGTCAGAAACCACAGGGATGTACGCTGAGTGTGCCCATGAACACGGGGGCCTGCTGGAACTAGCCCTGCTTTCCCATTTTGAGGGCGGCCTTCATGCCTGCCTTGACGCTCCCTGACATTCCCGGCTCCCGACAGGCCAGTGAGCCCTGGAAGAGTGCTTCGGGGAAAATCATGAGTTTGCTCTCTCTAAACCAGGGGCTGCCGCGGCCGCGGTGGCGGTCCGCACGGCAGGCTCCAGAGCCAAAGGGAGCCTCAACGTGAGAACTGGCCTCCAGGTTAGGCCCTGAGTAGCCGTGCAGAAAGGGAGGCATGCAGCTCTTTCCGGGAGTTCTTAGTCGCTTTGCTTTCAAGGCAGTACACGCCCGGGGACTCCTAGGCCCCAGGGGCGTGCAGCGTTTTCCCTCCAAGGTCCCTGAGTGCCTCCAGACACCTGTGGGCCGGCTGAGCAACGTCGAGGTCCATTGGTTGATTCCCTCGGAGGACCCCCGTGCGTGCCGAGTGCTGGGCAACCACACACTGCGCGTTCCTTGAGGAGCGCTACCTCTCCAGAGCCCTCGAACGCCCTTCGGGACAACATGGCTGGTGGGTGCGAGGTGCCCAGGAAGACTCTGTCACGGCCCTTGTGTGAGCTGCCATGAGAGAACGCTGTGCTTGCAACACTGCGAGGCCCGCCCTCGTGCCTGAAGTCACTCTGCTCGAGGAGAAAGTCAGCACCTTAGCGTGCTGTGTGGCTCCCGGCACACCCAGCATGAAGCCATGCCTGGAAGTAAGGCCCTGGTTTGCCGTGCAGAAGCGGAGGCGTGCTGCACTTTCCAGGAGGCGGTGGCCTCTGCTCTGCATACCTTGAACGGCAGCACAGCCTTCTGGACACCTGGGAGGCTAGCCGGGGCGCCCTGTTCCCGGCAGGAACACTGAGTAACCCCAGGCGCACCTGGCTCTGCTAAGCACCATCCAGGCCCGTAGCCCCTTAGAGCCCCTCTGTGCACGCCGAGCGTAGGGAAACGCACTGCCCTCTCTTTTGGAGCAGCTTGGTTTCCTCAGCACTCGCACACGTTCACGAACGCCGTTCTGCCACATCCCACATGGCGCGGAGGTCTTACGCGTTGCCCTAATCGGAGCTGCGCTCAGAGTAACCCTCGTCTTCGCATTCCATCCAGGACCTCCTGACTGAAGGCACCGTGCCTCCTAGAGGACGGCGGCTTGGGTTCTTACTGCAATTCAAGTCCTGTTCCTTCTTTGGCACTGCAGGCAGCCCCAGGCCCAGAGGAGCGGCTACGGCGTTCCTTGGTTGAGACAGTTCGCTGGATGCGGGACTCCCTCCTGCGATAAGTTGACTCGGGGAAGGAAACGCAGGGTAACCGGTGTCTCCTGGGACTCGTCAGAAACCACAGGGATGTACGCTGAGTGTGCCCATGAACACGGGGGCCTGCTGGAACTAGCCCTGCTTTCCCATTTTGAGGGCGGCATTCATGCCTGCCTTGACGCTCCCTGACATTCCCGGCTCCCGACAGGCCAGTGAGCCCTGGAAGAGTGCTTCGGGGAAAATCATGAGTTTGCTCTCTCTAAACCAGGGGCTGCCGCGGCTGCGGTGGCGGTCCGCACGGCAGGCTCCAGAGCCAAAGGGAGCCTCAACGTGAGAACTGGCCTCCAGGTTAGGCCCTGAGTAGCCGTGCAGAAAGGGAGGCATGCAGCTCTTTCCGGGAGTTCTTAGTCGCTTTGCTTTCAAGGCAGTACACGCCCGGGGACTCCTAGGCCCCAGGGGCGTGCAGCGTTTTCCCTCCAAGGTCCCTGAGTGCCTCCAGACACCTGTGGGCCGGCTGAGCAACGTCGAGGTCCATTGGTTGATTCCCTCGGAGGACCCCCGTGCGTGCCGAGTCCTGGGCAACCACACACTGCGCGTTCCTTGAGGAGCGCTACCTCTCCAGAGCCCTCGAACGCCCTTCGGGACAACATGGCTGGTGGGTGCGAGGTGCCCAGGAAGACTCTGTCACGGCCCTTGTGTGAGCTGCCATGAGAGAACGCTGTGCTTGCAACACTGCGAGGCCCGCCCTCGTGCCTGAAGTCACTCTGCTCGGGGAGAAAGTCAGCACCTTAGCGTGCTGTGTGGCTCCCGGCACACCCAGCATGAAGCCATGCCTGGAAGTAAGGCCCTGGTTTGCCGTGCAGAAGCGGAGGCGTGCTGCACTTTCCAGGAGGCGGTGGCCTCTGCTCTGCATACCTTGAACGGCAGCACAGCCTTCTGGACACCTGGGAGGCTAGCCGGGGCGCCCTGTTCCCGGCAGGAACACTGAGTAACCAACCCCAGGCGCACCTGGCTCTGCTAAGCACCATCCAGGCCCGTAGCCCCTTAGAGCCCCTCTGTGCACGCCGAGCGTAGGGAAACGCACTGCCCTCTCTTTTGGAGCAGCTTGGTTTCCTCAGCACTCGCACACGTTCACGAACGCCGTTCTGCCACATCCCACATGGCGCGGAGGTCTTACGCGTTGCCCTAATCGGAGCTGCGCTCAGAGTAACCCTCGTCTTCGCATTCCATCCAGGACCTCCTGACTGAAGGCACCGTGCCTCCTAGAGGACGGCGGCTTGGGTTCTTACTGCAATTCAAGTCCTGTTCCTTCTTTGGCACTGCAGGCAGCCCCAGGCCCAGAGGAGCGGCTACGGCGTTCCTTGGTTGAGACAGTTCGCTGGATGCGGGACTCCCTCCTGCGATAAGTTGACTCGGGGAAGGAAACGCAGGGTAACCGGTGTCTCCTGGGACTCGTCAGAAACCACAGGGATGTACGCTGAGTGTGCCCATGAACACGGGGGCCTGCTGGAACTAGCCCTGCTTTCCCATTTTGAGGGCGGCCTTCATGCCTGCCTTGACGCTCCCTGACATTCCCGGCTCCCGACAGGCCAGTGAGCCCTGGAAGAGTGCTTCGGGGAAAATCATGAGTTTGCTCTCTCTAAACCAGGGGCTGCCGCGGCCGCGGTGGCGGTCCGCACGGCAGGCTCCAGAGCCAAAGGGAGCCTCAACGTGAGAACTGGCCTCCAGGTTAGGCCCTGAGTAGCCGTGCAGAAAGGGAGGCATGCAGCTCTTTCCGGGAGTTCTTAGTCGCTTTGCTTTCAAGGCAGTACACGCCCGGGGACTCCTAGGCCCCAGGGGCGTGCAGCGTTTTCCCTCCAAGGTCCCTGAGTGCCTCCAGACACCTGTGGGCCGGCTGAGCAACGTCGAGGTCCATTGGTTGATTCCCTCGGAGGACCCCCGTGCGTGCCGAGTGCTGGGCAACCACACACTGCGCGTTCCTTGAGGAGCGCTACCTCTCCAGAGCCCTCGAACGCCCTTCGGGACAACATGGCTGGTGGGTGCGAGGTGCCCAGGAAGACTCTGTCACGGCCCTTGTGTGAGCTGCCATGAGAGAACGCTGTGCTTGCAACACTGCGAGGCCCGCCCTCGTGCCTGAAGTCACTCTGCTCGAGGAGAAAGTCAGCACCTTAGCGTGCTGTGTGGCTCCCGGCACACCCAGCATGAAGCCATGCCTGGAAGTAAGGCCCTGGTTTGCCGTGCAGAAGCGGAGGCGTGCTGCACTTTCCAGGAGGCGGTGGCCTCTGCTCTGCATACCTTGAACGGCAGCACAGCCTTCTGGACACCTGGGAGGCTAGCCGGGGCGCCCTGTTCCCGGCAGGAACACTGAGTAACCAACCCCAGGCGCACCTGGCTCTGCTAAGCACCATCCAGGCCCGTAGCCCCTTAGAGCCCCTCTGTGCACGCCGAGCGTAGGGAAACGCACTGCCCTCTCTTTTGGAGCAGCTTGGTTTCCTCAGCACTCGCACACGTTCACGAACGCCGTTCTGCCACATCCCACATGGCGCGGAGGTCTTACGCGTTGCCCTAATCGGAGCTGCGCTCAGAGTAACCCTCGTCTTCGCATTCCATCCAGGACCTCCTGACTGAAGGCACCGTGCCTCCTAGAGGACGGCGGCTTGGGTTCTTACTGCAATTCAAGTCCTGTTCCTTCTTTGGCACTGCAGGCAGCCCCAGGCCCAGAGGAGCGGCTACGGCGTTCCTTGGTTGAGACAGTTCGCTGGATGCGGGACTCCCTCCTGCGATAAGTTGACTCGGGGAAGGAAACGCAGGGTAACCGGTGTCTCCTGGGACTCGTCAGAAACCACAGGGATGTATGCTGAGTGTGCCCATGAACACGGGGGCCTGCTGGAACTAGCCCTGCTTTCCCATTTTGAGGGCGGCCTTCATGCCTGCCTTGACGCTCCCTGACATTCCCGGCTCCCGACAGGCCAGTGAGCCCTGGAAGAGTGCTTCGGGGAAAATCATGAGTTTGCTCTCTCTAAACCAGGGGCTGCCGCGGCCGCGGTGGCGGTCCGCACGGCAGGCTCCAGAGCCAAAGGGAGCCTCAACGTGAGAACTGGCCTCCAGGTTAGGCCCTGAGTAGCCGTGCAGAAAGGGAGGCATGCAGCTCTTTCCGGGAGTTCTTAGTCGCTTTGCTTTCAAGGCAGTACACGCCCGGGGACTCCTAGGCCCCAGGGGCGTGCAGCGTTTTCCCTCCAAGGTCCCTGAGTGCCTCCAGACACCTGTGGGCCGGCTGAGCAACGTCGAGGTCCATTGGTTGATTCCCTCGGAGGACCCCCGTGCGTGCCGAGTGCTGGGCAACCACACACTGCGCGTTCCTTGAGGAGCGCTACATCTCCAGAGCCCTCGAACGCCCTTCGGGACAACATGGCTGGTGGGTGCGAGGTGCCCAGGAAGACTCTGTCACGGCCCTTGTGTGAGCTGCCATGAGAGAACGCTGTGCTTGCAACACTGCGAGGCCCGCCCTCGTGCCTGAAGTCACTCTGCTCGAGGAGAAAGTCAGCACCTTAGCGTGCTGTGTGGCTCCCGGCACACCCAGCATGAAGCCATGCCTGGAAGTAAGGCCCTGGTTTGCCGTGCAGAAGCGGAGGCGTGCTGCACTTTCCAGGAGGCGGTGGCCTCTGCTCTGCATACCTTGAACGGCAGCACAGCCTTCTGGACACCTGGGAGGCTAGCCGGGGCGCCCTGTTCCCGGCAGGAACACTGAGTAACCAACCCCAGGCGCACCTGGCTCTGCTAAGCACCATCCAGGCCCGTAGCCCCTTAGAGCCCCTCTGTGCACGCCGAGCGTAGGGAAACGCACTGCCCTCTCTTTTGGAGCAGCTTGGTTTCCTCAGCACTCGCACACGTTCACGAACGCCGTTCTGCCACATCCCACATGGCGCGGAGGTCTTACGCGTTGCCCTAATCGGAGCTGCGCTCAGAGTAACCCTCGTCTTCGCATTCCATCCAGGACCTCCTGACTGAAGGCACCGTGCCTCCTAGAGGACGGCGGCTTGGGTTCTTACTGCAATTCAAGTCCTGTTCCTTCTTTGGCACTGCAGGCAGCCCCAGGCCCAGAGGAGCGGCTACGGCGTTCCTTGGTTGAGACAGTTCGCTGGATGCGGGACTCCCTCCTGCGATAAGTTGACTCGGGGAAGGAAACGCAGGGTAACCGGTGTCTCCTGGGACTCGTCAGAAACCACAGGGATGTACGCTGAGTGTGCCCATGAACACGGGGGCCTGCTGGAACTAGCCCTGCTTTCCCATTTTGAGGGCGGCCTTCATGCCTGCCTTGACGCTCCCTGACATTCCCGGCTCCCGACAGGCCAGTGAGCCCTGGAAGAGTGCTTCGGGGAAAATCATGAGTTTGCTCTCTCTAAACCAGGGGCTGCCGCGGCCGCGGTGGCGGTCCGCACGGCAGGCTCCAGAGCCAAAGGGAGCCTCAACGTGAGAACTGGCCTCCAGGTTAGGCCCTGAGTAGCCGTGCAGAAAGGGAGGCATGCAGCTCTTTCCGGGAGTTCTTAGTCGCTTTGCTTTCAAGGCAGTACACGCCCGGGGACTCCTAGGCCCCAGGGGCGTGCAGCGTTTTCCCTCCAAGGTCCCTGAGTGCCTCCAGACACCTGTGGGCCGGCTGAGCAACGTCGAGGTCCATTGGTTGATTCCCTCGGAGGACCCCCGTGCGTGCCGAGTGCTGGGCAACCACACACTGCGCGTTCCTTGAGGAGCGCTACCTCTCCAGAGCCCTCGAACGCCCTTCGGGACAACATGGCTGGTGGGTGCGAGGTGCCCAGGAAGACTCTGTCACGGCCCTTGTGTGAGCTGCCATGAGAGAACGCTGTGCTTGCAACACTGCGAGGCCCGCCCTCGTGCCTGAAGTCACTCTGCTCGAGGAGAAAGTCAGCACCTTAGCGTGCTGTGTGGCTCCCGGCACACCCAGCATGAAGCCATGCCTGGAAGTAAGGCCCTGGTTTGCCGTGCAGAAGCGGAGGCGTGCTGCACTTTCCAGGAGGCGGTGGCCTCTGCTCTGCATACCTTGAACGGCAGCACAGCCTTCTGGACACCTGGGAGGCTAGCCGGGGCGCCCTGTTCCCGGCAGGAACACTGAGTAACCCCAGGCGCACCTGGCTCTGCTAAGCACCATCCAGGCCCGTAGCCCCTTAGAGCCCCTCTGTGCACGCCGAGCGTAGGGAAACGCACTGCCCTCTCTTTTGGAGCAGCTTGGTTTCCTCAGCACTCGCACACGTTCACGAACGCCGTTCTGCCACATCCCACATGGCGCGGAGGTCTTACGCGTTGCCCTAATCGGAGCTGCGCTCAGAGTAACCCTCGTCTTCGCATTCCATCCAGGACCTCCTGACTGAAGGCACCGTGCCTCCTAGAGGACGGCGGCTTGGGTTCTTACTGCAATTCAAGTCCTGTTCCTTCTTTGGCACTGCAGGCAGCCCCAGGCCCAGAGGAGCGGCTACGGCGTTCCTTGGTTGAGACAGTTCGCTGGATGCGGGACTCCCTCCTGCGATAAGTTGACTCGGGGAAGGAAACGCAGGGTAACCGGTGTCTCCTGGGACTCGTCAGAAACCACAGGGATGTACGCTGAGTGTGCCCATGAACACGGGGGCCTGCTGGAACTAGCCCTGCTTTCCCATTTTGAGGGCGGCATTCATGCCTGCCTTGACGCTCCCTGACATTCCCGGCTCCCGACAGGCCAGTGAGCCCTGGAAGAGTGCTTCGGGGAAAATCATGAGTTTGCTCTCTCTAAACCAGGGGCTGCCGCGGCTGCGGTGGCGGTCCGCACGGCAGGCTCCAGAGCCAAAGGGAGCCTCAACGTGAGAACTGGCCTCCAGGTTAGGCCCTGAGTAGCCGTGCAGAAAGGGAGGCATGCAGCTCTTTCCGGGAGTTCTTAGTCGCTTTGCTTTCAAGGCAGTACACGCCCGGGGACTCCTAGGCCCCAGGGGCGTGCAGCGTTTTCCCTCCAAGGTCCCTGAGTGCCTCCAGACACCTGTGGGCCGGCTGAGCAACGTCGAGGTCCATTGGTTGATTCCCTCGGAGGACCCCCGTGCGTGCCGAGTCCTGGGCAACCACACACTGCGCGTTCCTTGAGGAGCGCTACCTCTCCAGAGCCCTCGAACGCCCTTCGGGACAACATGGCTGGTGGGTGCGAGGTGCCCAGGAAGACTCTGTCACGGCCCTTGTGTGAGCTGCCATGAGAGAACGCTGTGCTTGCAACACTGCGAGGCCCGCCCTCGTGCCTGAAGTCACTCTGCTCGGGGAGAAAGTCAGCACCTTAGCGTGCTGTGTGGCTCCCGGCACACCCAGCATGAAGCCATGCCTGGAAGTAAGGCCCTGGTTTGCCGTGCAGAAGCGGAGGCGTGCTGCACTTTCCAGGAGGCGGTGGCCTCTGCTCTGCATACCTTGAACGGCAGCACAGCCTTCTGGACACCTGGGAGGCTAGCCGGGGCGCCCTGTTCCCGGCAGGAACACTGAGTAACCAACCCCAGGCGCACCTGGCTCTGCTAAGCACCATCCAGGCCCGTAGCCCCTTAGAGCCCCTCTGTGCACGCCGAGCGTAGGGAAACGCACTGCCCTCTCTTTTGGAGCAGCTTGGTTTCCTCAGCACTCGCACACGTTCACGAACGCCGTTCTGCCACATCCCACATGGCGCGGAGGTCTTACGCGTTGCCCTAATCGGAGCTGCGCTCAGAGTAACCCTCGTCTTCGCATTCCATCCAGGACCTCCTGACTGAAGGCACCGTGCCTCCTAGAGGACGGCGGCTTGGGTTCTTACTGCAATTCAAGTCCTGTTCCTTCTTTGGCACTGCAGGCAGCCCCAGGCCCAGAGGAGCGGCTACGGCGTTCCTTGGTTGAGACAGTTCGCTGGATGCGGGACTCCCTCCTGCGATAAGTTGACTCGGGGAAGGAAACGCAGGGTAACCGGTGTCTCCTGGGACTCGTCAGAAACCACAGGGATGTACGCTGAGTGTGCCCATGAACACGGGGGCCTGCTGGAACTAGCCCTGCTTTCCCATTTTGAGGGCGGCCTTCATGCCTGCCTTGACGCTCCCTGACATTCCCGGCTCCCGACAGGCCAGTGAGCCCTGGAAGAGTGCTTCGGGGAAAATCATGAGTTTGCTCTCTCTAAACCAGGGGCTGCCGCGGCCGCGGTGGCGGTCCGCACGGCAGGCTCCAGAGCCAAAGGGAGCCTCAACGTGAGAACTGGCCTCCAGGTTAGGCCCTGAGTAGCCGTGCAGAAAGGGAGGCATGCAGCTCTTTCCGGGAGTTCTTAGTCGCTTTGCTTTCAAGGCAGTACACGCCCGGGGACTCCTAGGCCCCAGGGGCGTGCAGCGTTTTCCCTCCAAGGTCCCTGAGTGCCTCCAGACACCTGTGGGCCGGCTGAGCAACGTCGAGGTCCATTGGTTGATTCCCTCGGAGGACCCCCGTGCGTGCCGAGTGCTGGGCAACCACACACTGCGCGTTCCTTGAGGAGCGCTACCTCTCCAGAGCCCTCGAACGCCCTTCGGGACAACATGGCTGGTGGGTGCGAGGTGCCCAGGAAGACTCTGTCACGGCCCTTGTGTGAGCTGCCATGAGAGAACGCTGTGCTTGCAACACTGCGAGGCCCGCCCTCGTGCCTGAAGTCACTCTGCTCGAGGAGAAAGTCAGCACCTTAGCGTGCTGTGTGGCTCCCGGCACACCCAGCATGAAGCCATGCCTGGAAGTAAGGCCCTGGTTTGCCGTGCAGAAGCGGAGGCGTGCTGCACTTTCCAGGAGGCGGTGGCCTCTGCTCTGCATACCTTGAACGGCAGCACAGCCTTCTGGACACCTGGGAGGCTAGCCGGGGCGCCCTGTTCCCGGCAGGAACACTGAGTAACCAACCCCAGGCGCACCTGGCTCTGCTAAGCACCATCCAGGCCCGTAGCCCCTTAGAGCCCCTCTGTGCACGCCGAGCGTAGGGAAACGCACTGCCCTCTCTTTTGGAGCAGCTTGGTTTCCTCAGCACTCGCACACGTTCACGAACGCCGTTCTGCCACATCCCACATGGCGCGGAGGTCTTACGCGTTGCCCTAATCGGAGCTGCGCTCAGAGTAACCCTCGTCTTCGCATTCCATCCAGGACCTCCTGACTGAAGGCACCGTGCCTCCTAGAGGACGGCGGCTTGGGTTCTTACTGCAATTCAAGTCCTGTTCCTTCTTTGGCACTGCAGGCAGCCCCAGGCCCAGAGGAGCGGCTACGGCGTTCCTTGGTTGAGACAGTTCGCTGGATGCGGGACTCCCTCCTGCGATAAGTTGACTCGGGGAAGGAAACGCAGGGTAACCGGTGTCTCCTGGGACTCGTCAGAAACCACAGGGATGTATGCTGAGTGTGCCCATGAACACGGGGGCCTGCTGGAACTAGCCCTGCTTTCCCATTTTGAGGGCGGCCTTCATGCCTGCCTTGACGCTCCCTGACATTCCCGGCTCCCGACAGGCCAGTGAGCCCTGGAAGAGTGCTTCGGGGAAAATCATGAGTTTGCTCTCTCTAAACCAGGGGCTGCCGCGGCCGCGGTGGCGGTCCGCACGGCAGGCTCCAGAGCCAAAGGGAGCCTCAACGTGAGAACTGGCCTCCAGGTTAGGCCCTGAGTAGCCGTGCAGAAAGGGAGGCATGCAGCTCTTTCCGGGAGTTCTTAGTCGCTTTGCTTTCAAGGCAGTACACGCCCGGGGACTCCTAGGCCCCAGGGGCGTGCAGCGTTTTCCCTCCAAGGTCCCTGAGTGCCTCCAGACACCTGTGGGCCGGCTGAGCAACGTCGAGGTCCATTGGTTGATTCCCTCGGAGGACCCCCGTGCGTGCCGAGTGCTGGGCAACCACACACTGCGCGTTCCTTGAGGAGCGCTACATCTCCAGAGCCCTCGAACGCCCTTCGGGACAACATGGCTGGTGGGTGCGAGGTGCCCAGGAAGACTCTGTCACGGCCCTTGTGTGAGCTGCCATGAGAGAACGCTGTGCTTGCAACACTGCGAGGCCCGCCCTCGTGCCTGAAGTCACTCTGCTCGAGGAGAAAGTCAGCACCTTAGCGTGCTGTGTGGCTCCCGGCACACCCAGCATGAAGCCATGCCTGGAAGTAAGGCCCTGGTTTGCCGTGCAGAAGCGGAGGCGTGCTGCACTTTCCAGGAGGCGGTGGCCTCTGCTCTGCATACCTTGAACGGCAGCACAGCCTTCTGGACACCTGGGAGGCTAGCCGGGGCGCCCTGTTCCCGGCAGGAACACTGAGTAACCAACCCCAGGCGCACCTGGCTCTGCTAAGCACCATCCAGGCCCGTAGCCCCTTAGAGCCCCTCTGTGCACGCCGAGCGTAGGGAAACGCACTGCCCTCTCTTTTGGAGCAGCTTGGTTTCCTCAGCACTCGCACACGTTCACGAACGCCGTTCTGCCACATCCCACATGGCGCGGAGGTCTTACGCGTTGCCCTAATCGGAGCTGCGCTCAGAGTAACCCTCGTCTTCGCATTCCATCCAGGACCTCCTGACTGAAGGCACCGTGCCTCCTAGAGGACGGCGGCTTGGGTTCTTACTGCAATTCAAGTCCTGTTCCTTCTTTGGCACTGCAGGCAGCCCCAGGCCCAGAGGAGCGGCTACGGCGTTCCTTGGTTGAGACAGTTCGCTGGATGCGGGACTCCCTCCTGCGATAAGTTGACTCGGGGAAGGAAACGCAGGGTAACCGGTGTCTCCTGGGACTCGTCAGAAACCACAGGGATGTACGCTGAGTGTGCCCATGAACACGGGGGCCTGCTGGAACTAGCCCTGCTTTCCCATTTTGAGGGCGGCCTTCATGCCTGCCTTGACGCTCCCTGACATTCCCGGCTCCCGACAGGCCAGTGAGCCCTGGAAGAGTGCTTCGGGGAAAATCATGAGTTTGCTCTCTCTAAACCAGGGGCTGCCGCGGCCGCGGTGGCGGTCCGCACGGCAGGCTCCAGAGCCAAAGGGAGCCTCAACGTGAGAACTGGCCTCCAGGTTAGGCCCTGAGTAGCCGTGCAGAAAGGGAGGCATGCAGCTCTTTCCGGGAGTTCTTAGTCGCTTTGCTTTCAAGGCAGTACACGCCCGGGGACTCCTAGGCCCCAGGGGCGTGCAGCGTTTTCCCTCCAAGGTCCCTGAGTGCCTCCAGACACCTGTGGGCCGGCTGAGCAACGTCGAGGTCCATTGGTTGATTCCCTCGGAGGACCCCCGTGCGTGCCGAGTGCTGGGCAACCACACACTGCGCGTTCCTTGAGGAGCGCTACATCTCCAGAGCCCTCGAACGCCCTTCGGGACAACATGGCTGGTGGGTGCGAGGTGCCCAGGAAGACTCTGTCACGGCCCTTGTGTGAGCTGCCATGAGAGAACGCTGTGCTTGCAACACTGCGAGGCCCGCCCTCGTGCCTGAAGTCACTCTGCTCGAGGAGAAAGTCAGCACCTTAGCGTGCTGTGTGGCTCCCGGCACACCCAGCATGAAGCCATGCCTGGAAGTAAGGCCCTGGTTTGCCGTGCAGAAGCGGAGGCGTGCTGCACTTTCCAGGAGGCGGTGGCCTCTGCTCTGCATACCTTGAACGGCAGCACAGCCTTCTGGACACCTGGGAGGCTAGCCGGGGCGCCCTGTTCCCGGCAGGAACACTGAGTAACCAACCCCAGGCGCACCTGGCTCTGCTAAGCACCATCCAGGCCCGTAGCCCCTTAGAGCCCCTCTGTGCACGCCGAGCGTAGGGAAACGCACTGCCCTCTCTTTTGGAGCAGCTTGGTTTCCTCAGCACTCGCACACGTTCACGAACGCCGTTCTGCCACATCCCACATGGCGCGGAGGTCTTACGCGTTGCCCTAATCGGAGCTGCGCTCAGAGTAACCCTCGTCTTCGCATTCCATCCAGGACCTCCTGACTGAAGGCACCGTGCCTCCTAGAGGACGGCGGCTTGGGTTCTTACTGCAATTCAAGTCCTGTTCCTTCTTTGGCACTGCAGGCAGCCCCAGACCCAGAGGAGCGGCTACGGCGTTCCTTGGTTGAGACAGTTCGCTGGATGCGGGACTCCCTCCTGCGATAAGTTGACTCGGGGAAGGAAACGCAGGGTAACCGGTGTCTCCTGGGACTCGTCAGAAACCACAGGGATGTACGCTGAGTGTGCCCATGAACACGGGGGCCTGCTGGAACTAGCCCTGCTTTCCCATTTTGAGGGCGGCCTTCATGCCTGCCTTGACGCTCCCTGACATTCCCGGCTCCCGACAGGCCAGTGAGCCCTGGAAGAGTGCTTCGGGGAAAATCATGAGTTTGCTCTCTCTAAACCAGGGGCTGCCGCGGCCGCGGTGGCGGTCCGCACGGCAGGCTCCAGAGCCAAAGGGAGCCTCAACGTGAGAACTGGCCTCCAGGTTAGGCCCTGAGTAGCCGTGCAGAAAGGGAGGCATGCAGCTCTTTCCGGGAGTTCTTAGTCGCTTTGCTTTCAAGGCAGTACACGCCCGGGGACTCCTAGGCCCCAGGGGCGTGCAGCGTTTTCCCTCCAAGGTCCCTGAGTGCCTCCAGACACCTGTGGGCCGGCTGAGCAACGTCGAGGTCCATTGGTTGATTCCCTCGGAGGACCCCCGTGCGTGCCGAGTGCTGGGCAACCACACACTGCGCGTTCCTTGAGGAGCGCTACATCTCCAGAGCCCTCGAACGCCCTTCGGGACAACATGGCTGGTGGGTGCGAGGTGCCCAGGAAGACTCTGTCACGGCCCTTGTGTGAGCTGCCATGAGAGAACGCTGTGCTTGCAACACTGCGAGGCCCGCCCTCGTGCCTGAAGTCACTCTGCTCGAGGAGAAAGTCAGCACCTTAGCGTGCTGTGTGGCTCCCGGCACACCCCGCATGAAGCCATGCCTGGAAGTAAGGCCCTGGTTTGCCGTGCAGAAGCGGAGGCGTGCTGCACTTTCCAGGAGGCGGTGGCCTCTGCTCTGCATACCTTGAACGGCAGCACAGCCTTCTGGACACCTGGGAGGCTAGCCGGGGCGCCCTGTTCCCGGCAGGAACACTGAGTAACCCCAGGCGCACCTGGCTCTGCTAAGCACCATCCAGGCCCGTAGCCCCTTAGAGCCCCTCTGTGCACGCCGAGCGTAGGGAAACGCACTGCCCTCTCTTTTGGAGCAGCTTGGTTTCCTCAGCACTCGCACACGTTCACGAACGCCGTTCTGCCACATCCCACATGGCGCGGAGGTCTTACGCGTTGCCCTAATCGGAGCTGCGCTCAGAGTAACCCTCGTCTTCGCATTCCATCCAGGACCTCCTGACTGAAGGCACCGTGCCTCCTAGAGGACGGCGGCTTGGGTTCTTACTGCAATTCAAGTCCTGTTCCTTCTTTGGCACTGCAGGCAGCCCCAGGCCCAGAGGAGCGGCTACGGCGTTCCTTGGTTGAGACAGTTCGCTGGATGCGGGACTCCCTCCTGCGATAAGTTGACTCGGGGAAGGAAACGCAGGGTAACCGGTGTCTCCTGGGACTCGTCAGAAACCACAGGGATGTACGCTGAGTGTGCCCATGAACACGGGGGCCTGCTGGAACTAGCCCTGCTTTCCCATTTTGAGGGCGGCATTCATGCCTGCCTTGACGCTCCCTGACATTCCCGGCTCCCGACAGGCCAGTGAGCCCTGGAAGAGTGCTTCGGGGAAAATCATGAGTTTGCTCTCTCTAAACCAGGGGCTGCCGCGGCCGCGGTGGCGGTCCGCACGGCAGGCTCCAGAGCCAAAGGGAGCCTCAACGTGAGAACTGGCCTCCAGGTTAGGCCCTGAGTAGCCGTGCAGAAAGGGAGGCATGCAGCTCTTTCCGGGAGTTCTTAGTCGCTTTGCTTTCAAGGCAGTACACGCCCGGGGACTCCTAGGCCCCAGGGGCGTGCAGCGTTTTCCCTCCAAGGTCCCTGAGTGCCTCCAGACACCTGTGGGCCGGCTGAGCAACGTCGAGGTCCATTGGTTGATTCCCTCGGAGGACCCCCGTGCGTGCCGAGTGCTGGGCAACCACACACTGCGCGTTCCTTGAGGAGCGCTACCTCTCCAGAGCCCTCGAACGCCCTTCGGGACAACATGGCTGGTGGGTGCGAGGTGCCCAGGAAGACTCTGTCACGGCCCTTGTGTGAGCTGCCATGAGAGAACGCTGTGCTTGCAACACTGCGAGGCCCGCCCTCGTGCCTGAAGTCACTCTGCTCGAGGAGAAAGTCAGCACCTTAGCGTGCTGTGTGGCTCCCGGCACACCCAGCATGAAGCCATGCCTGGAAGTAAGGCCCTGGTTTGCCGTGCAGAAGCGGAGGCGTGCTGCACTTTCCAGGAGGCGGTGGCCTCTGCTCTGCATACCTTGAACGGCAGCACAGCCTTCTGGACACCTGGGAGGCTAGCCGGGGCGCCCTGTTCCCGGCAGGAACACTGAGTAACCCCAGGCGCACCTGGCTCTGCTAAGCACCATCCAGGCCCGTAGCCCCTTAGAGCCCCTCTGTGCACGCCGAGCGTAGGGAAACGCACTGCCCTCTCTTTTGGAGCAGCTTGGTTTCCTCAGCACTCGCACACGTTCACGAACGCCGTTCTGCCACATCCCACATGGCGCGGAGGTCTTACGCGTTGCCCTAATCGGAGCTGCGCTCAGAGTAACCCTCGTCTTCGCATTCCATCCAGGACCTCCTGACTGAAGGCACCGTGCCTCCTAGAGGACGGCGGCTTGGGTTCTTACTGCAATTCAAGTCCTGTTCCTTCTTTGGCACTGCAGGCAGCCCCAGGCCCAGAGGAGCGGCTACGGCGTTCCTTGGTTGAGACAGTTCGCTGGATGCGGGACTCCCTCCTGCGATAAGTTGACTCGGGGAAGGAAACGCAGGGTAACCGGTGTCTCCTGGGACTCGTCAGAAACCACAGGGATGTACGCTGAGTGTGCCCATGAACACGGGGGCCTGCTGGAACTAGCCCTGCTTTCCCATTTTGAGGGCGGCCTTCATGCCTGCCTTGACGCTCCCTGACATTCCCGGCTCCCGACAGGCCAGTGAGCCCTGGAAGAGTGCTTCGGGGAAAATCATGAGTTTGCTCTCTCTAAACCAGGGGCTGCCGCGGCCGCGGTGGCGGTCCTCACGGCAGGCTCCAGAGCCAAAGGGAGCCTCAACGTGAGAACTGGCCTCCAGGTTAGGCCCTGAGTAGCCGTGCAGAAAGGGAGGCATGCAGCTCTTTCCGGGAGTTCTTAGTCGCTTTGCTTTCAAGGCAGTACACGCCCGGGGACTCCTAGGCCCCAGGGGCGTGCAGCGTTTTCCCTCCAAGGTCCCTGAGTGCCTCCAGACACCTGTGGGCCGGCTGAGCAACGTCGAGGTCCATTGGTTGATTCCCTCGGAGGACCCCCGTGCGTGCCGAGTGCTGGGCAACCACACACTGCGCGTTCCTTGAGGAGCGCTACCTCTCCAGAGCCCTCGAACGCCCTTCGGGACAACATGGCTGGTGGGTGCGAGGTGCCCAGGAAGACTCTGTCACGGCCCTTGTGTGAGCTGCCATGAGAGAACGCTGTGCTTGCAACACTGCGAGGCCCGCCCTCGTGCCTGAAGTCACTCTGCTCGGGGAGAAAGTCAGCACCTTAGCGTGCTGTGTGGCTCCCGGCACACCCAGCATGAAGCCATGCCTGGAAGTAAGGCCCTGGTTTGCCGTGCAGAAGCGGAGGCGTGCTGCACTTTCCAGGAGGCGGTGGCCTCTGCTCTGCATACCTTGAACGGCAGCACAGCCTTCTGGACACCTGGGAGGCTAGCCGGGGCGCCCTGTTCCCGGCAGGAACACTGAGTAACCAACCCCAGGCGCACCTGGCTCTGCTAAGCACCATCCAGGCCCGTAGCCCCTTAGAGCCCCTCTGTGCACGCCGAGCGTAGGGAAACGCACTGCCCTCTCTTTTGGAGCAGCTTGGTTTCCTCAGCACTCGCACACGTTCACGAACGCCGTTCTGCCACATCCCACATGGCGCGGAGGTCTTACGCGTTGCCCTAATCGGAGCTGCGCTCAGAGTAACCCTCGTCTTCGCATTCCATCCAGGACCTCCTGACTGAAGGCACCGTGCCTCCTAGAGGACGGCGGCTTGGGTTCTTACTGCAATTCAAGTCCTGTTCCTTCTTTGGCACTGCAGGCAGCCCCAGGCCCAGAGGAGCGGCTACGGCGTTCCTTGGTTGAGACAGTTCGCTGGATGCGGGACTCCCTCCTGCGATAAGTTGACTCGGGGAAGGAAACGCAGGGTAACCGGTGTCTCCTGGGACTCGTCAGAAACCACAGGGATGTACGCTGAGTGTGCCCATGAACACGGGGGCCTGCTGGAACTAGCCCTGCTTTCCCATTTTGAGGGCGGCATTCATGCCTGCCTTGACGCTCCCTGACATTCCCGGCTCCCGACAGGCCAGTGAGCCCTGGAAGAGTGCTTCGGGGAAAATCATGAGTTTGCTCTCTCTAAACCAGGGGCTGCCGCGGCCGCGGTGGCGGTCCGCACGGCAGGCTCCAGAGCCAAAGGGAGCCTCAACGTGAGAACTGGCCTCCAGGTTAGGCCCTGAGTAGCCGTGCAGAAAGGGAGGCATGCAGCTCTTTCCGGGAGTTCTTAGTCGCTTTGCTTTCAAGGCAGTACACGCCCGGGGACTCCTAGGCCCCAGGGGCGTGCAGCGTTTTCCCTCCAAGGTCCCTGAGTGCCTCCAGACACCTGTGGGCCGGCTGAGCAACGTCGAGGTCCATTGGTTGATTCCCTCGGAGGACCCCCGTGCGTGCCGAGTCCTGGGCAACCACACACTGCGCGTTCCTTGAGGAGCGCTACCTCTCCAGAGCCCTCGAACGCCCTTCGGGACAACATGGCTGGTGGGTGCGAGGTGCCCAGGAAGACTCTGTCACGGCCCTTGTGTGAGCTGCCATGAGAGAACGCTGTGCTTGCCACACTGCGAGGCCCGCCCTCATGCCTGAAGTCACTCTGCTCGGGGAGAAAGTCAGCACCTTAGCGTGCTGTGTGGCTCCCGGCACACCCAGCATGAAGCCATGCCTGGAAGTAAGGCCCTGGTTTGCCGTGCAGAAGCGGAGGCGTGCTGCACTTTCCAGGAGGCGGTGGCCTCTGCTCTGCATACCTTGAACGGCAGCACAGCCTTCTGGACACCTGGGAGGCTAGCCGGGGCGCCCTGTTCCCGGCAGGAACACTGAGTAACCCCAGGCGCACCTGGCTCTGCTAAGCACCATCCAGGCCCGTAGCCCCTTAGAGCCCCTCTGTGCACGCCGAGCGTAGGGAAACGCACTGCCCTCTCTTTTGGAGCAGCTTGGTTTCCTCAGCACTCGCACACGTTCACGAACGCCGTTCTGCCACATCCCACATGGCGCGGAGGTCTTACGCGTTGCCCTAATCGGAGCTGCGCTCAGAGTAACCCTCGTCTTCGCATTCCATCCAGGACCTCCTGACTGAAGGCACCGTGCCTCCTAGAGGACGGCGGCTTGGGTTCTTACTGCAATTCAAGTCCTGTTCCTTCTTTGGCACTGCAGGCAGCCCCAGGCCCAGAGGAGCGGCTACGGCGTTCCTTGGTTGAGACAGTTCGCTGGATGCGGGACTCCCTCCTGCGATAAGTTGACTCGGGGAAGGAAACGCAGGGTAACCGGTGTCTCCTGGGACTCGTCAGAAACCACAGGGATGTACGCTGAGTGTGCCCATGAACACGGGGGCCTGCTGGAACTAGCCCTGCTTTCCCATTTTGAGGGCGGCCTTCATGCCTGCCTTGACGCTCCCTGACATTCCCGGCTCCCGACAGGCCAGTGAGCCCTGGAAGAGTGCTTCGGGGAAAATCATGAGTTTGCTCTCTCTAAACCAGGGGCTGCCGCGGCCGCGGTGGCGGTCCTCACGGCAGGCTCCAGAGCCAAAGGGAGCCTCAACGTGAGAACTGGCCTCCAGGTTAGGCCCTGAGTAGCCGTGCAGAAAGGGAGGCATGCAGCTCTTTCCGGGAGTTCTTAGTCGCTTTGCTTTCAAGGCAGTACACGCCCGGGGACTCCTAGGCCCCAGGGGCGTGCAGCGTTTTCCCTCCAAGGTCCCTGAGTGCCTCCAGACACCTGTGGGCCGGCTGAGCAACGTCGAGGTCCATTGGTTGATTCCCTCGGAGGACCCCCGTGCGTGCCGAGTGCTGGGCAACCACACACTGCGCGTTCCTTGAGGAGCGCTACCTCTCCAGAGCCCTCGAACGCCCTTCGGGACAACATGGCTGGTGGGTGCGAGGTGCCCAGGAAGACTCTGTCACGGCCCTTGTGTGAGCTGCCATGAGAGAACGCTGTGCTTGCAACACTGCGAGGCCCGCCCTCGTGCCTGAAGTCACTCTGCTCGGGGAGAAAGTCAGCACCTTAGCGTGCTGTGTGGCTCCCGGCACACCCAGCATGAAGCCATGCCTGGAAGTAAGGCCCTGGTTTGCCGTGCAGAAGCGGAGGCGTGCTGCACTTTCCAGGAGGCGGTGGCCTCTGCTCTGCATACCTTGAACGGCAGCACAGCCTTCTGGACACCTGGGAGGCTAGCCGGGGCGCCCTGTTCCCGGCAGGAACACTGAGTAACCAACCCCAGGCGCACCTGGCTCTGCTAAGCACCATCCAGGCCCGTAGCCCCTTAGAGCCCCTCTGTGCACGCCGAGCGTAGGGAAACGCACTGCCCTCTCTTTTGGAGCAGCTTGGTTTCCTCAGCACTCGCACACGTTCACGAACGCCGTTCTGCCACATCCCACATGGCGCGGAGGTCTTACGCGTTGCCCTAATCGGAGCTGCGCTCAGAGTAACCCTCGTCTTCGCATTCCATCCAGGACCTCCTGACTGAAGGCACCGTGCCTCCTAGAGGACGGCGGCTTGGGTTCTTACTGCAATTCAAGTCCTGTTCCTTCTTTGGCACTGCAGGCAGCCCCAGGCCCAGAGGAGCGGCTACGGCGTTCCTTGGTTGAGACAGTTCGCTGGATGCGGGACTCCCTCCTGCGATAAGTTGACTCGGGGAAGGAAACGCAGGGTAACCGGTGTCTCCTGGGACTCGTCAGAAACCACAGGGATGTACGCTGAGTGTGCCCATGAACACGGGGGCCTGCTGGAACTAGCCCTGCTTTCCCATTTTGAGGGCGGCATTCATGCCTGCCTTGACGCTCCCTGACATTCCCGGCTCCCGACAGGCCAGTGAGCCCTGGAAGAGTGCTTCGGGGAAAATCATGAGTTTGCTCTCTCTAAACCAGGGGCTGCCGCGGCCGCGGTGGCGGTCCGCACGGCAGGCTCCAGAGCCAAAGGGAGCCTCAACGTGAGAACTGGCCTCCAGGTTAGGCCCTGAGTAGCCGTGCAGAAAGGGAGGCATGCAGCTCTTTCCGGGAGTTCTTAGTCGCTTTGCTTTCAAGGCAGTACACGCCCGGGGACTCCTAGGCCCCAGGGGCGTGCAGCGTTTTCCCTCCAAGGTCCCTGAGTGCCTCCAGACACCTGTGGGCCGGCTGAGCAACGTCGAGGTCCATTGGTTGATTCCCTCGGAGGACCCCCGTGCGTGCCGAGTCCTGGGCAACCACACACTGCGCGTTCCTTGAGGAGCGCTACCTCTCCAGAGCCCTCGAACGCCCTTCGGGACAACATGGCTGGTGGGTGCGAGGTGCCCAGGAAGACTCTGTCACGGCCCTTGTGTGAGCTGCCATGAGAGAACGCTGTGCTTGCCACACTGCGAGGCCCGCCCTCATGCCTGAAGTCACTCTGCTCGGGGAGAAAGTCAGCACCTTAGCGTGCTGTGTGGCTCCCGGCACACCCAGCATGAAGCCATGCCTGGAAGTAAGGCCCTGGTTTGCCGTGCAGAAGCGGAGGCGTGCTGCACTTTCCAGGAGGCGGTGGCCTCTGCTCTGCATACCTTGAACGGCAGCACAGCCTTCTGGACACCTGGGAGGCTAGCCGGGGCGCCCTGTTCCCGGCAGGAACACTGAGTAACCCCAGGCGCACCTGGCTCTGCTAAGCACCATCCAGGCCCGTAGCCCCTTAGAGCCCCTCTGTGCACGCCGAGCGTAGGGAAACGCACTGCCCTCTCTTTTGGAGCAGCTTGGTTTCCTCAGCACTCGCACACGTTCACGAACGCCGTTCTGCCACATCCCACATGGCGCGGAGGTCTTACGCGTTGCCCTAATCGGAGCTGCGCTCAGAGTAACCCTCGTCTTCGCATTCCATCCAGGACCTCCTGACTGAAGGCACCGTGCCTCCTAGAGGACGGCGGCTTGGGTTCTTACTGCAATTCAAGTCCTGTTCCTTCTTTGGCACTGCAGGCAGCCCCAGGCCCAGAGGAGCGGCTACGGCGTTCCTTGGTTGAGACAGTTCGCTGGATGCGGGACTCCCTCCTGCGATAAGTTGACTCGGGGAAGGAAACGCAGGGTAACCGGTGTCTCCTGGGACTCGTCAGAAACCACAGGGATGTACGCTGAGTGTGCCCATGAACACGGGGGCCTGCTGGAACTAGCCCTGCTTTCCCATTTTGAGGGCGGCCTTCATGCCTGCCTTGACGCTCCCTGACATTCCCGGCTCCCGACAGGCCAGTGAGCCCTGGAAGAGTGCTTCGGGGAAAATCATGAGTTTGCTCTCTCTAAACCAGGGGCTGCCGCGGCCGCGGTGGCGGTCCGCACGGCAGGCTCCAGAGCCAAAGGGAGCCTCAACGTGAGAACTGGCCTCCAGGTTAGGCCCTGAGTAGCCGTGCAGAAAGGGAGGCATGCAGCTCTTTCCGGGAGTTCTTAGTCGCTTTGCTTTCAAGGCAGTACACGCCCGGGGACTCCTAGGCCCCAGGGGCGTGCAGCGTTTTCCCTCCAAGGTCCCTGAGTGCCTCCAGACACCTGTGGGCCGGCTGAGCAACGTCGAGGTCCATTGGTTGATTCCCTCGGAGGACCCCCGTGCGTGCCGAGTGCTGGGCAACCACACACTGCGCGTTCCTTGAGGAGCGCTACATCTCCAGAGCCCTCGAACGCCCTTCGGGACAACATGGCTGGTGGGTGCGAGGTGCCCAGGAAGACTCTGTCACGGCCCTTGTGTGAGCTGCCATGAGAGAACGCTGTGCTTGCAACACTGCGAGGCCCGCCCTCGTGCCTGAAGTCACTCTGCTCGAGGAGAAAGTCAGCACCTTAGCGTGCTGTGTGGCTCCCGGCACACCCAGCATGAAGCCATGCCTGGAAGTAAGGCCCTGGTTTGCCGTGCAGAAGCGGAGGCGTGCTGCACTTTCCAGGAGGCGGTGGCCTCTGCTCTGCATACCTTGAACGGCAGCACAGCCTTCTGGACACCTGGGAGGCTAGCCGGGGCGCCCTGTTCCCGGCAGGAACACTGAGTAACCCCAGGCGCACCTGGCTCTGCTAAGCACCATCCAGGCCCGTAGCCCCTTAGAGCCCCTCTGTGCACGCCGAGCGTAGGGAAACGCACTGCCCTCTCTTTTGGAGCAGCTTGGTTTCCTCAGCACTCGCACACGTTCACGAACGCCGTTCTGCCACATCCCACATGGCGCGGAGGTCTTACGCGTTGCCCTAATCGGAGCTGCGCTCAGAGTAACCCTCGTCTTCGCATTCCATCCAGGACCTCCTGACTGAAGGCACCGTGCCTCCTAGAGGACGGCGGCTTGGGTTCTTACTGCAATTCAAGTCCTGTTCCTTCTTTGGCACTGCAGGCAGCCCCAGGCCCAGAGGAGCGGCTACGGCGTTCCTTGGTTGAGACAGTTCGCTGGATGCGGGACTCCCTCCTGCGATAAGTTGACTCGGGGAAGGAAACACAGGGTAACCGGTGTCTCCTGGGACTCGTCAGAAACCACAGGGATGTACGCTGAGTGTGCCCATGAACACGGGGGCCTGCTGGAACTAGCCCTGCTTTCCCATTTTGAGGGCGGCCTTCATGCCTGCCTTGACGCTCCCTGACATTCCCGGCTCCCGACAGGCCAGTGAGCCCTGGAAGAGTGCTTCGGGGAAAATCATGAGTTTGCTCTCTCTAAACCAGGGGCTGCCACGGCCGCGGTGGCGGTCCGCACGGCAGGCTCCAGAGCGAAAGGGAGCCTCAACGTGAGAACTGGCCTCCAGGTTAGGCCCTGAGTAGCCGTGCAGAAAGGGAGGCATGCAGCTCTTTCCGGGAGTTCTTAGTCGCTTTGCTTTCAAGGCAGTACACGCCCGGGGACTCCTAGGCCCCACGGGCGTGCAGCGTTTTCCCTCCAAGGTCCCTGAGTGCCTCCAGACACCTGTGGGCCGGCTGAGCAACGTCGAGGTCCATTGGTTGATTCCCTCGGAGGACCCCCGTGCGTGCCGAGTGCTGGGCAACCACACACTGCGCGTTCCTTGAGGAGCGCTACATCTCCAGAGCCCTCGAACGCCCTTCGGGACAACATGGCTGGTGGGTGCGAGGTGCCCAGGAAGACTCTGTCACGGCCCTTGTGTGAGCTGCCATGAGAGAACGCTGTGCTTGCAACACTGCGAGGCCCGCCCTCGTGCCTGAAGTCACTCTGCTCGAGGAGAAAGTCAGCACCTTAGCGTGCTGTGTGGCTCCCGGCACACCCCGCATGAAGCCATGCCTGGAAGTAAGGCCCTGGTTTGCCGTGCAGAAGCGGAGGCGTGCTGCACTTTCCAGGAGGCGGTGGCCTCTGCTCTGCATACCTTGAACGGCAGCACAGCCTTCTGGACACCTGGGAGGCTAGCCGGGGCGCCCTGTTCCCGGCAGGAACACTGAGTAACCCCAGGCGCACCTGGCTCTGCTAAGCACCATCCAGGCCCGTAGCCCCTTAGAGCCCCTCTGTGCACGCCGAGCGTAGGGAAACGCACTGCCCTCTCTTTTGGAGCAGCTTGGTTTCCTCAGCACTCGCACACGTTCACGAACGCCGTTCTGCCACATCCCACATGGCGCGGAGGTCTTACGCGTTGCCCTAATCGGAGCTGCGCTCAGAGTAACCCTCGTCTTCGCATTCCATCCAGGACCTCCTGACTGAAGGCACCGTGCCTCCTAGAGGACGGCGGCTTGGGTTCTTACTGCAATTCAAGTCCTGTTCCTTCTTTGGCACTGCAGGCAGCCCCAGGCCCAGAGGAGCGGCTACGGCGTTCCTTGGTTGAGACAGTTCGCTGGATGCGGGACTCCCTCCTGCGATAAGTTGACTCGGGGAAGGAAACGCAGGGTAACCGGTGTCTCCTGGGACTCGTCAGAAACCACAGGGATGTACGCTGAGTGTGCCCATGAACACGGGGGCCTGCTGGAACTAGCCCTGCTTTCCCATTTTGAGGGCGGCATTCATGCCTGCCTTGACGCTCCCTGACATTCCCGGCTCCCGACAGGCCAGTGAGCCCTGGAAGAGTGCTTCGGGGAAAATCATGAGTTTGCTCTCTCTAAACCAGGGGCTGCCGCGGCCGCGGTGGCGGTCCGCACGGCAGGCTCCAGAGCCAAAGGGAGCCTCAACGTGAGAACTGGCCTCCAGGTTAGGCCCTGAGTAGCCGTGCAGAAAGGGAGGCATGCAGCTCTTTCCGGGAGTTCTTAGTCGCTTTGCTTTCAAGGCAGTACACGCCCGGGGACTCCTAGGCCCCAGGGGCGTGCAGCGTTTTCCCTCCAAGGTCCCTGAGTGCCTCCAGACACCTGTGGGCCGGCTGAGCAACGTCGAGGTCCATTGGTTGATTCCCTCGGAGGACCCCCGTGCGTGCCGAGTGCTGGGCAACCACACACTGCGCGTTCCTTGAGGAGCGCTACCTCTCCAGAGCCCTCGAACGCCCTTCGGGACAACATGGCTGGTGGGTGCGAGGTGCCCAGGAAGACTCTGTCACGGCCCTTGTGTGAGCTGCCATGAGAGAACGCTGTGCTTGCAACACTGCGAGGCCCGCCCTCGTGCCTGAAGTCACTCTGCTCGAGGAGAAAGTCAGCACCTTAGCGTGCTGTGTGGCTCCCGGCACACCCAGCATGAAGCCATGCCTGGAAGTAAGGCCCTGGTTTGCCGTGCAGAAGCGGAGGCGTGCTGCACTTTCCAGGAGGCGGTGGCCTCTGCTCTGCATACCTTGAACGGCAGCACAGCCTTCTGGACACCTGGGAGGCTAGCCGGGGCGCCCTGTTCCCGGCAGGAACACTGAGTAACCCCAGGCGCACCTGGCTCTGCTAAGCACCATCCAGGCCCGTAGCCCCTTAGAGCCCCTCTGTGCACGCCGAGCGTAGGGAAACGCACTGCCCTCTCTTTTGGAGCAGCTTGGTTTCCTCAGCACTCGCACACGTTCACGAACGCCGTTCTGCCACATCCCACATGGCGCGGAGGTCTTACGCGTTGCCCTAATCGGAGCTGCGCTCAGAGTAACCCTCGTCTTCGCATTCCATCCAGGACCTCCTGACTGAAGGCACCGTGCCTCCTAGAGGACGGCGGCTTGGGTTCTTACTGCAATTCAAGTCCTGTTCCTTCTTTGGCACTGCAGGCAGCCCCAGGCCCAGAGGAGCGGCTACGGCGTTCCTTGGTTGAGACAGTTCGCTGGATGCGGGACTCCCTCCTGCGATAAGTTGACTCGGGGAAGGAAACGCAGGGTAACCGGTGTCTCCTGGGACTCGTCAGAAACCACAGGGATGTACGCTGAGTGTGCCCATGAACACGGGGGCCTGCTGGAACTAGCCCTGCTTTCCCATTTTGAGGGCGGCCTTCATGCCTGCCTTGACGCTCCCTGACATTCCCGGCTCCCGACAGGCCAGTGAGCCCTGGAAGAGTGCTTCGGGGAAAATCATGAGTTTGCTCTCTCTAAACCAGGGGCTGCCGCGGCCGCGGTGGCGGTCCGCACGGCAGGCTCCAGAGCCAAAGGGAGCCTCAACGTGAGAACTGGCCTCCAGGTTAGGCCCTGAGTAGCCGTGCAGAAAGGGAGGCATGCAGCTCTTTCCGGGAGTTCTTAGTCGCTTTGCTTTCAAGGCAGTACACGCCCGGGGACTCCTAGGCCCCAGGGGCGTGCAGCGTTTTCCCTCCAAGGTCCCTGAGTGCCTCCAGACACCTGTGGGCCGGCTGAGCAACGTCGAGGTCCATTGGTTGATTCCCTCGGAGGACCCCCGTGCGTGCCGAGTGCTGGGCAACCACACACTGCGCGTTCCTTGAGGAGCGCTACATCTCCAGAGCCCTCGAACGCCCTTCGGGACAACATGGCTGGTGGGTGCGAGGTGCCCAGGAAGACTCTGTCACGGCCCTTGTGTGAGCTGCCATGAGAGAACGCTGTGCTTGCAACACTGCGAGGCCCGCCCTCGTGCCTGAAGTCACTCTGCTCGGGGAGAAAGTCAGCACCTTAGCGTGCTGTGTGGCTCCCGGCACACCCAGCATGAAGCCATGCCTGGAAGTAAGGCCCTGGTTTGCCGTGCAGAAGCGGAGGCGTGCTGCACTTTCCAGGAGGCGGTGGCCTCTGCTCTGCATACCTTGAACGGCAGCACAGCCTTCTGGACACCTGGGAGGCTAGCCGGGGCGCCCTGTTCCCGGCAGGAACACTGAGTAACCAACCCCAGGCGCACCTGGCTCTGCTAAGCACCATCCAGGCCCGTAGCCCCTTAGAGCCCCTCTGTGCACGCCGAGCGTAGGGAAACGCACTGCCCTCTCTTTTGGAGCAGCTTGGTTTCCTCAGCACTCGCACACGTTCACGAACGCCGTTCTGCCACATCCCACATGGCGCGGAGGTCTTACGCGTTGCCCTAATCGGAGCTGCGCTCAGAGTAACCCTCGTCTTCGCATTCCATCCAGGACCTCCTGACTGAAGGCACCGTGCCTCCTAGAGGACGGCGGCTTGGGTTCTTACTGCAATTCAAGTCCTGTTCCTTCTTTGGCACTGCAGGCAGCCCCAGGCCCAGAGGAGCGGCTACGGCGTTCCTTGGTTGAGACAGTTCGCTGGATGCGGGACTCCCTCCTGCGATAAGTTGACTCGGGGAAGGAAACGCAGGGTAACCGGTGTCTCCTGGGACTCGTCAGAAACCACAGGGATGTACGCTGAGTGTGCCCATGAACACGGGGGCCTGCTGGAACTAGCCCTGCTTTCCCATTTTGAGGGCGGCCTTCATGCCTGCCTTGACGCTCCCTGACATTCCCGGCTCCCGACAGGCCAGTGAGCCCTGGAAGAGTGCTTCGGGGAAAATCATGAGTTTGCTCTCTCTAAACCAGGGGCTGCCGCGGCCGCGGTGGCGGTCCGCACGGCAGGCTCCAGAGCCAAAGGGAGCCTCAACGTGAGAACTGGCCTCCAGGTTAGGCCCTGAGTAGCCGTGCAGAAAGGGAGGCATGCAGCTCTTTCCGGGAGTTCTTAGTCGCTTTGCTTTCAAGGCAGTACACGCCCGGGGACTCCTAGGCCCCAGGGGCGTGCAGCGTTTTCCCTCCAAGGTCCCTGAGTGCCTCCAGACACCTGTGGGCCGGCTGAGCAACGTCGAGGTCCATTGGTTGATTCCCTCGGAGGACCCCCGTGCGTGCCGAGTGCTGGGCAACCACACACTGCGCGTTCCTTGAGGAGCGCTACCTCTCCAGAGCCCTCGAACGCCCTTCGGGACAACATGGCTGGTGGGTGCGAGGTGCCCAGGAAGACTCTGTCACGGCCCTTGTGTGAGCTGCCATGAGAGAACGCTGTGCTTGCCACACTGCGAGGCCCGCCCTCGTGCCTGAAGTCACTCTGCTCGGGGAGAAAGTCAGCACCTTAGCGTGCTGTGTGGCTCCCGGCACACCCAGCATGAAGCCATGCCTGGAAGTAAGGCCCTGGTTTGCCGTGCAGAAGCGGAGGCGTGCTGCACTTTCCAGGAGGCGGTGGCCTCTGCTCTGCATACCTTGAACGGCAGCACAGCCTTCTGGACACCTGGGAGGCTAGCCGGGGCGCCCTGTTCCCGGCAGGAACACTGAGTAACCCCAGGCGCACCTGGCTCTGCTAAGCACCATCCAGGCCCGTAGCCCCTTAGAGCCCCTCTGTGCACGCCGAGCGTAGGGAAACGCACTGCCCTCTCTTTTGGAGCAGCTTGGTTTCCTCAGCACTCGCACACGTTCACGAACGCCGTTCTGCCACATCCCACATGGCGCGGAGGTCTTACGCGTTGCCCTAATCGGAGCTGCGCTCAGAGTAACCCTCGTCTTCGCATTCCATCCAGGACCTCCTGACTGAAGGCACCGTGCCTCCTAGAGGACGGCGGCTTGGGTTCTTACTGCAATTCAAGTCCTGTTCCTTCTTTGGCACTGCAGGCAGCCCCAGGCCCAGAGGAGCGGCTACGGCGTTCCTTGGTTGAGACAGTTCGCTGGATGCGGGACTCCCTCCTGCGATAAGTTGACTCGGGGAAGGAAACGCAGGGTAACCGGTGTCTCCTGGGACTCGTCAGAAACCACAGGGATGTACGCTGAGTGTGCCCATGAACACGGGGGCCTGCTGGAACTAGCCCTGCTTTCCCATTTTGAGGGCGGCATTCATGCCTGCCTTGACGCTCCCTGACATTCCCGGCTCCCGACAGGCCAGTGAGCCCTGGAAGAGTGCTTCGGGGAAAATCATGAGTTTGCTCTCTCTAAACCAGGGGCTGCCGCGGCCGTGGTGGCGGTCCGCACGGCAGGCTCCAGAGCCAAAGGGAGCCTCAACGTGAGAACTGGCCTCCAGGTTAGGCCCTGAGTAGCCGTGCAGAAAGGGAGGCATGCAGCTCTTTCCGGGAGTTCTTAGTCGCTTTGCTTTCAAGGCAGTACACGCCCGGGGACTCCTAGGCCCCAGGGGCGTGCAGCGTTTTCCCTCCAAGGTCCCTGAGTGCCTCCAGACACCTGTGGGCCGGCTGAGCAACGTCGAGGTCCATTGGTTGATTCCCTCGGAGGACCCCCGTGCGTGCCGAGTCCTGGGCAACCACACACTGCGTGTTCCTTGAGGAGCGCTACCTCTCCAGAGCCCTCGAACGCCCTTCGGGACAACATGGCTGGTGGGTGCGAGGTGCCCAGGAAGACTCTGTCACGGCCCTTGTGTGAGCTGCCATGAGAGAACGCTGTGCTTGCCACACTGCGAGGCCCGCCCTCGTGCCTGAAGTCACTCTGCTCGAGGAGAAAGTCAGCACCTTAGCGTGCTGTGTGGCTCCCGGCACACCCCGCATGAAGCCATGCCTGGAAGTAAGGCCCTGGTTTGCCGTGCAGAAGCGGAGGCGTGCTGCACTTTCCAGGAGGCGGTGGCCTCTGCTCTGCATACCTTGAACGGCAGCACAGCCTTCTGGACACCTGGGAGGCTAGCCGGGGCGCCCTGTTCCCGGCAGGAACACTGAGTAACCCCAGGCGCACCTGGCTCTGCTAAGCACCATCCAGGCCCGTAGCCCCTTAGAGCCCCTCTGTGCACGCCGAGCGTAGGGAAACGCACTGCCCTCTCTTTTGGAGCAGCTTGGTTTCCTCAGCACTCGCACACGTTCACGAACGCCGTTCTGCCACATCCCACATGGCGCGGAGGTCTTACGCGTTGCCCTAATCGGAGCTGCGCTCAGAGTAACCCTCGTCTTCGCATTCCATCCAGGACCTCCTGACTGAAGGCACCGTGCCTCCTAGAGGACGGCGGCTTGGGTTCTTACTGCAATTCAAGTCCTGTTCCTTCTTTGGCACTGCAGGCAGCCCCAGGCCCAGAGGAGCGGCTACGGCGTTCCTTGGTTGAGACAGTTCGCTGGATGCGGGACTCCCTCCTGCGATAAGTTGACTCGGGGAAGGAAACGCAGGGTAACCGGTGTCTCCTGGGACTCGTCAGAAACCACAGGGATGTACGCTGAGTGTGCCCATGAACACGGGGGCCTGCTGGAACTAGCCCTGCTTTCCCATTTTGAGGGCGGCCTTCATGCCTGCCTTGACGCTCCCTGACATTCCCGGCTCCCGACAGGCCAGTGAGCCCTGGAAGAGTGCTTCGGGGAAAATCATGAGTTTGCTCTCTCTAAACCAGGGGCTGCCGCGGCCGCGGTGGCGGTCCGCACGGCAGGCTCCAGAGCCAAAGGGAGCCTCAACGTGAGAACTGGCCTCCAGGTTAGGCCCTGAGTAGCCGTGCAGAAAGGGAGGCATGCAGCTCTTTCCGGGAGTTCTTAGTCGCTTTGCTTTCAAGGCAGTACACGCCCGGGGACTCCTAGGCCCCAGGGGCGTGCAGCGTTTTCCCTCCAAGGTCCCTGAGTGCCTCCAGACACCTGTGGGCCGGCTGAGCAACGTCGAGGTCCATTGGTTGATTCCCTCGGAGGACCCCCGTGCGTGCCGAGTGCTGGGCAACCACACACTGCGCGTTCCTTGAGGAGCGCTACCTCTCCAGAGCCCTCGAACGCCCTTCAGGACAACATGGCTGGTGGGTGCGAGGTGCCCAGGAAGACTCTGTCACGGCCCTTGTGTGAGCTGCCATGAGAGAACGCTGTGCTTGCAACACTGCGAGGCCCGCCCTCGTGCCTGAAGTCACTCTGCTCGAGGAGAAAGTCAGCACCTTAGCGTGCTGTGTGGCTCCCGGCACACCCAGCATGAAGCCATGCCTGGAAGTAAGGCCCTGGTTTGCCGTGCAGAAGCGGAGGCGTGCTGCACTTTCCAGGAGGCGGTGGCCTCTGCTCTGCATACCTTGAACGGCAGCACAGCCTTCTGGACACCTGGGAGGCTAGCCGGGGCGCCCTGTTCCCGGCAGGAACACTGAGTAACCCCAGGCGCACCTGGCTCTGCTAAGCACCATCCAGGCCCGTAGCCCCTTAGAGCCCCTCTGTGCACGCCGAGCGTAGGGAAACGCACTGCCCTCTCTTTTGGAGCAGCTTGGTTTCCTCAGCACTCGCACACGTTCACGAACGCCGTTCTGCCACATCCCACATGGCGCGGAGGTCTTACGCGTTGCCCTAATCGGAGCTGCGCTCAGAGTAACCCTCGTCTTCGCATTCCATCCAGGACCTCCTGACTGAAGGCACCGTGCCTCCTAGAGGACGGCGGCTTGGGTTCTTACTGCAATTCAAGTCCTGTTCCTTCTTTGGCACTGCAGGCAGCCCCAGGCCCAGAGGAGCGGCTACGGCGTTCCTTGGTTGAGACAGTTCGCTGGATGCGGGACTCCCTCCTGCGATAAGTTGACTCGGGGAAGGAAACGCAGGGTAACCGGTGTCTCCTGGGACTCGTCAGAAACCACAGGGATGTACGCTGAGTGTGCCCATGAACACGGGGGCCTGATGGAACTAGCCCTGCTTTCCCATTTTGAGGGCGGCCTTCATGCCTGCCTTGACGCTCCCTGACATTCCCGGCTCCCGACAGGCCAGTGAGCCCTGGAAGAGTGCTTCGGGGAAAATCATGAGTTTGCTCTCTCTAAACCAGGGGCTGCCGCGGCCGCGGTGGCGGTCCACACGGCAGGCTCCAGAGCCAAAGGGAGCCTCAACGTGAGAACTGGCCTCCAGGTTAGGCCCTGAGTAGCCGTGCAGAAAGGGAGGCATGCAGCTCTTTCCGGGAGTTCTTAGTCGCTTTGCTTTCAAGGCAGTACACGCCCGGGGACTCCTAGGCCCCAGGGGCGTGCAGCGTTTTCCCTCCAAGGTCCCTGAGTGCCTCCAGACACCTGTGGGCCGGCTGAGCAACGTCGAGGTCCATTGGTTGATTCCCTCGGAGGACCCCCGTGCGTGCCGAGTCCTGGGCAACCACACACTGCGTGTTCCTTGAGGAGCGCTACCTCTCCAGAGCCCTCGAACGCCCTTCGGGACAACATGGCTGGTGGGTGCGAGGTGCCCAGGAAGACTCTGTCACGGCCCTTGTGTGAGCTGCCATGAGAGAACGCTGTGCTTGCAACACTGCGAGGCCCGCCCTCGTGCCTGAAGTCACTCTGCTCGAGGAGAAAGTCAGCACCTTAGCGTGCTGTGTGGCTCCCGGCACACCCAGCATGAAGCCATGCCTGGAAGTAAGGCCCTGGTTTGCCGTGCAGAAGCGGAGGCGTGCTGCACTTTCCAGGAGGCGGTGGCCTCTGCTCTGCATACCTTGAACGGCAGCACAGCCTTCTGGACACCTGGGAGGCTAGCCGGGGCGCCCTGTTCCCGGCAGGAACACTGAGTAACCCCAGGCGCACCTGGCTCTGCTAAGCACCATCCAGGCCCGTAGCCCCTTAGAGCCCCTCTGTGCACGCCGAGCGTAGGGAAACGCACTGCCCTCTCTTTTGGAGCAGCTTGGTTTCCTCAGCACTCGCACACGTTCACGAACGCCGTTCTGCCACATCCCACATGGCGCGGAGGTCTTACGCGTTGCCCTAATCGGAGCTGCGCTCAGAGTAACCCTCGTCTTCGCATTCCATCCAGGACCTCCTGACTGAAGGCACCGTGCCTCCTAGAGGACGGCGGCTTGGGTTCTTACTGCAATTCAAGTCCTGTTCCTTCTTTGGCACTGCAGGCAGCCCCAGGCCCAGAGGAGCGGCTACGGCGTTCCTTGGTTGAGACAGTTCGCTGGATGCGGGACTCCCTCCTGCGATAAGTTGACTCGGGGAAGGAAACGCAGGGTAACCGGTGTCTCCTGGGACTCGTCAGAAACCACAGGGATGTACGCTGAGTGTGCCCATGAACACGGGGGCCTGCTGGAACTAGCCCTGCTTTCCCATTTTGAGGGCGGCATTCATGCCTGCCTTGACGCTCCCTGACATTCCCGGCTCCCGACAGGCCAGTGAGCCCTGGAAGAGTGCTTCGGGGAAAATCATGAGTTTGCTCTCTCTAAACCAGGGGCTGCCGCGGCCGCGGTGGCGGTCCGCACGGCAGGCTCCAGAGCCAAAGGGAGCCTCAACGTGAGAACTGGCCTCCAGGTTAGGCCCTGAGTAGCCGTGCAGAAAGGGAGGCATGCAGCTCTTTCCGGGAGTTCTTAGTCGCTTTGCTTTCAAGGCAGTACACGCCCGGGGACTCCTAGGCCCCAGGGGCATGCAGCGTTTTCCCTCCAAGGTCCCTGAGTGCCTCCAGACACCTGTGGGCCGGCTGAGCAACGTCGAGGTCCATTGGTTGATTCCCTCGGAGGACCCCCGTGCGTGCCGAGTGCTGGGCAACCACACACTGCGCGTTCCTTGAGGAGCGCTACATCTCCAGAGCCCTCGAACGCCCTTCGGGACAACATGGCTGGTGGGTGCGAGGTGCCCAGGAAGACTCTGTCACGGCCCTTGTGTGAGCTGCCATGAGAGAACGCTGTGCTTGCAACACTGCGAGGCCCGCCCTCGTGCCTGAAGTCACTCTGCTCGGGGAGAAAGTCAGCACCTTAGCGTGCTGTGTGGCTCCCGGCACACCCAGCATGAAGCCATGCCTGGAAGTAAGGCCCTGGTTTGCCGTGCAGAAGCGGAGGCGTGCTGCACTTTCCAGGAGGCGGTGGCCTCTGCTCTGCATACCTTGAACGGCAGCACAGCCTTCTGGACACCTGGGAGGCTAGCCGGGGCGCCCTGTTCCCGGCAGGAACACTGAGTAACCAACCCCAGGCGCACCTGGCTCTGCTAAGCACCATCCAGGCCCGTAGCCCCTTAGAGCCCCTCTGTGCACGCCGAGCGTAGGGAAACGCACTGCCCTCTCTTTTGGAGCAGCTTGGTTTCCTCAGCACTCGCACACGTTCACGAACGCCGTTCTGCCACATCCTACATGGCGCGGAGGTCTTACGCGTTGCCCTAATCGGAGCTGCGCTCAGAGTAACCCTCGTCTTCGCATTCCATCCAGGACCTCCTGACTGAAGGCACCGTGCCTCCTAGAGGACGGCGGCTTGGGTTCTTACTGCAATTCAAGTCCTGTTCCTTCTTTGGCACTGCAGGCAGCCCCAGGCCCAGAGGAGCGGCTACGGCGTTCCTTGGTTGAGACAGTTCGCTGGATGCGGGACTCCCTCCTGCGATAAGTTGACTCGGGGAAGGAAACGCAGGGTAACCGGTGTCTCCTGGGACTCGTCAGAAACCACAGGGATGTACGCTGAGTGTGCCCATGAACACGGGGGCCTGCTGGAACTAGCCCTGCTTTCCCATTTTGAGGGCGGCATTCATGCCTGCCTTGACGCTCCCTGACATTCCCGGCTCCCGACAGGCCAGTGAGCCCTGGAAGAGTGCTTCGGGGAAAATCATGAGTTTGCTCTCTCTAAACCAGGGGCTGCCGCGGCCGCGGTGGCGGTCCGCACGGCAGGCTCCAGAGCCAAAGGGAGCCTCAACGTGAGAACTGGCCTCCAGGTTAGGCCCTGAGTAGCCGTGCAGAAAGGGAGGCATGCAGCTCTTTCCGGGAGTTCTTAGTCGCTTTGCTTTCAAGGCAGTACACGCCCGGGGACTCCTAGGCCCCAGGGGCGTGCAGCGTTTTCCCTCCAAGGTCCCTGAGTGCCTCCAGACACCTGTGGGCCGGCTGAGCAACGTCGAGGTCCATTGGTTGATTCCCTCGGAGGACCCCCGTGCGTGCCGAGTCCTGGGCAACCACACACTGCGTGTTCCTTGAGGAGCGCTACCTCTCCAGAGCCCTCGAACGCCCTTCGGGACAACATGGCTGGTGGGTGCGAGGTGCCCAGGAAGACTCTGTCACGGCCCTTGTGTGAGCTGCCATGAGAGAACGCTGTGCTTGCCACACTGCGAGGCCCGCCCTCGTGCCTGAAGTCACTCTGCTCAGGGAGAAAGTCAGCACCTTAGCGTGCTGTGTGGCTCCCGGCACACCCAGCATGAAGCCATGCCTGGAAGTAAGGCCCTGGTTTGCCGTGCAGAAGCGGAGGCGTGCTGCACTTTCCAGGAGGCGGTGGCCTCTGCTCTGCATACCTTGAACGGCAGCACAGCCTTCTGGACACCTGGGAGGCTAGCCGGGGCGCCCTGTTCCCGGCAGGAACACTGAGTAACCCCAGGCGCACCTGGCTCTGCTAAGCACCATCCAGGCCCGTAGCCCCTTAGAGCCCCTCTGTGCACGCCGAGCGTAGGGAAACGCACTGCCCTCTCTTTTGGAGCAGCTTGGTTTCCTCAGCACTCGCACACGTTCACGAACGCCGTTCTGCCACATCCCACATGGCGCGGAGGTCTTACGCGTTGCCCTAATCGGAGCTGCGCTCAGAGTAACCCTCGTCTTCGCATTCCATCCAGGACCTCCTGACTGAAGGCACCGTGCCTCCTAGAGGACGGCGGCTTGGGTTCTTACTGCAATTCAAGTCCTGTTCCTTCTTTGGCACTGCAGGCAGCCCCAGGCCCAGAGGAGCGGCTACGGCGTTCCTTGGTTGAGACAGTTCGCTGGATGCGGGACTCCCTCCTGCGATAAGTTGACTCGGGGAAGGAAACGCAGGGTAACCGGTGTCTCCTGGGACTCGTCAGAAACCACAGGGATGTACGCTGAGTGTGCCCATGAACACGGGGGCCTGCTGGAACTAGCCCTGCTTTCCCATTTTGAGGGCGGCCTTCATGCCTGCCTTGACGCTCCCTGACATTCCCGGCTCCCGACAGGCCAGTGAGCCCTGGAAGAGTGCTTCGGGGAAAATCATGAGTTTGCTCTCTCTAAACCAGGGGCTGCCGCGGCCGCGGTGGCGGTCCGCACGGCAGGCTCCAGAGCCAAAGGGAGCCTCAACGTGAGAACTGGCCTCCAGGTTAGGCCCTGAGTAGCCGTGCAGAAAGGGAGGCATGCAGCTCTTTCCGGGAGTTCTTAGTCGCTTTGCTTTCAAGGCAGTACACGCCCGGGGACTCCTAGGCCCCACGGGCGTGCAGCGTTTTCCCTCCAAGGTCCCTGAGTGCCTCCAGACACCTGTGGGCCGGCTGAGCAACGTCGAGGTCCATTGGTTGATTCCCTCGGAGGACCCCCGTGCGTGCCGAGTGCTGGGCAACCACACACTGCGCGTTCCTTGAGGAGCGCTACATCTCCAGAGCCCTCGAACGCCCTTCGGGACAACATGGCTGGTGGGTGCGAGGTGCCCAGGAAGACTCTGTCACGGCCCTTGTGTGAGCTGCCATGAGAGAACGCTGTGCTTGCAACACTGCGAGGCCCGCCCTCGTGCCTGAAGTCACTCTGCTCGAGGAGAAAGTCAGCACCTTAGCGTGCTGTGTGGCTCCCGGCACACCCCGCATGAAGCCATGCCTGGAAGTAAGGCCCTGGTTTGCCGTGCAGAAGCGGAGGCGTGCTGCACTTTCCAGGAGGCGGTGGCCTCTGCTCTGCATACCTTGAACGGCAGCACAGCCTTCTGGACACCTGGGAGGCTAGCCGGGGCGCCCTGTTCCCGGCAGGAACACTGAGTAACCAACCCCAGGCGCACCTGGCTCTGCTAAGCACCATCCAGGCCCGTAGCCCCTTAGAGCCCCTCTGTGCACGCCGAGCGTAGGGAAACGCACTGCCCTCTCTTTTGGAGCAGCTTGGTTTCCTCAGCACTCGCACACGTTCACGAACGCCGTTCTGCCACATCCCACATGGCGCGGAGGTCTTACGCGTTGCCCTAATCGGAGCTGCGCTCAGAGTAACCCTCGTCTTCGCATTCCATCCAGGACCTCCTGACTGAAGGCACCGTGCCTCCTAGAGGACGGCGGCTTGGGTTCTTACTGCAATTCAAGTCCTGTTCCTTCTTTGGCACTGCAGGCAGCCCCAGGCCCAGAGGAGCGGCTACGGCGTTCCTTGGTTGAGACAGTTCGCTGGATGCGGGACTCCCTCCTGCGATAAGTTGACTCGGGGAAGGAAACGCAGGGTAACCGGTGTCTCCTGGGACTCGTCAGAAACCACAGGGATGTACGCTGAGTGTGCCCATGAACACGGGGGCCTGCTGGAACTAGCCCTGCTTTCCCATTTTGAGGGCGGCCTTCATGCCTGCCTTGACGCTCCCTGACATTCCCGGCTCCCGACAGGCCAGTGAGCCCTGGAAGAGTGCTTCGGGGAAAATCATGAGTTTGCTCTCTCTAAACCAGGGGCTGCCGCGGCCGCGGTGGCGGTCCGCACGGCAGGCTCCAGAGCCAAAGGGAGCCTCAACGTGAGAACTGGCCTCCAGGTTAGGCCCTGAGTAGCCGTGCAGAAAGGGAGGCATGCAGCTCTTTCCGGGAGTTCTTAGTCGCTTTGCTTTCAAGGCAGTACACGCCCGGGGACTCCTAGGCCCCACGGGCGTGCAGCGTTTTCCCTCCAAGGTCCCTGAGTGCCTCCAGACACCTGTGGGCCGGCTGAGCAACGTCGAGGTCCATTGGTTGATTCCCTCGGAGGACCCCCGTGCGTGCCGAGTGCTGGGCAACCACACACTGCGCGTTCCTTGAGGAGCGCTACATCTCCAGAGCCCTCGAACGCCCTTCGGGACAACATGGCTGGTGGGTGCGAGGTGCCCAGGAAGACTCTGTCACGGCCCTTGTGTGAGCTGCCATGAGAGAACGCTGTGCTTGCAACACTGCGAGGCCCGCCCTCGTGCCTGAAGTCACTCTGCTCGAGGAGAAAGTCAGCACCTTAGCGTGCTGTGTGGCTCCCGGCACACCCAGCATGAAGCCATGCCTGGAAGTAAGGCCCTGGTTTGCCGTGCAGAAGCGGAGGCGTGCTGCACTTTCCAGGAGGCGGTGGCCTCTGCTCTGCATACCTTGAACGGCAGCACAGCCTTCTGGACACCTGGGAGGCTAGCCGGGGCGCCCTGTTCCCGGCAGGAACACTGAGTAACCCCAGGCGCACCTGGCTCTGCTAAGCACCATCCAGGCCCGTAGCCCCTTAGAGCCCCTCTGTGCACGCCGAGCGTAGGGAAACGCACTGCCCTCTCTTTTGGAGCAGCTTGGTTTCCTCAGCACTCGCACACGTTCACGAACGCCGTTCTGCCACATCCCACATGGCGCGGAGGTCTTACGCGTTGCCCTAATCGGAGCTGCGCTCAGAGTAACCCTCGTCTTCGCATTCCATCCAGGACCTCCTGACTGAAGGCACCGTGCCTCCTAGAGGACGGCGGCTTGGGTTCTTACTGCAATTCAAGTCCTGTTCCTTCTTTGGCACTGCAGGCAGCCCCAGGCCCAGAGGAGCGGCTACGGCGTTCCTTGGTTGAGACAGTTCGCTGGATGCGGGACTCCCTCCTGCGATAAGTTGACTCGGGGAAGGAAACGCAGGGTAACCGGTGTCTCCTGGGACTCGTCAGAAACCACAGGGATGTACGCTGAGTGTGCCCATGAACACGGGGGCCTGCTGGAACTAGCCCTGCTTTCCCATTTTGAGGGCGGCCTTCATGCCTGCCTTGACGCTCCCTGACATTCCCGGCTCCCGACAGGCCAGTGAGCCCTGGAAGAGTGCTTCGGGGAAAATCATGAGTTTGCTCTCTCTAAACCAGGGGCTGCCACGGCCGCGGTGGCGGTCCGCACGGCAGGCTCCAGAGCGAAAGGGAGCCTCAACGTGAGAACTGGCCTCCAGGTTAGGCCCTGAGTAGCCGTGCAGAAAGGGAGGCATGCAGCTCTTTCCGGGAGTTCTTAGTCGCTTTGCTTTCAAGGCAGTACACGCCCGGGGACTCCTAGGCCCCACGGGCGTGCAGCGTTTTCCCTCCAAGGTCCCTGAGTGCCTCCAGACACCTGTGGGCCGGCTGAGCAACGTCGAGGTCCATTGGTTGATTCCCTCGGAGGACCCCCGTGCGTGCCGAGTGCTGGGCAACCACACACTGCGCGTTCCTTGAGGAGCGCTACATCTCCAGAGCCCTCGAACGCCCTTCGGGACAACATGGCTGGTGGGTGCGAGGTGCCCAGGAAGACTCTGTCACGGCCCTTGTGTGAGCTGCCATGAGAGAACGCTGTGCTTGCAACACTGCGAGGCCCGCCCTCGTGCCTGAAGTCACTCTGCTCGAGGAGAAAGTCAGCACCTTAGCGTGCTGTGTGGCTCCCGGCACACCCCGCATGAAGCCATGCCTGGAAGTAAGGCCCTGGTTTGCCGTGCAGAAGCGGAGGCGTGCTGCACTTTCCAGGAGGCGGTGGCCTCTGCTCTGCATACCTTGAACGGCAGCACAGCCTTCTGGACACCTGGGAGGCTAGCCGGGGCGCCCTGTTCCCGGCAGGAACACTGAGTAACCAACCCCAGGCGCACCTGGCTCTGCTAAGCACCATCCAGGCCCGTAGCCCCTTAGAGCCCCTCTGTGCACGCCGAGCGTAGGGAAACGCACTGCCCTCTCTTTTGGAGCAGCTTGGTTTCCTCAGCACTCGCACACGTTCACGAACGCCGTTCTGCCACATCCCACATGGCGCGGAGGTCTTACGCGTTGCCCTAATCGGAGCTGCGCTCAGAGTAACCCTCGTCTTCGCATTCCATCCAGGACCTCCTGACTGAAGGCACCGTGCCTCCTAGAGGACGGCGGCTTGGGTTCTTACTGCAATTCAAGTCCTGTTCCTTCTTTGGCACTGCAGGCAGCCCCAGGCCCAGAGGAGCGGCTACGGCGTTCCTTGGTTGAGACAGTTCGCTGGATGCGGGACTCCCTCCTGCGATAAGTTGACTCGGGGAAGGAAACGCAGGGTAACCGGTGTCTCCTGGGACTCGTCAGAAACCACAGGGATGTACGCTGAGTGTGCCCATGAACACGGGGGCCTGCTGGAACTAGCCCTGCTTTCCCATTTTGAGGGCGGCCTTCATGCCTGCCTTGACGCTCCCTGACATTCCCGGCTCCCGACAGGCCAGTGAGCCCTGGAAGAGTGCTTCGGGGAAAATCATGAGTTTGCTCTCTCTAAACCAGGGGCTGCCGCGGCCGCGGTGGCGGTCCGCACGGCAGGCTCCAGAGCCAAAGGGAGCCTCAACGTGAGAACTGGCCTCCAGGTTAGGCCCTGAGTAGCCGTGCAGAAAGGGAGGCATGCAGCTCTTTCCGGGAGTTCTTAGTCGCTTTGCTTTCAAGGCAGTACACGCCCGGGGACTCCTAGGCCCCAGGGGCGTGCAGTGTTTTCCCTCCAAGGTCCCTGAGTGCCTCCAGACACCTGTGGGCCGGCTGAGCAACGTCGAGGTCCATTGGTTGATTCCCTCGGAGGACCCCCGTGCGTGCCGAGTGCTGGGCAACCACACACTGCGCGTTCCTTGAGGAGCGCTACCTCTCCAGAGCCCTCGAACGCCCTTCGGGACAACATGGCTGGTGGGTGCGAGGTGCCCAGGAAGACTCTGTCACGGCCCTTGTGTGAGCTGCCATGAGAGAACGCTGTGCTTGCAACACTGCGAGGCCCGCCCTCGTGCCTGAAGTCACTCTGCTCGAGGAGAAAGTCAGCACCTTAGCGTGCTGTGTGGCTCCCGGCACACCCAGCATGAAGCCATGCCTGGAAGTAAGGCCCTGGTTTGCCGTGCAGAAGCGGAGGCGTGCTGCACTTTCCAGGAGGCGGTGGCCTCTGCTCTGCATACCTTGAACGGCAGCACAGCCTTCTGGACACCTGGGAGGCTAGCCGGGGCGCCCTGTTCCCGGCAGGAACACTGAGTAACCCCAGGCGCACCTGGCTCTGCTAAGCACCATCCAGGCCCGTAGCCCCTTAGAGCCCCTCTGTGCACGCCGAGCGTAGGGAAACGCACTGCCCTCTCTTTTGGAGCAGCTTGGTTTCCTCAGCACTCGCACACGTTCACGAACGCCGTTCTGCCACATCCCACATGGCGCGGAGGTCTTACGCGTTGCCCTAATCGGAGCTGCGCTCAGAGTAACCCTCGTCTTCGCATTCCATCCAGGACCTCCTGACTGAAGGCACCGTGCCTCCTAGAGGACGGCGGCTTGGGTTCTTACTGCAATTCAAGTCCTGTTCCTTCTTTGGCACTGCAGGCAGCCCCAGGCCCAGAGGAGCGGCTACGGCGTTCCTTGGTTGAGACAGTTCGCTGGATGCGGGACTCCCTCCTGCGATAAGTTGACTCGGGGAAGGAAACGCAGGGTAACCGGTGTCTCCTGGGACTCGTCAGAAACCACAGGGATGTACGCTGAGTGTGCCCATGAACACGGGGGCCTGCTGGAACTAGCCCTGCTTTCCCATTTTGAGGGCGGCCTTCATGCCTGCCTTGACGCTCCCTGACATTCCCGGCTCCCGACAGGCCAGTGAGCCCTGGAAGAGTGCTTCGGGGAAAATCATGAGTTTGCTCTCTCTAAACCAGGGGCTGCCACGGCCGCGGTGGCGGTCCGCACGGCAGGCTCCAGAGCGAAAGGGAGCCTCAACGTGAGAACTGGCCTCCAGGTTAGGCCCTGAGTAGCCGTGCAGAAAGGGAGGCATGCAGCTCTTTCCGGGAGTTCTTAGTCGCTTTGCTTTCAAGGCAGTACACGCCCGGGGACTCCTAGGCCCCACGGGCGTGCAGCGTTTTCCCTCCAAGGTCCCTGAGTGCCTCCAGACACCTGTGGGCCGGCTGAGCAACGTCGAGGTCCATTGGTTGATTCCCTCGGAGGACCCCCGTGCGTGCCGAGTGCTGGGCAACCACACACTGCGCGTTCCTTGAGGAGCGCTACATCTCCAGAGCCCTCGAACGCCCTTCGGGACAACATGGCTGGTGGGTGCGAGGTGCCCAGGAAGACTCTGTCACGGCCCTTGTGTGAGCTGCCATGAGAGAACGCTGTGCTTGCAACACTGCGAGGCCCGCCCTCGTGCCTGAAGTCACTCTGCTCGAGGAGAAAGTCAGCACCTTAGCGTGCTGTGTGGCTCCCGGCACACCCCGCATGAAGCCATGCCTGGAAGTAAGGCCCTGGTTTGCCGTGCAGAAGCGGAGGCGTGCTGCACTTTCCAGGAGGCGGTGGCCTCTGCTCTGCATACCTTGAACGGCAGCACAGCCTTCTGGACACCTGGGAGGCTAGCCGGGGCGCCCTGTTCCCGGCAGGAACACTGAGTAACCAACCCCAGGCGCACCTGGCTCTGCTAAGCACCATCCAGGCCCGTAGCCCCTTAGAGCCCCTCTGTGCACGCCGAGCGTAGGGAAACGCACTGCCCTCTCTTTTGGAGCAGCTTGGTTTCCTCAGCACTCGCACACGTTCACGAACGCCGTTCTGCCACATCCCACATGGCGCGGAGGTCTTACGCGTTGCCCTAATCGGAGCTGCGCTCAGAGTAACCCTCGTCTTCGCATTCCATCCAGGACCTCCTGACTGAAGGCACCGTGCCTCCTAGAGGACGGCGGCTTGGGTTCTTACTGCAATTCAAGTCCTGTTCCTTCTTTGGCACTGCAGGCAGCCCCAGGCCCAGAGGAGCGGCTACGGCGTTCCTTGGTTGAGACAGTTCGCTGGATGCGGGACTCCCTCCTGCGATAAGTTGACTCGGGGAAGGAAACGCAGGGTAACCGGTGTCTCCTGGGACTCGTCAGAAACCACAGGGATGTACGCTGAGTGTGCCCATGAACACGGGGGCCTGCTGGAACTAGCCCTGCTTTCCCATTTTGAGGGCGGCCTTCATGCCTGCCTTGACGCTCCCTGACATTCCCGGCTCCCGACAGGCCAGTGAGCCCTGGAAGAGTGCTTCGGGGAAAATCATGAGTTTGCTCTCTCTAAACCAGGGGCTGCCGCGGCCGCGGTGGCGGTCCGCACGGCAGGCTCCAGAGCCAAAGGGAGCCTCAACGTGAGAACTGGCCTCCAGGTTAGGCCCTGAGTAGCCGTGCAGAAAGGGAGGCATGCAGCTCTTTCCGGGAGTTCTTAGTCGCTTTGCTTTCAAGGCAGTACACGCCCGGGGACTCCTAGGCCCCAGGGGCGTGCAGTGTTTTCCCTCCAAGGTCCCTGAGTGCCTCCAGACACCTGTGGGCCGGCTGAGCAACGTCGAGGTCCATTGGTTGATTCCCTCGGAGGACCCCCGTGCGTGCCGAGTGCTGGGCAACCACACACTGCGCGTTCCTTGAGGAGCGCTACCTCTCCAGAGCCCTCGAACGCCCTTCGGGACAACATGGCTGGTGGGTGCGAGGTGCCCAGGAAGACTCTGTCACGGCCCTTGTGTGAGCTGCCATGAGAGAACGCTGTGCTTGCAACACTGCGAGGCCCGCCCTCGTGCCTGAAGTCACTCTGCTCGAGGAGAAAGTCAGCACCTTAGCGTGCTGTGTGGCTCCCGGCACACCCAGCATGAAGCCATGCCTGGAAGTAAGGCCCTGGTTTGCCGTGCAGAAGCGGAGGCGTGCTGCACTTTCCAGGAGGCGGTGGCCTCTGCTCTGCATACCTTGAACGGCAGCACAGCCTTCTGGACACCTGGGAGGCTAGCCGGGGCGCCCTGTTCCCGGCAGGAACACTGAGTAACCCCAGGCGCACCTGGCTCTGCTAAGCACCATCCAGGCCCGTAGCCCCTTAGAGCCCCTCTGTGCACGCCGAGCGTAGGGAAACGCACTGCCCTCTCTTTTGGAGCAGCTTGGTTTCCTCAGCACTCGCACACGTTCACGAACGCCGTTCTGCCACATCCCACATGGCGCGGAGGTCTTACGCGTTGCCCTAATCGGAGCTGCGCTCAGAGTAACCCTCGTCTTCGCATTCCATCCAGGACCTCCTGACTGAAGGCACCGTGCCTCCTAGAGGACGGCGGCTTGGGTTCTTACTGCAATTCAAGTCCTGTTCCTTCTTTGGCACTGCAGGCAGCCCCAGGCCCAGAGGAGCGGCTACGGCGTTCCTTGGTTGAGACAGTTCGCTGGATGCGGGACTCCCTCCTGCGATAAGTTGACTCGGGGAAGGAAACGCAGGGTAACCGGTGTCTCCTGGGACTCGTCAGAAACCACAGGGATGTACGCTGAGTGTGCCCATGAACACGGGGGCCTGCTGGAACTAGCCCTGCTTTCCCATTTTGAGGGCGGCCTTCATGCCTGCCTTGACGCTCCCTGACATTCCCGGCTCCCGACAGGCCAGTGAGCCCTGGAAGAGTGCTTCGGGGAAAATCATGAGTTTGCTCTCTCTAAACCAGGGGCTGCCGCGGCCGCGGTGGCGGTCCGCACGGCAGGCTCCAGAGCCAAAGGGAGCCTCAACGTGAGAACTGGCCTCCAGGTTAGGCCCTGAGTAGCCGTGCAGAAAGGGAGGCATGCAGCTCTTTCCGGGAGTTCTTAGTCGCTTTGCTTTCAAGGCAGTACACGCCCGGGGACTCCTAGGCCCCAGGGGCGTGCAGCGTTTTCCCTCCAAGGTCCCTGAGTGCCTCCAGACACCTGTGGGCCGGCTGAGCAACGTCGAGGTCCATTGGTTGATTCCCTCGGAGGACCCCCGTGCGTGCCGAGTGCTGGGCAACCACACACTGCGCGTTCCTTGAGGAGCGCTACATCTCCAGAGCCCTCGAACGCCCTTCGGGACAACATGGCTGGTGGGTGCGAGGTGCCCAGGAAGACTCTGTCACGGCCCTTGTGTGAGCTGCCATGAGAGAACGCTGTGCTTGCAACACTGCGAGGCCCGCCCTCGTGCCTGAAGTCACTCTGCTCGGGGAGAAAGTCAGCACCTTAGCGTGCTGTGTGGCTCCCGGCACACCCAGCATGAAGCCATGCCTGGAAGTAAGGCCCTGGTTTGCCGTGCAGAAGCGGAGGCGTGCTGCACTTTCCAGGAGGCGGTGGCCTCTGCTCTGCATACCTTGAACGGCAGCACAGCCTTCTGGACACCTGGGAGGCTAGCCGGGGCGCCCTGTTCCCGGCAGGAACACTGAGTAACCAACCCCAGGCGCACCTGGCTCTGCTAAGCACCATCCAGGCCCGTAGCCCCTTAGAGCCCCTCTGTGCACGCCGAGCGTAGGGAAACGCACTGCCCTCTCTTTTGGAGCAGCTTGGTTTCCTCAGCACTCGCACACGTTCACGAACGCCGTTCTGCCACATCCTACATGGCGCGGAGGTCTTACGCGTTGCCCTAATCGGAGCTGCGCTCAGAGTAACCCTCGTCTTCGCATTCCATCCAGGACCTCCTGACTGAAGGCACCGTGCCTCCTAGAGGACGGCGGCTTGGGTTCTTACTGCAATTCAAGTCCTGTTCCTTCTTTGGCACTGCAGGCAGCCCCAGGCCCAGAGGAGCGGCTACGGCGTTCCTTGGTTGAGACAGTTCGCTGGATGCGGGACTCCCTCCTGCGATAAGTTGACTTGGGGAAGGAAACGCAGGGTAACCGGTGTCTCCTGGGACTCGTCAGAAACCACAGGGATGTACGCTGAGTGTGCCCATGAACACGGGGGCCTGCTGGAACTAGCCCTGCTTTCCCATTTTGAGGGCGGCATTCATGCCTGCCTTGACGCTCCCTGACATTCCCGGCTCCCGACAGGCCAGTGAGCCCTGGAAGAGTGCTTCGGGGAAAATCATGAGTTTGCTCTCTCTAAACCAGGGGCTGCCGCGGCCGCGGTGGCGGTCCGCACGGCAGGCTCCAGAGCCAAAGGGAGCCTCAACGTGAGAACTGGCCTCCAGGTTAGGCCCTGAGTAGCCGTGCAGAAAGGGAGGCATGCAGCTCTTTCCGGGAGTTCTTAGTCGCTTTGCTTTCAAGGCAGTACACGCCCGGGGACTCCTAGGCCCCAGGGGCGTGCAGCGTTTTCCCTCCAAGGTCCCTGAGTGCCTCCAGACACCTGTGGGCCGGCTGAGCAACGTCGAGGTCCATTGGTTGATTCCCTCGGAGGACCCCCGTGCGTGCCGAGTCCTGGGCAACCACACACTGCGTGTTCCTTGAGGAGCGCTACCTCTCCAGAGCCCTCGAACGCCCTTCGGGACAACATGGCTGGTGGGTGCGAGGTGCCCAGGAAGACTCTGTCACGGCCCTTGTGTGAGCTGCCATGAGAGAACGCTGTGCTTGCCACACTGCGAGGCCCGCCCTCGTGCCTGAAGTCACTCTGCTCGGGGAGAAAGTCAGCACCTTAGCGTGCTGTGTGGCTCCCGGCACACCCAGCATGAAGCCATGCCTGGAAGTAAGGCCCTGGTTTGCCGTGCAGAAGCGGAGGCGTGCTGCACTTTCCAGGAGGCGGTGGCCTCTGCTCTGCATACCTTGAACGGCAGCACAGCCTTCTGGACACCTGGGAGGCTAGCCGGGGCGCCCTGTTCCCGGCAGGAACACTGAGTAACCCCAGGCGCACCTGGCTCTGCTAAGCACCATCCAGGCCCGTAGCCCCTTAGAGCCCCTCTGTGCACGCCGAGCGTAGGGAAACGCACTGCCCTCTCTTTTGGAGCAGCTTGGTTTCCTCAGCACTCGCACACGTTCACGAACGCCGTTCTGCCACATCCCACATGGCGCGGAGGTCTTACGCGTTGCCCTAATCGGAGCTGCGCTCAGAGTAACCCTCGTCTTCGCATTCCATCCAGGACCTCCTGACTGAAGGCACCGTGCCTCCTAGAGGACGGCGGCTTGGGTTCTTACTGCAATTCAAGTCCTGTTCCTTCTTTGGCACTGCAGGCAGCCCCAGGCCCAGAGGAGCGGCTACGGCGTTCCTTGGTTGAGACAGTTCGCTGGATGCGGGACTCCCTCCTGCGATAAGTTGACTCGGGGAAGGAAACGCAGGGTAACCGGTGTCTCCTGGGACTCGTCAGAAACCACAGGGATGTACGCTGAGTGTGCCCATGAACACGGGGGCCTGCTGGAACTAGCCCTGCTTTCCCATTTTGAGGGCGGCATTCATGCCTGCCTTGACGCTCCCTGACATTCCCGGCTCCCGACAGGCCAGTGAGCCCTGGAAGAGTGCTTCGGGGAAAATCATGAGTTTGCTCTCTCTAAACCAGGGGCTGCCGCGGCCGCGGTGGCGGTCCGCACGGCAGGCTCCAGAGCCAAAGGGAGCCTCAACGTGAGAACTGGCCTCCAGGTTAGGCCCTGAGTAGCCGTGCAGAAAGGGAGGCATGCAGCTCTTTCCGGGAGTTCTTAGTCGCTTTGCTTTCAAGGCAGTACACGCCCGGGGACTCCTAGGCCCCAGGGGCGTGCAGCGTTTTCCCTCCAAGGTCCCTGAGTGCCTCCAGACACCTGTGGGCCGGCTGAGCAACGTCGAGGTCCATTGGTTGATTCCCTCGGAGGACCCCCGTGCGTGCCGAGTCCTGGGCAACCACACACTGCGTGTTCCTTGAGGAGCGCTACCTCTCCAGAGCCCTCGAACGCCCTTCGGGACAACATGGCTGGTGGGTGCGAGGTGCCCAGGAAGACTCTGTCACGGCCCTTGTGTGAGCTGCCATGAGAGAACGCTGTGCTTGCCACACTGCGAGGCCCGCCCTCGTGCCTGAAGTCACTCTGCTCGGGGAGAAAGTCAGCACCTTAGCGTGCTGTGTGGCTCCCGGCACACCCAGCATGAAGCCATGCCTGGAAGTAAGGCCCTGGTTTGCCGTGCAGAAGCGGAGGCGTGCTGCACTTTCCAGGAGGCGGTGGCCTCTGCTCTGCATACCTTGAACGGCAGCACAGCCTTCTGGACACCTGGGAGGCTAGCCGGGGCGCCCTGTTCCCGGCAGGAACACTGAGTAACCCCAGGCGCACCTGGCTCTGCTAAGCACCATCCAGGCCCGTAGCCCCTTAGAGCCCCTCTGTGCACGCCGAGCGTAGGGAAACGCACTGCCCTCTCTTTTGGAGCAGCTTGGTTTCCTCAGCACTCGCACACGTTCACGAACGCCGTTCTGCCACATCCCACATGGCGCGGAGGTCTTACGCGTTGCCCTAATCGGAGCTGCGCTCAGAGTAACCCTCGTCTTCGCATTCCATCCAGGACCTCCTGACTGAAGGCACCGTGCCTCCTAGAGGACGGCGGCTTGGGTTCTTACTGCAATTCAAGTCCTGTTCCTTCTTTGGCACTGCAGGCAGCCCCAGGCCCAGAGGAGCGGCTACGGCGTTCCTTGGTTGAGACAGTTCGCTGGATGCGGGACTCCCTCCTGCGATAAGTTGACTCGGGGAAGGAAACGCAGGGTAACCGGTGTCTCCTGGGACTCGTCAGAAACCACAGGGATGTACGCTGAGTGTGCCCATGAACACGGGGGCCTGCTGGAACTAGCCCTGCTTTCCCATTTTGAGGGCGGCCTTCATGCCTGCCTTGACGCTCCCTGACATTCCCGGCTCCCGACAGGCCAGTGAGCCCTGGAAGAGTGCTTCGGGGAAAATCATGAGTTTGCTCTCTCTAAACCAGGGGCTGCCGCGGCCGCGGTGGCGGTCCGCACGGCAGGCTCCAGAGCCAAAGGGAGCCTCAACGTGAGAACTGGCCTCCAGGTTAGGCCCTGAGTAGCCGTGCAGAAAGGGAGGCATGCAGCTCTTTCCGGGAGTTCTTAGTCGCTTTGCTTTCAAGGCAGTACACGCCCGGGGACTCCTAGGCCCCACGGGCGTGCAGCGTTTTCCCTCCAAGGTCCCTGAGTGCCTCCAGACACCTGTGGGCCGGCTGAGCAACGTCGAGGTCCATTGGTTGATTCCCTCGGAGGACCCCCGTGCGTGCCGAGTGCTGGGCAACCACACACTGCGCGTTCCTTGAGGAGCGCTACATCTCCAGAGCCCTCGAACGCCCTTCGGGACAACATGGCTGGTGGGTGCGAGGTGCCCAGGAAGACTCTGTCACGGCCCTTGTGTGAGCTGCCATGAGAGAACGCTGTGCTTGCAACACTGCGAGGCCCGCCCTCGTGCCTGAAGTCACTCTGCTCGAGGAGAAAGTCAGCACCTTAGCGTGCTGTGTGGCTCCCGGCACACCCCGCATGAAGCCATGCCTGGAAGTAAGGCCCTGGTTTGCCGTGCAGAAGCGGAGGCGTGCTGCACTTTCCAGGAGGCGGTGGCCTCTGCTCTGCATACCTTGAACGGCAGCACAGCCTTCTGGACACCTGGGAGGCTAGCCGGGGCGCCCTGTTCCCGGCAGGAACACTGAGTAACCAACCCCAGGCGCACCTGGCTCTGCTAAGCACCATCCAGGCCCGTAGCCCCTTAGAGCCCCTCTGTGCACGCCGAGCGTAGGGAAACGCACTGCCCTCTCTTTTGGAGCAGCTTGGTTTCCTCAGCACTCGCACACGTTCACGAACGCCGTTCTGCCACATCCCACATGGCGCGGAGGTCTTACGCGTTGCCCTAATCGGAGCTGCGCTCAGAGTAACCCTCGTCTTCGCATTCCATCCAGGACCTCCTGACTGAAGGCACCGTGCCTCCTAGAGGACGGCGGCTTGGGTTCTTACTGCAATTCAAGTCCTGTTCCTTCTTTGGCACTGCAGGCAGCCCCAGGCCCAGAGGAGCGGCTACGGCGTTCCTTGGTTGAGACAGTTCGCTGGATGCGGGACTCCCTCCTGCGATAAGTTGACTCGGGGAAGGAAACGCAGGGTAACCGGTGTCTCCTGGGACTCGTCAGAAACCACAGGGATGTACGCTGAGTGTGCCCATGAACACGGGGGCCTGCTGGAACTAGCCCTGCTTTCCCATTTTGAGGGCGGCCTTCATGCCTGCCTTGACGCTCCCTGACATTCCCGGCTCCCGACAGGCCAGTGAGCCCTGGAAGAGTGCTTCGGGGAAAATCATGAGTTTGCTCTCTCTAAACCAGGGGCTGCCGCGGCCGCGGTGGCGGTCCGCACGGCAGGCTCCAGAGCCAAAGGGAGCCTCAACGTGAGAACTGGCCTCCAGGTTAGGCCCTGAGTAGCCGTGCAGAAAGGGAGGCATGCAGCTCTTTCCGGGAGTTCTTAGTCGCTTTGCTTTCAAGGCAGTACACGCCCGGGGACTCCTAGGCCCCACGGGCGTGCAGCGTTTTCCCTCCAAGGTCCCTGAGTGCCTCCAGACACCTGTGGGCCGGCTGAGCAACGTCGAGGTCCATTGGTTGATTCCCTCGGAGGACCCCCGTGCGTGCCGAGTGCTGGGCAACCACACACTGCGCGTTCCTTGAGGAGCGCTACATCTCCAGAGCCCTCGAACGCCCTTCGGGACAACATGGCTGGTGGGTGCGAGGTGCCCAGGAAGACTCTGTCACGGCCCTTGTGTGAGCTGCCATGAGAGAACGCTGTGCTTGCAACACTGCGAGGCCCGCCCTCGTGCCTGAAGTCACTCTGCTCGAGGAGAAAGTCAGCACCTTAGCGTGCTGTGTTGCTCCCGGCACACCCAGCATGAAGCCATGCCTGGAAGTAAGGCCCTGGTTTGCCGTGCAGAAGCGGAGGCGTGCTGCACTTTCCAGGAGGCGGTGGCCTCTGCTCTGCATACCTTGAACGGCAGCACAGCCTTCTGGACACCTGGGAGGCTAGCCGGGGCGCCCTGTTCCCGGCAGGAACACTGAGTAACCCCAGGCGCACCTGGCTCTGCTAAGCACCATCCAGGCCCGTAGCCCCTTAGAGCCCCTCTGTGCACGCCGAGCGTAGGGAAACGCACTGCCCTCTCTTTTGGAGCAGCTTGGTTTCCTCAGCACTCGCACACGTTCACGAACGCCGTTCTGCCACATCCCACATGGCGCGGAGGTCTTACGCGTTGCCCTAATCGGAGCTGCGCTCAGAGTAACCCTCGTCTTCGCATTCCATCCAGGACCTCCTGACTGAAGGCACCGTGCCTCCTAGAGGACGGCGGCTTGGGTTCTTACTGCAATTCAAGTCCTGTTCCTTCTTTGGCACTGCAGGCAGCCCCAGGCCCAGAGGAGCGGCTACGGCGTTCCTTGGTTGAGACAGTTCGCTGGATGCGGGACTCCCTCCTGCGATAAGTTGACTCGGGGAAGGAAACGCAGGGTAACCGGTGTCTCCTGGGACTCGTCAGAAACCACAGGGATGTACGCTGAGTGTGCCCATGAACACGGGGGCCTGCTGGAACTAGCCCTGCTTTCCCATTTTGAGGGCGGCCTTCATGCCTGCCTTGACGCTCCCTGACATTCCCGGCTCCCGACAGGCCAGTGAGCCCTGGAAGAGTGCTTCGGGGAAAATCATGAGTTTGCTCTCTCTAAACCAGGGGCTGCCACGGCCGCGGTGGCGGTCCGCACGGCAGGCTCCAGAGCGAAAGGGAGCCTCAACGTGAGAACTGGCCTCCAGGTTAGGCCCTGAGTAGCCGTGCAGAAAGGGAGGCATGCAGCTCTTTCCGGGAGTTCTTAGTCGCTTTGCTTTCAAGGCAGTACACGCCCGGGGACTCCTAGGCCCCAGGGGCGTGCAGCGTTTTCCCTCCAAGGTCCCTGAGTGCCTCCAGACACCTGTGGGCCGGCTGAGCAACGTCGAGGTCCATTGGTTGATTCCCTCGGAGGACCCCCGTGCGTGCCGAGTGCTGGGCAACCACACACTGCGCGTTCCTTGAGGAGCGCTACATCTCCAGAGCCCTCGAACGCCCTTCGGGACAACATGGCTGGTGGGTGCGAGGTGCCCAGGAAGACTCTGTCACGGCCCTTGTGTGAGCTGCCATGAGAGAACGCTGTGCTTGCAACACTGCGAGGCCCGCCCTCGTGCCTGAAGTCACTCTGCTCGAGGAGAAAGTCAGCACCTTAGCGTGCTGTGTGGCTCCCGGCACACCCCGCATGAAGCCATGCCTGGAAGTAAGGCCCTGGTTTGCCGTGCAGAAGCGGAGGCGTGCTGCACTTTCCAGGAGGCGGTGGCCTCTGCTCTGCATACCTTGAACGGCAGCACAGCCTTCTGGACACCTGGGAGGCTAGCCGGGGCGCCCTGTTCCCGGCAGGAACACTGAGTAACCCCAGGCGCACCTGGCTCTGCTAAGCACCATCCAGGCCCGTAGCCCCTTAGAGCCCCTCTGTGCACGCCGAGCGTAGGGAAACGCACTGCCCTCTCTTTTGGAGCAGCTTGGTTTCCTCAGCACTCGCACACGTTCACGAACGCCGTTCTGCCACATCCCACATGGCGCGGAGGTCTTACGCGTTGCCCTAATCGGAGCTGCGCTCAGAGTAACCCTCGTCTTCGCATTCCATCCAGGACCTCCTGACTGAAGGCACCGTGCCTCCTAGAGGACGGCGGCTTGGGTTCTTACTGCAATTCAAGTCCTGTTCCTTCTTTGGCACTGCAGGCAGCCCCAGGCCCAGAGGAGCGGCTACGGCGTTCCTTGGTTGAGACAGTTCGCTGGATGCGGGACTCCCTCCTGCGATAAGTTGACTCGGGGAAGGAAACGCAGGGTAACCGGTGTCTCCTGGGACTCGTCAGAAACCACAGGGATGTACGCTGAGTGTGCCCATGAACACGGGGGCCTGCTGGAACTAGCCCTGCTTTCCCATTTTGAGGGCGGCCTTCATGCCTGCCTTGACGCTCCCTGACATTCCCGGCTCCCGACAGGCCAGTGAGCCCTGGAAGAGTGCTTCGGGGAAAATCATGAGTTTGCTCTCTCTAAACCAGGGGCTGCCGCGGCCGCGGTGGCGGTCCGCACGGCAGGCTCCAGAGCCAAAGGGAGCCTCAACGTGAGAACTGGCCTCCAGGTTAGGCCCTGAGTAGCCGTGCAGAAAGGGAGGCATGCAGCTCTTTCCAGGAGTTCTTAGTCGCTTTGCTTTCAAGGCAGTACACGCCCGGGGACTCCTAGGCCCCAGGGGCGTGCAGCGTTTTCCCTCCAAGGTCCCTGAGTGCCTCCAGACACCTGTGGGCCGGCTGAGCAACGTCGAGGTCCATTGGTTGATTCCCTCGGAGGACCCCCGTGCGTGCCGAGTGCTGGGCAACCACACACTGCGCGTTCCTTGAGGAGCGCTACCTCTCCAGAGCCCTCGAACGCCCTTCGGGACAACATGGCTGGTGGGTGCGAGGTGCCCAGGAAGACTCTGTCACGGCCCTTGTGTGAGCTGCCATGAGAGAACGCTGTGCTTGCAACACTGCGAGGCCCGCCCTCGTGCCTGAAGTCACTCTGCTCGAGGAGAAAGTCAGCACCTTAGCGTGCTGTGTGGCTCCCGGCACACCCAGCATGAAGCCATGCCTGGAAGTAAGGCCCTGGTTTGCCGTGCAGAAGCGGAGGCGTGCTGCACTTTCCAGGAGGCGGTGGCCTCTGCTCTGCATACCTTGAACGGCAGCACAGCCTTCTGGACACCTGGGAGGCTAGCCGGGGCGCCCTGTTCCCGGCAGGAACACTGAGTAACCCCAGGCAAACCTGGCTCTGCTAAGCACCATCCAGGCCCGTAGCCCCTTAGAGCCCCTCTGTGCACGCCGAGCGTAGGGAAACGCACTGCCCTCTCTTTTGGAGCAGCTTGGTTTCCTCAGCACTCGCACACGTTCACGAACGCCGTTCTGCCACATCCTACATGGCGCGGAGGTCTTACGCGTTGCCCTAATCGGAGCTGCGCTCAGAGTAACCCTCGTCTTCGCATTCCATCCAGGACCTCCTGACTGAAGGCACCGTGCCTCCTAGAGGACGGCGGCTTGGGTTCTTACTGCAATTCAAGTCCTGTTCCTTCTTTGGCACTGCAGGCAGCCCCAGGCCCAGAGGAGCGGCTACGGCGTTCCTTGGTTGAGACAGTTCGCTGGATGCGGGACTCCCTCCTGCGATAAGTTGACTTGGGGAAGGAAACGCAGGGTAACCGGTGTCTCCTGGGACTCGTCAGAAACCACAGGGATGTACGCTGAGTGTGCCCATGAACACGGGGGCCTGCTGGAACTAGCCCTGCTTTCCCATTTTGAGGGCGGCATTCATGCCTGCCTTGACGCTCCCTGACATTCCCGGCTCCCGACAGGCCAGTGAGCCCTGGAAGAGTGCTTCGGGGAAAATCATGAGTTTGCTCTCTCTAAACCAGGGGCTGCCGCGGCCGCGGTGGCGGTCCGCACGGCAGGCTCCAGAGCCAAAGGGAGCCTCAACGTGAGAACTGGCCTCCAGGTTAGGCCCTGAGTAGCCGTGCAGAAAGGGAGGCATGCAGCTCTTTCCGGGAGTTCTTAGTCGCTTTGCTTTCAAGGCAGTACACGCCCGGGGACTCCTAGGCCCCAGGGGCGTGCAGCGTTTTCCCTCCAAGGTCCCTGAGTGCCTCCAGACACCTGTGGGCCGGCTGAGCAACGTCGAGGTCCATTGGTTGATTCCCTCGGAGGACCCCCGTGCGTGCCGAGTCCTGGGCAACCACACACTGCGTGTTCCTTGAGGAGCGCTACCTCTCCAGAGCCCTCGAACGCCCTTCGGGACAACATGGCTGGTGGGTGCGAGGTGCCCAGGAAGACTCTGTCACGGCCCTTGTGTGAGCTGCCATGAGAGAACGCTGTGCTTGCCACACTGCGAGGCCCGCCCTCGTGCCTGAAGTCACTCTGCTCGGGGAGAAAGTCAGCACCTTAGCGTGCTGTGTGGCTCCCGGCACACCCAGCATGAAGCCATGCCTGGAAGTAAGGCCCTGGTTTGCCGTGCAGAAGCGGAGGCGTGCTGCACTTTCCAGGAGGCGGTGGCCTCTGCTCTGCATACCTTGAACGGCAGCACAGCCTTCTGGACACCTGGGAGGCTAGCCGGGGCGCCCTGTTCCCGGCAGGAACACTGAGTAACCCCAGGCGCACCTGGCTCTGCTAAGCACCATCCAGGCCCGTAGCCCCTTAGAGCCCCTCTGTGCACGCCGAGCGTAGGGAAACGCACTGCCCTCTCTTTTGGAGCAGCTTGGTTTCCTCAGCACTCGCACACGTTCACGAACGCCGTTCTGCCACATCCCACATGGCGCGGAGGTCTTACGCGTTGCCCTAATCGGAGCTGCGCTCAGAGTAACCCTCGTCTTCGCATTCCATCCAGGACCTCCTGACTGAAGGCACCGTGCCTCCTAGAGGACGGCGGCTTGGGTTCTTACTGCAATTCAAGTCCTGTTCCTTCTTTGGCACTGCAGGCAGCCCCAGGCCCAGAGGAGCGGCTACGGCGTTCCTTGGTTGAGACAGTTCGCTGGATGCGGGACTCCCTCCTGCGATAAGTTGACTCGGGGAAGGAAACGCAGGGTAACCGGTGTCTCCTGGGACTCGTCAGAAACCACAGGGATGTACGCTGAGTGTGCCCATGAACACGGGGGCCTGCTGGAACTAGCCCTGCTTTCCCATTTTGAGGGCGGCCTTCATGCCTGCCTTGACGCTCCCTGACATTCCCGGCTCCCGACAGGCCAGTGAGCCCTGGAAGAGTGCTTCGGGGAAAATCATGAGTTTGCTCTCTCTAAACCAGGGGCTGCCGCGGCCGCGGTGGCGGTCCGCACGGCAGGCTCCAGAGCCAAAGGGAGCCTCAACGTGAGAACTGGCCTCCAGGTTAGGCCCTGAGTAGCCGTGCAGAAAGGGAGGCATGCAGCTCTTTCCGGGAGTTCTTAGTCGCTTTGCTTTCAAGGCAGTACACGCCCGGGGACTCCTAGGCCCCACGGGCGTGCAGCGTTTTCCCTCCAAGGTCCCTGAGTGCCTCCAGACACCTGTGGGCCGGCTGAGCAACGTCGAGGTCCATTGGTTGATTCCCTCGGAGGACCCCCGTGCGTGCCGAGTGCTGGGCAACCACACACTGCGCGTTCCTTGAGGAGCGCTACATCTCCAGAGCCCTCGAACGCCCTTCGGGACAACATGGCTGGTGGGTGCGAGGTGCCCAGGAAGACTCTGTCACGGCCCTTGTGTGAGCTGCCATGAGAGAACGCTGTGCTTGCAACACTGCGAGGCCCGCCCTCGTGCCTGAAGTCACTCTGCTCGAGGAGAAAGTCAGCACCTTAGCGTGCTGTGTGGCTCCCGGCACACCCCGCATGAAGCCATGCCTGGAAGTAAGGCCCTGGTTTGCCGTGCAGAAGCGGAGGCGTGCTGCACTTTCCAGGAGGCGGTGGCCTCTGCTCTGCATACCTTGAACGGCAGCACAGCCTTCTGGACACCTGGGAGGCTAGCCGGGGCGCCCTGTTCCCGGCAGGAACACTGAGTAACCAACCCCAGGCGCACCTGGCTCTGCTAAGCACCATCCAGGCCCGTAGCCCCTTAGAGCCCCTCTGTGCACGCCGAGCGTAGGGAAACGCACTGCCCTCTCTTTTGGAGCAGCTTGGTTTCCTCAGCACTCGCACACGTTCACGAACGCCGTTCTGCCACATCCCACATGGCGCGGAGGTCTTACGCGTTGCCCTAATCGGAGCTGCGCTCAGAGTAACCCTCGTCTTCGCATTCCATCCAGGACCTCCTGACTGAAGGCACCGTGCCTCCTAGAGGACGGCGGCTTGGGTTCTTACTGCAATTCAAGTCCTGTTCCTTCTTTGGCACTGCAGGCAGCCCCAGGCCCAGAGGAGCGGCTACGGCGTTCCTTGGTTGAGACAGTTCGCTGGATGCGGGACTCCCTCCTGCGATAAGTTGACTCGGGGAAGGAAACGCAGGGTAACCGGTGTCTCCTGGGACTCGTCAGAAACCACAGGGATGTACGCTGAGTGTGCCCATGAACACGGGGGCCTGCTGGAACTAGCCCTGCTTTCCCATTTTGAGGGCGGCCTTCATGCCTGCCTTGACGCTCCCTGACATTCCCGGCTCCCGACAGGCCAGTGAGCCCTGGAAGAGTGCTTCGGGGAAAATCATGAGTTTGCTCTCTCTAAACCAGGGGCTGCCGCGGCCGCGGTGGCGGTCCGCACGGCAGGCTCCAGAGCCAAAGGGAGCCTCAACGTGAGAACTGGCCTCCAGGTTAGGCCCTGAGTAGCCGTGCAGAAAGGGAGGCATGCAGCTCTTTCCGGGAGTTCTTAGTCGCTTTGCTTTCAAGGCAGTACACGCCCGGGGACTCCTAGGCCCCACGGGCGTGCAGCGTTTTCCCTCCAAGGTCCCTGAGTGCCTCCAGACACCTGTGGGCCGGCTGAGCAACGTCGAGGTCCATTGGTTGATTCCCTCGGAGGACCCCCGTGCGTGCCGAGTGCTGGGCAACCACACACTGCGCGTTCCTTGAGGAGCGCTACATCTCCAGAGCCCTCGAACGCCCTTCGGGACAACATGGCTGGTGGGTGCGAGGTGCCCAGGAAGACTCTGTCACGGCCCTTGTGTGAGCTGCCATGAGAGAACGCTGTGCTTGCAACACTGCGAGGCCCGCCCTCGTGCCTGAAGTCACTCTGCTCGAGGAGAAAGTCAGCACCTTAGCGTGCTGTGTTGCTCCCGGCACACCCAGCATGAAGCCATGCCTGGAAGTAAGGCCCTGGTTTGCCGTGCAGAAGCGGAGGCGTGCTGCACTTTCCAGGAGGCGGTGGCCTCTGCTCTGCATACCTTGAACGGCAGCACAGCCTTCTGGACACCTGGGAGGCTAGCCGGGGCGCCCTGTTCCCGGCAGGAACACTGAGTAACCCCAGGCGCACCTGGCTCTGCTAAGCACCATCCAGGCCCGTAGCCCCTTAGAGCCCCTCTGTGCACGCCGAGCGTAGGGAAACGCACTGCCCTCTCTTTTGGAGCAGCTTGGTTTCCTCAGCACTCGCACACGTTCACGAACGCCGTTCTGCCACATCCCACATGGCGCGGAGGTCTTACGCGTTGCCCTAATCGGAGCTGCGCTCAGAGTAACCCTCGTCTTCGCATTCCATCCAGGACCTCCTGACTGAAGGCACCGTGCCTCCTAGAGGACGGCGGCTTGGGTTCTTACTGCAATTCAAGTCCTGTTCCTTCTTTGGCACTGCAGGCAGCCCCAGGCCCAGAGGAGCGGCTACGGCGTTCCTTGGTTGAGACAGTTCGCTGGATGCGGGACTCCCTCCTGCGATAAGTTGACTCGGGGAAGGAAACGCAGGGTAACCGGTGTCTCCTGGGACTCGTCAGAAACCACAGGGATGTACGCTGAGTGTGCCCATGAACACGGGGGCCTGCTGGAACTAGCCCTGCTTTCCCATTTTGAGGGCGGCCTTCATGCCTGCCTTGACGCTCCCTGACATTCCCGGCTCCCGACAGGCCAGTGAGCCCTGGAAGAGTGCTTCGGGGAAAATCATGAGTTTGCTCTCTCTAAACCAGGGGCTGCCACGGCCGCGGTGGCGGTCCGCACGGCAGGCTCCAGAGCGAAAGGGAGCCTCAACGTGAGAACTGGCCTCCAGGTTAGGCCCTGAGTAGCCGTGCAGAAAGGGAGGCATGCAGCTCTTTCCGGGAGTTCTTAGTCGCTTTGCTTTCAAGGCAGTACACGCCCGGGGACTCCTAGGCCCCAGGGGCGTGCAGCGTTTTCCCTCCAAGGTCCCTGAGTGCCTCCAGACACCTGTGGGCCGGCTGAGCAACGTCGAGGTCCATTGGTTGATTCCCTCGGAGGACCCCCGTGCGTGCCGAGTGCTGGGCAACCACACACTGCGCGTTCCTTGAGGAGCGCTACATCTCCAGAGCCCTCGAACGCCCTTCGGGACAACATGGCTGGTGGGTGCGAGGTGCCCAGGAAGACTCTGTCACGGCCCTTGTGTGAGCTGCCATGAGAGAACGCTGTGCTTGCAACACTGCGAGGCCCGCCCTCGTGCCTGAAGTCACTCTGCTCGAGGAGAAAGTCAGCACCTTAGCGTGCTGTGTGGCTCCCGGCACACCCCGCATGAAGCCATGCCTGGAAGTAAGGCCCTGGTTTGCCGTGCAGAAGCGGAGGCGTGCTGCACTTTCCAGGAGGCGGTGGCCTCTGCTCTGCATACCTTGAACGGCAGCACAGCCTTCTGGACACCTGGGAGGCTAGCCGGGGCGCCCTGTTCCCGGCAGGAACACTGAGTAACCCCAGGCGCACCTGGCTCTGCTAAGCACCATCCAGGCCCGTAGCCCCTTAGAGCCCCTCTGTGCACGCCGAGCGTAGGGAAACGCACTGCCCTCTCTTTTGGAGCAGCTTGGTTTCCTCAGCACTCGCACACGTTCACGAACGCCGTTCTGCCACATCCCACATGGCGCGGAGGTCTTACGCGTTGCCCTAATCGGAGCTGCGCTCAGAGTAACCCTCGTCTTCGCATTCCATCCAGGACCTCCTGACTGAAGGCACCGTGCCTCCTAGAGGACGGCGGCTTGGGTTCTTACTGCAATTCAAGTCCTGTTCCTTCTTTGGCACTGCAGGCAGCCCCAGGCCCAGAGGAGCGGCTACGGCGTTCCTTGGTTGAGACAGTTCGCTGGATGCGGGACTCCCTCCTGCGATAAGTTGACTCGGGGAAGGAAACGCAGGGTAACCGGTGTCTCCTGGGACTCGTCAGAAACCACAGGGATGTACGCTGAGTGTGCCCATGAACACGGGGGCCTGCTGGAACTAGCCCTGCTTTCCCATTTTGAGGGCGGCCTTCATGCCTGCCTTGACGCTCCCTGACATTCCCGGCTCCCGACAGGCCAGTGAGCCCTGGAAGAGTGCTTCGGGGAAAATCATGAGTTTGCTCTCTCTAAACCAGGGGCTGCCGCGGCCGCGGTGGCGGTCCGCACGGCAGGCTCCAGAGCCAAAGGGAGCCTCAACGTGAGAACTGGCCTCCAGGTTAGGCCCTGAGTAGCCGTGCAGAAAGGGAGGCATGCAGCTCTTTCCGGGAGTTCTTAGTCGCTTTGCTTTCAAGGCAGTACACGCCCGGGGACTCCTAGGCCCCACGGGCGTGCAGCGTTTTCCCTCCAAGGTCCCTGAGTGCCTCCAGACACCTGTGGGCCGGCTGAGCAACGTCGAGGTCCATTGGTTGATTCCCTCGGAGGACCCCCGTGCGTGCCGAGTGCTGGGCAACCACACACTGCGCGTTCCTTGAGGAGCGCTACATCTCCAGAGCCCTCGAACGCCCTTCGGGACAACATGGCTGGTGGGTGCGAGGTGCCCAGGAAGACTCTGTCACGGCCCTTGTGTGAGCTGCCATGAGAGAACGCTGTGCTTGCAACACTGCGAGGCCCGCCCTCGTGCCTGAAGTCACTCTGCTCGAGGAGAAAGTCAGCACCTTAGCGTGCTGTGTGGCTCCCGGCACACCCCGCATGAAGCCATGCCTGGAAGTAAGGCCCTGGTTTGCCGTGCAGAAGCGGAGGCGTGCTGCACTTTCCAGGAGGCGGTGGCCTCTGCTCTGCATACCTTGAACGGCAGCACAGCCTTCTGGACACCTGGGAGGCTAGCCGGGGCGCCCTGTTCCCGGCAGGAACACTGAGTAACCAACCCCAGGCGCACCTGGCTCTGCTAAGCACCATCCAGGCCCGTAGCCCCTTAGAGCCCCTCTGTGCACGCCGAGCGTAGGGAAACGCACTGCCCTCTCTTTTGGAGCAGCTTGGTTTCCTCAGCACTCGCACACGTTCACGAACGCCGTTCTGCCACATCCCACATGGCGCGGAGGTCTTACGCGTTGCCCTAATCGGAGCTGCGCTCAGAGTAACCCTCGTCTTCGCATTCCATCCAGGACCTCCTGACTGAAGGCACCGTGCCTCCTAGAGGACGGCGGCTTGGGTTCTTACTGCAATTCAAGTCCTGTTCCTTCTTTGGCACTGCAGGCAGCCCCAGGCCCAGAGGAGCGGCTACGGCGTTCCTTGGTTGAGACAGTTCGCTGGATGCGGGACTCCCTCCTGCGATAAGTTGACTCGGGGAAGGAAACGCAGGGTAACCGGTGTCTCCTGGGACTCGTCAGAAACCACAGGGATGTACGCTGAGTGTGCCCATGAACACGGGGGCCTGCTGGAACTAGCCCTGCTTTCCCATTTTGAGGGCGGCCTTCATGCCTGCCTTGACGCTCCCTGACATTCCCGGCTCCCGACAGGCCAGTGAGCCCTGGAAGAGTGCTTCGGGGAAAATCATGAGTTTGCTCTCTCTAAACCAGGGGCTGCCGCGGCCGCGGTGGCGGTCCGCACGGCAGGCTCCAGAGCCAAAGGGAGCCTCAACGTGAGAACTGGCCTCCAGGTTAGGCCCTGAGTAGCCGTGCAGAAAGGGAGGCATGCAGCTCTTTCCGGGAGTTCTTAGTCGCTTTGCTTTCAAGGCAGTACACGCCCGGGGACTCCTAGGCCCCACGGGCGTGCAGCGTTTTCCCTCCAAGGTCCCTGAGTGCCTCCAGACACCTGTGGGCCGGCTGAGCAACGTCGAGGTCCATTGGTTGATTCCCTCGGAGGACCCCCGTGCGTGCCGAGTGCTGGGCAACCACACACTGCGCGTTCCTTGAGGAGCGCTACATCTCCAGAGCCCTCGAACGCCCTTCGGGACAACATGGCTGGTGGGTGCGAGGTGCCCAGGAAGACTCTGTCACGGCCCTTGTGTGAGCTGCCATGAGAGAACGCTGTGCTTGCAACACTGCGAGGCCCGCCCTCGTGCCTGAAGTCACTCTGCTCGAGGAGAAAGTCAGCACCTTAGCGTGCTGTGTTGCTCCCGGCACACCCAGCATGAAGCCATGCCTGGAAGTAAGGCCCTGGTTTGCCGTGCAGAAGCGGAGGCGTGCTGCACTTTCCAGGAGGCGGTGGCCTCTGCTCTGCATACCTTGAACGGCAGCACAGCCTTCTGGACACCTGGGAGGCTAGCCGGGGCGCCCTGTTCCCGGCAGGAACACTGAGTAACCCCAGGCGCACCTGGCTCTGCTAAGCACCATCCAGGCCCGTAGCCCCTTAGAGCCCCTCTGTGCACGCCGAGCGTAGGGAAACGCACTGCCCTCTCTTTTGGAGCAGCTTGGTTTCCTCAGCACTCGCACACGTTCACGAACGCCGTTCTGCCACATCCCACATGGCGCGGAGGTCTTACGCGTTGCCCTAATCGGAGCTGCGCTCAGAGTAACCCTCGTCTTCGCATTCCATCCAGGACCTCCTGACTGAAGGCACCGTGCCTCCTAGAGGACGGCGGCTTGGGTTCTTACTGCAATTCAAGTCCTGTTCCTTCTTTGGCACTGCAGGCAGCCCCAGGCCCAGAGGAGCGGCTACGGCGTTCCTTGGTTGAGACAGTTCGCTGGATGCGGGACTCCCTCCTGCGATAAGTTGACTCGGGGAAGGAAACGCAGGGTAACCGGTGTCTCCTGGGACTCGTCAGAAACCACAGGGATGTACGCTGAGTGTGCCCATGAACACGGGGGCCTGCTGGAACTAGCCCTGCTTTCCCATTTTGAGGGCGGCCTTCATGCCTGCCTTGACGCTCCCTGACATTCCCGGCTCCCGACAGGCCAGTGAGCCCTGGAAGAGTGCTTCGGGGAAAATCATGAGTTTGCTCTCTCTAAACCAGGGGCTGCCACGGCCGCGGTGGCGGTCCGCACGGCAGGCTCCAGAGCGAAAGGGAGCCTCAACGTGAGAACTGGCCTCCAGGTTAGGCCCTGAGTAGCCGTGCAGAAAGGGAGGCATGCAGCTCTTTCCGGGAGTTCTTAGTCGCTTTGCTTTCAAGGCAGTACACGCCCGGGGACTCCTAGGCCCCAGGGGCGTGCAGCGTTTTCCCTCCAAGGTCCCTGAGTGCCTCCAGACACCTGTGGGCCGGCTGAGCAACGTCGAGGTCCATTGGTTGATTCCCTCGGAGGACCCCCGTGCGTGCCGAGTGCTGGGCAACCACACACTGCGCGTTCCTTGAGGAGCGCTACATCTCCAGAGCCCTCGAACGCCCTTCGGGACAACATGGCTGGTGGGTGCGAGGTGCCCAGGAAGACTCTGTCACGGCCCTTGTGTGAGCTGCCATGAGAGAACGCTGTGCTTGCAACACTGCGAGGCCCGCCCTCGTGCCTGAAGTCACTCTGCTCGAGGAGAAAGTCAGCACCTTAGCGTGCTGTGTGGCTCCCGGCACACCCCGCATGAAGCCATGCCTGGAAGTAAGGCCCTGGTTTGCCGTGCAGAAGCGGAGGCGTGCTGCACTTTCCAGGAGGCGGTGGCCTCTGCTCTGCATACCTTGAACGGCAGCACAGCCTTCTGGACACCTGGGAGGCTAGCCGGGGCGCCCTGTTCCCGGCAGGAACACTGAGTAACCCCAGGCGCACCTGGCTCTGCTAAGCACCATCCAGGCCCGTAGCCCCTTAGAGCCCCTCTGTGCACGCCGAGCGTAGGGAAACGCACTGCCCTCTCTTTTGGAGCAGCTTGGTTTCCTCAGCACTCGCACACGTTCACGAACGCCGTTCTGCCACATCCCACATGGCGCGGAGGTCTTACGCGTTGCCCTAATCGGAGCTGCGCTCAGAGTAACCCTCGTCTTCGCATTCCATCCAGGACCTCCTGACTGAAGGCACCGTGCCTCCTAGAGGACGGCGGCTTGGGTTCTTACTGCAATTCAAGTCCTGTTCCTTCTTTGGCACTGCAGGCAGCCCCAGGCCCAGAGGAGCGGCTACGGCGTTCCTTGGTTGAGACAGTTCGCTGGATGCGGGACTCCCTCCTGCGATAAGTTGACTCGGGGAAGGAAACGCAGGGTAACCGGTGTCTCCTGGGACTCGTCAGAAACCACAGGGATGTACGCTGAGTGTGCCCATGAACACGGGGGCCTGCTGGAACTAGCCCTGCTTTCCCATTTTGAGGGCGGCCTTCATGCCTGCCTTGACGCTCCCTGACATTCCCGGCTCCCGACAGGCCAGTGAGCCCTGGAAGAGTGCTTCGGGGAAAATCATGAGTTTGCTCTCTCTAAACCAGGGGCTGCCGCGGCCGCGGTGGCAGTCCACACGGCAGGCTCCAGAGCCAAAGGGAGCCTCAACGTGAGAACTGGCCTCCAGGTTAGGCCCTGAGTAGCCGTGCAGAAAGGGAGGCATGCAGCTCTTTCCGGGAGTTCTTAGTCGCTTTGCTTTCAAGGCAGTACACGCCCGGGGACTCCTAGGCCCCAGGGGCGTGCAGCGTTTTCCCTCCAAGGTCCCTGAGTGCCTCCAGACACCTGTGGGCCGGCTGAGCAACGTCGAGGTCCATTGGTTGATTCCCTCGGAGGACCCCCGTGCGTGCCGAGTCCTGGGCAACCACACACTGCGTGTTCCTTGAGGAGCGCTACCTCTCCAGAGCCCTCGAACGCCCTTCGGGACAACATGGCTGGTGGGTGCGAGGTGCCCAGGAAGACTCTGTCACGGCCCTTGTGTGAGCTGCCATGAGAGAACGCTGTGCTTGCAACACTGCGAGGCCCGCCCTCGTGCCTGAAGTCACTCTGCTCGAGGAGAAAGTCAGCACCTTAGCGTGCTGTGTGGCTCCCGGCACACCCAGCATGAAGCCATGCCTGGAAGTAAGGCCCTGGTTTGCCGTGCAGAAGCGGAGGCGTGCTGCACTTTCCAGGAGGCGGTGGCCTCTGCTCTGCATACCTTGAACGGCAGCACAGCCTTCTGGACACCTGGGAGGCTAGCCGGGGCGCCCTGTTCCCGGCAGGAACACTGAGTAACCCCAGGCGCACCTGGCTCTGCTAAGCACCATCCAGGCCCGTAGCCCCTTAGAGCCCCTCTGTGCACGCCGAGCGTAGGGAAACGCACTGCCCTCTCTTTTGGAGCAGCTTGGTTTCCTCAGCACTCGCACACGTTCACGAACGCCGTTCTGCCACATCCCACATGGCGCGGAGGTCTTACGCGTTGCCCTAATCGGAGCTGCGCTCAGAGTAACCCTCGTCTTCGCATTCCATCCAGGACCTCCTGACTGAAGGCACCGTGCCTCCTAGAGGACGGCGGCTTGGGTTCTTACTGCAATTCAAGTCCTGTTCCTTCTTTGGCACTGCAGGCAGCCCCAGGCCCAGAGGAGCGGCTACGGCGTTCCTTGGTGAGACAGTTCGCTGGATGCGGGACTCCCTCCTGCGATAAGTTGACTCGGGGAAGGAAACGCAGGGTAACCGGTGTCTCCTGGGACTCGTCAGAAACCACAGGGATGTACGCTGAGTGTGCCCATGAACACGGGGGCCTGCTGGAACTAGCCCTGCTTTCCCATTTTGAGGGCGGCATTCATGCCTGCCTTGACGCTCCCTGACATTCCCGGCTCCCGACAGGCCAGTGAGCCCTGGAAGAGTGCTTCGGGGAAAATCATGAGTTTGCTCTCTCTAAACCAGGGGCTGCCGCGGCCGCGGTGGCGGTCCGCACGGCAGGCTCCAGAGCCAAAGGGAGCCTCAACGTGAGAACTGGCCTCCAGGTTAGGCCCTGAGTAGCCGTGCAGAAAGGGAGGCATGCAGCTCTTTCCGGGAGTTCTTAGTCGCTTTGCTTTCAAGGCAGTACACGCCCGGGGACTCCTAGGCCCCAGGGGCATGCAGCGTTTTCCCTCCAAGGTCCCTGAGTGCCTCCAGACACCTGTGGGCCGGCTGAGCAACGTCGAGGTCCATTGGTTGATTCCCTCGGAGGACCCCCGTGCGTGCCGAGTGCTGGGCAACCACACACTGCGCGTTCCTTGAGGAGCGCTACATCTCCAGAGCCCTCGAACGCCCTTCGGGACAACATGGCTGGTGGGTGCGAGGTGCCCAGGAAGACTCTGTCACGGCCCTTGTGTGAGCTGCCATGAGAGAACGCTGTGCTTGCAACACTGCGAGGCCCGCCCTCGTGCCTGAAGTCACTCTGCTCGAGGAGAAAGTCAGCACCTTAGCGTGCTGTGTGGCTCCCGGCACACCCAGCATGAAGCCATGCCTGGAAGTAAGGCCCTGGTTTGCCGTGCAGAAGCGGAGGCGTGCTGCACTTTCCAGGAGGCGGTGGCCTCTGCTCTGCATACCTTGAACGGCAGCACAGCCTTCTGGACACCTGGGAGGCTAGCCGGGGCGCCCTGTTCCCGGCAGGAACACTGAGTAACCAACCCCAGGCGCACCTGGCTCTGCTAAGCACCATCCAGGCCCGTAGCCCCTTAGAGCCCCTCTGTGCACGCCGAGCGTAGGGAAACGCACTGCCCTCTCTTTTGGAGCAGCTTGGTTTCCTCAGCACTCGCACACGTTCACGAACGCCGTTCTGCCACATCCCACATGGCGCGGAGGTCTTACGCGTTGCCCTAATCGGAGCTGCGCTCAGAGTAACCCTCGTCTTCGCATTCCATCCAGGACCTCCTGACTGAAGGCACCGTGCCTCCTAGAGGACGGCGGCTTGGGTTCTTACTGCAATTCAAGTCCTGTTCCTTCTTTGGCACTGCAGGCAGCCCCAGGCCCAGAGGAGCGGCTACGGCGTTCCTTGGTTGAGACAGTTCGCTGGATGCGGGACTCCCTCCTGCGATAAGTTGACTCGGGGAAGGAAACGCAGGGTAACCGGTGTCTCCTGGGACTCGTCAGAAACCACAGGGATGTACGCTGAGTGTGCCCATGAACACGGGGGCCTGCTGGAACTAGCCCTGCTTTCCCATTTTGAGGGCGGCCTTCATGCCTGCCTTGACGCTCCCTGACATTCCCGGCTCCCGACAGGCCAGTGAGCCCTGGAAGAGTGCTTCGGGGAAAATCATGAGTTTGCTCTCTCTAAACCAGGGGCTGCCGCGGCCGCGGTGGCGGTCCGCACGGCAGGCTCCAGAGCCAAAGGGAGCCTCAACGTGAGAACTGGCCTCCAGGTTAGGCCCTGAGTAGCCGTGCAGAAAGGGAGGCATGCAGCTCTTTCCGGGAGTTCTTAGTCGCTTTGCTTTCAAGGCAGTACACGCCCGGGGACTCCTAGGCCCCACGGGCGTGCAGCGTTTTCCCTCCAAGGTCCCTGAGTGCCTCCAGACACCTGTGGGCCGGCTGAGCAACGTCGAGGTCCATTGGTTGATTCCCTCGGAGGACCCCCGTGCGTGCCGAGTCCTGGGCAACCACACACTGCGCGTTCCTTGAGGAGCGCTACCTCTCCAGAGCCCTCGAACGCCCTTCGGGACAACATGGCTGGTGGGTGCGAGGTGCCCAGGAAGACTCTGTCACGGCCCTTGTGTGAGCTGCCATGAGAGAACGCTGTGCTTGCAACACTGCGAGGCCCGCCCTCGTGCCTGAAGTCACTCTGCTCGGGGAGAAAGTCAGCACCTTAGCGTGCTGTGTGGCTCCCGGCACACCCCGCATGAAGCCATGCCTGGAAGTAAGGCCCTGGTTTGCCGTGCAGAAGCGGAGGCGTGCTGCACTTTCCAGGAGGCGGTGGCCTCTGCTCTGCATACCTTGAACGGCAGCACAGCCTTCTGGACACCTGGGAGGCTAGCCGGGGCGCCCTGTTCCCGGCAGGAACACTGAGTAACCCCAGGCGCACCTGGCTCTGCTAAGCACCATCCAGTCCCGTAGCCCCTTAGAGCCCCTCTGTGCACGCCGAGCGTAGGGAAACGCACTGCCCTCTCTTTTGGAGCAGCTTGGTTTCCTCAGCACTCGCACACGTTCACGAACGCCGTTCTGCCACATCCCACATGGCGCGGAGGTCTTACGCGTTGCCCTAATCGGAGCTGCGCTCAGAGTAACCCTCGTCTTCGCATTCCATCCAGGACCTCCTGACTGAAGGCACCGTGCCTCCTAGAGGACGGCGGCTTGGGTTCTTACTGCAATTCAAGTCCTGTTCCTTCTTTGGCACTGCAGGCAGCCCCAGGCCCAGAGGAGCGGCTACGGCGTTCCTTGGTGAGACAGTTCGCTGGATGCGGGACTCCCTCCTGCGATAAGTTGACTCGGGGAAGGAAACGCAGGGTAACCGGTGTCTCCTGGGACTCGTCAGAAACCACAGGGATGTACGCTGAGTGTGCCCATGAACACGGGGGCCTGCTGGAACTAGCCCTGCTTTCCCATTTTGAGGGCGGCATTCATGCCTGCCTTGACGCTCCCTGACATTCCCGGCTCCCGACAGGCCAGTGAGCCCTGGAAGAGTGCTTCGGGGAAAATCATGAGTTTGCTCTCTCTAAACCAGGGGCTGCCGCGGCCGCGGTGGCGGTCCGCACGGCAGGCTCCAGAGCCAAAGGGAGCCTCAACGTGAGAACTGGCCTCCAGGTTAGGCCCTGAGTAGCCGTGCAGAAAGGGAGGCATGCAGCTCTTTCCGGGAGTTCTTAGTCGCTTTGCTTTCAAGGCAGTACACGCCCGGGGACTCCTAGGCCCCAGGGGCATGCAGCGTTTTCCCTCCAAGGTCCCTGAGTGCCTCCAGACACCTGTGGGCCGGCTGAGCAACGTCGAGGTCCATTGGTTGATTCCCTCGGAGGACCCCCGTGCGTGCCGAGTGCTGGGCAACCACACACTGCGCGTTCCTTGAGGAGCGCTACATCTCCAGAGCCCTCGAACGCCCTTCGGGACAACATGGCTGGTGGGTGCGAGGTGCCCAGGAAGACTCTGTCACGGCCCTTGTGTGAGCTGCCATGAGAGAACGCTGTGCTTGCAACACTGCGAGGCCCGCCCTCGTGCCTGAAGTCACTCTGCTCGGGGAGAAAGTCAGCACCTTAGCGTGCTGTGTGGCTCCCGGCACACCCAGCATGAAGCCATGCCTGGAAGTAAGGCCCTGGTTTGCCGTGCAGAAGCGGAGGCGTGCTGCACTTTCCAGGAGGCGGTGGCCTCTGCTCTGCATACCTTGAACGGCAGCACAGCCTTCTGGACACCTGGGAGGCTAGCCGGGGCGCCCTGTTCCCGGCAGGAACACTGAGTAACCAACCCCAGGCGCACCTGGCTCTGCTAAGCACCATCCAGGCCCGTAGCCCCTTAGAGCCCCTCTGTGCACGCCGAGCGTAGGGAAACGCACTGCCCTCTCTTTTGGAGCAGCTTGGTTTCCTCAGCACTCGCACACGTTCACGAACGCCGTTCTGCCACATCCCACATGGCGCGGAGGTCTTACGCGTTGCCCTAATCGGAGCTGCGCTCAGAGTAACCCTCGTCTTCGCATTCCATCCAGGACCTCCTGACTGAAGGCACCGTGCCTCCTAGAGGACGGCGGCTTGGGTTCTTACTGCAATTCAAGTCCTGTTCCTTCTTTGGCACTGCAGGCAGCCCCAGGCCCAGAGGAGCGGCTACGGCGTTCCTTGGTTGAGACAGTTCGCTGGATGCGGGACTCCCTCCTGCGATAAGTTGACTCGGGGAAGGAAACGCAGGGTAACCGGTGTCTCCTGGGACTCGTCAGAAACCACAGGGATGTACGCTGAGTGTGCCCATGAACACGGGGGCCTGCTGGAACTAGCCCTGCTTTCCCATTTTGAGGGCGGCCTTCATGCCTGCCTTGACGCTCCCTGACATTCCCGGCTCCCGACAGGCCAGTGAGCCCTGGAAGAGTGCTTCGGGGAAAATCATGAGTTTGCTCTCTCTAAACCAGGGGCTGCCGCGGCCGCGGTGGCGGTCCGCACGGCAGGCTCCAGAGCCAAAGGGAGCCTCAACGTGAGAACTGGCCTCCAGGTTAGGCCCTGAGTAGCCGTGCAGAAAGGGAGGCATGCAGCTCTTTCCGGGAGTTCTTAGTCGCTTTGCTTTCAAGGCAGTACACGCCCGGGGACTCCTAGGCCCCACGGGCGTGCAGCGTTTTCCCTCCAAGGTCCCTGAGTGCCTCCAGACACCTGTGGGCCGGCTGAGCAACGTCGAGGTCCATTGGTTGATTCCCTCGGAGGACCCCCGTGCGTGCCGAGTCCTGGGCAACCACACACTGCGCGTTCCTTGAGGAGCGCTACCTCTCCAGAGCCCTCGAACGCCCTTCGGGACAACATGGCTGGTGGGTGCGAGGTGCCCAGGAAGACTCTGTCACGGCCCTTGTGTGAGCTGCCATGAGAGAACGCTGTGCTTGCAACACTGCGAGGCCCGCCCTCGTGCCTGAAGTCACTCTGCTCGGGGAGAAAGTCAGCACCTTAGCGTGCTGTGTGGCTCCCGGCACACCCCGCATGAAGCCATGCCTGGAAGTAAGGCCCTGGTTTGCCGTGCAGAAGCGGAGGCGTGCTGCACTTTCCAGGAGGCGGTGGCCTCTGCTCTGCATACCTTGAACGGCAGCACAGCCTTCTGGACACCTGGGAGGCTAGCCGGGGCGCCCTGTTCCCGGCAGGAACACTGAGTAACCCCAGGCGCACCTGGCTCTGCTAAGCACCATCCAGGCCCGTAGCCCCTTAGAGCCCCTCTGTGCACGCCGAGCGTAGGGAAACGCACTGCCCTCTCTTTTGGAGCAGCTTGGTTTCCTCAGCACTCGCACACGTTCACGAACGCCGTTCTGCCACATCCCACATGGCGCGGAGGTCTTACGCGTTGCCCTAATCGGAGCTGCGCTCAGAGTAACCCTCGTCTTCGCATTCCATCCAGGACCTCCTGACTGAAGGCACCGTGCCTCCTAGAGGACGGCGGCTTGGGTTCTTACTGCAATTCAAGTCCTGTTCCTTCTTTGGCACTGCAGGCAGCCCCAGGCCCAGAGGAGCGGCTACGGCGTTCCTTGGTTGAGACAGTTCGCTGGATGCGGGACTCCCTCCTGCGATAAGTTGACTCGGGGAAGGAAACGCAGGGTAACCGGTGTCTCCTGGGACTCGTCAGAAACCACAGGGATGTACGCTGAGTGTGCCCATGAACACGGGGGCCTGCTGGAACTAGCCCTGCTTTCCCATTTTGAGGGCGGCCTTCATGCCTGCCTTGACGCTCCCTGACATTCCCGGCTCCCGACAGGCCAGTGAGCCCTGGAAGAGTGCTTCGGGGAAAATCATGAGTTTGCTCTCTCTAAACCAGGGGCTGCCACGGCCGCGGTGGCGGTCCGCACGGCAGGCTCCAGAGCCAAAGGGAGCCTCAACGTGAGAACTGGCCTCCAGGTTAGGCCCTGAGTAGCCGTGCAGAAAGGGAGGCATGCAGCTCTTTCCGGGAGTTCTTAGTCGCTTTGCTTTCAAGGCAGTACACGCCCGGGGACTCCTAGGCCCCACGGGCGTGCAGCGTTTTCCCTCCAAGGTCCCTGAGTGCCTCCAGACACCTGTGGGCCGGCTGAGCAACGTCGAGGTCCATTGGTTGATTCCCTCGGAGGACCCCCGTGCGTGCCGAGTGCTGGGCAACCACACACTGCGCGTTCCTTGAGGAGCGCTACATCTCCAGAGCCCTCGAACGCCCTTCGGGACAACATGGCTGGTGGGTGCGAGGTGCCCAGGAAGACTCTGTCACGGCCCTTGTGTGAGCTGCCATGAGAGAACGCTGTGCTTGCAACACTGCGAGGCCCGCCCTCGTGCCTGAAGTCACTCTGCTCGAGGAGAAAGTCAGCACCTTAGCGTGCTGTGTGGCTCCCGGCACACCCAGCATGAAGCCATGCCTGGAAGTAAGGCCCTGGTTTGCCGTGCAGAAGCGGAGGCGTGCTGCACTTTCCAGGAGGCGGTGGCCTCTGCTCTGCATACCTTGAACGGCAGCACAGCCTTCTGGACACCTGGGAGGCTAGCCAGGGCGCCCTGTTCCCGGCAGGAACACTGAGTAACCCCAGGCGCACCTGGCTCTGCTAAGCACCATCCAGGCCCGTAGCCCCTTAGAGCCCCTCTGTGCACGCCGAGCGTAGGGAAACGCACTGCCCTCTCTTTTGGAGCAGCTTGGTTTCCTCAGCACTCGCACACGTTCACGAACGCCGTTCTGCCACATCCCACATGGCGCGGAGGTCTTACGCGTTGCCCTAATCGGAGCTGCGCTCAGAGTAACCCTCGTCTTCGCATTCCATCCAGGACCTCCTGACTGAAGGCACCGTGCCTCCTAGAGGACGGCGGCTTGGGTTCTTACTGCAATTCAAGTCCTGTTCCTTCTTTGGCACTGCAGGCAGCCCCAGGCCCAGAGGAGCGGCTACGGCGTTCCTTGGTTGAGACAGTTCGCTGGATGCGGGACTCCCTCCTGCGATAAGTTGACTCGGGGAAGGAAACGCAGGGTAACCGGTGTCTCCTGGGACTCGTCAGAAACCACAGGGATGTACGCTGAGTGTGCCCATGAACACGGGGGCCTGCTGGAACTAGCCCTGCTTTCCCATTTTGAGGGCGGCCTTCATGCCTGCCTTGACGCTCCCTGACATTCCCGGCTCCCGACAGGCCAGTGAGCCCTGGAAGAGTGCTTCGGGGAAAATCATGAGTTTGCTCTCTCTAAACCAGGGGCTGCCGCGGCCGCGGTGGCGGTCCTCACGGCAGGCTCCAGAGCCAAAGGGAGCCTCAACGTGAGAACTGGCCTCCAGGTTAGGCCCTGAGTAGCCGTGCAGAAAGGGAGGCATGCAGCTCTTTCCGGGAGTTCTTAGTCGCTTTGCTTTCAAGGCAGTACACGCCCGGGGACTCCTAGGCCCCAGGGGCGTGCAGCGTTTTCCCTCCAAGGTCCCTGAGTGCCTCCAGACACCTGTGGGCCGGCTGAGCAACGTCGAGGTCCATTGGTTGATTCCCTCGGAGGACCCCCGTGCGTGCCGAGTGCTGGGCAACCACACACTGCACGTTCCTTGAGGAGCGCTACCTCTCCAGAGCCCTCGAACGCCCTTCGGGACAACATGGCTGGTGGGTGCGAGGTGCCCAGGAAGACTCTGTCACGGCCCTTGTGTGAGCTGCCATGAGAGAACGCTGTGCTTGCAACACTGCGAGGCCCGCCCTCGTGCCTGAAGTCACTCTGCTCGAGGAGAAAGTCAGCACCTTAGCGTGCTGTGTGGCTCCCGGCACACCCAGCATGAAGCCATGCCTGGAAGTAAGGCCCTGGTTTGCCGTGCAGAAGCGGAGGCGTGCTGCACTTTCCAGGAGGCGGTGGCCTCTGCTCTGCATACCTTGAACGGCAGCACAGCCTTCTGGACACCTGGGAGGCTAGCCGGGGCGCCCTGTTCCCGGCAGGAACACTGAGTAACCAACCCCAGGCGCACCTGGCTCTGCTAAGCACCATCCAGGCCCGTAGCCCCTTAGAGCCCCTCTGTGCACGCCGAGCGTAGGGAAACGCACTGCCCTCTCTTTTGGAGCAGCTTGGTTTCCTCAGCACTCGCACACGTTCACGAACGCCGTTCTGCCACATCCCACATGGCGCGGAGGTCTTACGCGTTGCCCTAATCGGAGCTGCGCTCAGAGTAACCCTCGTCTTCGCATTCCATCCAGGACCTCCTGACTGAAGGCACCGTGCCTCCTAGAGGACGGCGGCTTGGGTTCTTACTGCAATTCAAGTCCTGTTCCTTCTTTGGCACTGCAGGCAGCCCCAGGCCCAGAGGAGCGGCTACGGCGTTCCTTGGTTGAGACAGTTCGCTGGATGCGGGACTCCCTCCTGCGATAAGTTGACTCGGGGAAGGAAACGCAGGGTAACCGGTGTCTCCTGGGACTCGTCAGAAACCACAGGGATGTACGCTGAGTGTGCCCATGAACACGGGGGCCTGCTGGAACTAGCCCTGCTTTCCCATTTTGAGGGCGGCCTTCATGCCTGCCTTGACGCTCCCTGACATTCCCGGCTCCCGACAGGCCAGTGAGCCCTGGAAGAGTGCTTCGGGGAAAATCATGAGTTTGCTCTCTCTAAACCAGGGGCTGCCGCGGCCGCGGTGGCGGTCCGCACGGCAGGCTCCAGAGCCAAAGGGAGCCTCAACGTGAGAACTGGCCTCCAGGTTAGGCCCTGAGTAGCCGTGCAGAAAGGGAGGCATGCAGCTCTTTCCGGGAGTTCTTAGTCGCTTTGCTTTCAAGGCAGTACACGCCCGGGGACTCCTAGGCCCCAGGGGCGTGCAGCGTTTTCCCTCCAAGGTCCCTGAGTGCCTCCAGACACCTGTGGGCCGGCTGAGCAACGTCGAGGTCCATTGGTTGATTCCCTCGGAGGACCCCCGTGCGTGCCGAGTGCTGGGCAACCACACACTGCGCGTTCCTTGAGGAGCGCTACATCTCCAGAGCCCTCGAACGCCCTTCGGGACAACATGGCTGGTGGGTGCGAGGTGCCCAGGAAGACTCTGTCACGGCCCTTGTGTGAGCTGCCATGAGAGAACGCTGTGCTTGCAACACTGCGAGGCCCGCCCTCGTGCCTGAAGTCACTCTGCTCGAGGAGAAAGTCAGCACCTTAGCGTGCTGTGTGGCTCCCGGCACACCCAGCATGAAGCCATGCCTGGAAGTAAGGCCCTGGTTTGCCGTGCAGAAGCGGAGGCGTGCTGCACTTTCCAGGAGGCGGTGGCCTCTGCTCTGCATACCTTGAACGGCAGCACAGCCTTCTGGACACCTGGGAGGCTAGCCGGGGCGCCCTGTTCCCGGCAGGAACACTGAGTAACCCCAGGCGCACCTGGCTCTGCTAAGCACCATCCAGGCCCGTAGCCCCTTAGAGCCCCTCTGTGCACGCCGAGCGTAGGGAAACGCACTGCCCTCTCTTTTGGAGCAGCTTGGTTTCCTCAGCACTCGCACACGTTCACGAACGCCGTTCTGCCACATCCCACATGGCGCGGAGGTCTTACGCGTTGCCCTAATCGGAGCTGCGCTCAGAGTAACCCTCGTCTTCGCATTCCATCCAGGACCTCCTGACTGAAGGCACCGTGCCTCCTAGAGGACGGCGGCTTGGGTTCTTACTGCAATTCAAGTCCTGTTCCTTCTTTGGCACTGCAGGCAGCCCCAGGCCCAGAGGAGCGGCTACGGCGTTCCTTGGTTGAGACAGTTCGCTGGATGCGGGACTCCCTCCTGCGATAAGTTGACTCGGGGAAGGAAACACAGGGTAACCGGTGTCTCCTGGGACTCGTCAGAAACCACAGGGATGTACGCTGAGTGTGCCCATGAACACGGGGGCCTGCTGGAACTAGCCCTGCTTTCCCATTTTGAGGGCGGCCTTCATGCCTGCCTTGACGCTCCCTGACATTCCCGGCTCCCGACAGGCCAGTGAGCCCTGGAAGAGTGCTTCGGGGAAAATCATGAGTTTGCTCTCTCTAAACCAGGGGCTGCCACGGCCGCGGTGGCGGTCCGCACGGCAGGCTCCAGAGCGAAAGGGAGCCTCAACGTGAGAACTGGCCTCCAGGTTAGGCCCTGAGTAGCCGTGCAGAAAGGGAGGCATGCAGCTCTTTCCGGGAGTTCTTAGTCGCTTTGCTTTCAAGGCAGTACACGCCCGGGGACTCCTAGGCCCCACGGGCGTGCAGCGTTTTCCCTCCAAGGTCCCTGAGTGCCTCCAGACACCTGTGGGCCGGCTGAGCAACGTCGAGGTCCATTGGTTGATTCCCTCGGAGGACCCCCGTGCGTGCCGAGTGCTGGGCAACCACACACTGCGCGTTCCTTGAGGAGCGCTACATCTCCAGAGCCCTCGAACGCCCTTCGGGACAACATGGCTGGTGGGTGCGAGGTGCCCAGGAAGACTCTGTCACGGCCCTTGTGTGAGCTGCCATGAGAGAACGCTGTGCTTGCAACACTGCGAGGCCCGCCCTCGTGCCTGAAGTCACTCTGCTCGAGGAGAAAGTCAGCACCTTAGCGTGCTGTGTGGCTCCCGGCACACCCCGCATGAAGCCATGCCTGGAAGTAAGGCCCTGGTTTGCCGTGCAGAAGCGGAGGCGTGCTGCACTTTCCAGGAGGCGGTGGCCTCTGCTCTGCATACCTTGAACGGCAGCACAGCCTTCTGGACACCTGGGAGGCTAGCCGGGGCGCCCTGTTCCCGGCAGGAACACTGAGTAACCCCAGGCGCACCTGGCTCTGCTAAGCACCATCCAGGCCCGTAGCCCCTTAGAGCCCCTCTGTGCACGCCGAGCGTAGGGAAACGCACTGCCCTCTCTTTTGGAGCAGCTTGGTTTCCTCAGCACTCGCACACGTTCACGAACGCCGTTCTGCCACATCCCACATGGCGCGGAGGTCTTACGCGTTGCCCTAATCGGAGCTGCGCTCAGAGTAACCCTCGTCTTCGCATTCCATCCAGGACCTCCTGACTGAAGGCACCGTGCCTCCTAGAGGACGGCGGCTTGGGTTCTTACTGCAATTCAAGTCCTGTTCCTTCTTTGGCACTGCAGGCAGCCCCAGGCCCAGAGGAGCGGCTACGGCGTTCCTTGGTTGAGACAGTTCGCTGGATGCGGGACTCCCTCCTGCGATAAGTTGACTCGGGGAAGGAAACGCAGGGTAACCGGTGTCTCCTGGGACTCGTCAGAAACCACAGGGATGTACGCTGAGTGTGCCCATGAACACGGGGGCCTGCTGGAACTAGCCCTGCTTTCCCATTTTGAGGGCGGCATTCATGCCTGCCTTGACGCTCCCTGACATTCCCGGCTCCCGACAGGCCAGTGAGCCCTGGAAGAGTGCTTCGGGGAAAATCATGAGTTTGCTCTCTCTAAACCAGGGGCTGCCGCGGCCGCGGTGGCGGTCCGCACGGCAGGCTCCAGAGCCAAAGGGAGCCTCAACGTGAGAACTGGCCTCCAGGTTAGGCCCTGAGTAGCCGTGCAGAAAGGGAGGCATGCAGCTCTTTCCGGGAGTTCTTAGTCGCTTTGCTTTCAAGGCAGTACACGCCCGGGGACTCCTAGGCCCCAGGGGCGTGCAGCGTTTTCCCTCCAAGGTCCCTGAGTGCCTCCAGACACCTGTGGGCCGGCTGAGCAACGTCGAGGTCCATTGGTTGATTCCCTCGGAGGACCCCCGTGCGTGCCGAGTGCTGGGCAACCACACACTGCGCGTTCCTTGAGGAGCGCTACCTCTCCAGAGCCCTCGAACGCCCTTCGGGACAACATGGCTGGTGGGTGCGAGGTGCCCAGGAAGACTCTGTCACGGCCCTTGTGTGAGCTGCCATGAGAGAACGCTGTGCTTGCAACACTGCGAGGCCCGCCCTCGTGCCTGAAGTCACTCTGCTCGAGGAGAAAGTCAGCACCTTAGCGTGCTGTGTGGCTCCCGGCACACCCAGCATGAAGCCATGCCTGGAAGTAAGGCCCTGGTTTGCCGTGCAGAAGCGGAGGCGTGCTGCACTTTCCAGGAGGCGGTGGCCTCTGCTCTGCATACCTTGAACGGCAGCACAGCCTTCTGGACACCTGGGAGGCTAGCCGGGGCGCCCTGTTCCCGGCAGGAACACTGAGTAACCCCAGGCGCACCTGGCTCTGCTAAGCACCATCCAGGCCCGTAGCCCCTTAGAGCCCCTCTGTGCACGCCGAGCGTAGGGAAACGCACTGCCCTCTCTTTTGGAGCAGCTTGGTTTCCTCAGCACTCGCACACGTTCACGAACGCCGTTCTGCCACATCCCACATGGCGCGGAGGTCTTACGCGTTGCCCTAATCGGAGCTGCGCTCAGAGTAACCCTCGTCTTCGCATTCCATCCAGGACCTCCTGACTGAAGGCACCGTGCCTCCTAGAGGACGGCGGCTTGGGTTCTTACTGCAATTCAAGTCCTGTTCCTTCTTTGGCACTGCAGGCAGCCCCAGGCCCAGAGGAGCGGCTACGGCGTTCCTTGGTTGAGACAGTTCGCTGGATGCGGGACTCCCTCCTGCGATAAGTTGACTCGGGGAAGGAAACGCAGGGTAACCGGTGTCTCCTGGGACTCGTCAGAAACCACAGGGATGTACGCTGAGTGTGCCCATGAACACGGGGGCCTGCTGGAACTAGCCCTGCTTTCCCATTTTGAGGGCGGCCTTCATGCCTGCCTTGACGCTCCCTGACATTCCCGGCTCCCGACAGGCCAGTGAGCCCTGGAAGAGTGCTTCGGGGAAAATCATGAGTTTGCTCTCTCTAAACCAGGGGCTGCCGCGGCCGCGGTGGCGGTCCGCACGGCAGGCTCCAGAGCCAAAGGGAGCCTCAACGTGAGAACTGGCCTCCAGGTTAGGCCCTGAGTAGCCGTGCAGAAAGGGAGGCATGCAGCTCTTTCCGGGAGTTCTTAGTCGCTTTGCTTTCAAGGCAGTACACGCCCGGGGACTCCTAGGCCCCACGGGCGTGCAGCGTTTTCCCTCCAAGGTCCCTGAGTGCCTCCAGACACCTGTGGGCCGGCTGAGCAACGTCGAGGTCCATTGGTTGATTCCCTCGGAGGACCCCCGTGCGTGCCGAGTGCTGGGCAACCACACACTGCGCGTTCCTTGAGGAGCGCTACATCTCCAGAGCCCTCGAACGCCCTTCGGGACAACATGGCTGGTGGGTGCGAGGTGCCCAGGAAGACTCTGTCACGGCCCTTGTGTGAGCTGCCATGAGAGAACGCTGTGCTTGCAACACTGCGAGGCCCGCCCTCGTGCCTGAAGTCACTCTGCTCGGGGAGAAAGTCAGCACCTTAGCGTGCTGTGTGGCTCCCGGCACACCCAGCATGAAGCCATGCCTGGAAGTAAGGCCCTGGTTTGCCGTGCAGAAGCGGAGGCGTGCTGCACTTTCCAGGAGGCAGTGGCCTCTGCTCTGCATACCTTGAACGGCAGCACAGCCTTCTGGACACCTGGGAGGCTAGCCGGGGCGCCCTGTTCCCGGCAGGAACACTGAGTAACCAACCCCAGGCGCACCTGGCTCTGCTAAGCACCATCCAGGCCCGTAGCCCCTTAGAGCCCCTCTGTGCACGCCGAGCGTAGGGAAACGCACTGCCCTCTCTTTTGGAGCAGCTTGGTTTCCTCAGCACTCGCACACGTTCACGAACGCCGTTCTGCCACATCCCACATGGCGCGGAGGTCTTACGCGTTGCCCTAATCGGAGCTGCGCTCAGAGTAACCCTCGTCTTCGCATTCCATCCAGGACCTCCTGACTGAAGGCACCGTGCCTCCTAGAGGACGGCGGCTTGGGTTCTTACTGCAATTCAAGTCCTGTTCCTTCTTTGGCACTGCAGGCAGCCCCAGGCCCAGAGGAGCGGCTACGGCGTTCCTTGGTTGAGACAGTTCGCTGGATGCGGGACTCCCTCCTGCGATAAGTTGACTCGGGGAAGGAAACGCAGGGTAACCGGTGTCTCCTGGGACTCGTCAGAAACCACAGGGATGTACGCTGAGTGTGCCCATGAACACGGGGGCCTGCTGGAACTAGCCCTGCTTTCCCATTTTGAGGGCGGCCTTCATGCCTGCCTTGACGCTCCCTGACATTCCCGGCTCCCGACAGGCCAGTGAGCCCTGGAAGAGTGCTTCGGGGAAAATCATGAGTTTGCTCTCTCTAAACCAGGGGCTGCCGCGGCCGCGGTGGCGGTCCGCACGGCAGGCTCCAGAGCCAAAGGGAGCCTCAACGTGAGAACTGGCCTCCAGGTTAGGCCCTGAGTAGCCGTGCAGAAAGGGAGGCATGCAGCTCTTTCCGGGAGTTCTTAGTCGCTTTGCTTTCAAGGCAGTACACGCCCGGGGACTCCTAGGCCCCAGGGGCGTGCAGCGTTTTCCCTCCAAGGTCCCTGAGTGCCTCCAGACACCTGTGGGCCGGCTGAGCAACGTCGAGGTCCATTGGTTGATTCCCTCGGAGGACCCCCGTGCGTGCCGAGTCCTGGGCAACCACACACTGCGTGTTCCTTGAGGAGCGCTACCTCTCCAGAGCCCTCGAACGCCCTTCGGGACAACATGGCTGGTGGGTGCGAGGTGCCCAGGAAGACTCTGTCACGGCCCTTGTGTGAGCTGCCATGAGAGAACGCTGTGCTTGCCACACTGCGAGGCCCGCCCTCGTGCCTGAAGTCACTCTGCTCGGGGAGAAAGTCAGCACCTTAGCGTGCTGTGTGGCTCCCGGCACACCCAGCATGAAGCCATGCCTGGAAGTAAGGCCCTGGTTTGCCGTGCAGAAGCGGAGGCGTGCTGCACTTTCCAGGAGGCGGTGGCCTCTGCTCTGCATACCTTGAACGGCAGCACAGCCTTCTGGACACCTGGGAGGCTAGCCGGGGCGCCCTGTTCCCGGCAGGAACACTGAGTAACCCCAGGCGCACCTGGCTCTGCTAAGCACCATCCAGGCCCGTAGCCCCTTAGAGCCCCTCTGTGCACGCCGAGCGTAGGGAAACGCACTGCCCTCTCTTTTGGAGCAGCTTGGTTTCCTCAGCACTCGCACACGTTCACGAACGCCGTTCTGCCACATCCCACATGGCGCGGAGGTCTTACGCGTTGCCCTAATCGGAGCTGCGCTCAGAGTAACCCTCGTCTTCGCATTCCATCCAGGACCTCCTGACTGAAGGCACCGTGCCTCCTAGAGGACGGCGGCTTGGGTTCTTACTGCAATTCAAGTCCTGTTCCTTCTTTGGCACTGCAGGCAGCCCCAGGCCCAGAGGAGCGGCTACGGCGTTCCTTGGTTGAGACAGTTCGCTGGATGCGGGACTCCCTCCTGCGATAAGTTGACTCGGGGAAGGAAACGCAGGGTAACCGGTGTCTCCTGGGACTCGTCAGAAACCACAGGGATGTACGCTGAGTGTGCCCATGAACACGGGGGCCTGCTGGAACTAGCCCTGCTTTCCCATTTTGAGGGCGGCCTTCATGCCTGCCTTGACGCTCCCTGACATTCCCGGCTCCCGACAGGCCAGTGAGCCCTGGAAGAGTGCTTCGGGGAAAATCATGAGTTTGCTCTCTCTAAACCAGGGGCTGCCGCGGCCGCGGTGGCGGTCCGCACGGCAGGCTCCAGAGCCAAAGGGAGCCTCAACGTGAGAACTGGCCTCCAGGTTAGGCCCTGAGTAGCCGTGCAGAAAGGGAGGCATGCAGCTCTTTCCGGGAGTTCTTAGTCGCTTTGCTTTCAAGGCAGTACACGCCCGGGGACTCCTAGGCCCCAGGGGCGTGCAGCGTTTTCCCTCCAAGGTCCCTGAGTGCCTCCAGACACCTGTGGGCCGGCTGAGCAACGTCGAGGTCCATTGGTTGATTCCCTCGGAGGACCCCCGTGCGTGCCGAGTGCTGGGCAACCACACACTGCGCGTTCCTTGAGGAGCGCTACATCTCCAGAGCCCTCGAACGCCCTTCGGGACAACATGGCTGGTGGGTGCGAGGTGCCCAGGAAGACTCTGTCACGGCCCTTGTGTGAGCTGCCATGAGAGAACGCTGTGCTTGCAACACTGCGAGGCCCGCCCTCGTGCCTGAAGTCACTCTGCTCGAGGAGAAAGTCAGCACCTTAGCGTGCTGTGTGGCTCCCGGCACACCCCGCATGAAGCCATGCCTGGAAGTAAGGCCCTGGTTTGCCGTGCAGAAGCGGAGGCGTGCTGCACTTTCCAGGAGGCGGTGGCCTCTGCTCTGCATACCTTGAACGGCAGCACAGCCTTCTGGACACCTGGGAGGCTAGCCGGGGCGCCCTGTTCCCGGCAGGAACACTGAGTAACCCCAGGCGCACCTGGCTCTGCTAAGCACCATCCAGGCCCGTAGCCCCTTAGAGCCCCTCTGTGCACGCCGAGCGTAGGGAAACGCACTGCCCTCTCTTTTGGAGCAGCTTGGTTTCCTCAGCACTCGCACACGTTCACGAACGCCGTTCTGCCACATCCCACATGGCGCGGAGGTCTTACGCGTTGCCCTAATCGGAGCTGCGCTCAGAGTAACCCTCGTCTTCGCATTCCATCCAGGACCTCCTGACTGAAGGCACCGTGCCTCCTAGAGGACGGCGGCTTGGGTTCTTACTGCAATTCAAGTCCTGTTCCTTCTTTGGCACTGCAGGCAGCCCCAGGCCCAGAGGAGCGGCTACGGCGTTCCTTGGTTGAGACAGTTCGCTGGATGCGGGACTCCCTCCTGCGATAAGTTGACTCGGGGAAGGAAACGCAGGGTAACCGGTGTCTCCTGGGACTCGTCAGAAACCACAGGGATGTACGCTGAGTGTGCCCATGAACACGGGGGCCTGCTGGAACTAGCCCTGCTTTCCCATTTTGAGGGCGGCATTCATGCCTGCCTTGACGCTCCCTGACATTCCCGGCTCCCGACAGGCCAGTGAGCCCTGGAAGAGTGCTTCGGGGAAAATCATGAGTTTGCTCTCTCTAAACCAGGGGCTGCCGCGGCCGCGGTGGCGGTCCGCACGGCAGGCTCCAGAGCCAAAGGGAGCCTCAACGTGAGAACTGGCCTCCAGGTTAGGCCCTGAGTAGCCGTGCAGAAAGGGAGGCATGCAGCTCTTTCCGGGAGTTCTTAGTCGCTTTGCTTTCAAGGCAGTACACGCCCGGGGACTCCTAGGCCCCAGGGGCGTGCAGCGTTTTCCCTCCAAGGTCCCTGAGTGCCTCCAGACACCTGTGGGCCGGCTGAGCAACGTCGAGGTCCATTGGTTGATTCCCTCGGAGGACCCCCGTGCGTGCCGAGTGCTGGGCAACCACACACTGCGCGTTCCTTGAGGAGCGCTACCTCTCCAGAGCCCTCGAACGCCCTTCGGGACAACATGGCTGGTGGGTGCGAGGTGCCCAGGAAGACTCTGTCACGGCCCTTGTGTGAGCTGCCATGAGAGAACGCTGTGCTTGCAACACTGCGAGGCCCGCCCTCGTGCCTGAAGTCACTCTGCTCGAGGAGAAAGTCAGCACCTTAGCGTGCTGTGTGGCTCCCGGCACACCCAGCATGAAGCCATGCCTGGAAGTAAGGCCCTGGTTTGCCGTGCAGAAGCGGAGGCGTGCTGCACTTTCCAGGAGGCGGTGGCCTCTGCTCTGCATACCTTGAACGGCAGCACAGCCTTCTGGACACCTGGGAGGCTAGCCGGGGCGCCCTGTTCCCGGCAGGAACACTGAGTAACCCCAGGCGCACCTGGCTCTGCTAAGCACCATCCAGGCCCGTAGCCCCTTAGAGCCCCTCTGTGCACGCCGAGCGTAGGGAAACGCACTGCCCTCTCTTTTGGAGCAGCTTGGTTTCCTCAGCACTCGCACACGTTCACGAACGCCGTTCTGCCACATCCCACATGGCGCGGAGGTCTTACGCGTTGCCCTAATCGGAGCTGCGCTCAGAGTAACCCTCGTCTTCGCATTCCATCCAGGACCTCCTGACTGAAGGCACCGTGCCTCCTAGAGGACGGCGGCTTGGGTTCTTACTGCAATTCAAGTCCTGTTCCTTCTTTGGCACTGCAGGCAGCCCCAGGCCCAGAGGAGCGGCTACGGCGTTCCTTGGTTGAGACAGTTCGCTGGATGCGGGACTCCCTCCTGCGATAAGTTGACTCGGGGAAGGAAACGCAGGGTAACCGGTGTCTCCTGGGACTCGTCAGAAACCACAGGGATGTACGCTGAGTGTGCCCATGAACACGGGGGCCTGATGGAACTAGCCCTGCTTTCCCATTTTGAGGGCGGCCTTCATGCCTGCCTTGACGCTCCCTGACATTCCCGGCTCCCGACAGGCCAGTGAGCCCTGGAAGAGTGCTTCGGGGAAAATCATGAGTTTGCTCTCTCTAAACCAGGGGCTGCCGCGGCCGCGGTGGCAGTCCACACGGCAGGCTCCAGAGCCAAAGGGAGCCTCAACGTGAGAACTGGCCTCCAGGTTAGGCCCTGAGTAGCCGTGCAGAAAGGGAGGCATGCAGCTCTTTCCGGGAGTTCTTAGTCGCTTTGCTTTCAAGGCAGTACACGCCCGGGGACTCCTAGGCCCCAGGGGCGTGCAGCGTTTTCCCTCCAAGGTCCCTGAGTGCCTCCAGACACCTGTGGGCCGGCTGAGCAACGTCGAGGTCCATTGGTTGATTCCCTCGGAGGACCCCCGTGCGTGCCGAGTCCTGGGCAACCACACACTGCGTGTTCCTTGAGGAGCGCTACCTCTCCAGAGCCCTCGAACGCCCTTCGGGACAACATGGCTGGTGGGTGCGAGGTGCCCAGGAAGACTCTGTCACGGCCCTTGTGTGAGCTGCCATGAGAGAACGCTGTGCTTGCAACACTGCGAGGCCCGCCCTCGTGCCTGAAGTCACTCTGCTCGAGGAGAAAGTCAGCACCTTAGCGTGCTGTGTGGCTCCCGGCACACCCAGCATGAAGCCATGCCTGGAAGTAAGGCCCTGGTTTGCCGTGCAGAAGCGGAGGCGTGCTGCACTTTCCAGGAGGCGGTGGCCTCTGCTCTGCATACCTTGAACGGCAGCACAGCCTTCTGGACACCTGGGAGGCTAGCCGGGGCGCCCTGTTCCCGGCAGGAACACTGAGTAACCCCAGGCGCACCTGGCTCTGCTAAGCACCATCCAGGCCCGTAGCCCCTTAGAGCCCCTCTGTGCACGCCGAGCGTAGGGAAACGCACTGCCCTCTCTTTTGGAGCAGCTTGGTTTCCTCAGCACTCGCACACGTTCACGAACGCCGTTCTGCCACATCCCACATGGCGCGGAGGTCTTACGCGTTGCCCTAATCGGAGCTGCGCTCAGAGTAACCCTCGTCTTCGCATTCCATCCAGGACCTCCTGACTGAAGGCACCGTGCCTCCTAGAGGACGGCGGCTTGGGTTCTTACTGCAATTCAAGTCCTGTTCCTTCTTTGGCACTGCAGGCAGCCCCAGGCCCAGAGGAGCGGCTACGGCGTTCCTTGGTTGAGACAGTTCGCTGGATGCGGGACTCCCTCCTGCGATAAGTTGACTCGGGGAAGGAAACGCAGGGTAACCGGTGTCTCCTGGGACTCGTCAGAAACCACAGGGATGTACGCTGAGTGTGCCCATGAACACGGGGGCCTGCTGGAACTAGCCCTGCTTTCCCATTTTGAGGGCGGCATTCATGCCTGCCTTGACGCTCCCTGACATTCCCGGCTCCCGACAGGCCAGTGAGCCCTGGAAGAGTGCTTCGGGGAAAATCATGAGTTTGCTCTCTCTAAACCAGGGGCTGCCACGGCCGCGGTGGCGGTCCGCACGGCAGGCTCCAGAGCCAAAGGGAGCCTCAACGTGAGAACTGGCCTCCAGGTTAGGCCCTGAGTAGCCGTGCAGAAAGGGAGGCATGCAGCTCTTTCCGGGAGTTCTTAGTCGCTTTGCTTTCAAGGCAGTACACGCCCGGGGACTCCTAGGCCCCAGGGGCGTGCAGCGTTTTCCCTCCAAGGTCCCTGAGTGCCTCCAGACACCTGTGGGCCGGCTGAGCAACGTCGAGGTCCATTGGTTGATTCCCTCGGAGGACCCCCGTGCGTGCCGAGTGCTGGGCAACCACACACTGCGCGTTCCTTGAGGAGCGCTACATCTCCAGAGCCCTCGAACGCCCTTCGGGACAACATGGCTGGTGGGTGCGAGGTGCCCAGGAAGACTCTGTCACGGCCCTTGTGTGAGCTGCCATGAGAGAACGCTGTGCTTGCAACACTGCGAGGCCCGCCCTCGTGCCTGAAGTCACTCTGCTCGAGGAGAAAGTCAGCACCTTAGCGTGCTGTGTGGCTCCCGGCACACCCCGCATGAAGCCATGCCTGGAAGTAAGGCCCTGGTTTGCCGTGCAGAAGCGGAGGCGTGCTGCACTTTCCAGGAGGCGGTGGCCTCTGCTCTGCATACCTTGAACGGCAGCACAGCCTTCTGGACACCTGGGAGGCTAGCCGGGGCGCCCTGTTCCCGGCAGGAACACTGAGTAACCCCAGGCGCACCTGGCTCTGCTAAGCACCATCCAGGCCCGTAGCCCCTTAGAGCCCCTCTGTGCACGCCGAGCGTAGGGAAACGCACTGCCCTCTCTTTTGGAGCAGCTTGGTTTCCTCAGCACTCGCACACGTTCACGAACGCCGTTCTGCCACATCCCACATGGCGCGGAGGTCTTACGCGTTGCCCTAATCGGAGCTGCGCTCAGAGTAACCCTCGTCTTCGCATTCCATCCAGGACCTCCTGACTGAAGGCACCGTGCCTCCTAGAGGACGGCGGCTTGGGTTCTTACTGCAATTCAAGTCCTGTTCCTTCTTTGGCACTGCAGGCAGCCCCAGGCCCAGAGGAGCGGCTACGGCGTTCCTTGGTTGAGACAGTTCGCTGGATGCGGGACTCCCTCCTGCGATAAGTTGACTCGGGGAAGGAAACGCAGGGTAACCGGTGTCTCCTGGGACTCGTCAGAAACCACAGGGATGTACGCTGAGTGTGCCCATGAACACGGGGGCCTGCTGGAACTAGCCCTGCTTTCCCATTTTGAGGGCGGCATTCATGCCTGCCTTGACGCTCCCTGACATTCCCGGCTCCCGACAGGCCAGTGAGCCCTGGAAGAGTGCTTCGGGGAAAATCATGAGTTTGCTCTCTCTAAACCAGGGGCTGCCGCGGCCGCGGTGGCGGTCCGCACGGCAGGCTCCAGAGCCAAAGGGAGCCTCAACGTGAGAACTGGCCTCCAGGTTAGGCCCTGAGTAGCCGTGCAGAAAGGGAGGCATGCAGCTCTTTCCGGGAGTTCTTAGTCGCTTTGCTTTCAAGGCAGTACACGCCCGGGGACTCCTAGGCCCCAGGGGCGTGCAGCGTTTTCCCTCCAAGGTCCCTGAGTGCCTCCAGACACCTGTGGGCCGGCTGAGCAACGTCGAGGTCCATTGGTTGATTCCCTCGGAGGACCCCCGTGCGTGCCGAGTGCTGGGCAACCACACACTGCGCGTTCCTTGAGGAGCGCTACCTCTCCAGAGCCCTCGAACGCCCTTCGGGACAACATGGCTGGTGGGTGCGAGGTGCCCAGGAAGACTCTGTCACGGCCCTTGTGTGAGCTGCCATGAGAGAACGCTGTGCTTGCCACACTGCGAGGCCCGCCCTCGTGCCTGAAGTCACTCTGCTCGGGGAGAAAGTCAGCACCTTAGCGTGCTGTGTGGCTCCCGGCACACCCAGCATGAAGCCATGCCTGGAAGTAAGGCCCTGGTTTGCCGTGCAGAAGCGGAGGCGTGCTGCACTTTCCAGGAGGCGGTGGCCTCTGCTCTGCATACCTTGAACGGCAGCACAGCCTTCTGGACACCTGGGAGGCTAGCCGGGGCGCCCTGTTCCCGGCAGGAACACTGAGTAACCCCAGGCGCACCTGGCTCTGCTAAGCACCATCCAGGCCCGTAGCCCCTTAGAGCCCCTCTGTGCACGCCGAGCGTAGGGAAACGCACTGCCCTCTCTTTTGGAGCAGCTTGGTTTCCTCAGCACTCGCACACGTTCACGAACGCCGTTCTGCCACATCCCACATGGCGCGGAGGTCTTACGCGTTGCCCTAATCGGAGCTGCGCTCAGAGTAACCCTCGTCTTCGCATTCCATCCAGGACCTCCTGACTGAAGGCACCGTGCCTCCTAGAGGACGGCGGCTTGGGTTCTTACTGCAATTCAAGTCCTGTTCCTTCTTTGGCACTGCAGGCAGCCCCAGGCCCAGAGGAGCGGCTACGGCGTTCCTTGGTTGAGACAGTTCGCTGGATGCGGGACTCCCTCCTGCGATAAGTTGACTCGGGGAAGGAAACGCAGGGTAACCGGTGTCTCCTGGGACTCGTCAGAAACCACAGGGATGTACGCTGAGTGTGCCCATGAACACGGGGGCCTGCTGGAACTAGCCCTGCTTTCCCATTTTGAGGGCGGCCTTCATGCCTGCCTTGACGCTCCCTGACATTCCCGGCTCCCGACAGGCCAGTGAGCCCTGGAAGAGTGCTTCGGGGAAAATCATGAGTTTGCTCTCTCTAAACCAGGGGCTGCCGCGGCCGCGGTGGCGGTCCGCACGGCAGGCTCCAGAGCCAAAGGGAGCCTCAACGTGAGAACTGGCCTCCAGGTTAGGCCCTGAGTAGCCGTGCAGAAAGGGAGGCATGCAGCTCTTTCCGGGAGTTCTTAGTCGCTTTGCTTTCAAGGCAGTACACGCCCGGGGACTCCTAGGCCCCACGGGCGTGCAGCGTTTTCCCTCCAAGGTCCCTGAGTGCCTCCAGACACCTGTGGGCCGGCTGAGCAACGTCGAGGTCCATTGGTTGATTCCCTCGGAGGACCCCCGTGCGTGCCGAGTGCTGGGCAACCACACACTGCGCGTTCCTTGAGGAGCGCTACATCTCCAGAGCCCTCGAACGCCCTTCGGGACAACATGGCTGGTGGGTGCGAGGTGCCCAGGAAGACTCTGTCACGGCCCTTGTGTGAGCTGCCATGAGAGAACGCTGTGCTTGCAACACTGCGAGGCCCGCCCTCGTGCCTGAAGTCACTCTGCTCGAGGAGAAAGTCAGCACCTTAGCGTGCTGTGTGGCTCCCGGCACACCCCGCATGAAGCCATGCCTGGAAGTAAGGCCCTGGTTTGCCGTGCAGAAGCGGAGGCGTGCTGCACTTTCCAGGAGGCGGTGGCCTCTGCTCTGCATACCTTGAACGGCAGCACAGCCTTCTGGACACCTGGGAGGCTAGCCGGGGCGCCCTGTTCCCGGCAGGAACACTGAGTAACCAACCCCAGGCGCACCTGGCTCTGCTAAGCACCATCCAGGCCCGTAGCCCCTTAGAGCCCCTCTGTGCACGCCGAGCGTAGGGAAACGCACTGCCCTCTCTTTTGGAGCAGCTTGGTTTCCTCAGCACTCGCACACGTTCACGAACGCCGTTCTGCCACATCCCACATGGCGCGGAGGTCTTACGCGTTGCCCTAATCGGAGCTGCGCTCAGAGTAACCCTCGTCTTCGCATTCCATCCAGGACCTCCTGACTGAAGGCACCGTGCCTCCTAGAGGACGGCGGCTTGGGTTCTTACTGCAATTCAAGTCCTGTTCCTTCTTTGGCACTGCAGGCAGCCCCAGGCCCAGAGGAGCGGCTACGGCGTTCCTTGGTTGAGACAGTTCGCTGGATGCGGGACTCCCTCCTGCGATAAGTTGACTCGGGGAAGGAAACGCAGGGTAACCGGTGTCTCCTGGGACTCGTCAGAAACCACAGGGATGTACGCTGAGTGTGCCCATGAACACGGGGGCCTGCTGGAACTAGCCCTGCTTTCCCATTTTGAGGGCGGCCTTCATGCCTGCCTTGACGCTCCCTGACATTCCCGGCTCCCGACAGGCCAGTGAGCCCTGGAAGAGTGCTTCGGGGAAAATCATGAGTTTGCTCTCTCTAAACCAGGGGCTGCCGCGGCCGCGGTGGCGGTCCGCACGGCAGGCTCCAGAGCCAAAGGGAGCCTCAACGTGAGAACTGGCCTCCAGGTTAGGCCCTGAGTAGCCGTGCAGAAAGGGAGGCATGCAGCTCTTTCCGGGAGTTCTTAGTCGCTTTGCTTTCAAGGCAGTACACGCCCGGGGACTCCTAGGCCCCACGGGCGTGCAGCGTTTTCCCTCCAAGGTCCCTGAGTGCCTCCAGACACCTGTGGGCCGGCTGAGCAACGTCGAGGTCCATTGGTTGATTCCCTCGGAGGACCCCCGTGCGTGCCGAGTCCTGGGCAACCACACACTGCGCGTTCCTTGAGGAGCGCTACATCTCCAGAGCCCTCGAACGCCCTTCGGGACAACATGGCTGGTGGGTGCGAGGTGCCCAGGAAGACTCTGTCACGGCCCTTGTGTGAGCTGCCATGAGAGAACGCTGTGCTTGCAACACTGCGAGGCCCGCCCTCGTGCCTGAAGTCACTCTGCTCGGGGAGAAAGTCAGCACCTTAGCGTGCTGTGTGGCTCCCGGCACACCCAGCATGAAGCCATGCCTGGAAGTAAGGCCCTGGTTTGCCGTGCAGAAGCGGAGGCGTGCTGCACTTTCCAGGAGGCGGTGGCCTCTGCTCTGCATACCTTGAACGGCAGCACAGCCTTCTGGACACCTGGGAGGCTAGCCGGGGCGCCCTGTTCCCGGCAGGAACACTGAGTAACCAACCCCAGGCGCACCTGGCTCTGCTAAGCACCATCCAGGCCCGTAGCCCCTTAGAGCCCCTCTGTGCACGCCGAGCGTAGGGAAACGCACTGCCCTCTCTTTTGGAGCAGCTTGGTTTCCTCAGCACTCGCACACGTTCACGAACGCCGTTCTGCCACATCCTACATGGCGCGGAGGTCTTACGCGTTGCCCTAATCGGAGCTGCGCTCAGAGTAACCCTCGTCTTCGCATTCCATCCAGGACCTCCTGACTGAAGGCACCGTGCCTCCTAGAGGACGGCGGCTTGGGTTCTTACTGCAATTCAAGTCCTGTTCCTTCTTTGGCACTGCAGGCAGCCCCAGGCCCAGAGGAGCGGCTACGGCGTTCCTTGGTTGAGACAGTTCGCTGGATGCGGGACTCCCTCCTGCGATAAGTTGACTCGGGGAAGGAAACGCAGGGTAACCGGTGTCTCCTGGGACTCGTCAGAAACCACAGGGATGTACGCTGAGTGTGCCCATGAACACGGGGGCCTGCTGGAACTAGCCCTGCTTTCCCATTTTGAGGGCGGCATTCATGCCTGCCTTGACGCTCCCTGACATTCCCGGCTCCCGACAGGCCAGTGAGCCCTGGAAGAGTGCTTCGGGGAAAATCATGAGTTTGCTCTCTCTAAACCAGGGGCTGCCGCGGCCGCGGTGGCGGTCCGCACGGCAGGCTCCAGAGCCAAAGGGAGCCTCAACGTGAGAACTGGCCTCCAGGTTAGGCCCTGAGTAGCCGTGCAGAAAGGGAGGCATGCAGCTCTTTCCGGGAGTTCTTAGTCGCTTTGCTTTCAAGGCAGTACACGCCCGGGGACTCCTAGGCCCCAGGGGCGTGCAGCGTTTTCCCTCCAAGGTCCCTGAGTGCCTCCAGACACCTGTGGGCCGGCTGAGCAACGTCGAGGTCCATTGGTTGATTCCCTCGGAGGACCCCCGTGCGTGCCGAGTCCTGGGCAACCACACACTGCGTGTTCCTTGAGGAGCGCTACCTCTCCAGAGCCCTCGAACGCCCTTCGGGACAACATGGCTGGTGGGTGCGAGGTGCCCAGGAAGACTCTGTCACGGCCCTTGTGTGAGCTGCCATGAGAGAACGCTGTGCTTGCCACACTGCGAGGCCCGCCCTCGTGCCTGAAGTCACTCTGCTCGGGGAGAAAGTCAGCACCTTAGCGTGCTGTGTGGCTCCCGGCACACCCAGCATGAAGCCATGCCTGGAAGTAAGGCCCTGGTTTGCCGTGCAGAAGCGGAGGCGTGCTGCACTTTCCAGGAGGCGGTGGCCTCTGCTCTGCATACCTTGAACGGCAGCACAGCCTTCTGGACACCTGGGAGGCTAGCCGGGGCGCCCTGTTCCCGGCAGGAACACTGAGTAACCCCAGGCGCACCTGGCTCTGCTAAGCACCATCCAGGCCCGTAGCCCCTTAGAGCCCCTCTGTGCACGCCGAGCGTAGGGAAACGCACTGCCCTCTCTTTTGGAGCAGCTTGGTTTCCTCAGCACTCGCACACGTTCACGAACGCCGTTCTGCCACATCCCACATGGCGCGGAGGTCTTACGCGTTGCCCTAATCGGAGCTGCGCTCAGAGTAACCCTCGTCTTCGCATTCCATCCAGGACCTCCTGACTGAAGGCACCGTGCCTCCTAGAGGACGGCGGCTTGGGTTCTTACTGCAATTCAAGTCCTGTTCCTTCTTTGGCACTGCAGGCAGCCCCAGGCCCAGAGGAGCGGCTACGGCGTTCCTTGGTTGAGACAGTTCGCTGGATGCGGGACTCCCTCCTGCGATAAGTTGACTCGGGGAAGGAAACGCAGGGTAACCGGTGTCTCCTGGGACTCGTCAGAAACCACAGGGATGTACGCTGAGTGTGCCCATGAACACGGGGGCCTGCTGGAACTAGCCCTGCTTTCCCATTTTGAGGGCGGCCTTCATGCCTGCCTTGACGCTCCCTGACATTCCCGGCTCCCGACAGGCCAGTGAGCCCTGGAAGAGTGCTTCGGGGAAAATCATGAGTTTGCTCTCTCTAAACCAGGGGCTGCCGCGGCCGCGGTGGCGGTCCGCACGGCAGGCTCCAGAGCCAAAGGGAGCCTCAACGTGAGAACTGGCCTCCAGGTTAGGCCCTGAGTAGCCGTGCAGAAAGGGAGGCATGCAGCTCTTTCCGGGAGTTCTTAGTCGCTTTGCTTTCAAGGCAGTACACGCCCGGGGACTCCTAGGCCCCACGGGCGTGCAGCGTTTTCCCTCCAAGGTCCCTGAGTGCCTCCAGACACCTGTGGGCCGGCTGAGCAACGTCGAGGTCCATTGGTTGATTCCCTCGGAGGACCCCCGTGCGTGCCGAGTGCTGGGCAACCACACACTGCGCGTTCCTTGAGGAGCGCTACATCTCCAGAGCCCTCGAACGCCCTTCGGGACAACATGGCTGGTGGGTGCGAGGTGCCCAGGAAGACTCTGTCACGGCCCTTGTGTGAGCTGCCATGAGAGAACGCTGTGCTTGCAACACTGCGAGGCCCGCCCTCGTGCCTGAAGTCACTCTGCTCGAGGAGAAAGTCAGCACCTTAGCGTGCTGTGTGGCTCCCGGCACACCCCGCATGAAGCCATGCCTGGAAGTAAGGCCCTGGTTTGCCGTGCAGAAGCGGAGGCGTGCTGCACTTTCCAGGAGGCGGTGGCCTCTGCTCTGCATACCTTGAACGGCAGCACAGCCTTCTGGACACCTGGGAGGCTAGCCGGGGCGCCCTGTTCCCGGCAGGAACACTGAGTAACCAACCCCAGGCGCACCTGGCTCTGCTAAGCACCATCCAGGCCCGTAGCCCCTTAGAGCCCCTCTGTGCACGCCGAGCGTAGGGAAACGCACTGCCCTCTCTTTTGGAGCAGCTTGGTTTCCTCAGCACTCGCACACGTTCACGAACGCCGTTCTGCCACATCCCACATGGCGCGGAGGTCTTACGCGTTGCCCTAATCGGAGCTGCGCTCAGAGTAACCCTCGTCTTCGCATTCCATCCAGGACCTCCTGACTGAAGGCACCGTGCCTCCTAGAGGACGGCGGCTTGGGTTCTTACTGCAATTCAAGTCCTGTTCCTTCTTTGGCACTGCAGGCAGCCCCAGGCCCAGAGGAGCGGCTACGGCGTTCCTTGGTTGAGACAGTTCGCTGGATGCGGGACTCCCTCCTGCGATAAGTTGACTCGGGGAAGGAAACGCAGGGTAACCGGTGTCTCCTGGGACTCGTCAGAAACCACAGGGATGTACGCTGAGTGTGCCCATGAACACGGGGGCCTGCTGGAACTAGCCCTGCTTTCCCATTTTGAGGGCGGCCTTCATGCCTGCCTTGACGCTCCCTGACATTCCCGGCTCCCGACAGGCCAGTGAGCCCTGGAAGAGTGCTTCGGGGAAAATCATGAGTTTGCTCTCTCTAAACCAGGGGCTGCCGCGGCCGCGGTGGCGGTCCGCACGGCAGGCTCCAGAGCCAAAGGGAGCCTCAACGTGAGAACTGGCCTCCAGGTTAGGCCCTGAGTAGCCGTGCAGAAAGGGAGGCATGCAGCTCTTTCCGGGAGTTCTTAGTCGCTTTGCTTTCAAGGCAGTACACGCCCGGGGACTCCTAGGCCCCACGGGCGTGCAGCGTTTTCCCTCCAAGGTCCCTGAGTGCCTCCAGACACCTGTGGGCCGGCTGAGCAACGTCGAGGTCCATTGGTTGATTCCCTCGGAGGACCCCCGTGCGTGCCGAGTGCTGGGCAACCACACACTGCGCGTTCCTTGAGGAGCGCTACATCTCCAGAGCCCTCGAACGCCCTTCGGGACAACATGGCTGGTGGGTGCGAGGTGCCCAGGAAGACTCTGTCACGGCCCTTGTGTGAGCTGCCATGAGAGAACGCTGTGCTTGCAACACTGCGAGGCCCGCCCTCGTGCCTGAAGTCACTCTGCTCGAGGAGAAAGTCAGCACCTTAGCGTGCTGTGTGGCTCCCGGCACACCCAGCATGAAGCCATGCCTGGAAGTAAGGCCCTGGTTTGCCGTGCAGAAGCGGAGGCGTGCTGCACTTTCCAGGAGGCGGTGGCCTCTGCTCTGCATACCTTGAACGGCAGCACAGCCTTCTGGACACCTGGGAGGCTAGCCGGGGCGCCCTGTTCCCGGCAGGAACACTGAGTAACCCCAGGCGCACCTGGCTCTGCTAAGCACCATCCAGGCCCGTAGCCCCTTAGAGCCCCTCTGTGCACGCCGAGCGTAGGGAAACGCACTGCCCTCTCTTTTGGAGCAGCTTGGTTTCCTCAGCACTCGCACACGTTCACGAACGCCGTTCTGCCACATCCCACATGGCGCGGAGGTCTTACGCGTTGCCCTAATCGGAGCTGCGCTCAGAGTAACCCTCGTCTTCGCATTCCATCCAGGACCTCCTGACTGAAGGCACCGTGCCTCCTAGAGGACGGCGGCTTGGGTTCTTACTGCAATTCAAGTCCTGTTCCTTCTTTGGCACTGCAGGCAGCCCCAGGCCCAGAGGAGCGGCTACGGCGTTCCTTGGTTGAGACAGTTCGCTGGATGCGGGACTCCCTCCTGCGATAAGTTGACTCGGGGAAGGAAACGCAGGGTAACCGGTGTCTCCTGGGACTCGTCAGAAACCACAGGGATGTACGCTGAGTGTGCCCATGAACACGGGGGCCTGCTGGAACTAGCCCTGCTTTCCCATTTTGAGGGCGGCCTTCATGCCTGCCTTGACGCTCCCTGACATTCCCGGCTCCCGACAGGCCAGTGAGCCCTGGAAGAGTGCTTCGGGGAAAATCATGAGTTTGCTCTCTCTAAACCAGGGGCTTCCGCGGCCGCGGTGGCGGTCCGCACGGCAGGCTCCAGAGCCAAAGGGAGCCTCAACGTGAGAACTGGCCTCCAGGTTAGGCCCTGAGTAGCCGTGCAGAAAGGGAGGCATGCAGCTCTTTCCGGGAGTTCTTAGTCGCTTTGCTTTCAAGGCAGTACACGCCCGGGGACTCCTAGGCCCCAGGGGCGTGCAGCGTTTTCCCTCCAAGGTCCCTGAGTGCCTCCAGACACCTGTGGGCCGGCTGAGCAACGTCGAGGTCCATTGGTTGATTCCCTCGGAGGACCCCCGTGCGTGCCGAGTGCTGGGCAACCACACACTGCGCGTTCCTTGAGGAGCGCTACCTCTCCAGAGCCCTCGAACGCCCTTCGGGACAACATGGCTGGTGGGTGCGAGGTGCCCAGGAAGACTCTGTCACGGCCCTTGTGTGAGCTGCCATGAGAGAACGCTGTGCTTGCAACACTGCGAGGCCCGCCCTCGTGCCTGAAGTCACTCTGCTCGAGGAGAAAGTCAGCACCTTAGCGTGCTGTGTGGCTCCCGGCACACCCAGCATGAAGCCATGCCTGGAAGTAAGGCCCTGGTTTGCCGTGCAGAAGCGGAGGCGTGCTGCACTTTCCAGGAGGCGGTGGCCTCTGCTCTGCATACCTTGAACGGCAGCACAGCCTTCTGGACACCTGGGAGGCTAGCCGGGGCGCCCTGTTCCCGGCAGGAACACTGAGTAACCCCAGGCGCACCTGGCTCTGCTAAGCACCATCCAGGCCCGTAGCCCCTTAGAGCCCCTCTGTGCACGCCGAGCGTAGGGAAACGCACTGCCCTCTCTTTTGGAGCAGCTTGGTTTCCTCAGCACTCGCACACGTTCACGAACGCCGTTCTGCCACATCCCACATGGCGCGGAGGTCTTACGCGTTGCCCTAATCGGAGCTGCGCTCAGAGTAACCCTCGTCTTCGCATTCCATCCAGGACCTCCTGACTGAAGGCACCGTGCCTCCTAGAGGACGGCGGCTTGGGTTCTTACTGCAATTCAAGTCCTGTTCCTTCTTTGGCACTGCAGGCAGCCCCAGGCCCAGAGGAGCGGCTACGGCGTTCCTTGGTTGAGACAGTTCGCTGGATGCGGGACTCCCTCCTGCGATAAGTTGACTCGGGGAAGGAAACGCAGGGTAACCGGTGTCTCCTGGGACTCGTCAGAAACCACAGGGATGTACGCTGAGTGTGCCCATGAACACGGGGGCCTGCTGGAACTAGCCCTGCTTTCCCATTTTGAGGGCGGCCTTCATGCCTGCCTTGACGCTCCCTGACATTCCCGGCTCCCGACAGGCCAGTGAGCCCTGGAAGAGTGCTTCGGGGAAAATCATGAGTTTGCTCTCTCTAAACCAGGGGCTGCCGCGGCCGCGGTGGCGGTCCGCACGGCAGGCTCCAGAGCCAAAGGGAGCCTCAACGTGAGAACTGGCCTCCAGGTTAGGCCCTGAGTAGCCGTGCAGAAAGGGAGGCATGCAGCTCTTTCCGGGAGTTCTTAGTCGCTTTGCTTTCAAGGCAGTACACGCCCGGGGACTCCTAGGCCCCAGGGGCATGCAGCGTTTTCCCTCCAAGGTCCCTGAGTGCCTCCAGACACCTGTGGGCCGGCTGAGCAACGTCGAGGTCCATTGGTTGATTCCCTCGGAGGACCCCCGTGCGTGCCGAGTGCTGGGCAACCACACACTGCGCGTTCCTTGAGGAGCGCTACATCTCCAGAGCCCTCGAACGCCCTTCGGGACAACATGGCTGGTGGGTGCGAGGTGCCCAGGAAGACTCTGTCACGGCCCTTGTGTGAGCTGCCATGAGAGAACGCTGTGCTTGCAACACTGCGAGGCCCGCCCTCGTGCCTGAAGTCACTCTGCTCGGGGAGAAAGTCAGCACCTTAGCGTGCTGTGTGGCTCCCGGCACACCCAGCATGAAGCCATGCCTGGAAGTAAGGCCCTGGTTTGCCGTGCAGAAGCGGAGGCGTGCTGCACTTTCCAGGAGGCGGTGGCCTCTGCTCTGCATACCTTGAACGGCAGCACAGCCTTCTGGACACCTGGGAGGCTAGCCGGGGCGCCCTGTTCCCGGCAGGAACACTGAGTAACCAACCCCAGGCGCACCTGGCTCTGCTAAGCACCATCCAGGCCCGTAGCCCCTTAGAGCCCCTCTGTGCACGCCGAGCGTAGGGAAACGCACTGCCCTCTCTTTTGGAGCAGCTTGGTTTCCTCAGCACTCGCACACGTTTACGAACGCCGTTCTGCCACATCCTACATGGCGCGGAGGTCTTACGCGTTGCCCTAATCGGAGCTGCGCTCAGAGTAACCCTCGTCTTCGCATTCCATCCAGGACCTCCTGACTGAAGGCACCGTGCCTCCTAGAGGACGGCGGCTTGGGTTCTTACTGCAATTCAAGTCCTGTTCCTTCTTTGGCACTGCAGGCAGCCCCAGGCCCAGAGGAGCGGCTACGGCGTTCCTTGGTTGAGACAGTTCGCTGGATGCGGGACTCCCTCCTGCGATAAGTTGACTCGGGGAAGGAAACGCAGGGTAACCGGTGTCTCCTGGGACTCGTCAGAAACCACAGGGATGTACGCTGAGTGTGCCCATGAACACGGGGGCCTGCTGGAACTAGCCCTGCTTTCCCATTTTGAGGGCGGCATTCATGCCTGCCTTGACGCTCCCTGACATTCCCGGCTCCCGACAGGCCAGTGAGCCCTGGAAGAGTGCTTCGGGGAAAATCATGAGTTTGCTCTCTCTAAACCAGGGGCTGCCGCGGCCGCGGTGGCGGTCCGCACGGCAGGCTCCAGAGCCAAAGGGAGCCTCAACGTGAGAACTGGCCTCCAGGTTAGGCCCTGAGTAGCCGTGCAGAAAGGGAGGCATGCAGCTCTTTCCGGGAGTTCTTAGTCGCTTTGCTTTCAAGGCAGTACACGCCCGGGGACTCCTAGGCCCCAGGGGCGTGCAGCGTTTTCCCTCCAAGGTCCCTGAGTGCCTCCAGACACCTGTGGGCCGGCTGAGCAACGTCGAGGTCCATTGGTTGATTCCCTCGGAGGACCCCCGTGCGTGCCGAGTCCTGGGCAACCACACACTGCGTGTTCCTTGAGGAGCGCTACCTCTCCAGAGCCCTCGAACGCCCTTCGGGACAACATGGCTGGTGGGTGCGAGGTGCCCAGGAAGACTCTGTCACGGCCCTTGTGTGAGCTGCCATGAGAGAACGCTGTGCTTGCCACACTGCGAGGCCCGCCCTCGTGCCTGAAGTCACTCTGCTCGGGGAGAAAGTCAGCACCTTAGCGTGCTGTGTGGCTCCCGGCACACCCAGCATGAAGCCATGCCTGGAAGTAAGGCCCTGGTTTGCCGTGCAGAAGCGGAGGCGTGCTGCACTTTCCAGGAGGCGGTGGCCTCTGCTCTGCATACCTTGAACGGCAGCACAGCCTTCTGGACACCTGGGAGGCTAGCCGGGGCGCCCTGTTCCCGGCAGGAACACTGAGTAACCCCAGGCGCACCTGGCTCTGCTAAGCACCATCCAGGCCCGTAGCCCCTTAGAGCCCCTCTGTGCACGCCGAGCGTAGGGAAACGCACTGCCCTCTCTTTTGGAGCAGCTTGGTTTCCTCAGCACTCGCACACGTTCACGAACGCCGTTCTGCCACATCCCACATGGCGCGGAGGTCTTACGCGTTGCCCTAATCGGAGCTGCGCTCAGAGTAACCCTCGTCTTCGCATTCCATCCAGGACCTCCTGACTGAAGGCACCGTGCCTCCTAGAGGACGGCGGCTTGGGTTCTTACTGCAATTCAAGTCCTGTTCCTTCTTTGGCACTGCAGGCAGCCCCAGGCCCAGAGGAGCGGCTACGGCGTTCCTTGGTTGAGACAGTTCGCTGGATGCGGGACTCCCTCCTGCGATAAGTTGACTCGGGGAAGGAAACGCAGGGTAACCGGTGTCTCCTGGGACTCGTCAGAAACCACAGGGATGTACGCTGAGTGTGCCCATGAACACGGGGGCCTGCTGGAACTAGCCCTGCTTTCCCATTTTGAGGGCGGCCTTCATGCCTGCCTTGACGCTCCCTGACATTCCCGGCTCCCGACAGGCCAGTGAGCCCTGGAAGAGTGCTTCGGGGAAAATCATGAGTTTGCTCTCTCTAAACCAGGGGCTGCCGCGGCCGCGGTGGCGGTCCGCACGGCAGGCTCCAGAGCCAAAGGGAGCCTCAACGTGAGAACTGGCCTCCAGGTTAGGCCCTGAGTAGCCGTGCAGAAAGGGAGGCATGCAGCTCTTTCCGGGAGTTCTTAGTCGCTTTGCTTTCAAGGCAGTACACGCCCGGGGACTCCTAGGCCCCAGGGGCGTGCAGCGTTTTCCCTCCAAGGTCCCTGAGTGCCTCCAGACACCTGTGGGCCGGCTGAGCAACGTCGAGGTCCATTGGTTGATTCCCTCGGAGGACCCCCGTGCGTGCCGAGTGCTGGGCAACCACACACTGCGCGTTCCTTGAGGAGCGCTACATCTCCAGAGCCCTCGAACGCCCTTCGGGACAACATGGCTGGTGGGTGCGAGGTGCCCAGGAAGACTCTGTCACGGCCCTTGTGTGAGCTGCCATGAGAGAACGCTGTGCTTGCAACACTGCGAGGCCCGCCCTCGTGCCTGAAGTCACTCTGCTCGAGGAGAAAGTCAGCACCTTAGCGTGCTGTGTGGCTCCCGGCACACCCCGCATGAAGCCATGCCTGGAAGTAAGGCCCTGGTTTGCCGTGCAGAAGCGGAGGCGTGCTGCACTTTCCAGGAGGCGGTGGCCTCTGCTCTGCATACCTTGAACGGCAGCACAGCCTTCTGGACACCTGGGAGGCTAGCCGGGGCGCCCTGTTCCCGGCAGGAACACTGAGTAACCAACCCCAGGCGCACCTGGCTCTGCTAAGCACCATCCAGGCCCGTAGCCCCTTAGAGCCCCTCTGTGCACGCCGAGCGTAGGGAAACGCACTGCCCTCTCTTTTGGAGCAGCTTGGTTTCCTCAGCACTCGCACACGTTCACGAACGCCGTTCTGCCACATCCCACATGGCGCGGAGGTCTTACGCGTTGCCCTAATCGGAGCTGCGCTCAGAGTAACCCTCGTCTTCGCATTCCATCCAGGACCTCCTGACTGAAGGCACCGTGCCTCCTAGAGGACGGCGGCTTGGGTTCTTACTGCAATTCAAGTCCTGTTCCTTCTTTGGCACTGCAGGCAGCCCCAGGCCCAGAGGAGCGGCTACGGCGTTCCTTGGTTGAGACAGTTCGCTGGATGCGGGACTCCCTCCTGCGATAAGTTGACTCGGGGAAGGAAACGCAGGGTAACCGGTGTCTCCTGGGACTCGTCAGAAACCACAGGGATGTACGCTGAGTGTGCCCATGAACACGGGGGCCTGCTGGAACTAGCCCTGCTTTCCCATTTTGAGGGCGGCCTTCATGCCTGCCTTGACGCTCCCTGACATTCCCGGCTCCCGACAGGCCAGTGAGCCCTGGAAGAGTGCTTCGGGGAAAATCATGAGTTTGCTCTCTCTAAACCAGGGGCTGCCGCGGCCGCGGTGGCGGTCCGCACGGCAGGCTCCAGAGCCAAAGGGAGCCTCAACGTGAGAACTGGCCTCCAGGTTAGGCCCTGAGTAGCCGTGCAGAAAGGGAGGCATGCAGCTCTTTCCGGGAGTTCTTAGTCGCTTTGCTTTCAAGGCAGTACACGCCCGGGGACTCCTAGGCCCCACGGGCGTGCAGCGTTTTCCCTCCAAGGTCCCTGAGTGCCTCCAGACACCTGTGGGCCGGCTGAGCAACGTCGAGGTCCATTGGTTGATTCCCTCGGAGGACCCCCGTGCGTGCCGAGTGCTGGGCAACCACACACTGCGCGTTCCTTGAGGAGCGCTACATCTCCAGAGCCCTCGAACGCCCTTCGGGACAACATGGCTGGTGGGTGCGAGGTGCCCAGGAAGACTCTGTCACGGCCCTTGTGTGAGCTGCCATGAGAGAACGCTGTGCTTGCAACACTGCGAGGCCCGCCCTCGTGCCTGAAGTCACTCTGCTCGAGGAGAAAGTCAGCACCTTAGCGTGCTGTGTGGCTCCCGGCACACCCAGCATGAAGCCATGCCTGGAAGTAAGGCCCTGGTTTGCCGTGCAGAAGCGGAGGCGTGCTGCACTTTCCAGGAGGCGGTGGCCTCTGCTCTGCATACCTTGAACGGCAGCACAGCCTTCTGGACACCTGGGAGGCTAGCCGGGGCGCCCTGTTCCCGGCAGGAACACTGAGTAACCCCAGGCGCACCTGGCTCTGCTAAGCACCATCCAGGCCCGTAGCCCCTTAGAGCCCCTCTGTGCACGCCGAGCGTAGGGAAACGCACTGCCCTCTCTTTTGGAGCAGCTTGGTTTCCTCAGCACTCGCACACGTTCACGAACGCCGTTCTGCCACATCCCACATGGCGCGGAGGTCTTACGCGTTGCCCTAATCGGAGCTGCGCTCAGAGTAACCCTCGTCTTCGCATTCCATCCAGGACCTCCTGACTGAAGGCACCGTGCCTCCTAGAGGACGGCGGCTTGGGTTCTTACTGCAATTCAAGTCCTGTTCCTTCTTTGGCACTGCAGGCAGCCCCAGGCCCAGAGGAGCGGCTACGGCGTTCCTTGGTTGAGACAGTTCGCTGGATGCGGGACTCCCTCCTGCGATAAGTTGACTCGGGGAAGGAAACGCAGGGTAACCGGTGTCTCCTGGGACTCGTCAGAAACCACAGGGATGTACGCTGAGTGTGCCCATGAACACGGGGGCCTGCTGGAACTAGCCCTGCTTTCCCATTTTGAGGGCGGCATTCATGCCTGCCTTGACGCTCCCTGACATTCCCGGCTCCCGACAGGCCAGTGAGCCCTGGAAGAGTGCTTCGGGGAAAATCATGAGTTTGCTCTCTCTAAACCAGGGGCTGCCGCGGCCGCGGTGGCGGTCCGCACGGCAGGCTCCAGAGCCAAAGGGAGCCTCAACGTGAGAACTGGCCTCCAGGTTAGGCCCTGAGTAGCCGTGCAGAAAGGGAGGCATGCAGCTCTTTCCGGGAGTTCTTAGTCGCTTTGCTTTCAAGGCAGTACACGCCCGGGGACTCCTAGGCCCCAGGGGCATGCAGCGTTTTCCCTCCAAGGTCCCTGAGTGCCTCCAGACACCTGTGGGCCGGCTGAGCAACGTCGAGGTCCATTGGTTGATTCCCTCGGAGGACCCCCGTGCGTGCCGAGTGCTGGGCAACCACACACTGCGCGTTCCTTGAGGAGCGCTACATCTCCAGAGCCCTCGAACGCCCTTCGGGACAACATGGCTGGTGGGTGCGAGGTGCCCAGGAAGACTCTGTCACGGCCCTTGTGTGAGCTGCCATGAGAGAACGCTGTGCTTGCAACACTGCGAGGCCCGCCCTCGTGCCTGAAGTCACTCTGCTCGGGGAGAAAGTCAGCACCTTAGCGTGCTGTGTGGCTCCCGGCACACCCAGCATGAAGCCATGCCTGGAAGTAAGGCCCTGGTTTGCCGTGCAGAAGCGGAGGCGTGCTGCACTTTCCAGGAGGCGGTGGCCTCTGCTCTGCATACCTTGAACGGCAGCACAGCCTTCTGGACACCTGGGAGGCTAGCCGGGGCGCCCTGTTCCCGGCAGGAACACTGAGTAACCAACCCCAGGCGCACCTGGCTCTGCTAAGCACCATCCAGGCCCGTAGCCCCTTAGAGCCCCTCTGTGCACGCCGAGCGTAGGGAAACGCACTGCCCTCTCTTTTGGAGCAGCTTGGTTTCCTCAGCACTCGCACACGTTTACGAACGCCGTTCTGCCACATCCTACATGGCGCGGAGGTCTTACGCGTTGCCCTAATCGGAGCTGCGCTCAGAGTAACCCTCGTCTTCGCATTCCATCCAGGACCTCCTGACTGAAGGCACCGTGCCTCCTAGAGGACGGCGGCTTGGGTTCTTACTGCAATTCAAGTCCTGTTCCTTCTTTGGCACTGCAGGCAGCCCCAGGCCCAGAGGAGCGGCTACGGCGTTCCTTGGTTGAGACAGTTCGCTGGATGCGGGACTCCCTCCTGCGATAAGTTGACTCGGGGAAGGAAACGCAGGGTAACCGGTGTCTCCTGGGACTCGTCAGAAACCACAGGGATGTACGCTGAGTGTGCCCATGAACACGGGGGCCTGCTGGAACTAGCCCTGCTTTCCCATTTTGAGGGCGGCATTCATGCCTGCCTTGACGCTCCCTGACATTCCCGGCTCCCGACAGGCCAGTGAGCCCTGGAAGAGTGCTTCGGGGAAAATCATGAGTTTGCTCTCTCTAAACCAGGGGCTGCCGCGGCCGCGGTGGCGGTCCGCACGGCAGGCTCCAGAGCCAAAGGGAGCCTCAACGTGAGAACTGGCCTCCAGGTTAGGCCCTGAGTAGCCGTGCAGAAAGGGAGGCATGCAGCTCTTTCCGGGAGTTCTTAGTCGCTTTGCTTTCAAGGCAGTACACGCCCGGGGACTCCTAGGCCCCAGGGGCGTGCAGCGTTTTCCCTCCAAGGTCCCTGAGTGCCTCCAGACACCTGTGGGCCGGCTGAGCAACGTCGAGGTCCATTGGTTGATTCCCTCGGAGGACCCCCGTGCGTGCCGAGTCCTGGGCAACCACACACTGCGTGTTCCTTGAGGAGCGCTACCTCTCCAGAGCCCTCGAACGCCCTTCGGGACAACATGGCTGGTGGGTGCGAGGTGCCCAGGAAGACTCTGTCACGGCCCTTGTGTGAGCTGCCATGAGAGAACGCTGTGCTTGCCACACTGCGAGGCCCGCCCTCGTGCCTGAAGTCACTCTGCTCGAGGAGAAAGTCAGCACCTTAGCGTGCTGTGTGGCTCCCGGCACACCCAGCATGAAGCCATGCCTGGAAGTAAGGCCCTGGTTTGCCGTGCAGAAGCGGAGGCGTGCTGCACTTTCCAGGAGGTGGTGGCCTCTGCTCTGCATACCTTGAACGGCAGCACAGCCTTCTGGACACCTGGGAGGCTAGCCGGGGCGCCCTGTTCCCGGCAGGAACACTGAGTAACCCCAGGCGCACCTGGCTCTGCTAAGCACCATCCAGGCCCGTAGCCCCTTAGAGCCCCTCTGTGCACGCCGAGCGTAGGGAAACGCACTGCCCTCTCTTTTGGAGCAGCTTGGTTTCCTCAGCACTCGCACACGTTCACGAACGCCGTTCTGCCACATCCCACATGGCGCGGAGGTCTTACGCGTTGCCCTAATCGGAGCTGCGCTCAGAGTAACCCTCGTCTTCGCATTCCATCCAGGACCTCCTGACTGAAGGCACCGTGCCTCCTAGAGGACGGCGGCTTGGGTTCTTACTGCAATTCAAGTCCTGTTCCTTCTTTGGCACTGCAGGCAGCCCCAGGCCCAGAGGAGCGGCTACGGCGTTCCTTGGTTGAGACAGTTCGCTGGATGCGGGACTCCCTCCTGCGATAAGTTGACTCGGGGAAGGAAACGCAGGGTAACCGGTGTCTCCTGGGACTCGTCAGAAACCACAGGGATGTACGCTGAGTGTGCCCATGAACACGGGGGCCTGCTGGAACTAGCCCTGCTTTCCCATTTTGAGGGCGGCCTTCATGCCTGCCTTGACGCTCCCTGACATTCCCGGCTCCCGACAGGCCAGTGAGCCCTGGAAGAGTGCTTCGGGGAAAATCATGAGTTTGCTCTCTCTAAACCAGGGGCTGCCGCGGCCGCGGTGGCGGTCCGCACGGCAGGCTCCAGAGCCAAAGGGAGCCTCAACGTGAGAACTGGCCTCCAGGTTAGGCCCTGAGTAGCCGTGCAGAAAGGGAGGCATGCAGCTCTTTCCGGGAGTTCTTAGTCGCTTTGCTTTCAAGGCAGTACACGCCCGGGGACTCCTAGGCCCCACGGGCGTGCAGCGTTTTCCCTCCAAGGTCCCTGAGTGCCTCCAGACACCTGTGGGCCGGCTGAGCAACGTCGAGGTCCATTGGTTGATTCCCTCGGAGGACCCCCGTGCGTGCCGAGTGCTGGGCAACCACACACTGCGCGTTCCTTGAGGAGCGCTACATCTCCAGAGCCCTCGAACGCCCTTCGGGACAACATGGCTGGTGGGTGCGAGGTGCCCAGGAAGACTCTGTCACGGCCCTTGTGTGAGCTGCCATGAGAGAACGCTGTGCTTGCAACACTGCGAGGCCCGCCCTCGTGCCTGAAGTCACTCTGCTCGAGGAGAAAGTCAGCACCTTAGCGTGCTGTGTGGCTCCCGGCACACCCCGCATGAAGCCATGCCTGGAAGTAAGGCCCTGGTTTGCCGTGCAGAAGCGGAGGCGTGCTGCACTTTCCAGGAGGCGGTGGCCTCTGCTCTGCATACCTTGAACGGCAGCACAGCCTTCTGGACACCTGGGAGGCTAGCCGGGGCGCCCTGTTCCCGGCAGGAACACTGAGTAACCAACCCCAGGCGCACCTGGCTCTGCTAAGCACCATCCAGGCCCGTAGCCCCTTAGAGCCCCTCTGTGCACGCCGAGCGTAGGGAAACGCACTGCCCTCTCTTTTGGAGCAGCTTGGTTTCCTCAGCACTCGCACACGTTCACGAACGCCGTTCTGCCACATCCCACATGGCGCGGAGGTCTTACGCGTTGCCCTAATCGGAGCTGCGCTCAGAGTAACCCTCGTCTTCGCATTCCATCCAGGACCTCCTGACTGAAGGCACCGTGCCTCCTAGAGGACGGCGGCTTGGGTTCTTACTGCAATTCAAGTCCTGTTCCTTCTTTGGCACTGCAGGCAGCCCCAGGCCCAGAGGAGCGGCTACGGCGTTCCTTGGTTGAGACAGTTCGCTGGATGCGGGACTCCCTCCTGCGATAAGTTGACTCGGGGAAGGAAACGCAGGGTAACCGGTGTCTCCTGGGACTCGTCAGAAACCACAGGGATGTACGCTGAGTGTGCCCATGAACACGGGGGCCTGCTGGAACTAGCCCTGCTTTCCCATTTTGAGGGCGGCCTTCATGCCTGCCTTGACGCTCCCTGACATTCCCGGCTCCCGACAGGCCAGTGAGCCCTGGAAGAGTGCTTCGGGGAAAATCATGAGTTTGCTCTCTCTAAACCAGGGGCTGCCGCGGCCGCGGTGGCGGTCCGCACGGCAGGCTCCAGAGCCAAAGGGAGCCTCAACGTGAGAACTGGCCTCCAGGTTAGGCCCTGAGTAGCCGTGCAGAAAGGGAGGCATGCAGCTCTTTCCGGGAGTTCTTAGTCGCTTTGCTTTCAAGGCAGTACACGCCCGGGGACTCCTAGGCCCCACGGGCGTGCAGCGTTTTCCCTCCAAGGTCCCTGAGTGCCTCCAGACACCTGTGGGCCGGCTGAGCAACGTCGAGGTCCATTGGTTGATTCCCTCGGAGGACCCCCGTGCGTGCCGAGTGCTGGGCAACCACACACTGCGCGTTCCTTGAGGAGCGCTACATCTCCAGAGCCCTCGAACGCCCTTCGGGACAACATGGCTGGTGGGTGCGAGGTGCCCAGGAAGACTCTGTCACGGCCCTTGTGTGAGCTGCCATGAGAGAACGCTGTGCTTGCAACACTGCGAGGCCCGCCCTCGTGCCTGAAGTCACTCTGCTCGAGGAGAAAGTCAGCACCTTAGCGTGCTGTGTGGCTCCCGGCACACCCAGCATGAAGCCATGCCTGGAAGTAAGGCCCTGGTTTGCCGTGCAGAAGCGGAGGCGTGCTGCACTTTCCAGGAGGCGGTGGCCTCTGCTCTGCATACCTTGAACGGCAGCACAGCCTTCTGGACACCTGGGAGGCTAGCCGGGGCGCCCTGTTCCCGGCAGGAACACTGAGTAACCCCAGGCGCACCTGGCTCTGCTAAGCACCATCCAGGCCCGTAGCCCCTTAGAGCCCCTCTGTGCACGCCGAGCGTAGGGAAACGCACTGCCCTCTCTTTTGGAGCAGCTTGGTTTCCTCAGCACTCGCACACGTTCACGAACGCCGTTCTGCCACATCCCACATGGCGCGGAGGTCTTACGCGTTGCCCTAATCGGAGCTGCGCTCAGAGTAACCCTCGTCTTCGCATTCCATCCAGGACCTCCTGACTGAAGGCACCGTGCCTCCTAGAGGACGGCGGCTTGGGTTCTTACTGCAATTCAAGTCCTGTTCCTTCTTTGGCACTGCAGGCAGCCCCAGGCCCAGAGGAGCGGCTACGGCGTTCCTTGGTTGAGACAGTTCGCTGGATGCGGGACTCCCTCCTGCGATAAGTTGACTCGGGGAAGGAAACGCAGGGTAACCGGTGTCTCCTGGGACTCGTCAGAAACCACAGGGATGTACGCTGAGTGTGCCCATGAACACGGGGGCCTGCTGGAACTAGCCCTGCTTTCCCATTTTGAGGGCGGCCTTCATGCCTGCCTTGACGCTCCCTGACATTCCCGGCTCCCGACAGGCCAGTGAGCCCTGGAAGAGTGCTTCGGGGAAAATCATGAGTTTGCTCTCTCTAAACCAGGGGCTTCCGCGGCCGCGGTGGCGGTCCGCACGGCAGGCTCCAGAGCCAAAGGGAGCCTCAACGTGAGAACTGGCCTCCAGGTTAGGCCCTGAGTAGCCGTGCAGAAAGGGAGGCATGCAGCTCTTTCCGGGAGTTCTTAGTCGCTTTGCTTTCAAGGCAGTACACGCCCGGGGACTCCTAGGCCCCAGGGGCGTGCAGCGTTTTCCCTCCAAGGTCCCTGAGTGCCTCCAGACACCTGTGGGCCGGCTGAGCAACGTCGAGGTCCATTGGTTGATTCCCTCGGAGGACCCCCGTGCGTGCCGAGTGCTGGGCAACCACACACTGCGCGTTCCTTGAGGAGCGCTACCTCTCCAGAGCCCTCGAACGCCCTTCGGGACAACATGGCTGGTGGGTGCGAGGTGCCCAGGAAGACTCTGTCACGGCCCTTGTGTGAGCTGCCATGAGAGAACGCTGTGCTTGCAACACTGCGAGGCCCGCCCTCGTGCCTGAAGTCACTCTGCTCGAGGAGAAAGTCAGCACCTTAGCGTGCTGTGTGGCTCCCGGCACACCCAGCATGAAGCCATGCCTGGAAGTAAGGCCCTGGTTTGCCGTGCAGAAGCGGAGGCGTGCTGCACTTTCCAGGAGGCGGTGGCCTCTGCTCTGCATACCTTGAACGGCAGCACAGCCTTCTGGACACCTGGGAGGCTAGCCGGGGCGCCCTGTTCCCGGCAGGAACACTGAGTAACCCCAGGCGCACCTGGCTCTGCTAAGCACCATCCAGGCCCGTAGCCCCTTAGAGCCCCTCTGTGCACGCCGAGCGTAGGGAAACGCACTGCCCTCTCTTTTGGAGCAGCTTGGTTTCCTCAGCACTCGCACACGTTCACGAACGCCGTTCTGCCACATCCCACATGGCGCGGAGGTCTTACGCGTTGCCCTAATCGGAGCTGCGCTCAGAGTAACCCTCGTCTTCGCATTCCATCCAGGACCTCCTGACTGAAGGCACCGTGCCTCCTAGAGGACGGCGGCTTGGGTTCTTACTGCAATTCAAGTCCTGTTCCTTCTTTGGCACTGCAGGCAGCCCCAGGCCCAGAGGAGCGGCTACGGCGTTCCTTGGTTGAGACAGTTCGCTGGATGCGGGACTCCCTCCTGCGATAAGTTGACTCGGGGAAGGAAACGCAGGGTAACCGGTGTCTCCTGGGACTCGTCAGAAACCACAGGGATGTACGCTGAGTGTGCCCATGAACACGGGGGCCTGCTGGAACTAGCCCTGCTTTCCCATTTTGAGGGCGGCATTCATGCCTGCCTTGACGCTCCCTGACATTCCCGGCTCCCGACAGGCCAGTGAGCCCTGGAAGAGTGCTTCGGGGAAAATCATGAGTTTGCTCTCTCTAAACCAGGGGCTGCCGCGGCCGCGGTGGCGGTCCGCACGGCAGGCTCCAGAGCCAAAGGGAGCCTCAACGTGAGAACTGGCCTCCAGGTTAGGCCCTGAGTAGCCGTGCAGAAAGGGAGGCATGCAGCTCTTTCCGGGAGTTCTTAGTCGCTTTGCTTTCAAGGCAGTACACGCCCGGGGACTCCTAGGCCCCAGGGGCATGCAGCGTTTTCCCTCCAAGGTCCCTGAGTGCCTCCAGACACCTGTGGGCCGGCTGAGCAACGTCGAGGTCCATTGGTTGATTCCCTCGGAGGACCCCCGTGCGTGCCGAGTGCTGGGCAACCACACACTGCGCGTTCCTTGAGGAGCGCTACATCTCCAGAGCCCTCGAACGCCCTTCGGGACAACATGGCTGGTGGGTGCGAGGTGCCCAGGAAGACTCTGTCACGGCCCTTGTGTGAGCTGCCATGAGAGAACGCTGTGCTTGCAACACTGCGAGGCCCGCCCTCGTGCCTGAAGTCACTCTGCTCGGGGAGAAAGTCAGCACCTTAGCGTGCTGTGTGGCTCCCGGCACACCCAGCATGAAGCCATGCCTGGAAGTAAGGCCCTGGTTTGCCGTGCAGAAGCGGAGGCGTGCTGCACTTTCCAGGAGGCGGTGGCCTCTGCTCTGCATACCTTGAACGGCAGCACAGCCTTCTGGACACCTGGGAGGCTAGCCGGGGCGCCCTGTTCCCGGCAGGAACACTGAGTAACCAACCCCAGGCGCACCTGGCTCTGCTAAGCACCATCCAGGCCCGTAGCCCCTTAGAGCCCCTCTGTGCACGCCGAGCGTAGGGAAACGCACTGCCCTCTCTTTTGGAGCAGCTTGGTTTCCTCAGCACTCGCACACGTTTACGAACGCCGTTCTGCCACATCCTACATGGCGCGGAGGTCTTACGCGTTGCCCTAATCGGAGCTGCGCTCAGAGTAACCCTCGTCTTCGCATTCCATCCAGGACCTCCTGACTGAAGGCACCGTGCCTCCTAGAGGACGGCGGCTTGGGTTCTTACTGCAATTCAAGTCCTGTTCCTTCTTTGGCACTGCAGGCAGCCCCAGGCCCAGAGGAGCGGCTACGGCGTTCCTTGGTTGAGACAGTTCGCTGGATGCGGGACTCCCTCCTGCGATAAGTTGACTCGGGGAAGGAAACGCAGGGTAACCGGTGTCTCCTGGGACTCGTCAGAAACCACAGGGATGTACGCTGAGTGTGCCCATGAACACGGGGGCCTGCTGGAACTAGCCCTGCTTTCCCATTTTGAGGGCGGCATTCATGCCTGCCTTGACGCTCCCTGACATTCCCGGCTCCCGACAGGCCAGTGAGCCCTGGAAGAGTGCTTCGGGGAAAATCATGAGTTTGCTCTCTCTAAACCAGGGGCTGCCGCGGCCGCGGTGGCGGTCCGCACGGCAGGCTCCAGAGCCAAAGGGAGCCTCAACGTGAGAACTGGCCTCCAGGTTAGGCCCTGAGTAGCCGTGCAGAAAGGGAGGCATGCAGCTCTTTCCGGGAGTTCTTAGTCGCTTTGCTTTCAAGGCAGTACACGCCCGGGGACTCCTAGGCCCCAGGGGCGTGCAGCGTTTTCCCTCCAAGGTCCCTGAGTGCCTCCAGACACCTGTGGGCCGGCTGAGCAACGTCGAGGTCCATTGGTTGATTCCCTCGGAGGACCCCCGTGCGTGCCGAGTCCTGGGCAACCACACACTGCGTGTTCCTTGAGGAGCGCTACCTCTCCAGAGCCCTCGAACGCCCTTCGGGACAACATGGCTGGTGGGTGCGAGGTGCCCAGGAAGACTCTGTCACGGCCCTTGTGTGAGCTGCCATGAGAGAACGCTGTGCTTGCCACACTGCGAGGCCCGCCCTCGTGCCTGAAGTCACTCTGCTCGGGGAGAAAGTCAGCACCTTAGCGTGCTGTGTGGCTCCCGGCACACCCAGCATGAAGCCATGCCTGGAAGTAAGGCCCTGGTTTGCCGTGCAGAAGCGGAGGCGTGCTGCACTTTCCAGGAGGCGGTGGCCTCTGCTCTGCATACCTTGAACGGCAGCACAGCCTTCTGGACACCTGGGAGGCTAGCCGGGGCGCCCTGTTCCCGGCAGGAACACTGAGTAACCCCAGGCGCACCTGGCTCTGCTAAGCACCATCCAGGCCCGTAGCCCCTTAGAGCCCCTCTGTGCACGCCGAGCGTAGGGAAACGCACTGCCCTCTCTTTTGGAGCAGCTTGGTTTCCTCAGCACTCGCACACGTTCACGAACGCCGTTCTGCCACATCCCACATGGCGCGGAGGTCTTACGCGTTGCCCTAATCGGAGCTGCGCTCAGAGTAACCCTCGTCTTCGCATTCCATCCAGGACCTCCTGACTGAAGGCACCGTGCCTCCTAGAGGACGGCGGCTTGGGTTCTTACTGCAATTCAAGTCCTGTTCCTTCTTTGGCACTGCAGGCAGCCCCAGGCCCAGAGGAGCGGCTACGGCGTTCCTTGGTTGAGACAGTTCGCTGGATGCGGGACTCCCTCCTGCGATAAGTTGACTCGGGGAAGGAAACGCAGGGTAACCGGTGTCTCCTGGGACTCGTCAGAAACCACAGGGATGTACGCTGAGTGTGCCCATGAACACGGGGGCCTGCTGGAACTAGCCCTGCTTTCCCATTTTGAGGGCGGCCTTCATGCCTGCCTTGACGCTCCCTGACATTCCCGGCTCCCGACAGGCCAGTGAGCCCTGGAAGAGTGCTTCGGGGAAAATCATGAGTTTGCTCTCTCTAAACCAGGGGCTGCCGCGGCCGCGGTGGCGGTCCGCACGGCAGGCTCCAGAGCCAAAGGGAGCCTCAACGTGAGAACTGGCCTCCAGGTTAGGCCCTGAGTAGCCGTGCAGAAAGGGAGGCATGCAGCTCTTTCCGGGAGTTCTTAGTCGCTTTGCTTTCAAGGCAGTACACGCCCGGGGACTCCTAGGCCCCAGGGGCGTGCAGCGTTTTCCCTCCAAGGTCCCTGAGTGCCTCCAGACACCTGTGGGCCGGCTGAGCAACGTCGAGGTCCATTGGTTGATTCCCTCGGAGGACCCCCGTGCGTGCCGAGTGCTGGGCAACCACACACTGCGCGTTCCTTGAGGAGCGCTACATCTCCAGAGCCCTCGAACGCCCTTCGGGACAACATGGCTGGTGGGTGCGAGGTGCCCAGGAAGACTCTGTCACGGCCCTTGTGTGAGCTGCCATGAGAGAACGCTGTGCTTGCAACACTGCGAGGCCCGCCCTCGTGCCTGAAGTCACTCTGCTCGAGGAGAAAGTCAGCACCTTAGCGTGCTGTGTGGCTCCCGGCACACCCCGCATGAAGCCATGCCTGGAAGTAAGGCCCTGGTTTGCCGTGCAGAAGCGGAGGCGTGCTGCACTTTCCAGGAGGCGGTGGCCTCTCTTCTGCATACCTTGAACGGCAGCACAGCCTTCTGGACACCTGGGAGGCTAGCCGGGGCGCCCTGTTCCCGGCAGGAACACTGAGTAACCAACCCCAGGCGCACCTGGCTCTGCTAAGCACCATCCAGGCCCGTAGCCCCTTAGAGCCCCTCTGTGCACGCCGAGCGTAGGGAAACGCACTGCCCTCTCTTTTGGAGCAGCTTGGTTTCCTCAGCACTCGCACACGTTCACGAACGCCGTTCTGCCACATCCCACATGGCGCGGAGGTCTTACGCGTTGCCCTAATCGGAGCTGCGCTCAGAGTAACCCTCGTCTTCGCATTCCATCCAGGACCTCCTGACTGAAGGCACCGTGCCTCCTAGAGGACGGCGGCTTGGGTTCTTACTGCAATTCAAGTCCTGTTCCTTCTTTGGCACTGCAGGCAGCCCCAGGCCCAGAGGAGCGGCTACGGCGTTCCTTGGTTGAGACAGTTCGCTGGATGCGGGACTCCCTCCTGCGATAAGTTGACTCGGGGAAGGAAACGCAGGGTAACCGGTGTCTCCTGGGACTCGTCAGAAACCACAGGGATGTACGCTGAGTGTGCCCATGAACACGGGGGCCTGCTGGAACTAGCCCTGCTTTCCCATTTTGAGGGCGGCCTTCATGCCTGCCTTGACGCTCCCTGACATTCCCGGCTCCCGACAGGCCAGTGAGCCCTGGAAGAGTGCTTCGGGGAAAATCATGAGTTTGCTCTCTCTAAACCAGGGGCTGCCGCGGCCGCGGTGGCGGTCCGCACGGCAGGCTCCAGAGCCAAAGGGAGCCTCAACGTGAGAACTGGCCTCCAGGTTAGGCCCTGAGTAGCCGTGCAGAAAGGGAGGCATGCAGCTCTTTCCGGGAGTTCTTAGTCGCTTTGCTTTCAAGGCAGTACACGCCCGGGGACTCCTAGGCCCCACGGGCGTGCAGCGTTTTCCCTCCAAGGTCCCTGAGTGCCTCCAGACACCTGTGGGCCGGCTGAGCAACGTCGAGGTCCATTGGTTGATTCCCTCGGAGGACCCCCGTGCGTGCCGAGTGCTGGGCAACCACACACTGCGCGTTCCTTGAGGAGCGCTACATCTCCAGAGCCCTCGAACGCCCTTCGGGACAACATGGCTGGTGGGTGCGAGGTGCCCAGGAAGACTCTGTCACGGCCCTTGTGTGAGCTGCCATGAGAGAACGCTGTGCTTGCAACACTGCGAGGCCCGCCCTCGTGCCTGAAGTCACTCTGCTCGAGGAGAAAGTCAGCACCTTAGCGTGCTGTGTGGCTCCCGGCACACCCAGCATGAAGCCATGCCTGGAAGTAAGGCCCTGGTTTGCCGTGCAGAAGCGGAGGCGTGCTGCACTTTCCAGGAGGCGGTGGCCTCTGCTCTGCATACCTTGAACGGCAGCACAGCCTTCTGGACACCTGGGAGGCTAGCCGGGGCGCCCTGTTCCCGGCAGGAACACTGAGTAACCCCAGGCGCACCTGGCTCTGCTAAGCACCATCCAGGCCCGTAGCCCCTTAGAGCCCCTCTGTGCACGCCGAGCGTAGGGAAACGCACTGCCCTCTCTTTTGGAGCAGCTTGGTTTCCTCAGCACTCGCACACGTTCACGAACGCCGTTCTGCCACATCCCACATGGCGCGGAGGTCTTACGCGTTGCCCTAATCGGAGCTGCGCTCAGAGTAACCCTCGTCTTCGCATTCCATCCAGGACCTCCTGACTGAAGGCACCGTGCCTCCTAGAGGACGGCGGCTTGGGTTCTTACTGCAATTCAAGTCCTGTTCCTTCTTTGGCACTGCAGGCAGCCCCAGGCCCAGAGGAGCGGCTACGGCGTTCCTTGGTTGAGACAGTTCGCTGGATGCGGGACTCCCTCCTGCGATAAGTTGACTCGGGGAAGGAAACGCAGGGTAACCGGTGTCTCCTGGGACTCGTCAGAAACCACAGGGATGTACGCTGAGTGTGCCCATGAACACGGGGGCCTGCTGGAACTAGCCCTGCTTTCCCATTTTGAGGGCGGCATTCATGCCTGCCTTGACGCTCCCTGACATTCCCGGCTCCCGACAGGCCAGTGAGCCCTGGAAGAGTGCTTCGGGGAAAATCATGAGTTTGCTCTCTCTAAACCAGGGGCTGCCGCGGCCGCGGTGGCGGTCCGCACGGCAGGCTCCAGAGCCAAAGGGAGCCTCAACGTGAGAACTGGCCTCCAGGTTAGGCCCTGAGTAGCCGTGCAGAAAGGGAGGCATGCAGCTCTTTCCGGGAGTTCTTAGTCGCTTTGCTTTCAAGGCAGTACACGCCCGGGGACTCCTAGGCCCCAGGGGCATGCAGCGTTTTCCCTCCAAGGTCCCTGAGTGCCTCCAGACACCTGTGGGCCGGCTGAGCAACGTCGAGGTCCATTGGTTGATTCCCTCGGAGGACCCCCGTGCGTGCCGAGTGCTGGGCAACCACACACTGCGCGTTCCTTGAGGAGCGCTACATCTCCAGAGCCCTCGAACGCCCTTCGGGACAACATGGCTGGTGGGTGCGAGGTGCCCAGGAAGACTCTGTCACGGCCCTTGTGTGAGCTGCCATGAGAGAACGCTGTGCTTGCAACACTGCGAGGCCCGCCCTCGTGCCTGAAGTCACTCTGCTCGGGGAGAAAGTCAGCACCTTAGCGTGCTGTGTGGCTCCCGGCACACCCAGCATGAAGCCATGCCTGGAAGTAAGGCCCTGGTTTGCCGTGCAGAAGCGGAGGCGTGCTGCACTTTCCAGGAGGCGGTGGCCTCTGCTCTGCATACCTTGAACGGCAGCACAGCCTTCTGGACACCTGGGAGGCTAGCCGGGGCGCCCTGTTCCCGGCAGGAACACTGAGTAACCAACCCCAGGCGCACCTGGCTCTGCTAAGCACCATCCAGGCCCGTAGCCCCTTAGAGCCCCTCTGTGCACGCCGAGCGTAGGGAAACGCACTGCCCTCTCTTTTGGAGCAGCTTGGTTTCCTCAGCACTCGCACACGTTTACGAACGCCGTTCTGCCACATCCTACATGGCGCGGAGGTCTTACGCGTTGCCCTAATCGGAGCTGCGCTCAGAGTAACCCTCGTCTTCGCATTCCATCCAGGACCTCCTGACTGAAGGCACCGTGCCTCCTAGAGGACGGCGGCTTGGGTTCTTACTGCAATTCAAGTCCTGTTCCTTCTTTGGCACTGCAGGCAGCCCCAGGCCCAGAGGAGCGGCTACGGCGTTCCTTGGTTGAGACAGTTCGCTGGATGCGGGACTCCCTCCTGCGATAAGTTGACTCGGGGAAGGAAACGCAGGGTAACCGGTGTCTCCTGGGACTCGTCAGAAACCACAGGGATGTACGCTGAGTGTGCCCATGAACACGGGGGCCTGCTGGAACTAGCCCTGCTTTCCCATTTTGAGGGCGGCATTCATGCCTGCCTTGACGCTCCCTGACATTCCCGGCTCCCGACAGGCCAGTGAGCCCTGGAAGAGTGCTTCGGGGAAAATCATGAGTTTGCTCTCTCTAAACCAGGGGCTGCCGCGGCCGCGGTGGCGGTCCGCACGGCAGGCTCCAGAGCCAAAGGGAGCCTCAACGTGAGAACTGGCCTCCAGGTTAGGCCCTGAGTAGCCGTGCAGAAAGGGAGGCATGCAGCTCTTTCCGGGAGTTCTTAGTCGCTTTGCTTTCAAGGCAGTACACGCCCGGGGACTCCTAGGCCCCAGGGGCGTGCAGCGTTTTCCCTCCAAGGTCCCTGAGTGCCTCCAGACACCTGTGGGCCGGCTGAGCAACGTCGAGGTCCATTGGTTGATTCCCTCGGAGGACCCCCGTGCGTGCCGAGTCCTGGGCAACCACACACTGCGTGTTCCTTGAGGAGCGCTACCTCTCCAGAGCCCTCGAACGCCCTTCGGGACAACATGGCTGGTGGGTGCGAGGTGCCCAGGAAGACTCTGTCACGGCCCTTGTGTGAGCTGCCATGAGAGAACGCTGTGCTTGCCACACTGCGAGGCCCGCCCTCGTGCCTGAAGTCACTCTGCTCGAGGAGAAAGTCAGCACCTTAGCGTGCTGTGTGGCTCCCGGCACACCCAGCATGAAGCCATGCCTGGAAGTAAGGCCCTGGTTTGCCGTGCAGAAGCGGAGGCGTGCTGCACTTTCCAGGAGGTGGTGGCCTCTGCTCTGCATACCTTGAACGGCAGCACAGCCTTCTGGACACCTGGGAGGCTAGCCGGGGCGCCCTGTTCCCGGCAGGAACACTGAGTAACCCCAGGCGCACCTGGCTCTGCTAAGCACCATCCAGGCCCGTAGCCCCTTAGAGCCCCTCTGTGCACGCCGAGCGTAGGGAAACGCACTGCCCTCTCTTTTGGAGCAGCTTGGTTTCCTCAGCACTCGCACACGTTCACGAACGCCGTTCTGCCACATCCCACATGGCGCGGAGGTCTTACGCGTTGCCCTAATCGGAGCTGCGCTCAGAGTAACCCTCGTCTTCGCATTCCATCCAGGACCTCCTGACTGAAGGCACCGTGCCTCCTAGAGGACGGCGGCTTGGGTTCTTACTGCAATTCAAGTCCTGTTCCTTCTTTGGCACTGCAGGCAGCCCCAGGCCCAGAGGAGCGGCTACGGCGTTCCTTGGTTGAGACAGTTCGCTGGATGCGGGACTCCCTCCTGCGATAAGTTGACTCGGGGAAGGAAACGCAGGGTAACCGGTGTCTCCTGGGACTCGTCAGAAACCACAGGGATGTACGCTGAGTGTGCCCATGAACACGGGGGCCTGCTGGAACTAGCCCTGCTTTCCCATTTTGAGGGCGGCCTTCATGCCTGCCTTGACGCTCCCTGACATTCCCGGCTCCCGACAGGCCAGTGAGCCCTGGAAGAGTGCTTCGGGGAAAATCATGAGTTTGCTCTCTCTAAACCAGGGGCTGCCGCGGCCGCGGTGGCGGTCCGCACGGCAGGCTCCAGAGCCAAAGGGAGCCTCAACGTGAGAACTGGCCTCCAGGTTAGGCCCTGAGTAGCCGTGCAGAAAGGGAGGCATGCAGCTCTTTCCGGGAGTTCTTAGTCGCTTTGCTTTCAAGGCAGTACACGCCCGGGGACTCCTAGGCCCCAGGGGCGTGCAGCGTTTTCCCTCCAAGGTCCCTGAGTGCCTCCAGACACCTGTGGGCCGGCTGAGCAACGTCGAGGTCCATTGGTTGATTCCCTCGGAGGACCCCCGTGCGTGCCGAGTGCTGGGCAACCACACACTGCGCGTTCCTTGAGGAGCGCTACATCTCCAGAGCCCTCGAACGCCCTTCGGGACAACATGGCTGGTGGGTGCGAGGTGCCCAGGAAGACTCTGTCACGGCCCTTGTGTGAGCTGCCATGAGAGAACGCTGTGCTTGCAACACTGCGAGGCCCGCCCTCGTGCCTGAAGTCACTCTGCTCGAGGAGAAAGTCAGCACCTTAGCGTGCTGTGTGGCTCCCGGCACACCCCGCATGAAGCCATGCCTGGAAGTAAGGCCCTGGTTTGCCGTGCAGAAGCGGAGGCGTGCTGCACTTTCCAGGAGGCGGTGGCCTCTGCTCTGCATACCTTGAACGGCAGCACAGCCTTCTGGACACCTGGGAGGCTAGCCGGGGCGCCCTGTTCCCGGCAGGAACACTGAGTAACCAACCCCAGGCGCACCTGGCTCTGCTAAGCACCATCCAGGCCCGTAGCCCCTTAGAGCCCCTCTGTGCACGCCGAGCGTAGGGAAACGCACTGCCCTCTCTTTTGGAGCAGCTTGGTTTCCTCAGCACTCGCACACGTTCACGAACGCCGTTCTGCCACATCCCACATGGCGCGGAGGTCTTACGCGTTGCCCTAATCGGAGCTGCGCTCAGAGTAACCCTCGTCTTCGCATTCCATCCAGGACCTCCTGACTGAAGGCACCGTGCCTCCTAGAGGACGGCGGCTTGGGTTCTTACTGCAATTCAAGTCCTGTTCCTTCTTTGGCACTGCAGGCAGCCCCAGGCCCAGAGGAGCGGCTACGGCGTTCCTTGGTTGAGACAGTTCGCTGGATGCGGGACTCCCTCCTGCGATAAGTTGACTCGGGGAAGGAAACGCAGGGTAACCGGTGTCTCCTGGGACTCGTCAGAAACCACAGGGATGTACGCTGAGTGTGCCCATGAACACGGGGGCCTGCTGGAACTAGCCCTGCTTTCCCATTTTGAGGGCGGCCTTCATGCCTGCCTTGACGCTCCCTGACATTCCCGGCTCCCGACAGGCCAGTGAGCCCTGGAAGAGTGCTTCGGGGAAAATCATGAGTTTGCTCTCTCTAAACCAGGGGCTGCCGCGGCCGCGGTGGCGGTCCGCACGGCAGGCTCCAGAGCCAAAGGGAGCCTCAACGTGAGAACTGGCCTCCAGGTTAGGCCCTGAGTAGCCGTGCAGAAAGGGAGGCATGCAGCTCTTTCCGGGAGTTCTTAGTCGCTTTGCTTTCAAGGCAGTACACGCCCGGGGACTCCTAGGCCCCACGGGCGTGCAGCGTTTTCCCTCCAAGGTCCCTGAGTGCCTCCAGACACCTGTGGGCCGGCTGAGCAACGTCGAGGTCCATTGGTTGATTCCCTCGGAGGACCCCCGTGCGTGCCGAGTGCTGGGCAACCACACACTGCGCGTTCCTTGAGGAGCGCTACATCTCCAGAGCCCTCGAACGCCCTTCGGGACAACATGGCTGGTGGGTGCGAGGTGCCCAGGAAGACTCTGTCACGGCCCTTGTGTGAGCTGCCATGAGAGAACGCTGTGCTTGCAACACTGCGAGGCCCGCCCTCGTGCCTGAAGTCACTCTGCTCGAGGAGAAAGTCAGCACCTTAGCGTGCTGTGTGGCTCCCGGCACACCCCGCATGAAGCCATGCCTGGAAGTAAGGCCCTGGTTTGCCGTGCAGAAGCGGAGGCGTGCTGCACTTTCCAGGAGGCGGTGGCCTCTGCTCTGCATACCTTGAACGGCAGCACAGCCTTCTGGACACCTGGGAGGCTAGCCGGGGCGCCCTGTTCCCGGCAGGAACACTGAGTAACCAACCCCAGGCGCACCTGGCTCTGCTAAGCACCATCCAGGCCCGTAGCCCCTTAGAGCCCCTCTGTGCACGCCGAGCGTAGGGAAACGCACTGCCCTCTCTTTTGGAGCAGCTTGGTTTCCTCAGCACTCGCACACGTTCACGAACGCCGTTCTGCCACATCCCACATGGCGCGGAGGTCTTACGCGTTGCCCTAATCGGAGCTGCGCTCAGAGTAACCCTCGTCTTCGCATTCCATCCAGGACCTCCTGACTGAAGGCACCGTGCCTCCTAGAGGACGGCGGCTTGGGTTCTTACTGCAATTCAAGTCCTGTTCCTTCTTTGGCACTGCAGGCAGCCCCAGGCCCAGAGGAGCGGCTACGGCGTTCCTTGGTTGAGACAGTTCGCTGGATGCGGGACTCCCTCCTGCGATAAGTTGACTCGGGGAAGGAAACGCAGGGTAACCGGTGTCTCCTGGGACTCGTCAGAAACCACAGGGATGTACGCTGAGTGTGCCCATGAACACGGGGGCCTGCTGGAACTAGCCCTGCTTTCCCATTTTGAGGGCGGCCTTCATGCCTGCCTTGACGCTCCCTGACATTCCCGGCTCCCGACAGGCCAGTGAGCCCTGGAAGAGTGCTTCGGGGAAAATCATGAGTTTGCTCTCTCTAAACCAGGGGCTGCCGCGGCCGCGGTGGCGGTCCGCACGGCAGGCTCCAGAGCCAAAGGGAGCCTCAACGTGAGAACTGGCCTCCAGGTTAGGCCCTGAGTAGCCGTGCAGAAAGGGAGGCATGCAGCTCTTTCCGGGAGTTCTTAGTCGCTTTGCTTTCAAGGCAGTACACGCCCGGGGACTCCTAGGCCCCACGGGCGTGCAGCGTTTTCCCTCCAAGGTCCCTGAGTGCCTCCAGACACCTGTGGGCCGGCTGAGCAACGTCGAGGTCCATTGGTTGATTCCCTCGGAGGACCCCCGTGCGTGCCGAGTGCTGGGCAACCACACACTGCGCGTTCCTTGAGGAGCGCTACATCTCCAGAGCCCTCGAACGCCCTTCGGGACAACATGGCTGGTGGGTGCGAGGTGCCCAGGAAGACTCTGTCACGGCCCTTGTGTGAGCTGCCATGAGAGAACGCTGTGCTTGCAACACTGCGAGGCCCGCCCTCGTGCCTGAAGTCACTCTGCTCGGGGAGAAAGTCAGCACCTTAGCGTGCTGTGTGGCTCCCGGCACACCCAGCATGAAGCCATGCCTGGAAGTAAGGCCCTGGTTTGCCGTGCAGAAGCGGAGGCGTGCTGCACTTTCCAGGAGGCGGTGGCCTCTGCTCTGCATACCTTGAACGGCAGCACAGCCTTCTGGACACCTGGGAGGCTAGCCGGGGCGCCCTGTTCCCGGCAGGAACACTGAGTAACCAACCCCAGGCGCACCTGGCTCTGCTAAGCACCATCCAGGCCCGTAGCCCCTTAGAGCCCCTCTGTGCACGCCGAGCGTAGGGAAACGCACTGCCCTCTCTTTTGGAGCAGCTTGGTTTCCTCAGCACTCGCACACGTTCACGAACGCCGTTCTGCCACATCCTACATGGCGCGGAGGTCTTACGCGTTGCCCTAATCGGAGCTGCGCTCAGAGTAACCCTCGTCTTCGCATTCCATCCAGGACCTCCTGACTGAAGGCACCGTGCCTCCTAGAGGACGGCGGCTTGGGTTCTTACTGCAATTCAAGTCCTGTTCCTTCTTTGGCACTGCAGGCAGCCCCAGGCCCAGAGGAGCGGCTACGGCGTTCCTTGGTTGAGACAGTTCGCTGGATGCGGGACTCCCTCCTGCGATAAGTTGACTCGGGGAAGGAAACGCAGGGTAACCGGTGTCTCCTGGGACTCGTCAGAAACCACAGGGATGTACGCTGAGTGTGCCCATGAACACGGGGGCCTGCTGGAACTAGCCCTGCTTTCCCATTTTGAGGGCGGCATTCATGCCTGCCTTGACGCTCCCTGACATTCCCGGCTCCCGACAGGCCAGTGAGCCCTGGAAGAGTGCTTCGGGGAAAATCATGAGTTTGCTCTCTCTAAACCAGGGGCTGCCGCGGCCGCGGTGGCGGTCCGCACGGCAGGCTCCAGAGCCAAAGGGAGCCTCAACGTGAGAACTGGCCTCCAGGTTAGGCCCTGAGTAGCCGTGCAGAAAGGGAGGCATGCAGCTCTTTCCGGGAGTTCTTAGTCGCTTTGCTTTCAAGGCAGTACACGCCCGGGGACTCCTAGGCCCCAGGGGCGTGCAGCGTTTTCCCTCCAAGGTCCCTGAGTGCCTCCAGACACCTGTGGGCCGGCTGAGCAACGTCGAGGTCCATTGGTTGATTCCCTCGGAGGACCCCCGTGCGTGCCGAGTCCTGGGCAACCACACACTGCGTGTTCCTTGAGGAGCGCTACCTCTCCAGAGCCCTCGAACGCCCTTCGGGACAACATGGCTGGTGGGTGCGAGGTGCCCAGGAAGACTCTGTCACGGCCCTTGTGTGAGCTGGCATGAGAGAACGCTGTGCTTGCCACACTGCGAGGCCCGCCCTCGTGCCTGAAGTCACTCTGCTCGGGGAGAAAGTCAGCACCTTAGCGTGCTGTGTGGCTCCCGGCACACCCAGCATGAAGCCATGCCTGGAAGTAAGGCCCTGGTTTGCCGTGCAGAAGCGGAGGCGTGCTGCACTTTCCAGGAGGCGGTGGCCTCTGCTCTGCATACCTTGAACGGCAGCACAGCCTTCTGGACACCTGGGAGGCTAGCCGGGGCGCCCTGTTCCCGGCAGGAACACTGAGTAACCCCAGGCGCACCTGGCTCTGCTAAGCACCATCCAGGCCCGTAGCCCCTTAGAGCCCCTCTGTGCACGCCGAGCGTAGGGAAACGCACTGCCCTCTCTTTTGGAGCAGCTTGGTTTCCTCAGCACTCGCACACGTTCACGAACGCCGTTCTGCCACATCCCACATGGCGCGGAGGTCTTACGCGTTGCCCTAATCGGAGCTGCGCTCAGAGTAACCCTCGTCTTCGCATTCCATCCAGGACCTCCTGACTGAAGGCACCGTGCCTCCTAGAGGACGGCGGCTTGGGTTCTTACTGCAATTCAAGTCCTGTTCCTTCTTTGGCACTGCAGGCAGCCCCAGGCCCAGAGGAGCGGCTACGGCGTTCCTTGGTTGAGACAGTTCGCTGGATGCGGGACTCCCTCCTGCGATAAGTTGACTCGGGGAAGGAAACGCAGGGTAACCGGTGTCTCCTGGGACTCGTCAGAAACCACAGGGATGTACGCTGAGTGTGCCCATGAACACGGGGGCCTGCTGGAACTAGCCCTGCTTTCCCATTTTGAGGGCGGCCTTCATGCCTGCCTTGACGCTCCCTGACATTCCCGGCTCCCGACAGGCCAGTGAGCCCTGGAAGAGTGCTTCGGGGAAAATCATGAGTTTGCTCTCTCTAAACCAGGGGCTGCCGCGGCCGCGGTGGCGGTCCGCACGGCAGGCTCCAGAGCCAAAGGGAGCCTCAACGTGAGAACTGGCCTCCAGGTTAGGCCCTGAGTAGCCGTGCAGAAAGGGAGGCATGCAGCTCTTTCCGGGAGTTCTTAGTCGCTTTGCTTTCAAGGCAGTACACGCCCGGGGACTCCTAGGCCCCACGGGCGTGCAGCGTTTTCCCTCCAAGGTCCCTGAGTGCCTCCAGACACCTGTGGGCCGGCTGAGCAACGTCGAGGTCCATTGGTTGATTCCCTCGGAGGACCCCCGTGCGTGCCGAGTGCTGGGCAACCACACACTGCGCGTTCCTTGAGGAGCGCTACATCTCCAGAGCCCTCGAACGCCCTTCGGGACAACATGGCTGGTGGGTGCGAGGTGCCCAGGAAGACTCTGTCACGGCCCTTGTGTGAGCTGCCATGAGAGAACGCTGTGCTTGCAACACTGCGAGGCCCGCCCTCGTGCCTGAAGTCACTCTGCTCGAGGAGAAAGTCAGCACCTTAGCGTGCTGTGTGGCTCCCGGCACACCCCGCATGAAGCCATGCCTGGAAGTAAGGCCCTGGTTTGCCGTGCAGAAGCGGAGGCGTGCTGCACTTTCCAGGAGGCGGTGGCCTCTGCTCTGCATACCTTGAACGGCAGCACAGCCTTCTGGACACCTGGGAGGCTAGCCGGGGCGCCCTGTTCCCGGCAGGAACACTGAGTAACCAACCCCAGGCGCACCTGGCTCTGCTAAGCACCATCCAGGCCCGTAGCCCCTTAGAGCCCCTCTGTGCACGCCGAGCGTAGGGAAACGCACTGCCCTCTCTTTTGGAGCAGCTTGGTTTCCTCAGCACTCGCACACGTTCACGAACGCCGTTCTGCCACATCCCACATGGCGCGGAGGTCTTACGCGTTGCCCTAATCGGAGCTGCGCTCAGAGTAACCCTCGTCTTCGCATTCCATCCAGGACCTCCTGACTGAAGGCACCGTGCCTCCTAGAGGACGGCGGCTTGGGTTCTTACTGCAATTCAAGTCCTGTTCCTTCTTTGGCACTGCAGGCAGCCCCAGGCCCAGAGGAGCGGCTACGGCGTTCCTTGGTTGAGACAGTTCGCTGGATGCGGGACTCCCTCCTGCGATAAGTTGACTCGGGGAAGGAAACGCAGGGTAACCGGTGTCTCCTGGGACTCGTCAGAAACCACAGGGATGTACGCTGAGTGTGCCCATGAACACGGGGGCCTGCTGGAACTAGCCCTGCTTTCCCATTTTGAGGGCGGCCTTCATGCCTGCCTTGACGCTCCCTGACATTCCCGGCTCCCGACAGGCCAGTGAGCCCTGGAAGAGTGCTTCGGGGAAAATCATGAGTTTGCTCTCTCTAAACCAGGGGCTGCCGCGGCCGCGGTGGCGGTCCGCACGGCAGGCTCCAGAGCCAAAGGGAGCCTCAACGTGAGAACTGGCCTCCAGGTTAGGCCCTGAGTAGCCGTGCAGAAAGGGAGGCATGCAGCTCTTTCCGGGAGTTCTTAGTCGCTTTGCTTTCAAGGCAGTACACGCCCGGGGACTCCTAGGCCCCACGGGCGTGCAGCGTTTTCCCTCCAAGGTCCCTGAGTGCCTCCAGACACCTGTGGGCCGGCTGAGCAACGTCGAGGTCCATTGGTTGATTCCCTCGGAGGACCCCCGTGCGTGCCGAGTGCTGGGCAACCACACACTGCGCGTTCCTTGAGGAGCGCTACATCTCCAGAGCCCTCGAACGCCCTTCGGGACAACATGGCTGGTGGGTGCGAGGTGCCCAGGAAGACTCTGTCACGGCCCTTGTGTGAGCTGCCATGAGAGAACGCTGTGCTTGCAACACTGCGAGGCCCGCCCTCGTGCCTGAAGTCACTCTGCTCGAGGAGAAAGTCAGCACCTTAGCGTGCTGTGTGGCTCCCGGCACACCCAGCATGAAGCCATGCCTGGAAGTAAGGCCCTGGTTTGCCGTGCAGAAGCGGAGGCGTGCTGCACTTTCCAGGAGGCGGTGGCCTCTGCTCTGCATACCTTGAACGGCAGCACAGCCTTCTGGACACCTGGGAGGCTAGCCGGGGCGCCCTGTTCCCGGCAGGAACACTGAGTAACCCCAGGCGCACCTGGCTCTGCTAAGCACCATCCAGGCCCGTAGCCCCTTAGAGCCCCTCTGTGCACGCCGAGCGTAGGGAAACGCACTGCCCTCTCTTTTGGAGCAGCTTGGTTTCCTCAGCACTCGCACACGTTCACGAACGCCGTTCTGCCACATCCCACATGGCGCGGAGGTCTTACGCGTTGCCCTAATCGGAGCTGCGCTCAGAGTAACCCTCGTCTTCGCATTCCATCCAGGACCTCCTGACTGAAGGCACCGTGCCTCCTAGAGGACGGCGGCTTGGGTTCTTACTGCAATTCAAGTCCTGTTCCTTCTTTGGCACTGCAGGCAGCCCCAGGCCCAGAGGAGCGGCTACGGCGTTCCTTGGTTGAGACAGTTCGCTGGATGCGGGACTCCCTCCTGCGATAAGTTGACTCGGGGAAGGAAACGCAGGGTAACCGGTGTCTCCTGGGACTCGTCAGAAACCACAGGGATGTACGCTGAGTGTGCCCATGAACACGGGGGCCTGCTGGAACTAGCCCTGCTTTCCCATTTTGAGGGCGGCCTTCATGCCTGCCTTGACGCTCCCTGACATTCCCGGCTCCCGACAGGCCAGTGAGCCCTGGAAGAGTGCTTCGGGGAAAATCATGAGTTTGCTCTCTCTAAACCAGGGGCTTCCGCGGCCGCGGTGGCGGTCCGCACGGCAGGCTCCAGAGCCAAAGGGAGCCTCAACGTGAGAACTGGCCTCCAGGTTAGGCCCTGAGTAGCCGTGCAGAAAGGGAGGCATGCAGCTCTTTCCGGGAGTTCTTAGTCGCTTTGCTTTCAAGGCAGTACACGCCCGGGGACTCCTAGGCCCCAGGGGCGTGCAGCGTTTTCCCTCCAAGGTCCCTGAGTGCCTCCAGACACCTGTGGGCCGGCTGAGCAACGTCGAGGTCCATTGGTTGATTCCCTCGGAGGACCCCCGTGCGTGCCGAGTGCTGGGCAACCACACACTGCGCGTTCCTTGAGGAGCGCTACCTCTCCAGAGCCCTCGAACGCCCTTCGGGACAACATGGCTGGTGGGTGCGAGGTGCCCAGGAAGACTCTGTCACGGCCCTTGTGTGAGCTGCCATGAGAGAACGCTGTGCTTGCAACACTGCGAGGCCCGCCCTCGTGCCTGAAGTCACTCTGCTCGAGGAGAAAGTCAGCACCTTAGCGTGCTGTGTGGCTCCCGGCACACCCAGCATGAAGCCATGCCTGGAAGTAAGGCCCTGGTTTGCCGTGCAGAAGCGGAGGCGTGCTGCACTTTCCAGGAGGCGGTGGCCTCTGCTCTGCATACCTTGAACGGCAGCACAGCCTTCTGGACACCTGGGAGGCTAGCCGGGGCGCCCTGTTCCCGGCAGGAACACTGAGTAACCCCAGGCGCACCTGGCTCTGCTAAGCACCATCCAGGCCCGTAGCCCCTTAGAGCCCCTCTGTGCACGCCGAGCGTAGGGAAACGCACTGCCCTCTCTTTTGGAGCAGCTTGGTTTCCTCAGCACTCGCACACGTTCACGAACGCCGTTCTGCCACATCCCACATGGCGCGGAGGTCTTACGCGTTGCCCTAATCGGAGCTGCGCTCAGAGTAACCCTCGTCTTCGCATTCCATCCAGGACCTCCTGACTGAAGGCACCGTGCCTCCTAGAGGACGGCGGCTTGGGTTCTTACTGCAATTCAAGTCCTGTTCCTTCTTTGGCACTGCAGGCAGCCCCAGGCCCAGAGGAGCGGCTACGGCGTTCCTTGGTTGAGACAGTTCGCTGGATGCGGGACTCCCTCCTGCGATAAGTTGACTCGGGGAAGGAAACGCAGGGTAACCGGTGTCTCCTGGGACTCGTCAGAAACCACAGGGATGTACGCTGAGTGTGCCCATGAACACGGGGGCCTGCTGGAACTAGCCCTGCTTTCCCATTTTGAGGGCGGCATTCATGCCTGCCTTGACGCTCCCTGACATTCCCGGCTCCCGACAGGCCAGTGAGCCCTGGAAGAGTGCTTCGGGGAAAATCATGAGTTTGCTCTCTCTAAACCAGGGGCTGCCGCGGCCGCGGTGGCGGTCCGCACGGCAGGCTCCAGAGCCAAAGGGAGCCTCAACGTGAGAACTGGCCTCCAGGTTAGGCCCTGAGTAGCCGTGCAGAAAGGGAGGCATGCAGCTCTTTCCGGGAGTTCTTAGTCGCTTTGCTTTCAAGGCAGTACACGCCCGGGGACTCCTAGGCCCCAGGGGCATGCAGCGTTTTCCCTCCAAGGTCCCTGAGTGCCTCCAGACACCTGTGGGCCGGCTGAGCAACGTCGAGGTCCATTGGTTGATTCCCTCGGAGGACCCCCGTGCGTGCCGAGTGCTGGGCAACCACACACTGCGCGTTCCTTGAGGAGCGCTACATCTCCAGAGCCCTCGAACGCCCTTCGGGACAACATGGCTGGTGGGTGCGAGGTGCCCAGGAAGACTCTGTCACGGCCCTTGTGTGAGCTGCCATGAGAGAACGCTGTGCTTGCAACACTGCGAGGCCCGCCCTCGTGCCTGAAGTCACTCTGCTCGGGGAGAAAGTCAGCACCTTAGCGTGCTGTGTGGCTCCCGGCACACCCAGCATGAAGCCATGCCTGGAAGTAAGGCCCTGGTTTGCCGTGCAGAAGCGGAGGCGTGCTGCACTTTCCAGGAGGCGGTGGCCTCTGCTCTGCATACCTTGAACGGCAGCACAGCCTTCTGGACACCTGGGAGGCTAGCCGGGGCGCCCTGTTCCCGGCAGGAACACTGAGTAACCAACCCCAGGCGCACCTGGCTCTGCTAAGCACCATCCAGGCCCGTAGCCCCTTAGAGCCCCTCTGTGCACGCCGAGCGTAGGGAAACGCACTGCCCTCTCTTTTGGAGCAGCTTGGTTTCCTCAGCACTCGCACACGTTTACGAACGCCGTTCTGCCACATCCTACATGGCGCGGAGGTCTTACGCGTTGCCCTAATCGGAGCTGCGCTCAGAGTAACCCTCGTCTTCGCATTCCATCCAGGACCTCCTGACTGAAGGCACCGTGCCTCCTAGAGGACGGCGGCTTGGGTTCTTACTGCAATTCAAGTCCTGTTCCTTCTTTGGCACTGCAGGCAGCCCCAGGCCCAGAGGAGCGGCTACGGCGTTCCTTGGTTGAGACAGTTCGCTGGATGCGGGACTCCCTCCTGCGATAAGTTGACTCGGGGAAGGAAACGCAGGGTAACCGGTGTCTCCTGGGACTCGTCAGAAACCACAGGGATGTACGCTGAGTGTGCCCATGAACACGGGGGCCTGCTGGAACTAGCCCTGCTTTCCCATTTTGAGGGCGGCATTCATGCCTGCCTTGACGCTCCCTGACATTCCCGGCTCCCGACAGGCCAGTGAGCCCTGGAAGAGTGCTTCGGGGAAAATCATGAGTTTGCTCTCTCTAAACCAGGGGCTGCCGCGGCCGCGGTGGCGGTCCGCACGGCAGGCTCCAGAGCCAAAGGGAGCCTCAACGTGAGAACTGGCCTCCAGGTTAGGCCCTGAGTAGCCGTGCAGAAAGGGAGGCATGCAGCTCTTTCCGGGAGTTCTTAGTCGCTTTGCTTTCAAGGCAGTACACGCCCGGGGACTCCTAGGCCCCAGGGGCGTGCAGCGTTTTCCCTCCAAGGTCCCTGAGTGCCTCCAGACACCTGTGGGCCGGCTGAGCAACGTCGAGGTCCATTGGTTGATTCCCTCGGAGGACCCCCGTGCGTGCCGAGTCCTGGGCAACCACACACTGCGTGTTCCTTGAGGAGCGCTACCTCTCCAGAGCCCTCGAACGCCCTTCGGGACAACATGGCTGGTGGGTGCGAGGTGCCCAGGAAGACTCTGTCACGGCCCTTGTGTGAGCTGCCATGAGAGAACGCTGTGCTTGCCACACTGCGAGGCCCGCCCTCGTGCCTGAAGTCACTCTGCTCGGGGAGAAAGTCAGCACCTTAGCGTGCTGTGTGGCTCCCGGCACACCCAGCATGAAGCCATGCCTGGAAGTAAGGCCCTGGTTTGCCGTGCAGAAGCGGAGGCGTGCTGCACTTTCCAGGAGGCGGTGGCCTCTGCTCTGCATACCTTGAACGGCAGCACAGCCTTCTGGACACCTGGGAGGCTAGCCGGGGCGCCCTGTTCCCGGCAGGAACACTGAGTAACCCCAGGCGCACCTGGCTCTGCTAAGCACCATCCAGGCCCGTAGCCCCTTAGAGCCCCTCTGTGCACGCCGAGCGTAGGGAAACGCACTGCCCTCTCTTTTGGAGCAGCTTGGTTTCCTCAGCACTCGCACACGTTCACGAACGCCGTTCTGCCACATCCCACATGGCGCGGAGGTCTTACGCGTTGCCCTAATCGGAGCTGCGCTCAGAGTAACCCTCGTCTTCGCATTCCATCCAGGACCTCCTGACTGAAGGCACCGTGCCTCCTAGAGGACGGCGGCTTGGGTTCTTACTGCAATTCAAGTCCTGTTCCTTCTTTGGCACTGCAGGCAGCCCCAGGCCCAGAGGAGCGGCTACGGCGTTCCTTGGTTGAGACAGTTCGCTGGATGCGGGACTCCCTCCTGCGATAAGTTGACTCGGGGAAGGAAACGCAGGGTAACCGGTGTCTCCTGGGACTCGTCAGAAACCACAGGGATGTACGCTGAGTGTGCCCATGAACACGGGGGCCTGCTGGAACTAGCCCTGCTTTCCCATTTTGAGGGCGGCCTTCATGCCTGCCTTGACGCTCCCTGACATTCCCGGCTCCCGACAGGCCAGTGAGCCCTGGAAGAGTGCTTCGGGGAAAATCATGAGTTTGCTCTCTCTAAACCAGGGGCTGCCGCGGCCGCGGTGGCGGTCCGCACGGCAGGCTCCAGAGCCAAAGGGAGCCTCAACGTGAGAACTGGCCTCCAGGTTAGGCCCTGAGTAGCCGTGCAGAAAGGGAGGCATGCAGCTCTTTCCGGGAGTTCTTAGTCGCTTTGCTTTCAAGGCAGTACACGCCCGGGGACTCCTAGGCCCCAGGGGCGTGCAGCGTTTTCCCTCCAAGGTCCCTGAGTGCCTCCAGACACCTGTGGGCCGGCTGAGCAACGTCGAGGTCCATTGGTTGATTCCCTCGGAGGACCCCCGTGCGTGCCGAGTGCTGGGCAACCACACACTGCGCGTTCCTTGAGGAGCGCTACATCTCCAGAGCCCTCGAACGCCCTTCGGGACAACATGGCTGGTGGGTGCGAGGTGCCCAGGAAGACTCTGTCACGGCCCTTGTGTGAGCTGCCATGAGAGAACGCTGTGCTTGCAACACTGCGAGGCCCGCCCTCGTGCCTGAAGTCACTCTGCTCGAGGAGAAAGTCAGCACCTTAGCGTGCTGTGTGGCTCCCGGCACACCCCGCATGAAGCCATGCCTGGAAGTAAGGCCCTGGTTTGCCGTGCAGAAGCGGAGGCGTGCTGCACTTTCCAGGAGGCGGTGGCCTCTGCTCTGCATACCTTGAACGGCAGCACAGCCTTCTGGACACCTGGGAGGCTAGCCGGGGCGCCCTGTTCCCGGCAGGAACACTGAGTAACCAACCCCAGGCGCACCTGGCTCTGCTAAGCACCATCCAGGCCCGTAGCCCCTTAGAGCCCCTCTGTGCACGCCGAGCGTAGGGAAACGCACTGCCCTCTCTTTTGGAGCAGCTTGGTTTCCTCAGCACTCGCACACGTTCACGAACGCCGTTCTGCCACATCCCACATGGCGCGGAGGTCTTACGCGTTGCCCTAATCGGAGCTGCGCTCAGAGTAACCCTCGTCTTCGCATTCCATCCAGGACCTCCTGACTGAAGGCACCGTGCCTCCTAGAGGACGGCGGCTTGGGTTCTTACTGCAATTCAAGTCCTGTTCCTTCTTTGGCACTGCAGGCAGCCCCAGGCCCAGAGGAGCGGCTACGGCGTTCCTTGGTTGAGACAGTTCGCTGGATGCGGGACTCCCTCCTGCGATAAGTTGACTCGGGGAAGGAAACGCAGGGTAACCGGTGTCTCCTGGGACTCGTCAGAAACCACAGGGATGTACGCTGAGTGTGCCCATGAACACGGGGGCCTGCTGGAACTAGCCCTGCTTTCCCATTTTGAGGGCGGCCTTCATGCCTGCCTTGACGCTCCCTGACATTCCCGGCTCCCGACAGGCCAGTGAGCCCTGGAAGAGTGCTTCGGGGAAAATCATGAGTTTGCTCTCTCTAAACCAGGGGCTGCCGCGGCCGCGGTGGCGGTCCGCACGGCAGGCTCCAGAGCCAAAGGGAGCCTCAACGTGAGAACTGGCCTCCAGGTTAGGCCCTGAGTAGCCGTGCAGAAAGGGAGGCATGCAGCTCTTTCCGGGAGTTCTTAGTCGCTTTGCTTTCAAGGCAGTACACGCCCGGGGACTCCTAGGCCCCACGGGCGTGCAGCGTTTTCCCTCCAAGGTCCCTGAGTGCCTCCAGACACCTGTGGGCCGGCTGAGCAACGTCGAGGTCCATTGGTTGATTCCCTCGGAGGACCCCCGTGCGTGCCGAGTGCTGGGCAACCACACACTGCGCGTTCCTTGAGGAGCGCTACATCTCCAGAGCCCTCGAACGCCCTTCGGGACAACATGGCTGGTGGGTGCGAGGTGCCCAGGAAGACTCTGTCACGGCCCTTGTGTGAGCTGCCATGAGAGAACGCTGTGCTTGCAACACTGCGAGGCCCGCCCTCGTGCCTGAAGTCACTCTGCTCGAGGAGAAAGTCAGCACCTTAGCGTGCTGTGTGGCTCCCGGCACACCCAGCATGAAGCCATGCCTGGAAGTAAGGCCCTGGTTTGCCGTGCAGAAGCGGAGGCGTGCTGCACTTTCCAGGAGGCGGTGGCCTCTGCTCTGCATACCTTGAACGGCAGCACAGCCTTCTGGACACCTGGGAGGCTAGCCGGGGCGCCCTGTTCCCGGCAGGAACACTGAGTAACCCCAGGCGCACCTGGCTCTGCTAAGCACCATCCAGGCCCGTAGCCCCTTAGAGCCCCTCTGTGCACGCCGAGCGTAGGGAAACGCACTGCCCTCTCTTTTGGAGCAGCTTGGTTTCCTCAGCACTCGCACACGTTCACGAACGCCGTTCTGCCACATCCCACATGGCGCGGAGGTCTTACGCGTTGCCCTAATCGGAGCTGCGCTCAGAGTAACCCTCGTCTTCGCATTCCATCCAGGACCTCCTGACTGAAGGCACCGTGCCTCCTAGAGGACGGCGGCTTGGGTTCTTACTGCAATTCAAGTCCTGTTCCTTCTTTGGCACTGCAGGCAGCCCCAGGCCCAGAGGAGCGGCTACGGCGTTCCTTGGTTGAGACAGTTCGCTGGATGCGGGACTCCCTCCTGCGATAAGTTGACTCGGGGAAGGAAACGCAGGGTAACCGGTGTCTCCTGGGACTCGTCAGAAACCACAGGGATGTACGCTGAGTGTGCCCATGAACACGGGGGCCTGCTGGAACTAGCCCTGCTTTCCCATTTTGAGGGCGGCATTCATGCCTGCCTTGACGCTCCCTGACATTCCCGGCTCCCGACAGGCCAGTGAGCCCTGGAAGAGTGCTTCGGGGAAAATCATGAGTTTGCTCTCTCTAAACCAGGGGCTGCCGCGGCCGCGGTGGCGGTCCGCACGGCAGGCTCCAGAGCCAAAGGGAGCCTCAACGTGAGAACTGGCCTCCAGGTTAGGCCCTGAGTAGCCGTGCAGAAAGGGAGGCATGCAGCTCTTTCCGGGAGTTCTTAGTCGCTTTGCTTTCAAGGCAGTACACGCCCGGGGACTCCTAGGCCCCAGGGGCATGCAGCGTTTTCCCTCCAAGGTCCCTGAGTGCCTCCAGACACCTGTGGGCCGGCTGAGCAACGTCGAGGTCCATTGGTTGATTCCCTCGGAGGACCCCCGTGCGTGCCGAGTGCTGGGCAACCACACACTGCGCGTTCCTTGAGGAGCGCTACATCTCCAGAGCCCTCGAACGCCCTTCGGGACAACATGGCTGGTGGGTGCGAGGTGCCCAGGAAGACTCTGTCACGGCCCTTGTGTGAGCTGCCATGAGAGAACGCTGTGCTTGCAACACTGCGAGGCCCGCCCTCGTGCCTGAAGTCACTCTGCTCGGGGAGAAAGTCAGCACCTTAGCGTGCTGTGTGGCTCCCGGCACACCCAGCATGAAGCCATGCCTGGAAGTAAGGCCCTGGTTTGCCGTGCAGAAGCGGAGGCGTGCTGCACTTTCCAGGAGGCGGTGGCCTCTGCTCTGCATACCTTGAACGGCAGCACAGCCTTCTGGACACCTGGGAGGCTAGCCGGGGCGCCCTGTTCCCGGCAGGAACACTGAGTAACCAACCCCAGGCGCACCTGGCTCTGCTAAGCACCATCCAGGCCCGTAGCCCCTTAGAGCCCCTCTGTGCACGCCGAGCGTAGGGAAACGCACTGCCCTCTCTTTTGGAGCAGCTTGGTTTCCTCAGCACTCGCACACGTTTACGAACGCCGTTCTGCCACATCCTACATGGCGCGGAGGTCTTACGCGTTGCCCTAATCGGAGCTGCGCTCAGAGTAACCCTCGTCTTCGCATTCCATCCAGGACCTCCTGACTGAAGGCACCGTGCCTCCTAGAGGACGGCGGCTTGGGTTCTTACTGCAATTCAAGTCCTGTTCCTTCTTTGGCACTGCAGGCAGCCCCAGGCCCAGAGGAGCGGCTACGGCGTTCCTTGGTTGAGACAGTTCGCTGGATGCGGGACTCCCTCCTGCGATAAGTTGACTCGGGGAAGGAAACGCAGGGTAACCGGTGTCTCCTGGGACTCGTCAGAAACCACAGGGATGTACGCTGAGTGTGCCCATGAACACGGGGGCCTGCTGGAACTAGCCCTGCTTTCCCATTTTGAGGGCGGCATTCATGCCTGCCTTGACGCTCCCTGACATTCCCGGCTCCCGACAGGCCAGTGAGCCCTGGAAGAGTGCTTCGGGGAAAATCATGAGTTTGCTCTCTCTAAACCAGGGGCTGCCGCGGCCGCGGTGGCGGTCCGCACGGCAGGCTCCAGAGCCAAAGGGAGCCTCAACGTGAGAACTGGCCTCCAGGTTAGGCCCTGAGTAGCCGTGCAGAAAGGGAGGCATGCAGCTCTTTCCGGGAGTTCTTAGTCGCTTTGCTTTCAAGGCAGTACACGCCCGGGGACTCCTAGGCCCCAGGGGCGTGCAGCGTTTTCCCTCCAAGGTCCCTGAGTGCCTCCAGACACCTGTGGGCCGGCTGAGCAACGTCGAGGTCCATTGGTTGATTCCCTCGGAGGACCCCCGTGCGTGCCGAGTCCTGGGCAACCACACACTGCGTGTTCCTTGAGGAGCGCTACCTCTCCAGAGCCCTCGAACGCCCTTCGGGACAACATGGCTGGTGGGTGCGAGGTGCCCAGGAAGACTCTGTCACGGCCCTTGTGTGAGCTGCCATGAGAGAACGCTGTGCTTGCCACACTGCGAGGCCCGCCCTCGTGCCTGAAGTCACTCTGCTCGAGGAGAAAGTCAGCACCTTAGCGTGCTGTGTGGCTCCCGGCACACCCAGCATGAAGCCATGCCTGGAAGTAAGGCCCTGGTTTGCCGTGCAGAAGCGGAGGCGTGCTGCACTTTCCAGGAGGTGGTGGCCTCTGCTCTGCATACCTTGAACGGCAGCACAGCCTTCTGGACACCTGGGAGGCTAGCCGGGGCGCCCTGTTCCCGGCAGGAACACTGAGTAACCCCAGGCGCACCTGGCTCTGCTAAGCACCATCCAGGCCCGTAGCCCCTTAGAGCCCCTCTGTGCACGCCGAGCGTAGGGAAACGCACTGCCCTCTCTTTTGGAGCAGCTTGGTTTCCTCAGCACTCGCACACGTTCACGAACGCCGTTCTGCCACATCCCACATGGCGCGGAGGTCTTACGCGTTGCCCTAATCGGAGCTGCGCTCAGAGTAACCCTCGTCTTCGCATTCCATCCAGGACCTCCTGACTGAAGGCACCGTGCCTCCTAGAGGACGGCGGCTTGGGTTCTTACTGCAATTCAAGTCCTGTTCCTTCTTTGGCACTGCAGGCAGCCCCAGGCCCAGAGGAGCGGCTACGGCGTTCCTTGGTTGAGACAGTTCGCTGGATGCGGGACTCCCTCCTGCGATAAGTTGACTCGGGGAAGGAAACGCAGGGTAACCGGTGTCTCCTGGGACTCGTCAGAAACCACAGGGATGTACGCTGAGTGTGCCCATGAACACGGGGGCCTGCTGGAACTAGCCCTGCTTTCCCATTTTGAGGGCGGCCTTCATGCCTGCCTTGACGCTCCCTGACATTCCCGGCTCCCGACAGGCCAGTGAGCCCTGGAAGAGTGCTTCGGGGAAAATCATGAGTTTGCTCTCTCTAAACCAGGGGCTGCCGCGGCCGCGGTGGCGGTCCGCACGGCAGGCTCCAGAGCCAAAGGGAGCCTCAACGTGAGAACTGGCCTCCAGGTTAGGCCCTGAGTAGCCGTGCAGAAAGGGAGGCATGCAGCTCTTTCCGGGAGTTCTTAGTCGCTTTGCTTTCAAGGCAGTACACGCCCGGGGACTCCTAGGCCCCAGGGGCGTGCAGCGTTTTCCCTCCAAGGTCCCTGAGTGCCTCCAGACACCTGTGGGCCGGCTGAGCAACGTCGAGGTCCATTGGTTGATTCCCTCGGAGGACCCCCGTGCGTGCCGAGTGCTGGGCAACCACACACTGCGCGTTCCTTGAGGAGCGCTACATCTCCAGAGCCCTCGAACGCCCTTCGGGACAACATGGCTGGTGGGTGCGAGGTGCCCAGGAAGACTCTGTCACGGCCCTTGTGTGAGCTGCCATGAGAGAACGCTGTGCTTGCAACACTGCGAGGCCCGCCCTCGTGCCTGAAGTCACTCTGCTCGAGGAGAAAGTCAGCACCTTAGCATGCTGTGTGGCTCCCGGCACACCCCGCATGAAGCCATGCCTGGAAGTAAGGCCCTGGTTTGCCGTGCAGAAGCGGAGGCGTGCTGCACTTTCCAGGAGGCGGTGGCCTCTGCTCTGCATACCTTGAACGGCAGCACAGCCTTCTGGACACCTGGGAGGCTAGCCGGGGCGCCCTGTTCCCGGCAGGAACACTGAGTAACCAACCCCAGGCGCACCTGGCTCTGCTAAGCACCATCCAGGCCCGTAGCCCCTTAGAGCCCCTCTGTGCACGCCGAGCGTAGGGAAACGCACTGCCCTCTCTTTTGGAGCAGCTTGGTTTCCTCAGCACTCGCACACGTTCACGAACGCCGTTCTGCCACATCCCACATGGCGCGGAGGTCTTACGCGTTGCCCTAATCGGAGCTGCGCTCAGAGTAACCCTCGTCTTCGCATTCCATCCAGGACCTCCTGACTGAAGGCACCGTGCCTCCTAGAGGACGGCGGCTTGGGTTCTTACTGCAATTCAAGTCCTGTTCCTTCTTTGGCACTGCAGGCAGCCCCAGGCCCAGAGGAGCGGCTACGGCGTTCCTTGGTTGAGACAGTTCGCTGGATGCGGGACTCCCTCCTGCGATAAGTTGACTCGGGGAAGGAAACGCAGGGTAACCGGTGTCTCCTGGGACTCGTCAGAAACCACAGGGATGTACGCTGAGTGTGCCCATGAACACGGGGGCCTGCTGGAACTAGCCCTGCTTTCCCATTTTGAGGGCGGCCTTCATGCCTGCCTTGACGCTCCCTGACATTCCCGGCTCCCGACAGGCCAGTGAGCCCTGGAAGAGTGCTTCGGGGAAAATCATGAGTTTGCTCTCTCTAAACCAGGGGCTGCCGCGGCCGCGGTGGCGGTCCGCACGGCAGGCTCCAGAGCCAAAGGGAGCCTCAACGTGAGAACTGGCCTCCAGGTTAGGCCCTGAGTAGCCGTGCAGAAAGGGAGGCATGCAGCTCTTTCCGGGAGTTCTTAGTCGCTTTGCTTTCAAGGCAGTACACGCCCGGGGACTCCTAGGCCCCACGGGCGTGCAGCGTTTTCCCTCCAAGGTCCCTGAGTGCCTCCAGACACCTGTGGGCCGGCTGAGCAACGTCGAGGTCCATTGGTTGATTCCCTCGGAGGACCCCCGTGCGTGCCGAGTGCTGGGCAACCACACACTGCGCGTTCCTTGAGGAGCGCTACATCTCCAGAGCCCTCGAACGCCCTTCGGGACAACATGGCTGGTGGGTGCGAGGTGCCCAGGAAGACTCTGTCACGGCCCTTGTGTGAGCTGCCATGAGAGAACGCTGTGCTTGCAACACTGCGAGGCCCGCCCTCGTGCCTGAAGTCACTCTGCTCGAGGAGAAAGTCAGCACCTTAGCGTGCTGTGTTGCTCCCGGCACACCCAGCATGAAGCCATGCCTGGAAGTAAGGCCCTGGTTTGCCGTGCAGAAGCGGAGGCGTGCTGCACTTTCCAGGAGGCGGTGGCCTCTGCTCTGCATACCTTGAACGGCAGCACAGCCTTCTGGACACCTGGGAGGCTAGCCGGGGCGCCCTGTTCCCGGCAGGAACACTGAGTAACCCCAGGCGCACCTGGCTCTGCTAAGCACCATCCAGGCCCGTAGCCCCTTAGAGCCCCTCTGTGCACGCCGAGCGTAGGGAAACGCACTGCCCTCTCTTTTGGAGCAGCTTGGTTTCCTCAGCACTCGCACACGTTCACGAACGCCGTTCTGCCACATCCCACATGGCGCGGAGGTCTTACGCGTTGCCCTAATCGGAGCTGCGCTCAGAGTAACCCTCGTCTTCGCATTCCATCCAGGACCTCCTGACTGAAGGCACCGTGCCTCCTAGAGGACGGCGGCTTGGGTTCTTACTGCAATTCAAGTCCTGTTCCTTCTTTGGCACTGCAGGCAGCCCCAGGCCCAGAGGAGCGGCTACGGCGTTCCTTGGTTGAGACAGTTCGCTGGATGCGGGACTCCCTCCTGCGATAAGTTGACTCGGGGAAGGAAACGCAGGGTAACCGGTGTCTCCTGGGACTCGTCAGAAACCACAGGGATGTACGCTGAGTGTGCCCATGAACACGGGGGCCTGCTGGAACTAGCCCTGCTTTCCCATTTTGAGGGCGGCCTTCATGCCTGCCTTGACGCTCCCTGACATTCCCGGCTCCCGACAGGCCAGTGAGCCCTGGAAGAGTGCTTCGGGGAAAATCATGAGTTTGCTCTCTCTAAACCAGGGGCTGCCACGGCCGCGGTGGCGGTCCGCACGGCAGGCTCCAGAGCGAAAGGGAGCCTCAACGTGAGAACTGGCCTCCAGGTTAGGCCCTGAGTAGCCGTGCAGAAAGGGAGGCATGCAGCTCTTTCCGGGAGTTCTTAGTCGCTTTGCTTTCAAGGCAGTACACGCCCGGGGACTCCTAGGCCCCACGGGCGTGCAGCGTTTTCCCTCCAAGGTCCCTGAGTGCCTCCAGACACCTGTGGGCCGGCTGAGCAACGTCGAGGTCCATTGGTTGATTCCCTCGGAGGACCCCCGTGCGTGCCGAGTGCTGGGCAACCACACACTGCGCGTTCCTTGAGGAGCGCTACATCTCCAGAGCCCTCGAACGCCCTTCGGGACAACATGGCTGGTGGGTGCGAGGTGCCCAGGAAGACTCTGTCACGGCCCTTGTGTGAGCTGCCATGAGAGAACGCTGTGCTTGCAACACTGCGAGGCCCGCCCTCGTGCCTGAAGTCACTCTGCTCGAGGAGAAAGTCAGCACCTTAGCGTGCTGTGTGGCTCCCGGCACACCCCGCATGAAGCCATGCCTGGAAGTAAGGCCCTGGTTTGCCGTGCAGAAGCGGAGGCGTGCTGCACTTTCCAGGAGGCGGTGGCCTCTGCTCTGCATACCTTGAACGGCAGCACAGCCTTCTGGACACCTGGGAGGCTAGCCGGGGCGCCCTGTTCCCGGCAGGAACACTGAGTAACCCCAGGCGCACCTGGCTCTGCTAAGCACCATCCAGGCCCGTAGCCCCTTAGAGCCCCTCTGTGCACGCCGAGCGTAGGGAAACGCACTGCCCTCTCTTTTGGAGCAGCTTGGTTTCCTCAGCACTCGCACACGTTCACGAACGCCGTTCTGCCACATCCCACATGGCGCGGAGGTCTTACGCGTTGCCCTAATCGGAGCTGCGCTCAGAGTAACCCTCGTCTTCGCATTCCATCCAGGACCTCCTGACTGAAGGCACCGTGCCTCCTAGAGGACGGCGGCTTGGGTTCTTACTGCAATTCAAGTCCTGTTCCTTCTTTGGCACTGCAGGCAGCCCCAGGCCCAGAGGAGCGGCTACGGCGTTCCTTGGTTGAGACAGTTCGCTGGATGCGGGACTCCCTCCTGCGATAAGTTGACTCGGGGAAGGAAACGCAGGGTAACCGGTGTCTCCTGGGACTCGTCAGAAACCACAGGGATGTACGCTGAGTGTGCCCATGAACACGGGGGCCTGCTGGAACTAGCCCTGCTTTCCCATTTTGAGGGCGGCCTTCATGCCTGCCTTGACGCTCCCTGACATTCCCGGCTCCCGACAGGCCAGTGAGCCCTGGAAGAGTGCTTCGGGGAAAATCATGAGTTTGCTCTCTCTAAACCAGGGGCTGCCGCGGCCGCGGTGGCGGTCCGCACGGCAGGCTCCAGAGCCAAAGGGAGCCTCAACGTGAGAACTGGCCTCCAGGTTAGGCCCTGAGTAGCCGTGCAGAAAGGGAGGCATGCAGCTCTTTCCGGGAGTTCTTAGTCGCTTTGCTTTCAAGGCAGTACACGCCCGGGGACTCCTAGGCCCCAGGGGCGTGCAGCGTTTTCCCTCCAAGGTCCCTGAGTGCCTCCAGACACCTGTGGGCCGGCTGAGCAACGTCGAGGTCCATTGGTTGATTCCCTCGGAGGACCCCCGTGCGTGCCGAGTGCTGGGCAACCACACACTGCGCGTTCCTTGAGGAGCGCTACATCTCCAGAGCCCTCGAACGCCCTTCGGGACAACATGGCTGGTGGGTGCGAGGTGCCCAGGAAGACTCTGTCACGGCCCTTGTGTGAGCTGCCATGAGAGAACGCTGTGCTTGCAACACTGCGAGGCCCGCCCTCGTGCCTGAAGTCACTCTGCTCGAGGAGAAAGTCAGCACCTTAGCATGCTGTGTGGCTCCCGGCACACCCCGCATGAAGCCATGCCTGGAAGTAAGGCCCTGGTTTGCCGTGCAGAAGCGGAGGCGTGCTGCACTTTCCAGGAGGCGGTGGCCTCTGCTCTGCATACCTTGAACGGCAGCACAGCCTTCTGGACACCTGGGAGGCTAGCCGGGGCGCCCTGTTCCCGGCAGGAACACTGAGTAACCAACCCCAGGCGCACCTGGCTCTGCTAAGCACCATCCAGGCCCGTAGCCCCTTAGAGCCCCTCTGTGCACGCCGAGCGTAGGGAAACGCACTGCCCTCTCTTTTGGAGCAGCTTGGTTTCCTCAGCACTCGCACACGTTCACGAACGCCGTTCTGCCACATCCCACATGGCGCGGAGGTCTTACGCGTTGCCCTAATCGGAGCTGCGCTCAGAGTAACCCTCGTCTTCGCATTCCATCCAGGACCTCCTGACTGAAGGCACCGTGCCTCCTAGAGGACGGCGGCTTGGGTTCTTACTGCAATTCAAGTCCTGTTCCTTCTTTGGCACTGCAGGCAGCCCCAGGCCCAGAGGAGCGGCTACGGCGTTCCTTGGTTGAGACAGTTCGCTGGATGCGGGACTCCCTCCTGCGATAAGTTGACTCGGGGAAGGAAACGCAGGGTAACCGGTGTCTCCTGGGACTCGTCAGAAACCACAGGGATGTACGCTGAGTGTGCCCATGAACACGGGGGCCTGCTGGAACTAGCCCTGCTTTCCCATTTTGAGGGCGGCCTTCATGCCTGCCTTGACGCTCCCTGACATTCCCGGCTCCCGACAGGCCAGTGAGCCCTGGAAGAGTGCTTCGGGGAAAATCATGAGTTTGCTCTCTCTAAACCAGGGGCTGCCGCGGCCGCGGTGGCGGTCCGCACGGCAGGCTCCAGAGCCAAAGGGAGCCTCAACGTGAGAACTGGCCTCCAGGTTAGGCCCTGAGTAGCCGTGCAGAAAGGGAGGCATGCAGCTCTTTCCGGGAGTTCTTAGTCGCTTTGCTTTCAAGGCAGTACACGCCCGGGGACTCCTAGGCCCCACGGGCGTGCAGCGTTTTCCCTCCAAGGTCCCTGAGTGCCTCCAGACACCTGTGGGCCGGCTGAGCAACGTCGAGGTCCATTGGTTGATTCCCTCGGAGGACCCCCGTGCGTGCCGAGTGCTGGGCAACCACACACTGCGCGTTCCTTGAGGAGCGCTACATCTCCAGAGCCCTCGAACGCCCTTCGGGACAACATGGCTGGTGGGTGCGAGGTGCCCAGGAAGACTCTGTCACGGCCCTTGTGTGAGCTGCCATGAGAGAACGCTGTGCTTGCAACACTGCGAGGCCCGCCCTCGTGCCTGAAGTCACTCTGCTCGAGGAGAAAGTCAGCACCTTAGCGTGCTGTGTTGCTCCCGGCACACCCAGCATGAAGCCATGCCTGGAAGTAAGGCCCTGGTTTGCCGTGCAGAAGCGGAGGCGTGCTGCACTTTCCAGGAGGCGGTGGCCTCTGCTCTGCATACCTTGAACGGCAGCACAGCCTTCTGGACACCTGGGAGGCTAGCCGGGGCGCCCTGTTCCCGGCAGGAACACTGAGTAACCCCAGGCGCACCTGGCTCTGCTAAGCACCATCCAGGCCCGTAGCCCCTTAGAGCCCCTCTGTGCACGCCGAGCGTAGGGAAACGCACTGCCCTCTCTTTTGGAGCAGCTTGGTTTCCTCAGCACTCGCACACGTTCACGAACGCCGTTCTGCCACATCCCACATGGCGCGGAGGTCTTACGCGTTGCCCTAATCGGAGCTGCGCTCAGAGTAACCCTCGTCTTCGCATTCCATCCAGGACCTCCTGACTGAAGGCACCGTGCCTCCTAGAGGACGGCGGCTTGGGTTCTTACTGCAATTCAAGTCCTGTTCCTTCTTTGGCACTGCAGGCAGCCCCAGGCCCAGAGGAGCGGCTACGGCGTTCCTTGGTTGAGACAGTTCGCTGGATGCGGGACTCCCTCCTGCGATAAGTTGACTCGGGGAAGGAAACGCAGGGTAACCGGTGTCTCCTGGGACTCGTCAGAAACCACAGGGATGTACGCTGAGTGTGCCCATGAACACGGGGGCCTGCTGGAACTAGCCCTGCTTTCCCATTTTGAGGGCGGCCTTCATGCCTGCCTTGACGCTCCCTGACATTCCCGGCTCCCGACAGGCCAGTGAGCCCTGGAAGAGTGCTTCGGGGAAAATCATGAGTTTGCTCTCTCTAAACCAGGGGCTGCCACGGCCGCGGTGGCGGTCCGCACGGCAGGCTCCAGAGCGAAAGGGAGCCTCAACGTGAGAACTGGCCTCCAGGTTAGGCCCTGAGTAGCCGTGCAGAAAGGGAGGCATGCAGCTCTTTCCGGGAGTTCTTAGTCGCTTTGCTTTCAAGGCAGTACACGCCCGGGGACTCCTAGGCCCCACGGGCGTGCAGCGTTTTCCCTCCAAGGTCCCTGAGTGCCTCCAGACACCTGTGGGCCGGCTGAGCAACGTCGAGGTCCATTGGTTGATTCCCTCGGAGGACCCCCGTGCGTGCCGAGTGCTGGGCAACCACACACTGCGCGTTCCTTGAGGAGCGCTACATCTCCAGAGCCCTCGAACGCCCTTCGGGACAACATGGCTGGTGGGTGCGAGGTGCCCAGGAAGACTCTGTCACGGCCCTTGTGTGAGCTGCCATGAGAGAACGCTGTGCTTGCAACACTGCGAGGCCCGCCCTCGTGCCTGAAGTCACTCTGCTCGAGGAGAAAGTCAGCACCTTAGCGTGCTGTGTGGCTCCCGGCACACCCCGCATGAAGCCATGCCTGGAAGTAAGGCCCTGGTTTGCCGTGCAGAAGCGGAGGCGTGCTGCACTTTCCAGGAGGCGGTGGCCTCTGCTCTGCATACCTTGAACGGCAGCACAGCCTTCTGGACACCTGGGAGGCTAGCCGGGGCGCCCTGTTCCCGGCAGGAACACTGAGTAACCCCAGGCGCACCTGGCTCTGCTAAGCACCATCCAGGCCCGTAGCCCCTTAGAGCCCCTCTGTGCACGCCGAGCGTAGGGAAACGCACTGCCCTCTCTTTTGGAGCAGCTTGGTTTCCTCAGCACTCGCACACGTTCACGAACGCCGTTCTGCCACATCCCACATGGCGCGGAGGTCTTACGCGTTGCCCTAATCGGAGCTGCGCTCAGAGTAACCCTCGTCTTCGCATTCCATCCAGGACCTCCTGACTGAAGGCACCGTGCCTCCTAGAGGACGGCGGCTTGGGTTCTTACTGCAATTCAAGTCCTGTTCCTTCTTTGGCACTGCAGGCAGCCCCAGGCCCAGAGGAGCGGCTACGGCGTTCCTTGGTTGAGACAGTTCGCTGGATGCGGGACTCCCTCCTGCGATAAGTTGACTCGGGGAAGGAAACGCAGGGTAACCGGTGTCTCCTGGGACTCGTCAGAAACCACAGGGATGTACGCTGAGTGTGCCCATGAACACGGGGGCCTGCTGGAACTAGCCCTGCTTTCCCATTTTGAGGGCGGCCTTCATGCCTGCCTTGACGCTCCCTGACATTCCCGGCTCCCGACAGGCCAGTGAGCCCTGGAAGAGTGCTTCGGGGAAAATCATGAGTTTGCTCTCTCTAAACCAGGGGCTGCCGCGGCCGCGGTGGCGGTCCGCACGGCAGGCTCCAGAGCCAAAGGGAGCCTCAACGTGAGAACTGGCCTCCAGGTTAGGCCCTGAGTAGCCGTGCAGAAAGGGAGGCATGCAGCTCTTTCCAGGAGTTCTTAGTCGCTTTGCTTTCAAGGCAGTACACGCCCGGGGACTCCTAGGCCCCAGGGGCGTGCAGCGTTTTCCCTCCAAGGTCCCTGAGTGCCTCCAGACACCTGTGGGCCGGCTGAGCAACGTCGAGGTCCATTGGTTGATTCCCTCGGAGGACCCCCGTGCGTGCCGAGTGCTGGGCAACCACACACTGCGCGTTCCTTGAGGAGCGCTACCTCTCCAGAGCCCTCGAACGCCCTTCGGGACAACATGGCTGGTGGGTGCGAGGTGCCCAGGAAGACTCTGTCACGGCCCTTGTGTGAGCTGCCATGAGAGAACGCTGTGCTTGCAACACTGCGAGGCCCGCCCTCGTGCCTGAAGTCACTCTGCTCGAGGAGAAAGTCAGCACCTTAGCGTGCTGTGTGGCTCCCGGCACACCCAGCATGAAGCCATGCCTGGAAGTAAGGCCCTGGTTTGCCGTGCAGAAGCGGAGGCGTGCTGCACTTTCCAGGAGGCGGTGGCCTCTGCTCTGCATACCTTGAACGGCAGCACAGCCTTCTGGACACCTGGGAGGCTAGCCGGGGCGCCCTGTTCCCGGCAGGAACACTGAGTAACCCCAGGCGCACCTGGCTCTGCTAAGCACCATCCAGGCCCGTAGCCCCTTAGAGCCCCTCTGTGCACGCCGAGCGTAGGGAAACGCACTGCCCTCTCTTTTGGAGCAGCTTGGTTTCCTCAGCACTCGCACACGTTCACGAACGCCGTTCTGCCACATCCCACATGGCGCGGAGGTCTTACGCGTTGCCCTAATCGGAGCTGCGCTCAGAGTAACCCTCGTCTTCGCATTCCATCCAGGACCTCCTGACTGAAGGCACCGTGCCTCCTAGAGGACGGCGGCTTGGGTTCTTACTGCAATTCAAGTCCTGTTCCTTCTTTGGCACTGCAGGCAGCCCCAGGCCCAGAGGAGCGGCTACGGCGTTCCTTGGTTGAGACAGTTCGCTGGATGCGGGACTCCCTCCTGCGATAAGTTGACTCGGGGAAGGAAACGCAGGGTAACCGGTGTCTCCTGGGACTCGTCAGAAACCACAGGGATGTACGCTGAGTGTGCCCATGAACACGGGGGCCTGCTGGAACTAGCCCTGCTTTCCCATTTTGAGGGCGGCCTTCATGCCTGCCTTGACGCTCCCTGACATTCCCGGCTCCCGACAGGCCAGTGAGCCCTGGAAGAGTGCTTCGGGGAAAATCATGAGTTTGCTCTCTCTAAACCAGGGGCTGCCACGGCCGCGGTGGCGGTCCGCACGGCAGGCTCCAGAGCGAAAGGGAGCCTCAACGTGAGAACTGGCCTCCAGGTTAGGCCCTGAGTAGCCGTGCAGAAAGGGAGGCATGCAGCTCTTTCCGGGAGTTCTTAGTCGCTTTGCTTTCAAGGCAGTACACGCCCGGGGACTCCTAGGCCCCACGGGCGTGCAGCGTTTTCCCTCCAAGGTCCCTGAGTGCCTCCAGACACCTGTGGGCCGGCTGAGCAACGTCGAGGTCCATTGGTTGATTCCCTCGGAGGACCCCCGTGCGTGCCGAGTGCTGGGCAACCACACACTGCGCGTTCCTTGAGGAGCGCTACATCTCCAGAGCCCTCGAACGCCCTTCGGGACAACATGGCTGGTGGGTGCGAGGTGCCCAGGAAGACTCTGTCACGGCCCTTGTGTGAGCTGCCATGAGAGAACGCTGTGCTTGCAACACTGCGAGGCCCGCCCTCGTGCCTGAAGTCACTCTGCTCGAGGAGAAAGTCAGCACCTTAGCGTGCTGTGTGGCTCCCGGCACACCCCGCATGAAGCCATGCCTGGAAGTAAGGCCCTGGTTTGCCGTGCAGAAGCGGAGGCGTGCTGCACTTTCCAGGAGGCGGTGGCCTCTGCTCTGCATACCTTGAACGGCAGCACAGCCTTCTGGACACCTGGGAGGCTAGCCGGGGCGCCCTGTTCCCGGCAGGAACACTGAGTAACCCCAGGCGCACCTGGCTCTGCTAAGCACCATCCAGGCCCGTAGCCCCTTAGAGCCCCTCTGTGCACGCCGAGCGTAGGGAAACGCACTGCCCTCTCTTTTGGAGCAGCTTGGTTTCCTCAGCACTCGCACACGTTCACGAACGCCGTTCTGCCACATCCCACATGGCGCGGAGGTCTTACGCGTTGCCCTAATCGGAGCTGCGCTCAGAGTAACCCTCGTCTTCGCATTCCATCCAGGACCTCCTGACTGAAGGCACCGTGCCTCCTAGAGGACGGCGGCTTGGGTTCTTACTGCAATTCAAGTCCTGTTCCTTCTTTGGCACTGCAGGCAGCCCCAGGCCCAGAGGAGCGGCTACGGCGTTCCTTGGTTGAGACAGTTCGCTGGATGCGGGACTCCCTCCTGCGATAAGTTGACTCGGGGAAGGAAACGCAGGGTAACCGGTGTCTCCTGGGACTCGTCAGAAACCACAGGGATGTACGCTGAGTGTGCCCATGAACACGGGGGCCTGCTGGAACTAGCCCTGCTTTCCCATTTTGAGGGCGGCATTCATGCCTGCCTTGACGCTCCCTGACATTCCCGGCTCCCGACAGGCCAGTGAGCCCTGGAAGAGTGCTTCGGGGAAAATCATGAGTTTGCTCTCTCTAAACCAGGGGCTGCCGCGGCCGCGGTGGCGGTCCGCACGGCAGGCTCCAGAGCCAAAGGGAGCCTCAACGTGAGAACTGGCCTCCAGGTTAGGCCCTGAGTAGCCGTGCAGAAAGGGAGGCATGCAGCTCTTTCCGGGAGTTCTTAGTCGCTTTGCTTTCAAGGCAGTACACGCCCGGGGACTCCTAGGCCCCACGGGCGTGCAGCGTTTTCCCTCCAAGGTCCCTGAGTGCCTCCAGACACCTGTGGGCCGGCTGAGCAACGTCGAGGTCCATTGGTTGATTCCCTCGGAGGACCCCCGTGCGTGCCGAGTCCTGGGCAACCACACACTGCGCGTTCCTTGAGGAGCGCTACCTCTCCAGAGCCCTCGAACGCCCTTCGGGACAACATGGCTGGTGGGTGCGAGGTGCCCAGGAAGACTCTGTCACGGCCCTTGTGTGAGCTGCCATGAGAGAACGCTGTGCTTGCCACACTGCGAGGCCCGCCCTCGTGCCTGAAGTCACTCTGCTCGGGGAGAAAGTCAGCACCTTAGCGTGCTGTGTGGCTCCCGGCACACCCAGCATGAAGCCATGCCTGGAAGTAAGGCCCTGGTTTGCCGTGCAGAAGCGGAGGCGTGCTGCACTTTCCAGGAGGCGGTGGCCTCTGCTCTGCATACCTTGAACGGCAGCACAGCCTTCTGGACACCTGGGAGGCTAGCCGGGGCGCCCTGTTCCCGGCAGGAACACTGAGTAACCCCAGGCGCACCTGGCTCTGCTAAGCACCATCCAGGCCCGTAGCCCCTTAGAGCCCCTCTGTGCACGCCGAGCGTAGGGAAACGCACTGCCCTCTCTTTTGGAGCAGCTTGGTTTCCTCAGCACTCGCACACGTTCACGAACGCCGTTCTGCCACATCCCACATGGCGCGGAGGTCTTACGCGTTGCCCTAATCGGAGCTGCGCTCAGAGTAACCCTCGTCTTCGCATTCCATCCAGGACCTCCTGACTGAAGGCACCGTGCCTCCTAGAGGACGGCGGCTTGGGTTCTTACTGCAATTCAAGTCCTGTTCCTTCTTTGGCACTGCAGGCAGCCCCAGGCCCAGAGGAGCGGCTACGGCGTTCCTTGGTTGAGACAGTTCGCTGGATGCGGGACTCCCTCCTGCGATAAGTTGACTCGGGGAAGGAAACGCAGGGTAACCGGTGTCTCCTGGGACTCGTCAGAAACCACAGGGATGTACGCTGAGTGTGCCCATGAACACGGGGGCCTGCTGGAACTAGCCCTGCTTTCCCATTTTGAGGGCGGCCTTCATGCCTGCCTTGACGCTCCCTGACATTCCCGGCTCCCGACAGGCCAGTGAGCCCTGGAAGAGTGCTTCGGGGAAAATCATGAGTTTGCTCTCTCTAAACCAGGGGCTGCCGCGGCCGCGGTGGCGGTCCGCACGGCAGGCTCCAGAGCCAAAGGGAGCCTCAACGTGAGAACTGGCCTCCAGGTTAGGCCCTGAGTAGCCGTGCAGAAAGGGAGGCATGCAGCTCTTTCCGGGAGTTCTTAGTCGCTTTGCTTTCAAGGCAGTACACGCCCGGGGACTCCTAGGCCCCACGGGCGTGCAGCGTTTTCCCTCCAAGGTCCCTGAGTGCCTCCAGACACCTGTGGGCCGGCTGAGCAACGTCGAGGTCCATTGGTTGATTCCCTCGGAGGACCCCCGTGCGTGCCGAGTGCTGGGCAACCACACACTGCGCGTTCCTTGAGGAGCGCTACATCTCCAGAGCCCTCGAACGCCCTTCGGGACAACATGGCTGGTGGGTGCGAGGTGCCCAGGAAGACTCTGTCACGGCCCTTGTGTGAGCTGCCATGAGAGAACGCTGTGCTTGCAACACTGCGAGGCCCGCCCTCGTGCCTGAAGTCACTCTGCTCGAGGAGAAAGTCAGCACCTTAGCGTGCTGTGTGGCTCCCGGCACACCCCGCATGAAGCCATGCCTGGAAGTAAGGCCCTGGTTTGCCGTGCAGAAGCGGAGGCGTGCTGCACTTTCCAGGAGGCGGTGGCCTCTGCTCTGCATACCTTGAACGGCAGCACAGCCTTCTGGACACCTGGGAGGCTAGCCGGGGCGCCCTGTTCCCGGCAGGAACACTGAGTAACCAACCCCAGGCGCACCTGGCTCTGCTAAGCACCATCCAGGCCCGTAGCCCCTTAGAGCCCCTCTGTGCACGCCGAGCGTAGGGAAACGCACTGCCCTCTCTTTTGGAGCAGCTTGGTTTCCTCAGCACTCGCACACGTTCACGAACGCCGTTCTGCCACATCCCACATGGCGCGGAGGTCTTACGCGTTGCCCTAATCGGAGCTGCGCTCAGAGTAACCCTCGTCTTCGCATTCCATCCAGCACCTCCTGACTGAAGGCACCGTGCCTCCTAGAGGACGGCGGCTTGGGTTCTTACTGCAATTCAAGTCCTGTTCCTTCTTTGGCACTGCAGGCAGCCCCAGGCCCAGAGGAGCGGCTACGGCGTTCCTTGGTTGAGACAGTTCGCTGGATGCGGGACTCCCTCCTGCGATAAGTTGACTCGGGGAAGGAAACGCAGGGTAACCGGTGTCTCCTGGGACTCGTCAGAAACCACAGGGATGTACGCTGAGTGTGCCCATGAACACGGGGGCCTGCTGGAACTAGCCCTGCTTTCCCATTTTGAGGGCGGCCTTCATGCCTGCCTTGACGCTCCCTGACATTCCCGGCTCCCGACAGGCCAGTGAGCCCTGGAAGAGTGCTTCGGGGAAAATCATGAGTTTGCTCTCTCTAAACCAGGGGCTGCCGCGGCCGCGGTGGCGGTCCGCACGGCAGGCTCCAGAGCCAAAGGGAGCCTCAACGTGAGAACTGGCCTCCAGGTTAGGCCCTGAGTAGCCGTGCAGAAAGGGAGGCATGCAGCTCTTTCCGGGAGTTCTTAGTCGCTTTGCTTTCAAGGCAGTACACGCCCGGGGACTCCTAGGCCCCACGGGCGTGCAGCGTTTTCCCTCCAAGGTCCCTGAGTGCCTCCAGACACCTGTGGGCCGGCTGAGCAACGTCGAGGTCCATTGGTTGATTCCCTCGGAGGACCCCCGTGCGTGCCGAGTGCTGGGCAACCACACACTGCGCGTTCCTTGAGGAGCGCTACATCTCCAGAGCCCTCGAACGCCCTTCGGGACAACATGGCTGGTGGGTGCGAGGTGCCCAGGAAGACTCTGTCACGGCCCTTGTGTGAGCTGCCATGAGAGAACGCTGTGCTTGCAACACTGCGAGGCCCGCCCTCGTGCCTGAAGTCACTCTGCTCGGGGAGAAAGTCAGCACCTTAGCGTGCTGTGTGGCTCCCGGCACACCCAGCATGAAGCCATGCCTGGAAGTAAGGCCCTGGTTTGCCGTGCAGAAGCGGAGGCGTGCTGCACTTTCCAGGAGGCGGTGGCCTCTGCTCTGCATACCTTGAACGGCAGCACAGCCTTCTGGACACCTGGGAGGCTAGCCGGGGCGCCCTGTTCCCGGCAGGAACACTGAGTAACCAACCCCAGGCGCACCTGGCTCTGCTAAGCACCATCCAGGCCCGTAGCCCCTTAGAGCCCCTCTGTGCACGCCGAGCGTAGGGAAACGCACTGCCCTCTCTTTTGGAGCAGCTTGGTTTCCTCAGCACTCGCACACGTTCACGAACGCCGTTCTGCCACATCCCACATGGCGCGGAGGTCTTACGCGTTGCCCTAATCGGAGCTGCGCTCAGAGTAACCCTCGTCTTCGCATTCCATCCAGGACCTCCTGACTGAAGGCACCGTGCCTCCTAGAGGACGGCGGCTTGGGTTCTTACTGCAATTCAAGTCCTGTTCCTTCTTTGGCACTGCAGGCAGCCCCAGGCCCAGAGGAGCGGCTACGGCGTTCCTTGGTTGAGACAGTTCGCTGGATGCGGGACTCCCTCCTGCGATAAGTTGACTCGGGGAAGGAAACGCAGGGTAACCGGTGTCTCCTGGGACTCGTCAGAAACCACAGGGATGTACGCTGAGTGTGCCCATGAACACGGGGGCCTGCTGGAACTAGCCCTGCTTTCCCATTTTGAGGGCGGCCTTCATGCCTGCCTTGACGCTCCCTGACATTCCCGGCTCCCGACAGGCCAGTGAGCCCTGGAAGAGTGCTTCGGGGAAAATCATGAGTTTGCTCTCTCTAAACCAGGGGCTGCCGCGGCCGCGGTGGCGGTCCGCACGGCAGGCTCCAGAGCCAAAGGGAGCCTCAACGTGAGAACTGGCCTCCAGGTTAGGCCCTGAGTAGCCGTGCAGAAAGGGAGGCATGCAGCTCTTTCCAGGAGTTCTTAGTCGCTTTGCTTTCAAGGCAGTACACGCCCGGGGACTCCTAGGCCCCAGGGGCGTGCAGCGTTTTCCCTCCAAGGTCCCTGAGTGCCTCCAGACACCTGTGGGCCGGCTGAGCAACGTCGAGGTCCATTGGTTGATTCCCTCGGAGGACCCCCGTGCGTGCCGAGTGCTGGGCAACCACACACTGCGCGTTCCTTGAGGAGCGCTACCTCTCCAGAGCCCTCGAACGCCCTTCGGGACAACATGGCTGGTGGGTGCGAGGTGCCCAGGAAGACTCTGTCACGGCCCTTGTGTGAGCTGCCATGAGAGAACGCTGTGCTTGCAACACTGCGAGGCCCGCCCTCGTGCCTGAAGTCACTCTGCTCGAGGAGAAAGTCAGCACCTTAGCGTGCTGTGTGGCTCCCGGCACACCCAGCATGAAGCCATGCCTGGAAGTAAGGCCCTGGTTTGCCGTGCAGAAGCGGAGGCGTGCTGCACTTTCCAGGAGGCGGTGGCCTCTGCTCTGCATACCTTGAACGGCAGCACAGCCTTCTGGACACCTGGGAGGCTAGCCGGGGCGCCCTGTTCCCGGCAGGAACACTGAGTAACCCCAGGCGCACCTGGCTCTGCTAAGCACCATCCAGGCCCGTAGCCCCTTAGAGCCCCTCTGTGCACGCCGAGCGTAGGGAAACGCACTGCCCTCTCTTTTGGAGCAGCTTGGTTTCCTCAGCACTCGCACACGTTCACGAACGCCGTTCTGCCACATCCCACATGGCGCGGAGGTCTTACGCGTTGCCCTAATCGGAGCTGCGCTCAGAGTAACCCTCGTCTTCGCATTCCATCCAGGACCTCCTGACTGAAGGCACCGTGCCTCCTAGAGGACGGCGGCTTGGGTTCTTACTGCAATTCAAGTCCTGTTCCTTCTTTGGCACTGCAGGCAGCCCCAGGCCCAGAGGAGCGGCTACGGCGTTCCTTGGTTGAGACAGTTCGCTGGATGCGGGACTCCCTCCTGCGATAAGTTGACTCGGGGAAGGAAACGCAGGGTAACCGGTGTCTCCTGGGACTCGTCAGAAACCACAGGGATGTACGCTGAGTGTGCCCATGAACACGGGGGCCTGCTGGAACTAGCCCTGCTTTCCCATTTTGAGGGCGGCCTTCATGCCTGCCTTGACGCTCCCTGACATTCCCGGCTCCCGACAGGCCAGTGAGCCCTGGAAGAGTGCTTCGGGGAAAATCATGAGTTTGCTCTCTCTAAACCAGGGGCTGCCACGGCCGCGGTGGCGGTCCGCACGGCAGGCTCCAGAGCGAAAGGGAGCCTCAACGTGAGAACTGGCCTCCAGGTTAGGCCCTGAGTAGCCGTGCAGAAAGGGAGGCATGCAGCTCTTTCCGGGAGTTCTTAGTCGCTTTGCTTTCAAGGCAGTACACGCCCGGGGACTCCTAGGCCCCACGGGCGTGCAGCGTTTTCCCTCCAAGGTCCCTGAGTGCCTCCAGACACCTGTGGGCCGGCTGAGCAACGTCGAGGTCCATTGGTTGATTCCCTCGGAGGACCCCCGTGCGTGCCGAGTGCTGGGCAACCACACACTGCGCGTTCCTTGAGGAGCGCTACATCTCCAGAGCCCTCGAACGCCCTTCGGGACAACATGGCTGGTGGGTGCGAGGTGCCCAGGAAGACTCTGTCACGGCCCTTGTGTGAGCTGCCATGAGAGAACGCTGTGCTTGCAACACTGCGAGGCCCGCCCTCGTGCCTGAAGTCACTCTGCTCGAGGAGAAAGTCAGCACCTTAGCGTGCTGTGTGGCTCCCGGCACACCCCGCATGAAGCCATGCCTGGAAGTAAGGCCCTGGTTTGCCGTGCAGAAGCGGAGGCGTGCTGCACTTTCCAGGAGGCGGTGGCCTCTGCTCTGCATACCTTGAACGGCAGCACAGCCTTCTGGACACCTGGGAGGCTAGCCGGGGCGCCCTGTTCCCGGCAGGAACACTGAGTAACCCCAGGCGCACCTGGCTCTGCTAAGCACCATCCAGGCCCGTAGCCCCTTAGAGCCCCTCTGTGCACGCCGAGCGTAGGGAAACGCACTGCCCTCTCTTTTGGAGCAGCTTGGTTTCCTCAGCACTCGCACACGTTCACGAACGCCGTTCTGCCACATCCCACATGGCGCGGAGGTCTTACGCGTTGCCCTAATCGGAGCTGCGCTCAGAGTAACCCTCGTCTTCGCATTCCATCCAGGACCTCCTGACTGAAGGCACCGTGCCTCCTAGAGGACGGCGGCTTGGGTTCTTACTGCAATTCAAGTCCTGTTCCTTCTTTGGCACTGCAGGCAGCCCCAGGCCCAGAGGAGCGGCTACGGCGTTCCTTGGTTGAGACAGTTCGCTGGATGCGGGACTCCCTCCTGCGATAAGTTGACTCGGGGAAGGAAACGCAGGGTAACCGGTGTCTCCTGGGACTCGTCAGAAACCACAGGGATGTACGCTGAGTGTGCCCATGAACACGGGGGCCTGCTGGAACTAGCCCTGCTTTCCCATTTTGAGGGCGGCATTCATGCCTGCCTTGACGCTCCCTGACATTCCCGGCTCCCGACAGGCCAGTGAGCCCTGGAAGAGTGCTTCGGGGAAAATCATGAGTTTGCTCTCTCTAAACCAGGGGCTGCCGCGGCCGCGGTGGCGGTCCGCACGGCAGGCTCCAGAGCCAAAGGGAGCCTCAACGTGAGAACTGGCCTCCAGGTTAGGCCCTGAGTAGCCGTGCAGAAAGGGAGGCATGCAGCTCTTTCCGGGAGTTCTTAGTCGCTTTGCTTTCAAGGCAGTACACGCCCGGGGACTCCTAGGCCCCAGGGGCGTGCAGCGTTTTCCCTCCAAGGTCCCTGAGTGCCTCCAGACACCTGTGGGCCGGCTGAGCAACGTCGAGGTCCATTGGTTGATTCCCTCGGAGGACCCCCGTGCGTGCCGAGTCCTGGGCAACCACACACTGCGCGTTCCTTGAGGAGCGCTACATCTCCAGAGCCCTCGAACGCCCTTCGGGACAACATGGCTGGTGGGTGCGAGGTGCCCAGGAAGACTCTGTCACGGCCCTTGTGTGAGCTGCCATGAGAGAACGCTGTGCTTGCCACACTGCGAGGCCCGCCCTCGTGCCTGAAGTCACTCTGCTCGGGGAGAAAGTCAGCACCTTAGCGTGCTGTGTGGCTCCCGGCACACCCAGCATGAAGCCATGCCTGGAAGTAAGGCCCTGGTTTGCCGTGCAGAAGCGGAGGCGTGCTGCACTTTCCAGGAGGCGGTGGCCTCTGCTCTGCATACCTTGAACGGCAGCACAGCCTTCTGGACACCTGGGAGGCTAGCCGGGGCGCCCTGTTCCCGGCAGGAACACTGAGTAACCAACCCCAGGCGCACCTGGCTCTGCTAAGCACCATCCAGGCCCGTAGCCCCTTAGAGCCCCTCTGTGCACGCCGAGCGTAGGGAAACGCACTGCCCTCTCTTTTGGAGCAGCTTGGTTTCCTCAGCACTCGCACACGTTCACGAACGCCGTTCTGCCACATCCTACATGGCGCGGAGGTCTTACGCGTTGCCCTAATCGGAGCTGCGCTCAGAGTAACCCTCGTCTTCGCATTCCATCCAGGACCTCCTGACTGAAGGCACCGTGCCTCCTAGAGGACGGCGGCTTGGGTTCTTACTGCAATTCAAGTCCTGTTCCTTCTTTGGCACTGCAGGCAGCCCCAGGCCCAGAGGAGCGGCTACGGCGTTCCTTGGTTGAGACAGTTCGCTGGATGCGGGACTCCCTCCTGCGATAAGTTGACTCGGGGAAGGAAACGCAGGGTAACCGGTGTCTCCTGGGACTCGTCAGAAACCACAGGGATGTACGCTGAGTGTGCCCATGAACACGGGGGCCTGCTGGAACTAGCCCTGCTTTCCCATTTTGAGGGCGGCATTCATGCCTGCCTTGACGCTCCCTGACATTCCCGGCTCCCGACAGGCCAGTGAGCCCTGGAAGAGTGCTTCGGGGAAAATCATGAGTTTGCTCTCTCTAAACCAGGGGCTGCCGCGGCCGCGGTGGCGGTCCGCACGGCAGGCTCCAGAGCCAAAGGGAGCCTCAACGTGAGAACTGGCCTCCAGGTTAGGCCCTGAGTAGCCGTGCAGAAAGGGAGGCATGCAGCTCTTTCCGGGAGTTCTTAGTCGCTTTGCTTTCAAGGCAGTACACGCCCGGGGACTCCTAGGCCCCAGGGGCGTGCAGCGTTTTCCCTCCAAGGTCCCTGAGTGCCTCCAGACACCTGTGGGCCGGCTGAGCAACGTCGAGGTCCATTGGTTGATTCCCTCGGAGGACCCCCGTGCGTGCCGAGTCCTGGGCAACCACACACTGCGTGTTCCTTGAGGAGCGCTACCTCTCCAGAGCCCTCGAACGCCCTTCGGGACAACATGGCTGGTGGGTGCGAGGTGCCCAGGAAGACTCTGTCACGGCCCTTGTGTGAGCTGCCATGAGAGAACGCTGTGCTTGCCACACTGCGAGGCCCGCCCTCGTGCCTGAAGTCACTCTGCTCGGGGAGAAAGTCAGCACCTTAGCGTGCTGTGTGGCTCCCGGCACACCCAGCATGAAGCCATGCCTGGAAGTAAGGCCCTGGTTTGCCGTGCAGAAGCGGAGGCGTGCTGCACTTTCCAGGAGGCGGTGGCCTCTGCTCTGCATACCTTGAACGGCAGCACAGCCTTCTGGACACCTGGGAGGCTAGCCGGGGCGCCCTGTTCCCGGCAGGAACACTGAGTAACCCCAGGCGCACCTGGCTCTGCTAAGCACCATCCAGGCCCGTAGCCCCTTAGAGCCCCTCTGTGCACGCCGAGCGTAGGGAAACGCACTGCCCTCTCTTTTGGAGCAGCTTGGTTTCCTCAGCACTCGCACACGTTCACGAACGCCGTTCTGCCACATCCCACATGGCGCGGAGGTCTTACGCGTTGCCCTAATCGGAGCTGCGCTCAGAGTAACCCTCGTCTTCGCATTCCATCCAGGACCTCCTGACTGAAGGCACCGTGCCTCCTAGAGGACGGCGGCTTGGGTTCTTACTGCAATTCAAGTCCTGTTCCTTCTTTGGCACTGCAGGCAGCCCCAGGCCCAGAGGAGCGGCTACGGCGTTCCTTGGTTGAGACAGTTCGCTGGATGCGGGACTCCCTCCTGCGATAAGTTGACTCGGGGAAGGAAACGCAGGGTAACCGGTGTCTCCTGGGACTCGTCAGAAACCACAGGGATGTACGCTGAGTGTGCCCATGAACACGGGGGCCTGCTGGAACTAGCCCTGCTTTCCCATTTTGAGGGCGGCCTTCATGCCTGCCTTGACGCTCCCTGACATTCCCGGCTCCCGACAGGCCAGTGAGCCCTGGAAGAGTGCTTCGGGGAAAATCATGAGTTTGCTCTCTCTAAACCAGGGGCTGCCGCGGCCGCGGTGGCGGTCCGCACGGCAGGCTCCAGAGCCAAAGGGAGCCTCAACGTGAGAACTGGCCTCCAGGTTAGGCCCTGAGTAGCCGTGCAGAAAGGGAGGCATGCAGCTCTTTCCGGGAGTTCTTAGTCGCTTTGCTTTCAAGGCAGTACACGCCCGGGGACTCCTAGGCCCCACGGGCGTGCAGCGTTTTCCCTCCAAGGTCCCTGAGTGCCTCCAGACACCTGTGGGCCGGCTGAGCAACGTCGAGGTCCATTGGTTGATTCCCTCGGAGGACCCCCGTGCGTGCCGAGTGCTGGGCAACCACACACTGCGCGTTCCTTGAGGAGCGCTACATCTCCAGAGCCCTCGAACGCCCTTCGGGACAACATGGCTGGTGGGTGCGAGGTGCCCAGGAAGACTCTGTCACGGCCCTTGTGTGAGCTGCCATGAGAGAACGCTGTGCTTGCAACACTGCGAGGCCCGCCCTCGTGCCTGAAGTCACTCTGCTCGAGGAGAAAGTCAGCACCTTAGCGTGCTGTGTGGCTCCCGGCACACCCCGCATGAAGCCATGCCTGGAAGTAAGGCCCTGGTTTGCCGTGCAGAAGCGGAGGCGTGCTGCACTTTCCAGGAGGCGGTGGCCTCTGCTCTGCATACCTTGAACGGCAGCACAGCCTTCTGGACACCTGGGAGGCTAGCCGGGGCGCCCTGTTCCCGGCAGGAACACTGAGTAACCAACCCCAGGCGCACCTGGCTCTGCTAAGCACCATCCAGGCCCGTAGCCCCTTAGAGCCCCTCTGTGCACGCCGAGCGTAGGGAAACGCACTGCCCTCTCTTTTGGAGCAGCTTGGTTTCCTCAGCACTCGCACACGTTCACGAACGCCGTTCTGCCACATCCCACATGGCGCGGAGGTCTTACGCGTTGCCCTAATCGGAGCTGCGCTCAGAGTAACCCTCGTCTTCGCATTCCATCCAGGACCTCCTGACTGAAGGCACCGTGCCTCCTAGAGGACGGCGGCTTGGGTTCTTACTGCAATTCAAGTCCTGTTCCTTCTTTGGCACTGCAGGCAGCCCCAGGCCCAGAGGAGCGGCTACGGCGTTCCTTGGTTGAGACAGTTCGCTGGATGCGGGACTCCCTCCTGCGATAAGTTGACTCGGGGAAGGAAACGCAGGGTAACCGGTGTCTCCTGGGACTCGTCAGAAACCACAGGGATGTACGCTGAGTGTGCCCATGAACACGGGGGCCTGCTGGAACTAGCCCTGCTTTCCCATTTTGAGGGCGGCCTTCATGCCTGCCTTGACGCTCCCTGACATTCCCGGCTCCCGACAGGCCAGTGAGCCCTGGAAGAGTGCTTCGGGGAAAATCATGAGTTTGCTCTCTCTAAACCAGGGGCTGCCGCGGCCGCGGTGGCGGTCCGCACGGCAGGCTCCAGAGCCAAAGGGAGCCTCAACGTGAGAACTGGCCTCCAGGTTAGGCCCTGAGTAGCCGTGCAGAAAGGGAGGCATGCAGCTCTTTCCGGGAGTTCTTAGTCGCTTTGCTTTCAAGGCAGTACACGCCCGGGGACTCCTAGGCCCCACGGGCGTGCAGCGTTTTCCCTCCAAGGTCCCTGAGTGCCTCCAGACACCTGTGGGCCGGCTGAGCAACGTCGAGGTCCATTGGTTGATTCCCTCGGAGGACCCCCGTGCGTGCCGAGTGCTGGGCAACCACACACTGCGCGTTCCTTGAGGAGCGCTACATCTCCAGAGCCCTCGAACGCCCTTCGGGACAACATGGCTGGTGGGTGCGAGGTGCCCAGGAAGACTCTGTCACGGCCCTTGTGTGAGCTGCCATGAGAGAACGCTGTGCTTGCAACACTGCGAGGCCCGCCCTCGTGCCTGAAGTCACTCTGCTCGAGGAGAAAGTCAGCACCTTAGCGTGCTGTGTGGCTCCCGGCACACCCAGCATGAAGCCATGCCTGGAAGTAAGGCCCTGGTTTGCCGTGCAGAAGCGGAGGCGTGCTGCACTTTCCAGGAGGCGGTGGCCTCTGCTCTGCATACCTTGAACGGCAGCACAGCCTTCTGGACACCTGGGAGGCTAGCCGGGGCGCCCTGTTCCCGGCAGGAACACTGAGTAACCCCAGGCGCACCTGGCTCTGCTAAGCACCATCCAGGCCCGTAGCCCCTTAGAGCCCCTCTGTGCACGCCGAGCGTAGGGAAACGCACTGCCCTCTCTTTTGGAGCAGCTTGGTTTCCTCAGCACTCGCACACGTTCACGAACGCCGTTCTGCCACATCCCACATGGCGCGGAGGTCTTACGCGTTGCCCTAATCGGAGCTGCGCTCAGAGTAACCCTCGTCTTCGCATTCCATCCAGGACCTCCTGACTGAAGGCACCGTGCCTCCTAGAGGACGGCGGCTTGGGTTCTTACTGCAATTCAAGTCCTGTTCCTTCTTTGGCACTGCAGGCAGCCCCAGGCCCAGAGGAGCGGCTACGGCGTTCCTTGGTTGAGACAGTTCGCTGGATGCGGGACTCCCTCCTGCGATAAGTTGACTCGGGGAAGGAAACGCAGGGTAACCGGTGTCTCCTGGGACTCGTCAGAAACCACAGGGATGTACGCTGAGTGTGCCCATGAACACGGGGGCCTGCTGGAACTAGCCCTGCTTTCCCATTTTGAGGGCGGCCTTCATGCCTGCCTTGACGCTCCCTGACATTCCCGGCTCCCGACAGGCCAGTGAGCCCTGGAAGAGTGCTTCGGGGAAAATCATGAGTTTGCTCTCTCTAAACCAGGGGCTGCCGCGGCCGCGGTGGCGGTCCGCACGGCAGGCTCCAGAGCCAAAGGGAGCCTCAACGTGAGAACTGGCCTCCAGGTTAGGCCCTGAGTAGCCGTGCAGAAAGGGAGGCATGCAGCTCTTTCCGGGAGTTCTTAGTCGCTTTGCTTTCAAGGCAGTACACGCCCGGGGACTCCTAGGCCCCAGGGGCGTGCAGCGTTTTCCCTCCAAGGTCCCTGAGTGCCTCCAGACACCTGTGGGCCGGCTGAGCAACGTCGAGGTCCATTGGTTGATTCCCTCGGAGGACCCCCGTGCGTGCCGAGTGCTGGGCAACCACACACTGCGCGTTCCTTGAGGAGCGCTACCTCTCCAGAGCCCTCGAACGCCCTTCGGGACAACATGGCTGGTGGGTGCGAGGTGCCCAGGAAGACTCTGTCACGGCCCTTGTGTGAGCTGCCATGAGAGAACGCTGTGCTTGCAACACTGCGAGGCCCGCCCTCGTGCCTGAAGTCACTCTGCTCGAGGAGAAAGTCAGCACCTTAGCGTGCTGTGTGGCTCCCGGCACACCCAGCATGAAGCCATGCCTGGAAGTAAGGCCCTGGTTTGCCGTGCAGAAGCGGAGGCGTGCTGCACTTTCCAGGAGGCGGTGGCCTCTGCTCTGCATACCTTGAACGGCAGCACAGCCTTCTGGACACCTGGGAGGCTAGCCGGGGCGCCCTGTTCCCGGCAGGAACACTGAGTAACCCCAGGCGCACCTGGCTCTGCTAAGCACCATCCAGGCCCGTAGCCCCTTAGAGCCCCTCTGTGCACGCCGAGCGTAGGGAAACGCACTGCCCTCTCTTTTGGAGCAGCTTGGTTTCCTCAGCACTCGCACACGTTCACGAACGCCGTTCTGCCACATCCCACATGGCGCGGAGGTCTTACGCGTTGCCCTAATCGGAGCTGCGCTCAGAGTAACCCTCGTCTTCGCATTCCATCCAGGACCTCCTGACTGAAGGCACCGTGCCTCCTAGAGGACGGCGGCTTGGGTTCTTACTGCAATTCAAGTCCTGTTCCTTCTTTGGCACTGCAGGCAGCCCCAGGCCCAGAGGAGCGGCTACGGCGTTCCTTGGTTGAGACAGTTCGCTGGATGCGGGACTCCCTCCTGCGATAAGTTGACTCGGGGAAGGAAACGCAGGGTAACCGGTGTCTCCTGGGACTCGTCAGAAACCACAGGGATGTACGCTGAGTGTGCCCATGAACACGGGGGCCTGCTGGAACTAGCCCTGCTTTCCCATTTTGAGGGCGGCATTCATGCCTGCCTTGACGCTCCCTGACATTCCCGGCTCCCGACAGGCCAGTGAGCCCTGGAAGAGTGCTTCGGGGAAAATCATGAGTTTGCTCTCTCTAAACCAGGGGCTGCCGCGGCCGCGGTGGCGGTCCGCACGGCAGGCTCCAGAGCCAAAGGGAGCCTCAACGTGAGAACTGGCCTCCAGGTTAGGCCCTGAGTAGCCGTGCAGAAAGGGAGGCATGCAGCTCTTTCCGGGAGTTCTTAGTCGCTTTGCTTTCAAGGCAGTACACGCCCGGGGACTCCTAGGCCCCAGGGGCATGCAGCGTTTTCCCTCCAAGGTCCCTGAGTGCCTCCAGACACCTGTGGGCCGGCTGAGCAACGTCGAGGTCCATTGGTTGATTCCCTCGGAGGACCCCCGTGCGTGCCGAGTGCTGGGCAACCACACACTGCGCGTTCCTTGAGGAGCGCTACATCTCCAGAGCCCTCGAACGCCCTTCGGGACAACATGGCTGGTGGGTGCGAGGTGCCCAGGAAGACTCTGTCACGGCCCTTGTGTGAGCTGCCATGAGAGAACGCTGTGCTTGCAACACTGCGAGGCCCGCCCTCGTGCCTGAAGTCACTCTGCTCGGGGAGAAAGTCAGCACCTTAGCGTGCTGTGTGGCTCCCGGCACACCCAGCATGAAGCCATGCCTGGAAGTAAGGCCCTGGTTTGCCGTGCAGAAGCGGAGGCGTGCTGCACTTTCCAGGAGGCGGTGGCCTCTGCTCTGCATACCTTGAACGGCAGCACAGCCTTCTGGACACCTGGGAGGCTAGCCGGGGCGCCCTGTTCCCGGCAGGAACACTGAGTAACCAACCCCAGGCGCACCTGGCTCTGCTAAGCACCATCCAGGCCCGTAGCCCCTTAGAGCCCCTCTGTGCACGCCGAGCGTAGGGAAACGCACTGCCCTCTCTTTTGGAGCAGCTTGGTTTCCTCAGCACTCGCACACGTTCACGAACGCCGTTCTGCCACATCCCACATGGCGCGGAGGTCTTACGCGTTGCCCTAATCGGAGCTGCGCTCAGAGTAACCCTCGTCTTCGCATTCCATCCAGGACCTCCTGACTGAAGGCACCGTGCCTCCTAGAGGACGGCGGCTTGGGTTCTTACTGCAATTCAAGTCCTGTTCCTTCTTTGGCACTGCAGGCAGCCCCAGGCCCAGAGGAGCGGCTACGGCGTTCCTTGGTTGAGACAGTTCGCTGGATGCGGGACTCCCTCCTGCGATAAGTTGACTCGGGGAAGGAAACGCAGGGTAACCGGTGTCTCCTGGGACTCGTCAGAAACCACAGGGATGTACGCTGAGTGTGCCCATGAACACGGGGGCCTGCTGGAACTAGCCCTGCTTTCCCATTTTGAGGGCGGCCTTCATGCCTGCCTTGACGCTCCCTGACATTCCCGGCTCCCGACAGGCCAGTGAGCCCTGGAAGAGTGCTTCGGGGAAAATCATGAGTTTGCTCTCTCTAAACCAGGGGCTGCCGCGGCCGCGGTGGCGGTCCGCACGGCAGGCTCCAGAGCCAAAGGGAGCCTCAACGTGAGAACTGGCCTCCAGGTTAGGCCCTGAGTAGCCGTGCAGAAAGGGAGGCATGCAGCTCTTTCCGGGAGTTCTTAGTCGCTTTGCTTTCAAGGCAGTACACGCCCGGGGACTCCTAGGCCCCACGGGCGTGCAGCGTTTTCCCTCCAAGGTCCCTGAGTGCCTCCAGACACCTGTGGGCCGGCTGAGCAACGTCGAGGTCCATTGGTTGATTCCCTCGGAGGACCCCCGTGCGTGCCGAGTCCTGGGCAACCACACACTGCGCGTTCCTTGAGGAGCGCTACCTCTCCAGAGCCCTCGAACGCCCTTCGGGACAACATGGCTGGTGGGTGCGAGGTGCCCAGGAAGACTCTGTCACGGCCCTTGTGTGAGCTGCCATGAGAGAACGCTGTGCTTGCAACACTGCGAGGCCCGCCCTCGTGCCTGAAGTCACTCTGCTCGGGGAGAAAGTCAGCACCTTAGCGTGCTGTGTGGCTCCCGGCACACCCCGCATGAAGCCATGCCTGGAAGTAAGGCCCTGGTTTGCCGTGCAGAAGCGGAGGCGTGCTGCACTTTCCAGGAGGCGGTGGCCTCTGCTCTGCATACCTTGAACGGCAGCACAGCCTTCTGGACACCTGGGAGGCTAGCCGGGGCGCCCTGTTCCCGGCAGGAACACTGAGTAACCCCAGGCGCACCTGGCTCTGCTAAGCACCATCCAGGCCCGTAGCCCCTTAGAGCCCCTCTGTGCACGCCGAGCGTAGGGAAACGCACTGCCCTCTCTTTTGGAGCAGCTTGGTTTCCTCAGCACTCGCACACGTTCACGAACGCCGTTCTGCCACATCCCACATGGCGCGGAGGTCTTACGCGTTGCCCTAATCGGAGCTGCGCTCAGAGTAACCCTCGTCTTCGCATTCCATCCAGGACCTCCTGACTGAAGGCACCGTGCCTCCTAGAGGACGGCGGCTTGGGTTCTTACTGCAATTCAAGTCCTGTTCCTTCTTTGGCACTGCAGGCAGCCCCAGGCCCAGAGGAGCGGCTACGGCGTTCCTTGGTGAGACAGTTCGCTGGATGCGGGACTCCCTCCTGCGATAAGTTGACTCGGGGAAGGAAACGCAGGGTAACCGGTGTCTCCTGGGACTCGTCAGAAACCACAGGGATGTACGCTGAGTGTGCCCATGAACACGGGGGCCTGCTGGAACTAGCCCTGCTTTCCCATTTTGAGGGCGGCATTCATGCCTGCCTTGACGCTCCCTGACATTCCCGGCTCCCGACAGGCCAGTGAGCCCTGGAAGAGTGCTTCGGGGAAAATCATGAGTTTGCTCTCTCTAAACCAGGGGCTGCCGCGGCCGCGGTGGCGGTCCGCACGGCAGGCTCCAGAGCCAAAGGGAGCCTCAACGTGAGAACTGGCCTCCAGGTTAGGCCCTGAGTAGCCGTGCAGAAAGGGAGGCATGCAGCTCTTTCCGGGAGTTCTTAGTCGCTTTGCTTTCAAGGCAGTACACGCCCGGGGACTCCTAGGCCCCAGGGGCATGCAGCGTTTTCCCTCCAAGGTCCCTGAGTGCCTCCAGACACCTGTGGGCCGGCTGAGCAACGTCGAGGTCCATTGGTTGATTCCCTCGGAGGACCCCCGTGCGTGCCGAGTGCTGGGCAACCACACACTGCGCGTTCCTTGAGGAGCGCTACATCTCCAGAGCCCTCGAACGCCCTTCGGGACAACATGGCTGGTGGGTGCGAGGTGCCCAGGAAGACTCTGTCACGGCCCTTGTGTGAGCTGCCATGAGAGAACGCTGTGCTTGCAACACTGCGAGGCCCGCCCTCGTGCCTGAAGTCACTCTGCTCGGGGAGAAAGTCAGCACCTTAGCGTGCTGTGTGGCTCCCGGCACACCCAGCATGAAGCCATGCCTGGAAGTAAGGCCCTGGTTTGCCGTGCAGAAGCGGAGGCGTGCTGCACTTTCCAGGAGGCGGTGGCCTCTGCTCTGCATACCTTGAACGGCAGCACAGCCTTCTGGACACCTGGGAGGCTAGCCGGGGCGCCCTGTTCCCGGCAGGAACACTGAGTAACCAACCCCAGGCGCACCTGGCTCTGCTAAGCACCATCCAGGCCCGTAGCCCCTTAGAGCCCCTCTGTGCACGCCGAGCGTAGGGAAACGCACTGCCCTCTCTTTTGGAGCAGCTTGGTTTCCTCAGCACTCGCACACGTTCACGAACGCCGTTCTGCCACATCCCACATGGCGCGGAGGTCTTACGCGTTGCCCTAATCGGAGCTGCGCTCAGAGTAACCCTCGTCTTCGCATTCCATCCAGGACCTCCTGACTGAAGGCACCGTGCCTCCTAGAGGACGGCGGCTTGGGTTCTTACTGCAATTCAAGTCCTGTTCCTTCTTTGGCACTGCAGGCAGCCCCAGGCCCAGAGGAGCGGCTACGGCGTTCCTTGGTTGAGACAGTTCGCTGGATGCGGGACTCCCTCCTGCGATAAGTTGACTCGGGGAAGGAAACGCAGGGTAACCGGTGTCTCCTGGGACTCGTCAGAAACCACAGGGATGTACGCTGAGTGTGCCCATGAACACGGGGGCCTGCTGGAACTAGCCCTGCTTTCCCATTTTGAGGGCGGCCTTCATGCCTGCCTTGACGCTCCCTGACATTCCCGGCTCCCGACAGGCCAGTGAGCCCTGGAAGAGTGCTTCGGGGAAAATCATGAGTTTGCTCTCTCTAAACCAGGGGCTTCCGCGGCCGCGGTGGCGGTCCGCACGGCAGGCTCCAGAGCCAAAGGGAGCCTCAACGTGAGAACTGGCCTCCAGGTTAGGCCCTGAGTAGCCGTGCAGAAAGGGAGGCATGCAGCTCTTTCCGGGAGTTCTTAGTCGCTTTGCTTTCAAGGCAGTACACGCCCGGGGACTCCTAGGCCCCACGGGCGTGCAGCGTTTTCCCTCCAAGGTCCCTGAGTGCCTCCAGACACCTGTGGGCCGGCTGAGCAACGTCGAGGTCCATTGGTTGATTCCCTCGGAGGACCCCCGTGCGTGCCGAGTGCTGGGCAACCACACACTGCGCGTTCCTTGAGGAGCGCTACATCTCCAGAGCCCTCGAACGCCCTTCGGGACAACATGGCTGGTGGGTGCGAGGTGCCCAGGAAGACTCTGTCACGGCCCTTGTGTGAGCTGCCATGAGAGAACGCTGTGCTTGCAACACTGCGAGGCCCGCCCTCGTGCCTGAAGTCACTCTGCTCGAGGAGAAAGTCAGCACCTTAGCGTGCTGTGTGGCTCCCGGCACACCCAGCATGAAGCCATGCCTGGAAGTAAGGCCCTGGTTTGCCGTGCAGAAGCGGAGGCGTGCTGCACTTTCCAGGAGGCGGTGGCCTCTGCTCTGCATACCTTGAACGGCAGCACAGCCTTCTGGACACCTGGGAGGCTAGCCAGGGCGCCCTGTTCCCGGCAGGAACACTGAGTAACCAACCCCAGGCGCACCTGGCTCTGCTAAGCACCATCCAGGCCCGTAGCCCCTTAGAGCCCCTCTGTGCACGCCGAGCGTAGGGAAACGCACTGCCCTCTCTTTTGGAGCAGCTTGGTTTCCTCAGCACTCGCACACGTTCACGAACGCCGTTCTGCCACATCCCACATGGCGCGGAGGTCTTACGCGTTGCCCTAATCGGAGCTGCGCTCAGAGTAACCCTCGTCTTCGCATTCCATCCAGGACCTCCTGACTGAAGGCACCGTGCCTCCTAGAGGACGGCGGCTTGGGTTCTTACTGCAATTCAAGTCCTGTTCCTTCTTTGGCACTGCAGGCAGCCCCAGGCCCAGAGGAGCGGCTACGGCGTTCCTTGGTTGAGACAGTTCGCTGGATGCGGGACTCCCTCCTGCGATAAGTTGACTCGGGGAAGGAAACGCAGGGTAACCGGTGTCTCCTGGGACTCGTCAGAAACCACAGGGATGTACGCTGAGTGTGCCCATGAACACGGGGGCCTGCTGGAACTAGCCCTGCTTTCCCATTTTGAGGGCGGCCTTCATGCCTGCCTTGACGCTCCCTGACATTCCCGGCTCCCGACAGGCCAGTGAGCCCTGGAAGAGTGCTTCGGGGAAAATCATGAGTTTGCTCTCTCTAAACCAGGGGCTGCCGCGGCCGCGGTGGCGGTCCGCACGGCAGGCTCCAGAGCCAAAGGGAGCCTCAACGTGAGAACTGGCCTCCAGGTTAGGCCCTGAGTAGCCGTGCAGAAAGGGAGGCATGCAGCTCTTTCCGGGAGTTCTTAGTCGCTTTGCTTTCAAGGCAGTACACGCCCGGGGACTCCTAGGCCCCACGGGTGTGCAGCGTTTTCCCTCCAAGGTCCCTGAGTGCCTCCAGACACCTGTGGGCCGGCTGAGCAACGTCGAGGTCCATTGGTTGATTCCCTCGGAGGACCCCCGTGCGTGCCGAGTGCTGGGCAACCACACACTGCGCGTTCCTTGAGGAGCGCTACATCTCCAGAGCCCTCGAACGCCCTTCGGGACAACATGGCTGGTGGGTGCGAGGTGCCCAGGAAGACTCTGTCACGGCCCTTGTGTGAGCTGCCATGAGAGAACGCTGTGCTTGCAACACTGCGAGGCCCGCCCTCGTGCCTGAAGTCACTCTGCTCGAGGAGAAAGTCAGCACCTTAGCGTGCTGTGTGGCTCCCGGCACACCCCGCATGAAGCCATGCCTGGAAGTAAGGCCCTGGTTTGCCGTGCAGAAGCGGAGGCGTGCTGCACTTTCCAGGAGGCGGTGGCCTCTGCTCTGCATACCTTGAACGGCAGCACAGCCTTCTGGACACCTGGGAGGCTAGCCGGGGCGCCCTGTTCCCGGCAGGAACACTGAGTAACCCCAGGCGCACCTGGCTCTGCTAAGCACCATCCAGGCCCGTAGCCCCTTAGAGCCCCTCTGTGCACGCCGAGCGTAGGGAAACGCACTGCCCTCTCTTTTGGAGCAGCTTGGTTTCCTCAGCACTCGCACACGTTCACGAACGCCGTTCTGCCACATCCCACATGGCGCGGAGGTCTTACGCGTTGCCCTAATCGGAGCTGCGCTCAGAGTAACCCTCGTCTTCGCATTCCATCCAGGACCTCCTGACTGAAGGCACCGTGCCTCCTAGAGGACGGCGGCTTGGGTTCTTACTGCAATTCAAGTCCTGTTCCTTCTTTGGCACTGCAGGCAGCCCCAGGCCCAGAGGAGCGGCTACGGCGTTCCTTGGTTGAGACAGTTCGCTGGATGCGGGACTCCCTCCTGCGATAAGTTGACTCGGGGAAGGAAACGCAGGGTAACCGGTGTCTCCTGGGACTCGTCAGAAACCACAGGGATGTACGCTGAGTGTGCCCATGAACACGGGGGCCTGCTGGAACTAGCCCTGCTTTCCCATTTTGAGGGCGGCCTTCATGCCTGCCTTGACGCTCCCTGACATTCCCGGCTCCCGACAGGCCAGTGAGCCCTGGAAGAGTGCTTCGGGGAAAATCATGAGTTTGCTCTCTCTAAACCAGGGGCTGCCGCGGCCGCGGTGGCGGTCCGCACGGCAGGCTCCAGAGCCAAAGGGAGCCTCAACGTGAGAACTGGCCTCCAGGTTAGGCCCTGAGTAGCCGTGCAGAAAGGGAGGCATGCAGCTCTTTCCAGGAGTTCTTAGTCGCTTTGCTTTCAAGGCAGTACACGCCCGGGGACTCCTAGGCCCCAGGGGCGTGCAGCGTTTTCCCTCCAAGGTCCCTGAGTGCCTCCAGACACCTGTGGGCCGGCTGAGCAACGTCGAGGTCCATTGGTTGATTCCCTCGGAGGACCCCCGTGCGTGCCGAGTGCTGGGCAACCACACACTGCGCGTTCCTTGAGGAGCGCTACCTCTCCAGAGCCCTCGAACGCCCTTCGGGACAACATGGCTGGTGGGTGCGAGGTGCCCAGGAAGACTCTGTCACGGCCCTTGTGTGAGCTGCCATGAGAGAACGCTGTGCTTGCAACACTGCGAGGCCCGCCCTCGTGCCTGAAGTCACTCTGCTCGAGGAGAAAGTCAGCACCTTAGCGTGCTGTGTGGCTCCCGGCACACCCAGCATGAAGCCATGCCTGGAAGTAAGGCCCTGGTTTGCCGTGCAGAAGCGGAGGCGTGCTGCACTTTCCAGGAGGCGGTGGCCTCTGCTCTGCATACCTTGAACGGCAGCACAGCCTTCTGGACACCTGGGAGGCTAGCCGGGGCGCCCTGTTCCCGGCAGGAACACTGAGTAACCCCAGGCGCACCTGGCTCTGCTAAGCACCATCCAGGCCCGTAGCCCCTTAGAGCCCCTCTGTGCACGCCGAGCGTAGGGAAACGCACTGCCCTCTCTTTTGGAGCAGCTTGGTTTCCTCAGCACTCGCACACGTTCACGAACGCCGTTCTGCCACATCCCACATGGCGCGGAGGTCTTACGCGTTGCCCTAATCGGAGCTGCGCTCAGAGTAACCCTCGTCTTCGCATTCCATCCAGGACCTCCTGACTGAAGGCACCGTGCCTCCTAGAGGACGGCGGCTTGGGTTCTTACTGCAATTCAAGTCCTGTTCCTTCTTTGGCACTGCAGGCAGCCCCAGGCCCAGAGGAGCGGCTACGGCGTTCCTTGGTTGAGACAGTTCGCTGGATGCGGGACTCCCTCCTGCGATAAGTTGACTCGGGGAAGGAAACGCAGGGTAACCGGTGTCTCCTGGGACTCGTCAGAAACCACAGGGATGTACGCTGAGTGTGCCCATGAACACGGGGGCCTGCTGGAACTAGCCCTGCTTTCCCATTTTGAGGGCGGCCTTCATGCCTGCCTTGACGCTCCCTGACATTCCCGGCTCCCGACAGGCCAGTGAGCCCTGGAAGAGTGCTTCGGGGAAAATCATGAGTTTGCTCTCTCTAAACCAGGGGCTGCCACGGCCGCGGTGGCGGTCCGCACGGCAGGCTCCAGAGCGAAAGGGAGCCTCAACGTGAGAACTGGCCTCCAGGTTAGGCCCTGAGTAGCCGTGCAGAAAGGGAGGCATGCAGCTCTTTCCGGGAGTTCTTAGTCGCTTTGCTTTCAAGGCAGTACACGCCCGGGGACTCCTAGGCCCCACGGGCGTGCAGCGTTTTCCCTCCAAGGTCCCTGAGTGCCTCCAGACACCTGTGGGCCGGCTGAGCAACGTCGAGGTCCATTGGTTGATTCCCTCGGAGGACCCCCGTGCGTGCCGAGTGCTGGGCAACCACACACTGCGCGTTCCTTGAGGAGCGCTACATCTCCAGAGCCCTCGAACGCCCTTCGGGACAACATGGCTGGTGGGTGCGAGGTGCCCAGGAAGACTCTGTCACGGCCCTTGTGTGAGCTGCCATGAGAGAACGCTGTGCTTGCAACACTGCGAGGCCCGCCCTCGTGCCTGAAGTCACTCTGCTCGAGGAGAAAGTCAGCACCTTAGCGTGCTGTGTGGCTCCCGGCACACCCCGCATGAAGCCATGCCTGGAAGTAAGGCCCTGGTTTGCCGTGCAGAAGCGGAGGCGTGCTGCACTTTCCAGGAGGCGGTGGCCTCTGCTCTGCATACCTTGAACGGCAGCACAGCCTTCTGGACACCTGGGAGGCTAGCCGGGGCGCCCTGTTCCCGGCAGGAACACTGAGTAACCAACCCCAGGCGCACCTGGCTCTGCTAAGCACCATCCAGGCCCGTAGCCCCTTAGAGCCCCTCTGTGCACGCCGAGCGTAGGGAAACGCACTGCCCTCTCTTTTGGAGCAGCTTGGTTTCCTCAGCACTCGCACACGTTCACGAACGCCGTTCTGCCACATCCCACATGGCGCGGAGGTCTTACGCGTTGCCCTAATCGGAGCTGCGCTCAGAGTAACCCTCGTCTTCGCATTCCATCCAGGACCTCCTGACTGAAGGCACCGTGCCTCCTAGAGGACGGCGGCTTGGGTTCTTACTGCAATTCAAGTCCTGTTCCTTCTTTGGCACTGCAGGCAGCCCCAGGCCCAGAGGAGCGGCTACGGCGTTCCTTGGTTGAGACAGTTCGCTGGATGCGGGACTCCCTCCTGCGATAAGTTGACTCGGGGAAGGAAACGCAGGGTAACCGGTGTCTCCTGGGACTCGTCAGAAACCACAGGGATGTACGCTGAGTGTGCCCATGAACACGGGGGCCTGCTGGAACTAGCCCTGCTTTCCCATTTTGAGGGCGGCCTTCATGCCTGCCTTGACGCTCCCTGACATTCCCGGCTCCCGACAGGCCAGTGAGCCCTGGAAGAGTGCTTCGGGGAAAATCATGAGTTTGCTCTCTCTAAACCAGGGGCTGCCGCGGCCGCGGTGGCGGTCCGCACGGCAGGCTCCAGAGCCAAAGGGAGCCTCAACGTGAGAACTGGCCTCCAGGTTAGGCCCTGAGTAGCCGTGCAGAAAGGGAGGCATGCAGCTCTTTCCGGGAGTTCTTAGTCGCTTTGCTTTCAAGGCAGTACACGCCCGGGGACTCCTAGGCCCCACGGGCGTGCAGCGTTTTCCCTCCAAGGTCCCTGAGTGCCTCCAGACACCTGTGGGCCGGCTGAGCAACGTCGAGGTCCATTGGTTGATTCCCTCGGAGGACCCCCGTGCGTGCCGAGTGCTGGGCAACCACACACTGCGCGTTCCTTGAGGAGCGCTACATCTCCAGAGCCCTCGAACGCCCTTCGGGACAACATGGCTGGTGGGTGCGAGGTGCCCAGGAAGACTCTGTCACGGCCCTTGTGTGAGCTGCCATGAGAGAACGCTGTGCTTGCAACACTGCGAGGCCCGCCCTCGTGCCTGAAGTCACTCTGCTCGAGGAGAAAGTCAGCACCTTAGCGTGCTGTGTGGCTCCCGGCACACCCCGCATGAAGCCATGCCTGGAAGTAAGGCCCTGGTTTGCCGTGCAGAAGCGGAGGCGTGCTGCACTTTCCAGGAGGCGGTGGCCTCTGCTCTGCATACCTTGAACGGCAGCACAGCCTTCTGGACACCTGGGAGGCTAGCCGGGGCGCCCTGTTCCCGGCAGGAACACTGAGTAACCCCAGGCGCACCTGGCTCTGCTAAGCACCATCCAGGCCCGTAGCCCCTTAGAGCCCCTCTGTGCACGCCGAGCGTAGGGAAACGCACTGCCCTCTCTTTTGGAGCAGCTTGGTTTCCTCAGCACTCGCACACGTTCACGAACGCCGTTCTGCCACATCCCACATGGCGCGGAGGTCTTACGCGTTGCCCTAATCGGAGCTGCGCTCAGAGTAACCCTCGTCTTCGCATTCCATCCAGGACCTCCTGACTGAAGGCACCGTGCCTCCTAGAGGACGGCGGCTTGGGTTCTTACTGCAATTCAAGTCCTGTTCCTTCTTTGGCACTGCAGGCAGCCCCAGGCCCAGAGGAGCGGCTACGGCGTTCCTTGGTTGAGACAGTTCGCTGGATGCGGGACTCCCTCCTGCGATAAGTTGACTCGGGGAAGGAAACGCAGGGTAACCGGTGTCTCCTGGGACTCGTCAGAAACCACAGGGATGTACGCTGAGTGTGCCCATGAACACGGGGGCCTGCTGGAACTAGCCCTGCTTTCCCATTTTGAGGGCGGCCTTCATGCCTGCCTTGACGCTCCCTGACATTCCCGGCTCCCGACAGGCCAGTGAGCCCTGGAAGAGTGCTTCGGGGAAAATCATGAGTTTGCTCTCTCTAAACCAGGGGCTGCCGCGGCCGCGGTGGCGGTCCGCACGGCAGGCTCCAGAGCCAAAGGGAGCCTCAACGTGAGAACTGGCCTCCAGGTTAGGCCCTGAGTAGCCGTGCAGAAAGGGAGGCATGCAGCTCTTTCCAGGAGTTCTTAGTCGCTTTGCTTTCAAGGCAGTACACGCCCGGGGACTCCTAGGCCCCAGGGGCGTGCAGCGTTTTCCCTCCAAGGTCCCTGAGTGCCTCCAGACACCTGTGGGCCGGCTGAGCAACGTCGAGGTCCATTGGTTGATTCCCTCGGAGGACCCCCGTGCGTGCCGAGTGCTGGGCAACCACACACTGCGCGTTCCTTGAGGAGCGCTACCTCTCCAGAGCCCTCGAACGCCCTTCGGGACAACATGGCTGGTGGGTGCGAGGTGCCCAGGAAGACTCTGTCACGGCCCTTGTGTGAGCTGCCATGAGAGAACGCTGTGCTTGCAACACTGCGAGGCCCGCCCTCGTGCCTGAAGTCACTCTGCTCGAGGAGAAAGTCAGCACCTTAGCGTGCTGTGTGGCTCCCGGCACACCCAGCATGAAGCCATGCCTGGAAGTAAGGCCCTGGTTTGCCGTGCAGAAGCGGAGGCGTGCTGCACTTTCCAGGAGGCGGTGGCCTCTGCTCTGCATACCTTGAACGGCAGCACAGCCTTCTGGACACCTGGGAGGCTAGCCGGGGCGCCCTGTTCCCGGCAGGAACACTGAGTAACCCCAGGCGCACCTGGCTCTGCTAAGCACCATCCAGGCCCGTAGCCCCTTAGAGCCCCTCTGTGCACGCCGAGCGTAGGGAAACGCACTGCCCTCTCTTTTGGAGCAGCTTGGTTTCCTCAGCACTCGCACACGTTCACGAACGCCGTTCTGCCACATCCCACATGGCGCGGAGGTCTTACGCGTTGCCCTAATCGGAGCTGCGCTCAGAGTAACCCTCGTCTTCGCATTCCATCCAGGACCTCCTGACTGAAGGCACCGTGCCTCCTAGAGGACGGCGGCTTGGGTTCTTACTGCAATTCAAGTCCTGTTCCTTCTTTGGCACTGCAGGCAGCCCCAGGCCCAGAGGAGCGGCTACGGCGTTCCTTGGTTGAGACAGTTCGCTGGATGCGGGACTCCCTCCTGCGATAAGTTGACTCGGGGAAGGAAACGCAGGGTAACCGGTGTCTCCTGGGACTCGTCAGAAACCACAGGGATGTACGCTGAGTGTGCCCATGAACACGGGGGCCTGCTGGAACTAGCCCTGCTTTCCCATTTTGAGGGCGGCCTTCATGCCTGCCTTGACGCTCCCTGACATTCCCGGCTCCCGACAGGCCAGTGAGCCCTGGAAGAGTGCTTCGGGGAAAATCATGAGTTTGCTCTCTCTAAACCAGGGGCTGCCACGGCCGCGGTGGCGGTCCGCACGGCAGGCTCCAGAGCCAAAGGGAGCCTCAACGTGAGAACTGGCCTCCAGGTTAGGCCCTGAGTAGCCGTGCAGAAAGGGAGGCATGCAGCTCTTTCCGGGAGTTCTTAGTCGCTTTGCTTTCAAGGCAGTACACGCCCGGGGACTCCTAGGCCCCACGGGCGTGCAGCGTTTTCCCTCCAAGGTCCCTGAGTGCCTCCAGACACCTGTGGGCCGGCTGAGCAACGTCGAGGTCCATTGGTTGATTCCCTCGGAGGACCCCCGTGCGTGCCGAGTGCTGGGCAACCACACACTGCGCGTTCCTTGAGGAGCGCTACATCTCCAGAGCCCTCGAACGCCCTTCGGGACAACATGGCTGGTGGGTGCGAGGTGCCCAGGAAGACTCTGTCACGGCCCTTGTGTGAGCTGCCATGAGAGAACGCTGTGCTTGCAACACTGCGAGGCCCGCCCTCGTGCCTGAAGTCACTCTGCTCGAGGAGAAAGTCAGCACCTTAGCGTGCTGTGTGGCTCCCGGCACACCCCGCATGAAGCCATGCCTGGAAGTAAGGCCCTGGTTTGCCGTGCAGAAGCGGAGGCGTGCTGCACTTTCCAGGAGGCGGTGGCCTCTGCTCTGCATACCTTGAACGGCAGCACAGCCTTCTGGACACCTGGGAGGCTAGCCGGGGCGCCCTGTTCCCGGCAGGAACACTGAGTAACCCCAGGCGCACCTGGCTCTGCTAAGCACCATCCAGGCCCGTAGCCCCTTAGAGCCCCTCTGTGCACGCCGAGCGTAGGGAAACGCACTGCCCTCTCTTTTGGAGCAGCTTGGTTTCCTCAGCACTCGCACACGTTCACGAACGCCGTTCTGCCACATCCCACATGGCGCGGAGGTCTTACGCGTTGCCCTAATCGGAGCTGCGCTCAGAGTAACCCTCGTCTTCGCATTCCATCCAGGACCTCCTGACTGAAGGCACCGTGCCTCCTAGAGGACGGCGGCTTGGGTTCTTACTGCAATTCAAGTCCTGTTCCTTCTTTGGCACTGCAGGCAGCCCCAGGCCCAGAGGAGCGGCTACGGCGTTCCTTGGTTGAGACAGTTCGCTGGATGCGGGACTCCCTCCTGCGATAAGTTGACTCGGGGAAGGAAACGCAGGGTAACCGGTGTCTCCTGGGACTCGTCAGAAACCACAGGGATGTACGCTGAGTGTGCCCATGAACACGGGGGCCTGCTGGAACTAGCCCTGCTTTCCCATTTTGAGGGCGGCCTTCATGCCTGCCTTGACGCTCCCTGACATTCCCGGCTCCCGACAGGCCAGTGAGCCCTGGAAGAGTGCTTCGGGGAAAATCATGAGTTTGCTCTCTCTAAACCAGGGGCTGCCGCGGCCGCGGTGGCGGTCCGCACGGCAGGCTCCAGAGCCAAAGGGAGCCTCAACGTGAGAACTGGCCTCCAGGTTAGGCCCTGAGTAGCCGTGCAGAAAGGGAGGCATGCAGCTCTTTCCGGGAGTTCTTAGTCGCTTTGCTTTCAAGGCAGTACACGCCCGGGGACTCCTAGGCCCCACGGGCGTGCAGCGTTTTCCCTCCAAGGTCCCTGAGTGCCTCCAGACACCTGTGGGCCGGCTGAGCAACGTCGAGGTCCATTGGTTGATTCCCTCGGAGGACCCCCGTGCGTGCCGAGTGCTGGGCAACCACACACTGCGCGTTCCTTGAGGAGCGCTACATCTCCAGAGCCCTCGAACGCCCTTCGGGACAACATGGCTGGTGGGTGCGAGGTGCCCAGGAAGACTCTGTCACGGCCCTTGTGTGAGCTGCCATGAGAGAACGCTGTGCTTGCAACACTGCGAGGCCCGCCCTCGTGCCTGAAGTCACTCTGCTCGAGGAGAAAGTCAGCACCTTAGCGTGCTGTGTGGCTCCCGGCACACCCCGCATGAAGCCATGCCTGGAAGTAAGGCCCTGGTTTGCCGTGCAGAAGCGGAGGCGTGCTGCACTTTCCAGGAGGCGGTGGCCTCTGCTCTGCATACCTTGAACGGCAGCACAGCCTTCTGGACACCTGGGAGGCTAGCCGGGGCGCCCTGTTCCCGGCAGGAACACTGAGTAACCCCAGGCGCACCTGGCTCTGCTAAGCACCATCCAGGCCCGTAGCCCCTTAGAGCCCCTCTGTGCACGCCGAGCGTAGGGAAACGCACTGCCCTCTCTTTTGGAGCAGCTTGGTTTCCTCAGCACTCGCACACGTTCACGAACGCCGTTCTGCCACATCCCACATGGCGCGGAGGTCTTACGCGTTGCCCTAATCGGAGCTGCGCTCAGAGTAACCCTCGTCTTCGCATTCCATCCAGGACCTCCTGACTGAAGGCACCGTGCCTCCTAGAGGACGGCGGCTTGGGTTCTTACTGCAATTCAAGTCCTGTTCCTTCTTTGGCACTGCAGGCAGCCCCAGGCCCAGAGGAGCGGCTACGGCGTTCCTTGGTTGAGACAGTTCGCTGGATGCGGGACTCCCTCCTGCGATAAGTTGACTCGGGGAAGGAAACGCAGGGTAACCGGTGTCTCCTGGGACTCGTCAGAAACCACAGGGATGTACGCTGAGTGTGCCCATGAACACGGGGGCCTGCTGGAACTAGCCCTGCTTTCCCATTTTGAGGGCGGCCTTCATGCCTGCCTTGACGCTCCCTGACATTCCCGGCTCCCGACAGGCCAGTGAGCCCTGGAAGAGTGCTTCGGGGAAAATCATGAGTTTGCTCTCTCTAAACCAGGGGCTGCCACGGCCGCGGTGGCGGTCCGCACGGCAGGCTCCAGAGCGAAAGGGAGCCTCAACGTGAGAACTGGCCTCCAGGTTAGGCCCTGAGTAGCCGTGCAGAAAGGGAGGCATGCAGCTCTTTCCGGGAGTTCTTAGTCGCTTTGCTTTCAAGGCAGTACACGCCCGGGGACTCCTAGGCCCCACGGGCGTGCAGCGTTTTCCCTCCAAGGTCCCTGAGTGCCTCCAGACACCTGTGGGCCGGCTGAGCAACGTCGAGGTCCATTGGTTGATTCCCTCGGAGGACCCCCGTGCGTGCCGAGTGCTGGGCAACCACACACTGCGCGTTCCTTGAGGAGCGCTACATCTCCAGAGCCCTCGAACGCCCTTCGGGACAACATGGCTGGTGGGTGCGAGGTGCCCAGGAAGACTCTGTCACGGCCCTTGTGTGAGCTGCCATGAGAGAACGCTGTGCTTGCAACACTGCGAGGCCCGCCCTCGTGCCTGAAGTCACTCTGCTCGAGGAGAAAGTCAGCACCTTAGCGTGCTGTGTGGCTCCCGGCACACCCCGCATGAAGCCATGCCTGGAAGTAAGGCCCTGGTTTGCCGTGCAGAAGCGGAGGCGTGCTGCACTTTCCAGGAGGCGGTGGCCTCTGCTCTGCATACCTTGAACGGCAGCACAGCCTTCTGGACACCTGGGAGGCTAGCCGGGGCGCCCTGTTCCCGGCAGGAACACTGAGTAACCCCAGGCGCACCTGGCTCTGCTAAGCACCATCCAGGCCCGTAGCCCCTTAGAGCCCCTCTGTGCACGCCGAGCGTAGGGAAACGCACTGCCCTCTCTTTTGGAGCAGCTTGGTTTCCTCAGCACTCGCACACGTTCACGAACGCCGTTCTGCCACATCCCACATGGCGCGGAGGTCTTACGCGTTGCCCTAATCGGAGCTGCGCTCAGAGTAACCCTCGTCTTCGCATTCCATCCAGGACCTCCTGACTGAAGGCACCGTGCCTCCTAGAGGACGGCGGCTTGGGTTCTTACTGCAATTCAAGTCCTGTTCCTTCTTTGGCACTGCAGGCAGCCCCAGGCCCAGAGGAGCGGCTACGGCGTTCCTTGGTTGAGACAGTTCGCTGGATGCGGGACTCCCTCCTGCGATAAGTTGACTCGGGGAAGGAAACGCAGGGTAACCGGTGTCTCCTGGGACTCGTCAGAAACCACAGGGATGTACGCTGAGTGTGCCCATGAACACGGGGGCCTGCTGGAACTAGCCCTGCTTTCCCATTTTGAGGGCGGCCTTCATGCCTGCCTTGACGCTCCCTGACATTCCCGGCTCCCGACAGGCCAGTGAGCCCTGGAAGAGTGCTTCGGGGAAAATCATGAGTTTGCTCTCTCTAAACCAGGGGCTGCCGCGGCCGCGGTGGCGGTCCGCACGGCAGGCTCCAGAGCCAAAGGGAGCCTCAACGTGAGAACTAGCCTCCAGGTTAGGCCCTGAGTAGCCGTGCAGAAAGGGAGGCATGCAGCTCTTTCCAGGAGTTCTTAGTCGCTTTGCTTTCAAGGCAGTACACGCCCGGGGACTCCTAGGTCCCAGGGGCGTGCAGCGTTTTCCCTCCAAGGTCCCTGAGTGCCTCCAGACACCTGTGGGCCGGCTGAGCAACGTCGAGGTCCATTGGTTGATTCCCTCGGAGGACCCCCGTGCGTGCCGAGTGCTGGGCAACCACACACTGCGCGTTCCTTGAGGAGCGCTACCTCTCCAGAGCCCTCGAACGCCCTTCGGGACAACATGGCTGGTGGGTGCGAGGTGCCCAGGAAGACTCTGTCACGGCCCTTGTGTGAGCTGCCATGAGAGAACGCTGTGCTTGCAACACTGCGAGGCCCGCCCTCGTGCCTGAAGTCACTCTGCTCGAGGAGAAAGTCAGCACCTTAGCGTGCTGTGTGGCTCCCGGCACACCCAGCATGAAGCCATGCCTGGAAGTAAGGCCCTGGTTTGCCGTGCAGAAGCGGAGGCGTGCTGCACTTTCCAGGAGGCGGTGGCCTCTGCTCTGCATACCTTGAACGGCAGCACAGCCTTCTGGACACCTGGGAGGCTAGCCGGGGCGCCCTGTTCCCGGCAGGAACACTGAGTAACCCCAGGCGCACCTGGCTCTGCTAAGCACCATCCAGGCCCGTAGCCCCTTAGAGCCCCTCTGTGCACGCCGAGCGTAGGGAAACGCACTGCCCTCTCTTTTGGAGCAGCTTGGTTTCCTCAGCACTCGCACACGTTCACGAACGCCGTTCTGCCACATCCCACATGGCGCGGAGGTCTTACGCGTTGCCCTAATCGGAGCTGCGCTCAGAGTAACCCTCGTCTTCGCATTCCATCCAGGACCTCCTGACTGAAGGCACCGTGCCTCCTAGAGGACGGCGGCTTGGGTTCTTACTGCAATTCAAGTCCTGTTCCTTCTTTGGCACTGCAGGCAGCCCCAGGCCCAGAGGAGCGGCTACGGCGTTCCTTGGTTGAGACAGTTCGCTGGATGCGGGACTCCCTCCTGCGATAAGTTGACTCGGGGAAGGAAACGCAGGGTAACCGGTGTCTCCTGGGACTCGTCAGAAACCACAGGGATGTACGCTGAGTGTGCCCATGAACACGGGGGCCTGCTGGAACTAGCCCTGCTTTCCCATTTTGAGGGCGGCCTTCATGCCTGCCTTGACGCTCCCTGACATTCCCGGCTCCCGACAGGCCAGTGAGCCCTGGAAGAGTGCTTCGGGGAAAATCATGAGTTTGCTCTCTCTAAACCAGGGGCTGCCGCGGCCGCGGTGGCGGTCCGCACGGCAGGCTCCAGAGCCAAAGGGAGCCTCAACGTGAGAACTGGCCTCCAGGTTAGGCCCTGAGTAGCCGTGCAGAAAGGGAGGCATGCAGCTCTTTCCGGGAGTTCTTAGTCGCTTTGCTTTCAAGGCAGTACACGCCCGGGGACTCCTAGGCCCCACGGGCGTGCAGCGTTTTCCCTCCAAGGTCCCTGAGTGCCTCCAGACACCTGTGGGCCGGCTGAGCAACGTCGAGGTCCATTGGTTGATTCCCTCGGAGGACCCCCGTGCGTGCCGAGTGCTGGGCAACCACACACTGCGCGTTCCTTGAGGAGCGCTACATCTCCAGAGCCCTCGAACGCCCTTCGGGACAACATGGCTGGTGGGTGCGAGGTGCCCAGGAAGACTCTGTCACGGCCCTTGTGTGAGCTGCCATGAGAGAACGCTGTGCTTGCAACACTGCGAGGCCCGCCCTCGTGCCTGAAGTCACTCTGCTAGAGGAGAAAGTCAGCACCTTAGCGTGCTGTGTTGCTCCCGGCACACCCAGCATGAAGCCATGCCTGGAAGTAAGGCCCTGGTTTGCCGTGCAGAAGCGGAGGCGTGCTGCACTTTCCAGGAGGCGGTGGCCTCTGCTCTGCATACCTTGAACGGCAGCACAGCCTTCTGGACACCTGGGAGGCTAGCCGGGGCGCCCTGTTCCCGGCAGGAACACTGAGTAACCCCAGGCGCACCTGGCTCTGCTAAGCACCATCCAGGCCCGTAGCCCCTTAGAGCCCCTCTGTGCACGCCGAGCGTAGGGAAACGCACTGCCCTCTCTTTTGGAGCAGCTTGGTTTCCTCAGCACTCGCACACGTTCACGAACGCCGTTCTGCCACATCCCACATGGCGCGGAGGTCTTACGCGTTGCCCTAATCGGAGCTGCGCTCAGAGTAACCCTCGTCTTCGCATTCCATCCAGGACCTCCTGACTGAAGGCACCGTGCCTCCTAGAGGACGGCGGCTTGGGTTCTTACTGCAATTCAAGTCCTGTTCCTTCTTTGGCACTGCAGGCAGCCCCAGGCCCAGAGGAGCGGCTACGGCGTTCCTTGGTTGAGACAGTTCGCTGGATGCGGGACTCCCTCCTGCGATAAGTTGACTCGGGGAAGGAAACGCAGGGTAACCGGTGTCTCCTGGGACTCGTCAGAAACCACAGGGATGTACGCTGAGTGTGCCCATGAACACGGGGGCCTGCTGGAACTAGCCCTGCTTTCCCATTTTGAGGGCGGCCTTCATGCCTGCCTTGACGCTCCCTGACATTCCCGGCTCCCGACAGGCCAGTGAGCCCTGGAAGAGTGCTTCGGGGAAAATCATGAGTTTGCTCTCTCTAAACCAGGGGCTGCCACGGCCGCGGTGGCGGTCCGCACGGCAGGCTCCAGAGCGAAAGGGAGCCTCAACGTGAGAACTGGCCTCCAGGTTAGGCCCTGAGTAGCCGTGCAGAAAGGGAGGCATGCAGCTCTTTCCGGGAGTTCTTAGTCGCTTTGCTTTCAAGGCAGTACACGCCCGGGGACTCCTAGGCCCCACGGGCGTGCAGCGTTTTCCCTCCAAGGTCCCTGAGTGCCTCCAGACACCTGTGGGCCGGCTGAGCAACGTCGAGGTCCATTGGTTGATTCCCTCGGAGGACCCCCGTGCGTGCCGAGTGCTGGGCAACCACACACTGCGCGTTCCTTGAGGAGCGCTACATCTCCAGAGCCCTCGAACGCCCTTCGGGACAACATGGCTGGTGGGTGCGAGGTGCCCAGGAAGACTCTGTCACGGCCCTTGTGTGAGCTGCCATGAGAGAACGCTGTGCTTGCAACACTGCGAGGCCCGCCCTCGTGCCTGAAGTCACTCTGCTCGAGGAGAAAGTCAGCACCTTAGCGTGCTGTGTGGCTCCCGGCACACCCCGCATGAAGCCATGCCTGGAAGTAAGGCCCTGGTTTGCCGTGCAGAAGCGGAGGCGTGCTGCACTTTCCAGGAGGCGGTGGCCTCTGCTCTGCATACCTTGAATGGCAGCACAGCCTTCTGGACACCTGGGAGGCTAGCCGGGGCGCCCTGTTCCCGGCAGGAACACTGAGTAACCCCAGGCGCACCTGGCTCTGCTAAGCACCATCCAGGCCCGTAGCCCCTTAGAGCCCCTCTGTGCACGCCGAGCGTAGGGAAACGCACTGCCCTCTCTTTTGGAGCAGCTTGGTTTCCTCAGCACTCGCACACGTTCACGAACGCCGTTCTGCCACATCCCACATGGCGCGGAGGTCTTACGCGTTGCCCTAATCGGAGCTGCGCTCAGAGTAACCCTCGTCTTCGCATTCCATCCAGGACCTCCTGACTGAAGGCACCGTGCCTCCTAGAGGACGGCGGCTTGGGTTCTTACTGCAATTCAAGTCCTGTTCCTTCTTTGGCACTGCAGGCAGCCCCAGGCCCAGAGGAGCGGCTACGGCGTTCCTTGGTTGAGACAGTTCGCTGGATGCGGGACTCCCTCCTGCGATAAGTTGACTCGGGGAAGGAAACGCAGGGTAACCGGTGTCTCCTGGGACTCGTCAGAAACCACAGGGATGTACGCTGAGTGTGCCCATGAACACGGGGGCCTGCTGGAACTAGCCCTGCTTTCCCATTTTGAGGGCGGCCTTCATGCCTGCCTTGACGCTCCCTGACATTCCCGGCTCCCGACAGGCCAGTGAGCCCTGGAAGAGTGCTTCGGGGAAAATCATGAGTTTGCTCTCTCTAAACCAGGGGCTGCCGCGGCCGCGGTGGCGGTCCGCACGGCAGGCTCCAGAGCCAAAGGGAGCCTCAACGTGAGAACTGGCCTCCAGGTTAGGCCCTGAGTAGCCGTGCAGAAAGGGAGGCATGCAGCTCTTTCCAGGAGTTCTTAGTCGCTTTGCTTTCAAGGCAGTACACGCCCGGGGACTCCTAGGCCCCAGGGGCGTGCAGCGTTTTCCCTCCAAGGTCCCTGAGTGCCTCCAGACACCTGTGGGCCGGCTGAGCAACGTCGAGGTCCATTGGTTGATTCCCTCGGAGGACCCCCGTGCGTGCCGAGTGCTGGGCAACCACACACTGCGCGTTCCTTGAGGAGCGCTACCTCTCCAGAGCCCTCGAACGCCCTTCGGGACAACATGGCTGGTGGGTGCGAGGTGCCCAGGAAGACTCTGTCACGGCCCTTGTGTGAGCTGCCATGAGAGAACGCTGTGCTTGCAACACTGCGAGGCCCGCCCTCGTGCCTGAAGTCACTCTGCTCGAGGAGAAAGTCAGCACCTTAGCGTGCTGTGTGGCTCCCGGCACACCCAGCATGAAGCCATGCCTGGAAGTAAGGCCCTGGTTTGCCGTGCAGAAGCGGAGGCGTGCTGCACTTTCCAGGAGGCGGTGGCCTCTGCTCTGCATACCTTGAACGGCAGCACAGCCTTCTGGACACCTGGGAGGCTAGCCGGGGCGCCCTGTTCCCGGCAGGAACACTGAGTAACCCCAGGCGCACCTGGCTCTGCTAAGCACCATCCAGGCCCGTAGCCCCTTAGAGCCCCTCTGTGCACGCCGAGCGTAGGGAAACGCACTGCCCTCTCTTTTGGAGCAGCTTGGTTTCCTCAGCACTCGCACACGTTCACGAACGCCGTTCTGCCACATCCCACATGGCGCGGAGGTCTTACGCGTTGCCCTAATCGGAGCTGCGCTCAGAGTAACCCTCGTCTTCGCATTCCATCCAGGACCTCCTGACTGAAGGCACCGTGCCTCCTAGAGGACGGCGGCTTGGGTTCTTACTGCAATTCAAGTCCTGTTCCTTCTTTGGCACTGCAGGCAGCCCCAGGCCCAGAGGAGCGGCTACGGCGTTCCTTGGTTGAGACAGTTCGCTGGATGCGGGACTCCCTCCTGCGATAAGTTGACTCGGGGAAGGAAACGCAGGGTAACCGGTGTCTCCTGGGACTCGTCAGAAACCACAGGGATGTACGCTGAGTGTGCCCATGAACACGGGGGCCTGCTGGAACTAGCCCTGCTTTCCCATTTTGAGGGCGGCCTTCATGCCTGCCTTGACGCTCCCTGACATTCCCGGCTCCCGACAGGCCAGTGAGCCCTGGAAGAGTGCTTCGGGGAAAATCATGAGTTTGCTCTCTCTAAACCAGGGGCTGCCGCGGCCGCGGTGGCAGTCCACACGGCAGGCTCCAGAGCCAAAGGGAGCCTCAACGTGAGAACTGGCCTCCAGGTTAGGCCCTGAGTAGCCGTGCAGAAAGGGAGGCATGCAGCTCTTTCCGGGAGTTCTTAGTCGCTTTGCTTTCAAGGCAGTACACGCCCGGGGACTCCTAGGCCCCAGGGGCGTGCAGCGTTTTCCCTCCAAGGTCCCTGAGTGCCTCCAGACACCTGTGGGCCGGCTGAGCAACGTCGAGGTCCATTGGTTGATTCCCTCGGAGGACCCCCGTGCGTGCCGAGTCCTGGGCAACCACACACTGCGTGTTCCTTGAGGAGCGCTACCTCTCCAGAGCCCTCGAACGCCCTTCGGGACAACATGGCTGGTGGGTGCGAGGTGCCCAGGAAGACTCTGTCACGGCCCTTGTGTGAGCTGCCATGAGAGAACGCTGTGCTTGCAACACTGCGAGGCCCGCCCTCGTGCCTGAAGTCACTCTGCTCGAGGAGAAAGTCAGCACCTTAGCGTGCTGTGTGGCTCCCGGCACACCCAGCATGAAGCCATGCCTGGAAGTAAGGCCCTGGTTTGCCGTGCAGAAGCAGAGGCGTGCTGCACTTTCCAGGAGGCGGTGGCCTCTGCTCTGCATACCTTGAACGGCAGCACAGCCTTCTGGACACCTGGGAGGCTAGCCGGGGCGCCCTGTTCCCGGCAGGAACACTGAGTAACCCCAGGCGCACCTGGCTCTGCTAAGCACCATCCAGGCCCGTAGCCCCTTAGAGCCCCTCTGTGCACGCCGAGCGTAGGGAAACGCACTGCCCTCTCTTTTGGAGCAGCTTGGTTTCCTCAGCACTCGCACACGTTCACGAACGCCGTTCTGCCACATCCCACATGGCGCGGAGGTCTTACGCGTTGCCCTAATCGGAGCTGCGCTCAGAGTAACCCTCGTCTTCGCATTCCATCCAGGACCTCCTGACTGAAGGCACCGTGCCTCCTAGAGGACGGCGGCTTGGGTTCTTACTGCAATTCAAGTCCTGTTCCTTCTTTGGCACTGCAGGCAGCCCCAGGCCCAGAGGAGCGGCTACGGCGTTCCTTGGTGAGACAGTTCGCTGGATGCGGGACTCCCTCCTGCGATAAGTTGACTCGGGGAAGGAAACGCAGGGTAACCGGTGTCTCCTGGGACTCGTCAGAAACCACAGGGATGTACGCTGAGTGTGCCCATGAACACGGGGGCCTGCTGGAACTAGCCCTGCTTTCCCATTTTGAGGGCGGCATTCATGCCTGCCTTGACGCTCCCTGACATTCCCGGCTCCCGACAGGCCAGTGAGCCCTGGAAGAGTGCTTCGGGGAAAATCATGAGTTTGCTCTCTCTAAACCAGGGGCTGCCGCGGCCGCGGTGGCGGTCCGCACGGCAGGCTCCAGAGCCAAAGGGAGCCTCAACGTGAGAACTGGCCTCCAGGTTAGGCCCTGAGTAGCCGTGCAGAAAGGGAGGCATGCAGCTCTTTCCGGGAGTTCTTAGTCGCTTTGCTTTCAAGGCAGTACACGCCCGGGGACTCCTAGGCCCCAGGGGCATGCAGCGTTTTCCCTCCAAGGTCCCTGAGTGCCTCCAGACACCTGTGGGCCGGCTGAGCAACGTCGAGGTCCATTGGTTGATTCCCTCGGAGGACCCCCGTGCGTGCCGAGTGCTGGGCAACCACACACTGCGCGTTCCTTGAGGAGCGCTACATCTCCAGAGCCCTCGAACGCCCTTCGGGACAACATGGCTGGTGGGTGCGAGGTGCCCAGGAAGACTCTGTCACGGCCCTTGTGTGAGCTGCCATGAGAGAACGCTGTGCTTGCAACACTGCGAGGCCCGCCCTCGTGCCTGAAGTCACTCTGCTCGAGGAGAAAGTCAGCACCTTAGCGTGCTGTGTGGCTCCCGGCACACCCAGCATGAAGCCATGCCTGGAAGTAAGGCCCTGGTTTGCCGTGCAGAAGCGGAGGCGTGCTGCACTTTCCAGGAGGCGGTGGCCTCTGCTCTGCATACCTTGAACGGCAGCACAGCCTTCTGGACACCTGGGAGGCTAGCCGGGGCGCCCTGTTCCCGGCAGGAACACTGAGTAACCAACCCCAGGCGCACCTGGCTCTGCTAAGCACCATCCAGGCCCGTAGCCCCTTAGAGCCCCTCTGTGCACGCCGAGCGTAGGGAAACGCACTGCCCTCTCTTTTGGAGCAGCTTGGTTTCCTCAGCACTCGCACACGTTCACGAACGCCGTTCTGCCACATCCCACATGGCGCGGAGGTCTTACGCGTTGCCCTAATCGGAGCTGCGCTCAGAGTAACCCTCGTCTTCGCATTCCATCCAGGACCTCCTGACTGAAGGCACCGTGCCTCCTAGAGGACGGCGGCTTGGGTTCTTACTGCAATTCAAGTCCTGTTCCTTCTTTGGCACTGCAGGCAGCCCCAGGCCCAGAGGAGCGGCTACGGCGTTCCTTGGTTGAGACAGTTCGCTGGATGCGGGACTCCCTCCTGCGATAAGTTGACTCGGGGAAGGAAACGCAGGGTAACCGGTGTCTCCTGGGACTCGTCAGAAACCACAGGGATGTACGCTGAGTGTGCCCATGAACACGGGGGCCTGCTGGAACTAGCCCTGCTTTCCCATTTTGAGGGCGGCCTTCATGCCTGCCTTGACGCTCCCTGACATTCCCGGCTCCCGACAGGCCAGTGAGCCCTGGAAGAGTGCTTCGGGGAAAATCATGAGTTTGCTCTCTCTAAACCAGGGGCTGCCGCGGCCGCGGTGGCGGTCCGCACGGCAGGCTCCAGAGCCAAAGGGAGCCTCAACGTGAGAACTGGCCTCCAGGTTAGGCCCTGAGTAGCCGTGCAGAAAGGGAGGCATGCAGCTCTTTCCGGGAGTTCTTAGTCGCTTTGCTTTCAAGGCAGTACACGCCCGGGGACTCCTAGGCCCCACGGGCGTGCAGCGTTTTCCCTCCAAGGTCCCTGAGTGCCTCCAGACACCTGTGGGCCGGCTGAGCAACGTCGAGGTCCATTGGTTGATTCCCTCGGAGGACCCCCGTGCGTGCCGAGTCCTGGGCAACCACACACTGCGCGTTCCTTGAGGAGCGCTACCTCTCCAGAGCCCTCGAACGCCCTTCGGGACAACATGGCTGGTGGGTGCGAGGTGCCCAGGAAGACTCTGTCACGGCCCTTGTGTGAGCTGCCATGAGAGAACGCTGTGCTTGCAACACTGCGAGGCCCGCCCTCGTGCCTGAAGTCACTCTGCTCGGGGAGAAAGTCAGCACCTTAGCGTGCTGTGTGGCTCCCGGCACACCCCGCATGAAGCCATGCCTGGAAGTAAGGCCCTGGTTTGCCGTGCAGAAGCGGAGGCGTGCTGCACTTTCCAGGAGGCGGTGGCCTCTGCTCTGCATACCTTGAACGGCAGCACAGCCTTCTGGACACCTGGGAGGCTAGCCGGGGCGCCCTGTTCCCGGCAGGAACACTGAGTAACCCCAGGCGCACCTGGCTCTGCTAAGCACCATCCAGGCCCGTAGCCCCTTAGAGCCCCTCTGTGCACGCCGAGCGTAGGGAAACGCACTGCCCTCTCTTTTGGAGCAGCTTGGTTTCCTCAGCACTCGCACACGTTCACGAACGCCGTTCTGCCACATCCCACATGGCGCGGAGGTCTTACGCGTTGCCCTAATCGGAGCTGCGCTCAGAGTAACCCTCGTCTTCGCATTCCATCCAGGACCTCCTGACTGAAGGCACCGTGCCTCCTAGAGGACGGCGGCTTGGGTTCTTACTGCAATTCAAGTCCTGTTCCTTCTTTGGCACTGCAGGCAGCCCCAGGCCCAGAGGAGCGGCTACGGCGTTCCTTGGTGAGACAGTTCGCTGGATGCGGGACTCCCTCCTGCGATAAGTTGACTCGGGGAAGGAAACGCAGGGTAACCGGTGTCTCCTGGGACTCGTCAGAAACCACAGGGATGTACGCTGAGTGTGCCCATGAACACGGGGGCCTGCTGGAACTAGCCCTGCTTTCCCATTTTGAGGGCGGCATTCATGCCTGCCTTGACGCTCCCTGACATTCCCGGCTCCCGACAGGCCAGTGAGCCCTGGAAGAGTGCTTCGGGGAAAATCATGAGTTTGCTCTCTCTAAACCAGGGGCTGCCGCGGCCGCGGTGGCGGTCCGCACGGCAGGCTCCAGAGCCAAAGGGAGCCTCAACGTGAGAACTGGCCTCCAGGTTAGGCCCTGAGTAGCCGTGCAGAAAGGGAGGCATGCAGCTCTTTCCGGGAGTTCTTAGTCGCTTTGCTTTCAAGGCAGTACACGCCCGGGGACTCCTAGGCCCCAGGGGCATGCAGCGTTTTCCCTCCAAGGTCCCTGAGTGCCTCCAGACACCTGTGGGCCGGCTGAGCAACGTCGAGGTCCATTGGTTGATTCCCTCGGAGGACCCCCGTGCGTGCCGAGTGCTGGGCAACCACACACTGCGCGTTCCTTGAGGAGCGCTACATCTCCAGAGCCCTCGAACGCCCTTCGGGACAACATGGCTGGTGGGTGCGAGGTGCCCAGGAAGACTCTGTCACGGCCCTTGTGTGAGCTGCCATGAGAGAACGCTGTGCTTGCAACACTGCGAGGCCCGCCCTCGTGCCTGAAGTCACTCTGCTCGGGGAGAAAGTCAGCACCTTAGCGTGCTGTGTGGCTCCCGGCACACCCAGCATGAAGCCATGCCTGGAAGTAAGGCCCTGGTTTGCCGTGCAGAAGCGGAGGCGTGCTGCACTTTCCAGGAGGCGGTGGCCTCTGCTCTGCATACCTTGAACGGCAGCACAGCCTTCTGGACACCTGGGAGGCTAGCCGGGGCGCCCTGTTCCCGGCAGGAACACTGAGTAACCAACCCCAGGCGCACCTGGCTCTGCTAAGCACCATCCAGGCCCGTAGCCCCTTAGAGCCCCTCTGTGCACGCCGAGCGTAGGGAAACGCACTGCCCTCTCTTTTGGAGCAGCTTGGTTTCCTCAGCACTCGCACACGTTCACGAACGCCGTTCTGCCACATCCCACATGGCGCGGAGGTCTTACGCGTTGCCCTAATCGGAGCTGCGCTCAGAGTAACCCTCGTCTTCGCATTCCATCCAGGACCTCCTGACTGAAGGCACCGTGCCTCCTAGAGGACGGCGGCTTGGGTTCTTACTGCAATTCAAGTCCTGTTCCTTCTTTGGCACTGCAGGCAGCCCCAGGCCCAGAGGAGCGGCTACGGCGTTCCTTGGTTGAGACAGTTCGCTGGATGCGGGACTCCCTCCTGCGATAAGTTGACTCGGGGAAGGAAACGCAGGGTAACCGGTGTCTCCTGGGACTCGTCAGAAACCACAGGGATGTACGCTGAGTGTGCCCATGAACACGGGGGCCTGCTGGAACTAGCCCTGCTTTCCCATTTTGAGGGCGGCCTTCATGCCTGCCTTGACGCTCCCTGACATTCCCGGCTCCCGACAGGCCAGTGAGCCCTGGAAGAGTGCTTCGGGGAAAATCATGAGTTTGCTCTCTCTAAACCAGGGGCTTCCGCGGCCGCGGTGGCGGTCCGCACGGCAGGCTCCAGAGCCAAAGGGAGCCTCAACGTGAGAACTGGCCTCCAGGTTAGGCCCTGAGTAGCCGTGCAGAAAGGGAGGCATGCAGCTCTTTCCGGGAGTTCTTAGTCGCTTTGCTTTCAAGGCAGTACACGCCCGGGGACTCCTAGGCCCCACGGGCGTGCAGCGTTTTCCCTCCAAGGTCCCTGAGTGCCTCCAGACACCTGTGGGCCGGCTGAGCAACGTCGAGGTCCATTGGTTGATTCCCTCGGAGGACCCCCGTGCGTGCCGAGTGCTGGGCAACCACACACTGCGCGTTCCTTGAGGAGCGCTACATCTCCAGAGCCCTCGAACGCCCTTCGGGACAACATGGCTGGTGGGTGCGAGGTGCCCAGGAAGACTCTGTCACGGCCCTTGTGTGAGCTGCCATGAGAGAACGCTGTGCTTGCAACACTGCGAGGCCCGCCCTCGTGCCTGAAGTCACTCTGCTCGAGGAGAAAGTCAGCACCTTAGCGTGCTGTGTGGCTCCCGGCACACCCAGCATGAAGCCATGCCTGGAAGTAAGGCCCTGGTTTGCCGTGCAGAAGCGGAGGCGTGCTGCACTTTCCAGGAGGCGGTGGCCTCTGCTCTGCATACCTTGAACGGCAGCACAGCCTTCTGGACACCTGGGAGGCTAGCCAGGGCGCCCTGTTCCCGGCAGGAACACTGAGTAACCCCAGGCGCACCTGGCTCTGCTAAGCACCATCCAGGCCCGTAGCCCCTTAGAGCCCCTCTGTGCACGCCGAGCGTAGGGAAACGCACTGCCCTCTCTTTTGGAGCAGCTTGGTTTCCTCAGCACTCGCACACGTTCACGAACGCCGTTCTGCCACATCCCACATGGCGCGGAGGTCTTACGCGTTGCCCTAATCGGAGCTGCGCTCAGAGTAACCCTCGTCTTCGCATTCCATCCAGGACCTCCTGACTGAAGGCACCGTGCCTCCTAGAGGACGGCGGCTTGGGTTCTTACTGCAATTCAAGTCCTGTTCCTTCTTTGGCACTGCAGGCAGCCCCAGGCCCAGAGGAGCGGCTACGGCGTTCCTTGGTTGAGACAGTTCGCTGGATGCGGGACTCCCTCCTGCGATAAGTTGACTCGGGGAAGGAAACGCAGGGTAACCGGTGTCTCCTGGGACTCGTCAGAAACCACAGGGATGTACGCTGAGTGTGCCCATGAACACGGGGGCCTGCTGGAACTAGCCCTGCTTTCCCATTTTGAGGGCGGCCTTCATGCCTGCCTTGACGCTCCCTGACATTCCCGGCTCCCGACAGGCCAGTGAGCCCTGGAAGAGTGCTTCGGGGAAAATCATGAGTTTGCTCTCTCTAAACCAGGGGCTGCCGCGGCCGCGGTGGCGGTCCTCACGGCAGGCTCCAGAGCCAAAGGGAGCCTCAACGTGAGAACTGGCCTCCAGGTTAGGCCCTGAGTAGCCGTGCAGAAAGGGAGGCATGCAGCTCTTTCCGGGAGTTCTTAGTCGCTTTGCTTTCAAGGCAGTACACGCCCGGGGACTCCTAGGCCCCAGGGGCGTGCAGCGTTTTCCCTCCAAGGTCCCTGAGTGCCTCCAGACACCTGTGGGCCGGCTGAGCAACGTCGAGGTCCATTGGTTGATTCCCTCGGAGGACCCCCGTGCGTGCCGAGTGCTGGGCAACCACACACTGCGCGTTCCTTGAGGAGCGCTACCTCTCCAGAGCCCTCGAACGCCCTTCGGGACAACATGGCTGGTGGGTGCGAGGTGCCCAGGAAGACTCTGTCACGGCCCTTGTGTGAGCTGCCATGAGAGAACGCTGTGCTTGCAACACTGCGAGGCCCGCCCTCGTGCCTGAAGTCACTCTGCTCGAGGAGAAAGTCAGCACCTTAGCGTGCTGTGTGGCTCCCGGCACACCCAGCATGAAGCCATGCCTGGAAGTAAGGCCCTGGTTTGCCGTGCAGAAGCGGAGGCGTGCTGCACTTTCCAGGAGGCGGTGGCCTCTGCTCTGCATACCTTGAACGGCAGCACAGCCTTCTGGACACCTGGGAGGCTAGCCGGGGCGCCCTGTTCCCGGCAGGAACACTGAGTAACCAACCCCAGGCGCACCTGGCTCTGCTAAGCACCATCCAGGCCCGTAGCCCCTTAGAGCCCCTCTGTGCACGCCGAGCGTAGGGAAACGCACTGCCCTCTCTTTTGGAGCAGCTTGGTTTCCTCAGCACTCGCACACGTTCACGAACGCCGTTCTGCCACATCCTACATGGCGCGGAGGTCTTACGCGTTGCCCTAATCGGAGCTGCGCTCAGAGTAACCCTCGTCTTCGCATTCCATCCAGGACCTCCTGACTGAAGGCACCGTGCCTCCTAGAGGACGGCGGCTTGGGTTCTTACTGCAATTCAAGTCCTGTTCCTTCTTTGGCACTGCAGGCAGCCCCAGGCCCAGAGGAGCGGCTACGGCGTTCCTTGGTTGAGACAGTTCGCTGGATGCGGGACTCCCTCCTGCGATAAGTTGACTCGGGGAAGGAAACGCAGGGTAACCGGTGTCTCCTGGGACTCGTCAGAAACCACAGGGATGTACGCTGAGTGTGCCCATGAACACGGGGGCCTGCTGGAACTAGCCCTGCTTTCCCATTTTGAGGGCGGCCTTCATGCCTGCCTTGACGCTCCCTGACATTCCCGGCTCCCGACAGGCCAGTGAGCCCTGGAAGAGTGCTTCGGGGAAAATCATGAGTTTGCTCTCTCTAAACCAGGGGCTGCCGCGGCCGCGGTGGCGGTCCGCACGGCAGGCTCCAGAGCCAAAGGGAGCCTCAACGTGAGAACTGGCCTCCAGGTTAGGCCCTGAGTAGCCGTGCAGAAAGGGAGGCATGCAGCTCTTTCCGGGAGTTCTTAGTCGCTTTGCTTTCAAGGCAGTACACGCCCGGGGACTCCTAGGCCCCAGGGGCGTGCAGCGTTTTCCCTCCAAGGTCCCTGAGTGCCTCCAGACACCTGTGGGCCGGCTGAGCAACGTCGAGGTCCATTGGTTGATTCCCTCGGAGGACCCCCGTGCGTGCCGAGTCCTGGGCAACCACACACTGCGTGTTCCTTGAGGAGCGCTACCTCTCCAGAGCCCTCGAACGCCCTTCGGGACAACATGGCTGGTGGGTGCGAGGTGCCCAGGAAGACTCTGTCACGGCCCTTGTGTGAGCTGCCATGAGAGAACGCTGTGCTTGCCACACTGCGAGGCCCGCCCTCGTGCCTGAAGTCACTCTGCTCGGGGAGAAAGTCAGCACCTTAGCGTGCTGTGTGGCTCCCGGCACACCCAGCATGAAGCCATGCCTGGAAGTAAGGCCCTGGTTTGCCGTGCAGAAGCGGAGGCGTGCTGCACTTTCCAGGAGGCGGTGGCCTCTGCTCTGCATACCTTGAACGGCAGCACAGCCTTCTGGACACCTGGGAGGCTAGCCGGGGCGCCCTGTTCCCGGCAGGAACACTGAGTAACCCCAGGCGCACCTGGCTCTGCTAAGCACCATCCAGGCCCGTAGCCCCTTAGAGCCCCTCTGTGCACGCCGAGCGTAGGGAAACGCACTGCCCTCTCTTTTGGAGCAGCTTGGTTTCCTCAGCACTCGCACACGTTCACGAACGCCGTTCTGCCACATCCCACATGGCGCGGAGGTCTTACGCGTTGCCCTAATCGGAGCTGCGCTCAGAGTAACCCTCGTCTTCGCATTCCATCCAGGACCTCCTGACTGAAGGCACCGTGCCTCCTAGAGGACGGCGGCTTGGGTTCTTACTGCAATTCAAGTCCTGTTCCTTCTTTGGCACTGCAGGCAGCCCCAGGCCCAGAGGAGCGGCTACGGCGTTCCTTGGTTGAGACAGTTCGCTGGATGCGGGACTCCCTCCTGCGATAAGTTGACTCGGGGAAGGAAACGCAGGGTAACCGGTGTCTCCTGGGACTCGTCAGAAACCACAGGGATGTACGCTGAGTGTGCCCATGAACACGGGGGCCTGCTGGAACTAGCCCTGCTTTCCCATTTTGAGGGCGGCCTTCATGCCTGCCTTGACGCTCCCTGACATTCCCGGCTCCCGACAGGCCAGTGAGCCCTGGAAGAGTGCTTCGGGGAAAATCATGAGTTTGCTCTCTCTAAACCAGGGGCTGCCGCGGCCGCGGTGGCGGTCCGCACGGCAGGCTCCAGAGCCAAAGGGAGCCTCAACGTGAGAACTGGCCTCCAGGTTAGGCCCTGAGTAGCCGTGCAGAAAGGGAGGCATGCAGCTCTTTCCGGGAGTTCTTAGTCGCTTTGCTTTCAAGGCAGTACACGCCCGGGGACTCCTAGGCCCCAGGGGCGTGCAGCGTTTTCCCTCCAAGGTCCCTGAGTGCCTCCAGACACCTGTGGGCCGGCTGAGCAACGTCGAGGTCCATTGGTTGATTCCCTCGGAGGACCCCCGTGCGTGCCGAGTGCTGGGCAACCACACACTGCGCGTTCCTTGAGGAGCGCTACATCTCCAGAGCCCTCGAACGCCCTTCGGGACAACATGGCTGGTGGGTGCGAGGTGCCCAGGAAGACTCTGTCACGGCCCTTGTGTGAGCTGCCATGAGAGAACGCTGTGCTTGCAACACTGCGAGGCCCGCCCTCGTGCCTGAAGTCACTCTGCTCGAGGAGAAAGTCAGCACCTTAGCGTGCTGTGTGGCTCCCGGCACACCCAGCATGAAGCCATGCCTGGAAGTAAGGCCCTGGTTTGCCGTGCAGAAGCGGAGGCGTGCTGCACTTTCCAGGAGGCGGTGGCCTCTGCTCTGCATACCTTGAACGGCAGCACAGCCTTCTGGACACCTGGGAGGCTAGCCGGGGCGCCCTGTTCCCGGCAGGAACACTGAGTAACCCCAGGCGCACCTGGCTCTGCTAAGCACCATCCAGGCCCGTAGCCCCTTAGAGCCCCTCTGTGCACGCCGAGCGTAGGGAAACGCACTGCCCTCTCTTTTGGAGCAGCTTGGTTTCCTCAGCACTCGCACACGTTCACGAACGCCGTTCTGCCACATCCCACATGGCGCGGAGGTCTTACGCGTTGCCCTAATCGGAGCTGCGCTCAGAGTAACCCTCGTCTTCGCATTCCATCCAGGACCTCCTGACTGAAGGCACCGTGCCTCCTAGAGGACGGCGGCTTGGGTTCTTACTGCAATTCAAGTCCTGTTCCTTCTTTGGCACTGCAGGCAGCCCCAGGCCCAGAGGAGCGGCTACGGCGTTCCTTGGTTGAGACAGTTCGCTGGATGCGGGACTCCCTCCTGCGATAAGTTGACTCGGGGAAGGAAACGCAGGGTAACCGGTGTCTCCTGGGACTCGTCAGAAACCACAGGGATGTACGCTGAGTGTGCCCATGAACACGGGGGCCTGCTGGAACTAGCCCTGCTTTCCCATTTTGAGGGCGGCCTTCATGCCTGCCTTGACGCTCCCTGACATTCCCGGCTCCCGACAGGCCAGTGAGCCCTGGAAGAGTGCTTCGGGGAAAATCATGAGTTTGCTCTCTCTAAACCAGGGGCTGCCACGGCCGCGGTGGCGGTCCGCACGGCAGGCTCCAGAGCCAAAGGGAGCCTCAACGTGAGAACTGGCCTCCAGGTTAGGCCCTGAGTAGCCGTGCAGAAAGGGAGGCATGCAGCTCTTTCCGGGAGTTCTTAGTCGCTTTGCTTTCAAGGCAGTACACGCCCGGGGACTCCTAGGCCCCACGGGCGTGCAGCGTTTTCCCTCCAAGGTCCCTGAGTGCCTCCAGACACCTGTGGGCCGGCTGAGCAACGTCGAGGTCCATTGGTTGATTCCCTCGGAGGACCCCCGTGCGTGCCGAGTGCTGGGCAACCACACACTGCGCGTTCCTTGAGGAGCGCTACATCTCCAGAGCCCTCGAACGCCCTTCGGGACAACATGGCTGGTGGGTGCGAGGTGCCCAGGAAGACTCTGTCACGGCCCTTGTGTGAGCTGCCATGAGAGAACGCTGTGCTTGCAACACTGCGAGGCCCGCCCTCGTGCCTGAAGTCACTCTGCTCGAGGAGAAAGTCAGCACCTTAGCGTGCTGTGTGGCTCCCGGCACACCCAGCATGAAGCCATGCCTGGAAGTAAGGCCCTGGTTTGCCGTGCAGAAGCGGAGGCGTGCTGCACTTTCCAGGAGGCGGTGGCCTCTGCTCTGCATACCTTGAACGGCAGCACAGCCTTCTGGACACCTGGGAGGCTAGCCAGGGCGCCCTGTTCCCGGCAGGAACACTGAGTAACCCCAGGCGCACCTGGCTCTGCTAAGCACCATCCAGGCCCGTAGCCCCTTAGAGCCCCTCTGTGCACGCCGAGCGTAGGGAAACGCACTGCCCTCTCTTTTGGAGCAGCTTGGTTTCCTCAGCACTCGCACACGTTCACGAACGCCGTTCTGCCACATCCCACATGGCGCGGAGGTCTTACGCGTTGCCCTAATCGGAGCTGCGCTCAGAGTAACCCTCGTCTTCGCATTCCATCCAGGACCTCCTGACTGAAGGCACCGTGCCTCCTAGAGGACGGCGGCTTGGGTTCTTACTGCAATTCAAGTCCTGTTCCTTCTTTGGCACTGCAGGCAGCCCCAGGCCCAGAGGAGCGGCTACGGCGTTCCTTGGTTGAGACAGTTCGCTGGATGCGGGACTCCCTCCTGCGATAAGTTGACTCGGGGAAGGAAACGCAGGGTAACCGGTGTCTCCTGGGACTCGTCAGAAACCACAGGGATGTACGCTGAGTGTGCCCATGAACACGGGGGCCTGCTGGAACTAGCCCTGCTTTCCCATTTTGAGGGCGGCCTTCATGCCTGCCTTGACGCTCCCTGACATTCCCGGCTCCCGACAGGCCAGTGAGCCCTGGAAGAGTGCTTCGGGGAAAATCATGAGTTTGCTCTCTCTAAACCAGGGGCTGCCGCGGCCGCGGTGGCGGTCCTCACGGCAGGCTCCAGAGCCAAAGGGAGCCTCAACGTGAGAACTGGCCTCCAGGTTAGGCCCTGAGTAGCCGTGCAGAAAGGGAGGCATGCAGCTCTTTCCGGGAGTTCTTAGTCGCTTTGCTTTCAAGGCAGTACACGCCCGGGGACTCCTAGGCCCCAGGAGCGTGCAGCGTTTTCCCTCCAAGGTCCCTGAGTGCCTCCAGACACCTGTGGGCCGGCTGAGCAACGTCGAGGTCCATTGGTTGATTCCCTCGGAGGACCCCCGTGCGTGCCGAGTGCTGGGCAACCACACACTGCGCGTTCCTTGAGGAGCGCTACCTCTCCAGAGCCCTCGAACGCCCTTCGGGACAACATGGCTGGTGGGTGCGAGGTGCCCAGGAAGACTCTGTCACGGCCCTTGTGTGAGCTGCCATGAGAGAACGCTGTGCTTGCAACACTGCGAGGCCCGCCCTCGTGCCTGAAGTCACTCTGCTCGAGGAGAAAGTCAGCACCTTAGCGTGCTGTGTGGCTCCCGGCACACCCAGCATGAAGCCATGCCTGGAAGTAAGGCCCTGGTTTGCCGTGCAGAAGCGGAGGCGTGCTGCACTTTCCAGGAGGCGGTGGCCTCTGCTCTGCATACCTTGAACGGCAGCACAGCCTTCTGGACACCTGGGAGGCTAGCCGGGGCGCCCTGTTCCCGGCAGGAACACTGAGTAACCAACCCCAGGCGCACCTGGCTCTGCTAAGCACCATCCAGGCCCGTAGCCCCTTAGAGCCCCTCTGTGCACGCCGAGCGTAGGGAAACGCACTGCCCTCTCTTTTGGAGCAGCTTGGTTTCCTCAGCACTCGCACACGTTCACGAACGCCGTTCTGCCACATCCCACATGGCGCGGAGGTCTTACGCGTTGCCCTAATCGGAGCTGCGCTCAGAGTAACCCTCGTCTTCGCATTCCATCCAGGACCTCCTGACTGAAGGCACCGTGCCTCCTAGAGGACGGCGGCTTGGGTTCTTACTGCAATTCAAGTCCTGTTCCTTCTTTGGCACTGCAGGCAGCCCCAGGCCCAGAGGAGCGGCTACGGCGTTCCTTGGTTGAGACAGTTCGCTGGATGCGGGACTCCCTCCTGCGATAAGTTGACTCGGGGAAGGAAACGCAGGGTAACCGGTGTCTCCTGGGACTCGTCAGAAACCACAGGGATGTACGCTGAGTGTGCCCATGAACACGGGGGCCTGCTGGAACTAGCCCTGCTTTCCCATTTTGAGGGCGGCCTTCATGCCTGCCTTGACGCTCCCTGACATTCCCGGCTCCCGACAGGCCAGTGAGCCCTGGAAGAGTGCTTCGGGGAAAATCATGAGTTTGCTCTCTCTAAACCAGGGGCTGCCGCGGCCGCGGTGGCGGTCCGCACGGCAGGCTCCAGAGCCAAAGGGAGCCTCAACGTGAGAACTGGCCTCCAGGTTAGGCCCTGAGTAGCCGTGCAGAAAGGGAGGCATGCAGCTCTTTCCGGGAGTTCTTAGTCGCTTTGCTTTCAAGGCAGTACACGCCCGGGGACTCCTAGGCCCCACGGGCGTGCAGCGTTTTCCCTCCAAGGTCCCTGAGTGCCTCCAGACACCTGTGGGCCGGCTGAGCAACGTCGAGGTCCATTGGTTGATTCCCTCGGAGGACCCCCGTGCGTGCCGAGTGCTGGGCAACCACACACTGCGCGTTCCTTGAGGAGCGCTACATCTCCAGAGCCCTCGAACGCCCTTCGGGACAACATGGCTGGTGGGTGCGAGGTGCCCAGGAAGACTCTGTCACGGCCCTTGTGTGAGCTGCCATGAGAGAACGCTGTGCTTGCAACACTGCGAGGCCCGCCCTCGTGCCTGAAGTCACTCTGCTCGAGGAGAAAGTCAGCACCTTAGCGTGCTGTGTGGCTCCCGGCACACCCCGCATGAAGCCATGCCTGGAAGTAAGGCCCTGGTTTGCCGTGCAGAAGCGGAGGCGTGCTGCACTTTCCAGGAGGCGGTGGCCTCTGCTCTGCATACCTTGAACGGCAGCACAGCCTTCTGGACACCTGGGAGGCTAGCCGGGGCGCCCTGTTCCCGGCAGGAACACTGAGTAACCCCAGGCGCACCTGGCTCTGCTAAGCACCATCCAGGCCCGTAGCCCCTTAGAGCCCCTCTGTGCACGCCGAGCGTAGGGAAACGCACTGCCCTCTCTTTTGGAGCAGCTTGGTTTCCTCAGCACTCGCACACGTTCACGAACGCCGTTCTGCCACATCCCACATGGCGCGGAGGTCTTACGCGTTGCCCTAATCGGAGCTGCGCTCAGAGTAACCCTCGTCTTCGCATTCCATCCAGGACCTCCTGACTGAAGGCACCGTGCCTCCTAGAGGACGGCGGCTTGGGTTCTTACTGCAATTCAAGTCCTGTTCCTTCTTTGGCACTGCAGGCAGCCCCAGGCCCAGAGGAGCGGCTACGGCGTTCCTTGGTTGAGACAGTTCGCTGGATGCGGGACTCCCTCCTGCGATAAGTTGACTCGGGGAAGGAAACGCAGGGTAACCGGTGTCTCCTGGGACTCGTCAGAAACCACAGGGATGTACGCTGAGTGTGCCCATGAACACGGGGGCCTGCTGGAACTAGCCCTGCTTTCCCATTTTGAGGGCGGCCTTCATGCCTGCCTTGACGCTCCCTGACATTCCCGGCTCCCGACAGGCCAGTGAGCCCTGGAAGAGTGCTTCGGGGAAAATCATGAGTTTGCTCTCTCTAAACCAGGGGCTGCCACGGCCGCGGTGGCGGTCCGCACGGCAGGCTCCAGAGCGAAAGGGAGCCTCAACGTGAGAACTGGCCTCCAGGTTAGGCCCTGAGTAGCCGTGCAGAAAGGGAGGCATGCAGCTCTTTCCGGGAGTTCTTAGTCGCTTTGCTTTCAAGGCAGTACACGCCCGGGGACTCCTAGGCCCCACGGGCGTGCAGCGTTTTCCCTCCAAGGTCCCTGAGTGCCTCCAGACACCTGTGGGCCGGCTGAGCAACGTCGAGGTCCATTGGTTGATTCCCTCGGAGGACCCCCGTGCGTGCCGAGTGCTGGGCAACCACACACTGCGCGTTCCTTGAGGAGCGCTACATCTCCAGAGCCCTCGAACGCCCTTCGGGACAACATGGCTGGTGGGTGCGAGGTGCCCAGGAAGACTCTGTCACGGCCCTTGTGTGAGCTGCCATGAGAGAACGCTGTGCTTGCAACACTGCGAGGCCCGCCCTCGTGCCTGAAGTCACTCTGCTCGAGGAGAAAGTCAGCACCTTAGCGTGCTGTGTGGCTCCCGGCACACCCCGCATGAAGCCATGCCTGGAAGTAAGGCCCTGGTTTGCCGTGCAGAAGCGGAGGCGTGCTGCACTTTCCAGGAGGCGGTGGCCTCTGCTCTGCATACCTTGAACGGCAGCACAGCCTTCTGGACACCTGGGAGGCTAGCCGGGGCGCCCTGTTCCCGGCAGGAACACTGAGTAACCCCAGGCGCACCTGGCTCTGCTAAGCACCATCCAGGCCCGTAGCCCCTTAGAGCCCCTCTGTGCACGCCGAGCGTAGGGAAACGCACTGCCCTCTCTTTTGGAGCAGCTTGGTTTCCTCAGCACTCGCACACGTTCACGAACGCCGTTCTGCCACATCCCACATGGCGCGGAGGTCTTACGCGTTGCCCTAATCGGAGCTGCGCTCAGAGTAACCCTCGTCTTCGCATTCCATCCAGGACCTCCTGACTGAAGGCACCGTGCCTCCTAGAGGACGGCGGCTTGGGTTCTTACTGCAATTCAAGTCCTGTTCCTTCTTTGGCACTGCAGGCAGCCCCAGGCCCAGAGGAGCGGCTACGGCGTTCCTTGGTTGAGACAGTTCGCTGGATGCGGGACTCCCTCCTGCGATAAGTTGACTCGGGGAAGGAAACGCAGGGTAACCGGTGTCTCCTGGGACTCGTCAGAAACCACAGGGATGTACGCTGAGTGTGCCCATGAACACGGGGGCCTGCTGGAACTAGCCCTGCTTTCCCATTTTGAGGGCGGCCTTCATGCCTGCCTTGACGCTCCCTGACATTCCCGGCTCCCGACAGGCCAGTGAGCCCTGGAAGAGTGCTTCGGGGAAAATCATGAGTTTGCTCTCTCTAAACCAGGGGCTGCCGCGGCCGCGGTGGCGGTCCGCACGGCAGGCTCCAGAGCCAAAGGGAGCCTCAACGTGAGAACTGGCCTCCAGGTTAGGCCCTGAGTAGCCGTGCAGAAAGGGAGGCATGCAGCTCTTTCCAGGAGTTCTTAGTCGCTTTGCTTTCAAGGCAGTACACGCCCGGGGACTCCTAGGCCCCAGGGGCGTGCAGCGTTTTCCCTCCAAGGTCCCTGAGTGCCTCCAGACACCTGTGGGCCGGCTGAGCAACGTCGAGGTCCATTGGTTGATTCCCTCGGAGGACCCCCGTGCGTGCCGAGTGCTGGGCAACCACACACTGCGCGTTCCTTGAGGAGCGCTACCTCTCCAGAGCCCTCGAACGCCCTTCGGGACAACATGGCTGGTGGGTGCGAGGTGCCCAGGAAGACTCTGTCACGGCCCTTGTGTGAGCTGCCATGAGAGAACGCTGTGCTTGCAACACTGCGAGGCCCGCCCTCGTGCCTGAAGTCACTCTGCTCGAGGAGAAAGTCAGCACCTTAGCGTGCTGTGTGGCTCCCGGCACACCCAGCATGAAGCCATGCCTGGAAGTAAGGCCCTGGTTTGCCGTGCAGAAGCGGAGGCGTGCTGCACTTTCCAGGAGGCGGTGGCCTCTGCTCTGCATACCTTGAACGGCAGCACAGCCTTCTGGACACCTGGGAGGCTAGCCGGGGCGCCCTGTTCCCGGCAGGAACACTGAGTAACCCCAGGCGCACCTGGCTCTGCTAAGCACCATCCAGGCCCGTAGCCCCTTAGAGCCCCTCTGTGCACGCCGAGCGTAGGGAAACGCACTGCCCTCTCTTTTGGAGCAGCTTGGTTTCCTCAGCACTCGCACACGTTCACGAACGCCGTTCTGCCACATCCCACATGGCGCGGAGGTCTTACGCGTTGCCCTAATCGGAGCTGCGCTCAGAGTAACCCTCGTCTTCGCATTCCATCCAGGACCTCCTGACTGAAGGCACCGTGCCTCCTAGAGGACGGCGGCTTGGGTTCTTACTGCAATTCAAGTCCTGTTCCTTCTTTGGCACTGCAGGCAGCCCCAGGCCCAGAGGAGCGGCTACGGCGTTCCTTGGTTGAGACAGTTCGCTGGATGCGGGACTCCCTCCTGCGATAAGTTGACTCGGGGAAGGAAACGCAGGGTAACCGGTGTCTCCTGGGACTCGTCAGAAACCACAGGGATGTACGCTGAGTGTGCCCATGAACACGGGGGCCTGATGGAACTAGCCCTGCTTTCCCATTTTGAGGGCGGCCTTCATGCCTGCCTTGACGCTCCCTGACATTCCCGGCTCCCGACAGGCCAGTGAGCCCTGGAAGAGTGCTTCGGGGAAAATCATGAGTTTGCTCTCTCTAAACCAGGGGCTGCCGCGGCCGCGGTGGCAGTCCACACGGCAGGCTCCAGAGCCAAAGGGAGCCTCAACGTGAGAACTGGCCTCCAGGTTAGGCCCTGAGTAGCCGTGCAGAAAGGGAGGCATGCAGCTCTTTCCGGGAGTTCTTAGTCGCTTTGCTTTCAAGGCAGTACACGCCCGGGGACTCCTAGGCCCCAGGGGCGTGCAGCGTTTTCCCTCCAAGGTCCCTGAGTGCCTCCAGACACCTGTGGGCCGGCTGAGCAACGTCGAGGTCCATTGGTTGATTCCCTCGGAGGACCCCCGTGCGTGCCGAGTCCTGGGCAACCACACACTGCGTGTTCCTTGAGGAGCGCTACCTCTCCAGAGCCCTCGAACGCCCTTCGGGACAACATGGCTGGTGGGTGCGAGGTGCCCAGGAAGACTCTGTCACGGCCCTTGTGTGAGCTGCCATGAGAGAACGCTGTGCTTGCAACACTGCGAGGCCCGCCCTCGTGCCTGAAGTCACTCTGCTCGAGGAGAAAGTCAGCACCTTAGCGTGCTGTGTGGCTCCCGGCACACCCAGCATGAAGCCATGCCTGGAAGTAAGGCCCTGGTTTGCCGTGCAGAAGCGGAGGCGTGCTGCACTTTCCAGGAGGCGGTGGCCTCTGCTCTGCATACCTTGAACGGCAGCACAGCCTTCTGGACACCTGGGAGGCTAGCCGGGGCGCCCTGTTCCCGGCAGGAACACTGAGTAACCCCAGGCGCACCTGGCTCTGCTAAGCACCATCCAGGCCCGTAGCCCCTTAGAGCCCCTCTGTGCACGCCGAGCGTAGGGAAACGCACTGCCCTCTCTTTTGGAGCAGCTTGGTTTCCTCAGCACTCGCACACGTTCACGAACGCCGTTCTGCCACATCCCACATGGCGCGGAGGTCTTACGCGTTGCCCTAATCGGAGCTGCGCTCAGAGTAACCCTCGTCTTCGCATTCCATCCAGGACCTCCTGACTGAAGGCACCGTGCCTCCTAGAGGACGGCGGCTTGGGTTCTTACTGCAATTCAAGTCCTGTTCCTTCTTTGGCACTGCAGGCAGCCCCAGGCCCAGAGGAGCGGCTACGGCGTTCCTTGGTGAGACAGTTCGCTGGATGCGGGACTCCCTCCTGCGATAAGTTGACTCGGGGAAGGAAACGCAGGGTAACCGGTGTCTCCTGGGACTCGTCAGAAACCACAGGGATGTACGCTGAGTGTGCCCATGAACACGGGGGCCTGCTGGAACTAGCCCTGCTTTCCCATTTTGAGGGCGGCATTCATGCCTGCCTTGACGCTCCCTGACATTCCCGGCTCCCGACAGGCCAGTGAGCCCTGGAAGAGTGCTTCGGGGAAAATCATGAGTTTGCTCTCTCTAAACCAGGGGCTGCCGCGGCCGCGGTGGCGGTCCGCACGGCAGGCTCCAGAGCCAAAGGGAGCCTCAACGTGAGAACTGGCCTCCAGGTTAGGCCCTGAGTAGCCGTGCAGAAAGGGAGGCATGCAGCTCTTTCCGGGAGTTCTTAGTCGCTTTGCTTTCAAGGCAGTACACGCCCGGGGACTCCTAGGCCCCAGGGGCATGCAGCGTTTTCCCTCCAAGGTCCCTGAGTGCCTCCAGACACCTGTGGGCCGGCTGAGCAACGTCGAGGTCCATTGGTTGATTCCCTCGGAGGACCCCCGTGCGTGCCGAGTGCTGGGCAACCACACACTGCGCGTTCCTTGAGGAGCGCTACATCTCCAGAGCCCTCGAACGCCCTTCGGGACAACATGGCTGGTGGGTGCGAGGTGCCCAGGAAGACTCTGTCACGGCCCTTGTGTGAGCTGCCATGAGAGAACGCTGTGCTTGCAACACTGCGAGGCCCGCCCTCGTGCCTGAAGTCACTCTGCTCGAGGAGAAAGTCAGCACCTTAGCGTGCTGTGTGGCTCCCGGCACACCCAGCATGAAGCCATGCCTGGAAGTAAGGCCCTGGTTTGCCGTGCAGAAGCGGAGGCGTGCTGCACTTTCCAGGAGGCGGTGGCCTCTGCTCTGCATACCTTGAACGGCAGCACAGCCTTCTGGACACCTGGGAGGCTAGCCGGGGCGCCCTGTTCCCGGCAGGAACACTGAGTAACCAACCCCAGGCGCACCTGGCTCTGCTAAGCACCATCCAGGCCCGTAGCCCCTTAGAGCCCCTCTGTGCACGCCGAGCGTAGGGAAACGCACTGCCCTCTCTTTTGGAGCAGCTTGGTTTCCTCAGCACTCGCACACGTTCACGAACGCCGTTCTGCCACATCCCACATGGCGCGGAGGTCTTACGCGTTGCCCTAATCGGAGCTGCGCTCAGAGTAACCCTCGTCTTCGCATTCCATCCAGGACCTCCTGACTGAAGGCACCGTGCCTCCTAGAGGACGGCGGCTTGGGTTCTTACTGCAGTTCAAGTCCTGTTCCTTCTTTGGCACTGCAGGCAGCCCCAGGCCCAGAGGAGCGGCTACGGCGTTCCTTGGTTGAGACAGTTCGCTGGATGCGGGACTCCCTCCTGCGATAAGTTGACTCGGGGAAGGAAACGCAGGGTAACCGGTGTCTCCTGGGACTCGTCAGAAACCACAGGGATGTACGCTGAGTGTGCCCATGAACACGGGGGCCTGCTGGAACTAGCCCTGCTTTCCCATTTTGAGGGCGGCCTTCATGCCTGCCTTGACGCTCCCTGACATTCCCGGCTCCCGACAGGCCAGTGAGCCCTGGAAGAGTGCTTCGGGGAAAATCATGAGTTTGCTCTCTCTAAACCAGGGGCTGCCGCGGCCGCGGTGGCGGTCCGCACGGCAGGCTCCAGAGCCAAAGGGAGCCTCAACGTGAGAACTGGCCTCCAGGTTAGGCCCTGAGTAGCCGTGCAGAAAGGGAGGCATGCAGCTCTTTCCGGGAGTTCTTAGTCGCTTTGCTTTCAAGGCAGTACACGCCCGGGGACTCCTAGGCCCCACGGGCGTGCAGCGTTTTCCCTCCAAGGTCCCTGAGTGCCTCCAGACACCTGTGGGCCGGCTGAGCAACGTCGAGGTCCATTGGTTGATTCCCTCGGAGGACCCCCGTGCGTGCCGAGTCCTGGGCAACCACACACTGCGCGTTCCTTGAGGAGCGCTACCTCTCCAGAGCCCTCGAACGCCCTTCGGGACAACATGGCTGGTGGGTGCGAGGTGCCCAGGAAGACTCTGTCACGGCCCTTGTGTGAGCTGCCATGAGAGAACGCTGTGCTTGCAACACTGCGAGGCCCGCCCTCGTGCCTGAAGTCACTCTGCTCGGGGAGAAAGTCAGCACCTTAGCGTGCTGTGTGGCTCCCGGCACACCCCGCATGAAGCCATGCCTGGAAGTAAGGCCCTGGTTTGCCGTGCAGAAGCGGAGGCGTGCTGCACTTTCCAGGAGGCGGTGGCCTCTGCTCTGCATACCTTGAACGGCAGCACAGCCTTCTGGACACCTGGGAGGCTAGCCGGGGCGCCCTGTTCCCGGCAGGAACACTGAGTAACCCCAGGCGCACCTGGCTCTGCTAAGCACCATCCAGGCCCGTAGCCCCTTAGAGCCCCTCTGTGCACGCCGAGCGTAGGGAAACGCACTGCCCTCTCTTTTGGAGCAGCTTGGTTTCCTCAGCACTCGCACACGTTCACGAACGCCGTTCTGCCACATCCCACATGGCGCGGAGGTCTTACGCGTTGCCCTAATCGGAGCTGCGCTCAGAGTAACCCTCGTCTTCGCATTCCATCCAGGACCTCCTGACTGAAGGCACCGTGCCTCCTAGAGGACGGCGGCTTGGGTTCTTACTGCAATTCAAGTCCTGTTCCTTCTTTGGCACTGCAGGCAGCCCCAGGCCCAGAGGAGCGGCTACGGCGTTCCTTGGTGAGACAGTTCGCTGGATGCGGGACTCCCTCCTGCGATAAGTTGACTCGGGGAAGGAAACGCAGGGTAACCGGTGTCTCCTGGGACTCGTCAGAAACCACAGGGATGTACGCTGAGTGTGCCCATGAACACGGGGGCCTGCTGGAACTAGCCCTGCTTTCCCATTTTGAGGGCGGCATTCATGCCTGCCTTGACGCTCCCTGACATTCCCGGCTCCCGACAGGCCAGTGAGCCCTGGAAGAGTGCTTCGGGGAAAATCATGAGTTTGCTCTCTCTAAACCAGGGGCTTCCGCGGCCGCGGTGGCGGTCCGCACGGCAGGCTCCAGAGCCAAAGGGAGCCTCAACGTGAGAACTGGCCTCCAGGTTAGGCCCTGAGTAGCCGTGCAGAAAGGGAGGCATGCAGCTCTTTCCGGGAGTTCTTAGTCGCTTTGCTTTCAAGGCAGTACACGCCCGGGGACTCCTAGGCCCCACGGGCGTGCAGCGTTTTCCCTCCAAGGTCCCTGAGTGCCTCCAGACACCTGTGGGCCGGCTGAGCAACGTCGAGGTCCATTGGTTGATTCCCTCGGAGGACCCCCGTGCGTGCCGAGTCCTGGGCAACCACACACTGCGCGTTCCTTGAGGAGCGCTACCTCTCCAGAGCCCTCGAACGCCCTTCGGGACAACATGGCTGGTGGGTGCGAGGTGCCCAGGAAGACTCTGTCACGGCCCTTGTGTGAGCTGCCATGAGAGAACGCTGTGCTTGCAACACTGCGAGGCCCGCCCTCGTGCCTGAAGTCACTCTGCTCGGGGAGAAAGTCAGCACCTTAGCGTGCTGTGTGGCTCCCGGCACACCCCGCATGAAGCCATGCCTGGAAGTAAGGCCCTGGTTTGCCGTGCAGAAGCGGAGGCGTGCTGCACTTTCCAGGAGGCGGTGGCCTCTGCTCTGCATACCTTGAACGGCAGCACAGCCTTCTGGACACCTGGGAGGCTAGCCGGGGCGCCCTGTTCCCGGCAGGAACACTGAGTAACCCCAGGCGCACCTGGCTCTGCTAAGCACCATCCAGGCCCGTAGCCCCTTAGAGCCCCTCTGTGCACGCCGAGCGTAGGGAAACGCACTGCCCTCTCTTTTGGAGCAGCTTGGTTTCCTCAGCACTCGCACACGTTCACGAACGCCGTTCTGCCACATCCCACATGGCGCGGAGGTCTTACGCGTTGCCCTAATCGGAGCTGCGCTCAGAGTAACCCTCGTCTTCGCATTCCATCCAGGACCTCCTGACTGAAGGCACCGTGCCTCCTAGAGGACGGCGGCTTGGGTTCTTACTGCAATTCAAGTCCTGTTCCTTCTTTGGCACTGCAGGCAGCCCCAGGCCCAGAGGAGCGGCTACGGCGTTCCTTGGTTGAGACAGTTCGCTGGATGCGGGACTCCCTCCTGCGATAAGTTGACTCGGGGAAGGAAACGCAGGGTAACCGGTGTCTCCTGGGACTCGTCAGAAACCACAGGGATGTACGCTGAGTGTGCCCATGAACACGGGGGCCTGCTGGAACTAGCCCTGCTTTCCCATTTTGAGGGCGGCCTTCATGCCTGCCTTGACGCTCCCTGACATTCCCGGCTCCCGACAGGCCAGTGAGCCCTGGAAGAGTGCTTCGGGGAAAATCATGAGTTTGCTCTCTCTAAACCAGGGGCTGCCACGGCCGCGGTGGCGGTCCGCACGGCAGGCTCCAGAGCCAAAGGGAGCCTCAACGTGAGAACTGGCCTCCAGGTTAGGCCCTGAGTAGCCGTGCAGAAAGGGAGGCATGCAGCTCTTTCCGGGAGTTCTTAGTCGCTTTGCTTTCAAGGCAGTACACGCCCGGGGACTCCTAGGCCCCACGGGCGTGCAGCGTTTTCCCTCCAAGGTCCCTGAGTGCCTCCAGACACCTGTGGGCCGGCTGAGCAACGTCGAGGTCCATTGGTTGATTCCCTCGGAGGACCCCCGTGCGTGCCGAGTGCTGGGCAACCACACACTGCGCGTTCCTTGAGGAGCGCTACATCTCCAGAGCCCTCGAACGCCCTTCGGGACAACATGGCTGGTGGGTGCGAGGTGCCCAGGAAGACTCTGTCACGGCCCTTGTGTGAGCTGCCATGAGAGAACGCTGTGCTTGCAACACTGCGAGGCCCGCCCTCGTGCCTGAAGTCACTCTGCTCGAGGAGAAAGTCAGCACCTTAGCGTGCTGTGTGGCTCCCGGCACACCCAGCATGAAGCCATGCCTGGAAGTAAGGCCCTGGTTTGCCGTGCAGAAGCGGAGGCGTGCTGCACTTTCCAGGAGGCGGTGGCCTCTGCTCTGCATACCTTGAACGGCAGCACAGCCTTCTGGACACCTGGGAGGCTAGCCGGGGCGCCCTGTTCCCGGCAGGAACACTGAGTAACCCCAGGCGCACCTGGCTCTGCTAAGCACCATCCAGGCCCGTAGCCCCTTAGAGCCCCTCTGTGCACGCCGAGCGTAGGGAAACGCACTGCCCTCTCTTTTGGAGCAGCTTGGTTTCCTCAGCACTCGCACACGTTCACGAACGCCGTTCTGCCACATCCCACATGGCGCGGAGGTCTTACGCGTTGCCCTAATCGGAGCTGCGCTCAGAGTAACCCTCGTCTTCGCATTCCATCCAGGACCTCCTGACTGAAGGCACCGTGCCTCCTAGAGGACGGCGGCTTGGGTTCTTACTGCAATTCAAGTCCTGTTCCTTCTTTGGCACTGCAGGCAGCCCCAGGCCCAGAGGAGCGGCTACGGCGTTCCTTGGTTGAGACAGTTCGCTGGATGCGGGACTCCCTCCTGCGATAAGTTGACTCGGGGAAGGAAACGCAGGGTAACCGGTGTCTCCTGGGACTCGTCAGAAACCACAGGGATGTACGCTGAGTGTGCCCATGAACACGGGGGCCTGCTGGAACTAGCCCTGCTTTCCCATTTTGAGGGCGGCCTTCATGCCTGCCTTGACGCTCCCTGACATTCCCGGCTCCCGACAGGCCAGTGAGCCCTGGAAGAGTGCTTCGGGGAAAATCATGAGTTTGCTCTCTCTAAACCAGGGGCTGCCGCGGCCGCGGTGGCGGTCCTCACGGCAGGCTCCAGAGCCAAAGGGAGCCTCAACGTGAGAACTGGCCTCCAGGTTAGGCCCTGAGTAGCCGTGCAGAAAGGGAGGCATGCAGCTCTTTCCGGGAGTTCTTAGTCGCTTTGCTTTCAAGGCAGTACACGCCCGGGGACTCCTAGGCCCCACGGGCGTGCAGCGTTTTCCCTCCAAGGTCCCTGAGTGCCTCCAGACACCTGTGGGCCGGCTGAGCAACGTCGAGGTCCATTGGTTGATTCCCTCGGAGGACCCCCGTGCGTGCCGAGTGCTGGGCAACCACACACTGCGCGTTCCTTGAGGAGCGCTACCTCTCCAGAGCCCTCGAACGCCCTTCGGGACAACATGGCTGGTGGGTGCGAGGTGCCCAGGAAGACTCTGTCACGGCCCTTGTGTGAGCTGCCATGAGAGAACGCTGTGCTTGCAACACTGCGAGGCCCGCCCTCGTGCCTGAAGTCACTCTGCTCGAGGAGAAAGTCAGCACCTTAGCGTGCTGTGTGGCTCCCGGCACACCCAGCATGAAGCCATGCCTGGAAGTAAGGCCCTGGTTTGCCGTGCAGAAGCGGAGGCGTGCTGCACTTTCCAGGAGGCGGTGGCCTCTGCTCTGCATACCTTGAACGGCAGCACAGCCTTCTGGACACCTGGGAGGCTAGCCGGGGCGCCCTGTTCCCGGCAGGAACACTGAGTAACCAACCCCAGGCGCACCTGGCTCTGCTAAGCACCATCCAGGCCCGTAGCCCCTTAGAGCCCCTCTGTGCACGCCGAGCGTAGGGAAACGCACTGCCCTCTCTTTTGGAGCAGCTTGGTTTCCTCAGCACTCGCACACGTTCACGAACGCCGTTCTGCCACATCCTACATGGCGCGGAGGTCTTACGCGTTGCCCTAATCGGAGCTGCGCTCAGAGTAACCCTCGTCTTCGCATTCCATCCAGGACCTCCTGACTGAAGGCACCGTGCCTCCTAGAGGACGGCGGCTTGGGTTCTTACTGCAATTCAAGTCCTGTTCCTTCTTTGGCACTGCAGGCAGCCCCAGGCCCAGAGGAGCGGCTACGGCGTTCCTTGGTTGAGACAGTTCGCTGGATGCGGGACTCCCTCCTGCGATAAGTTGACTCGGGGAAGGAAACGCAGGGTAACCGGTGTCTCCTGGGACTCGTCAGAAACCACAGGGATGTACGCTGAGTGTGCCCATGAACACGGGGGCCTGCTGGAACTAGCCCTGCTTTCCCATTTTGAGGGCGGCCTTCATGCCTGCCTTGACGCTCCCTGACATTCCCGGCTCCCGACAGGCCAGTGAGCCCTGGAAGAGTGCTTCGGGGAAAATCATGAGTTTGCTCTCTCTAAACCAGGGGCTGCCGCGGCCGCGGTGGCGGTCCGCACGGCAGGCTCCAGAGCCAAAGGGAGCCTCAACGTGAGAACTGGCCTCCAGGTTAGGCCCTGAGTAGCCGTGCAGAAAGGGAGGCATGCAGCTCTTTCCGGGAGTTCTTAGTCGCTTTGCTTTCAAGGCAGTACACGCCCGGGGACTCCTAGGCCCCAGGGGCGTGCAGCGTTTTCCCTCCAAGGTCCCTGAGTGCCTCCAGACACCTGTGGGCCGGCTGAGCAACGTCGAGGTCCATTGGTTGATTCCCTCGGAGGACCCCCGTGCGTGCCGAGTCCTGGGCAACCACACACTGCGTGTTCCTTGAGGAGCGCTACCTCTCCAGAGCCCTCGAACGCCCTTCGGGACAACATGGCTGGTGGGTGCGAGGTGCCCAGGAAGACTCTGTCACGGCCCTTGTGTGAGCTGCCATGAGAGAACGCTGTGCTTGCCACACTGCGAGGCCCGCCCTCGTGCCTGAAGTCACTCTGCTCGGGGAGAAAGTCAGCACCTTAGCGTGCTGTGTGGCTCCCGGCACACCCAGCATGAAGCCATGCCTGGAAGTAAGGCCCTGGTTTGCCGTGCAGAAGCGGAGGCGTGCTGCACTTTCCAGGAGGCGGTGGCCTCTGCTCTGCATACCTTGAACGGCAGCACAGCCTTCTGGACACCTGGGAGGCTAGCCGGGGCGCCCTGTTCCCGGCAGGAACACTGAGTAACCCCAGGCGCACCTGGCTCTGCTAAGCACCATCCAGGCCCGTAGCCCCTTAGAGCCCCTCTGTGCACGCCGAGCGTAGGGAAACGCACTGCCCTCTCTTTTGGAGCAGCTTGGTTTCCTCAGCACTCGCACACGTTCACGAACGCCGTTCTGCCACATCCCACATGGCGCGGAGGTCTTACGCGTTGCCCTAATCGGAGCTGCGCTCAGAGTAACCCTCGTCTTCGCATTCCATCCAGGACCTCCTGACTGAAGGCACCGTGCCTCCTAGAGGACGGCGGCTTGGGTTCTTACTGCAATTCAAGTCCTGTTCCTTCTTTGGCACTGCAGGCAGCCCCAGGCCCAGAGGAGCGGCTACGGCGTTCCTTGGTTGAGACAGTTCGCTGGATGCGGGACTCCCTCCTGCGATAAGTTGACTCGGGGAAGGAAACGCAGGGTAACCGGTGTCTCCTGGGACTCGTCAGAAACCACAGGGATGTACGCTGAGTGTGCCCATGAACACGGGGGCCTGCTGGAACTAGCCCTGCTTTCCCATTTTGAGGGCGGCCTTCATGCCTGCCTTGACGCTCCCTGACATTCCCGGCTCCCGACAGGCCAGTGAGCCCTGGAAGAGTGCTTCGGGGAAAATCATGAGTTTGCTCTCTCTAAACCAGGGGCTGCCGCGGCCGCGGTGGCGGTCCGCACGGCAGGCTCCAGAGCCAAAGGGAGCCTCAACGTGAGAACTGGCCTCCAGGTTAGGCCCTGAGTAGCCGTGCAGAAAGGGAGGCATGCAGCTCTTTCCGGGAGTTCTTAGTCGCTTTGCTTTCAAGGCAGTACACGCCCGGGGACTCCTAGGCCCCAGGGGCGTGCAGCGTTTTCCCTCCAAGGTCCCTGAGTGCCTCCAGACACCTGTGGGCCGGCTGAGCAACGTCGAGGTCCATTGGTTGATTCCCTCGGAGGACCCCCGTGCGTGCCGAGTCCTGGGCAACCACACACTGCGCGTTCCTTGAGGAGCGCTACATCTCCAGAGCCCTCGAACGCCCTTCGGGACAACATGGCTGGTGGGTGCGAGGTGCCCAGGAAGACTCTGTCACGGCCCTTGTGTGAGCTGCCATGAGAGAACGCTGTGCTTGCAACACTGCGAGGCCCGCCCTCGTGCCTGAAGTCACTCTGCTCGAGGAGAAAGTCAGCACCTTAGCGTGCTGTGTGGCTCCCGGCACACCCAGCATGAAGCCATGCCTGGAAGTAAGGCCCTGGTTTGCCGTGCAGAAGCGGAGGCGTGCTGCACTTTCCAGGAGGCGGTGGCCTCTGCTCTGCATACCTTGAACGGCAGCACAGCCTTCTGGACACCTGGGAGGCTAGCCGGGGCGCCCTGTTCCCGGCAGGAACACTGAGTAACCCCAGGCGCACCTGGCTCTGCTAAGCACCATCCAGGCCCGTAGCCCCTTAGAGCCCCTCTGTGCACGCCGAGCGTAGGGAAACGCACTGCCCTCTCTTTTGGAGCAGCTTGGTTTCCTCAGCACTCGCACACGTTCACGAACGCCGTTCTGCCACATCCCACATGGCGCGGAGGTCTTACGCGTTGCCCTAATCGGAGCTGCGCTCAGAGTAACCCTCGTCTTCGCATTCCATCCAGGACCTCCTGACTGAAGGCACCGTGCCTCCTAGAGGACGGCGGCTTGGGTTCTTACTGCAATTCAAGTCCTGTTCCTTCTTTGGCACTGCAGGCAGCCCCAGGCCCAGAGGAGCGGCTACGGCGTTCCTTGGTTGAGACAGTTCGCTGGATGCGGGACTCCCTCCTGCGATAAGTTGACTCGGGGAAGGAAACGCAGGGTAACCGGTGTCTCCTGGGACTCGTCAGAAACCACAGGGATGTACGCTGAGTGTGCCCATGAACACGGGGGCCTGCTGGAACTAGCCCTGCTTTCCCATTTTGAGGGCGGCCTTCATGCCTGCCTTGACGCTCCCTGACATTCCCGGCTCCCGACAGGCCAGTGAGCCCTGGAAGAGTGCTTCGGGGAAAATCATGAGTTTGCTCTCTCTAAACCAGGGGCTTCCGCGGCCGCGGTGGCGGTCCGCACGGCAGGCTCCAGAGCCAAAGGGAGCCTCAACGTGAGAACTGGCCTCCAGGTTAGGCCCTGAGTAGCCGTGCAGAAAGGGAGGCATGCAGCTCTTTCCGGGAGTTCTTAGTCGCTTTGCTTTCAAGGCAGTACACGCCCGGGGACTCCTAGGCCCCACGGGCGTGCAGCGTTTTCCCTCCAAGGTCCCTGAGTGCCTCCAGACACCTGTGGGCCGGCTGAGCAACGTCGAGGTCCATTGGTTGATTCCCTCGGAGGACCCCCGTGCGTGCCGAGTCCTGGGCAACCACACACTGCGCGTTCCTTGAGGAGCGCTACCTCTCCAGAGCCCTCGAACGCCCTTCGGGACAACATGGCTGGTGGGTGCGAGGTGCCCAGGAAGACTCTGTCACGGCCCTTGTGTGAGCTGCCATGAGAGAACGCTGTGCTTGCAACACTGCGAGGCCCGCCCTCGTGCCTGAAGTCACTCTGCTCGGGGAGAAAGTCAGCACCTTAGCGTGCTGTGTGGCTCCCGGCACACCCCGCATGAAGCCATGCCTGGAAGTAAGGCCCTGGTTTGCCGTGCAGAAGCGGAGGCGTGCTGCACTTTCCAGGAGGCGGTGGCCTCTGCTCTGCATACCTTGAACGGCAGCACAGCCTTCTGGACACCTGGGAGGCTAGCCGGGGCGCCCTGTTCCCGGCAGGAACACTGAGTAACCCCAGGCGCACCTGGCTCTGCTAAGCACCATCCAGGCCCGTAGCCCCTTAGAGCCCCTCTGTGCACGCCGAGCGTAGGGAAACGCACTGCCCTCTCTTTTGGAGCAGCTTGGTTTCCTCAGCACTCGCACACGTTCACGAACGCCGTTCTGCCACATCCCACATGGCGCGGAGGTCTTACGCGTTGCCCTAATCGGAGCTGCGCTCAGAGTAACCCTCGTCTTCGCATTCCATCCAGGACCTCCTGACTGAAGGCACCGTGCCTCCTAGAGGACGGCGGCTTGGGTTCTTACTGCAATTCAAGTCCTGTTCCTTCTTTGGCACTGCAGGCAGCCCCAGGCCCAGAGGAGCGGCTACGGCGTTCCTTGGTTGAGACAGTTCGCTGGATGCGGGACTCCCTCCTGCGATAAGTTGACTCGGGGAAGGAAACGCAGGGTAACCGGTGTCTCCTGGGACTCGTCAGAAACCACAGGGATGTACGCTGAGTGTGCCCATGAACACGGGGGCCTGCTGGAACTAGCCCTGCTTTCCCATTTTGAGGGCGGCCTTCATGCCTGCCTTGACGCTCCCTGACATTCCCGGCTCCCGACAGGCCAGTGAGCCCTGGAAGAGTGCTTCGGGGAAAATCATGAGTTTGCTCTCTCTAAACCAGGGGCTGCCACGGCCGCGGTGGCGGTCCGCACGGCAGGCTCCAGAGCCAAAGGGAGCCTCAACGTGAGAACTGGCCTCCAGGTTAGGCCCTGAGTAGCCGTGCAGAAAGGGAGGCATGCAGCTCTTTCCGGGAGTTCTTAGTCGCTTTGCTTTCAAGGCAGTACACGCCCGGGGACTCCTAGGCCCCACGGGCGTGCAGCGTTTTCCCTCCAAGGTCCCTGAGTGCCTCCAGACACCTGTGGGCCGGCTGAGCAACGTCGAGGTCCATTGGTTGATTCCCTCGGAGGACCCCCGTGCGTGCCGAGTGCTGGGCAACCACACACTGCGCGTTCCTTGAGGAGCGCTACATCTCCAGAGCCCTCGAACGCCCTTCGGGACAACATGGCTGGTGGGTGCGAGGTGCCCAGGAAGACTCTGTCACGGCCCTTGTGTGAGCTGCCATGAGAGAACGCTGTGCTTGCAACACTGCGAGGCCCGCCCTCGTGCCTGAAGTCACTCTGCTCGAGGAGAAAGTCAGCACCTTAGCGTGCTGTGTGGCTCCCGGCACACCCAGCATGAAGCCATGCCTGGAAGTAAGGCCCTGGTTTGCCGTGCAGAAGCGGAGGCGTGCTGCACTTTCCAGGAGGCGGTGGCCTCTGCTCTGCATACCTTGAACGGCAGCACAGCCTTCTGGACACCTGGGAGGCTAGCCAGGGCGCCCTGTTCCCGGCAGGAACACTGAGTAACCCCAGGCGCACCTGGCTCTGCTAAGCACCATCCAGGCCCGTAGCCCCTTAGAGCCCCTCTGTGCACGCCGAGCGTAGGGAAACGCACTGCCCTCTCTTTTGGAGCAGCTTGGTTTCCTCAGCACTCGCACACGTTCACGAACGCCGTTCTGCCACATCCCACATGGCGCGGAGGTCTTACGCGTTGCCCTAATCGGAGCTGCGCTCAGAGTAACCCTCGTCTTCGCATTCCATCCAGGACCTCCTGACTGAAGGCACCGTGCCTCCTAGAGGACGGCGGCTTGGGTTCTTACTGCAATTCAAGTCCTGTTCCTTCTTTGGCACTGCAGGCAGCCCCAGGCCCAGAGGAGCGGCTACGGCGTTCCTTGGTTGAGACAGTTCGCTGGATGCGGGACTCCCTCCTGCGATAAGTTGACTCGGGGAAGGAAACGCAGGGTAACCGGTGTCTCCTGGGACTCGTCAGAAACCACAGGGATGTACGCTGAGTGTGCCCATGAACACGGGGGCCTGCTGGAACTAGCCCTGCTTTCCCATTTTGAGGGCGGCCTTCATGCCTGCCTTGACGCTCCCTGACATTCCCGGCTCCCGACAGGCCAGTGAGCCCTGGAAGAGTGCTTCGGGGAAAATCATGAGTTTGCTCTCTCTAAACCAGGGGCTGCCGCGGCCGCGGTGGCGGTCCTCACGGCAGGCTCCAGAGCCAAAGGGAGCCTCAACGTGAGAACTGGCCTCCAGGTTAGGCCCTGAGTAGCCGTGCAGAAAGGGAGGCATGCAGCTCTTTCCGGGAGTTCTTAGTCGCTTTGCTTTCAAGGCAGTACACGCCCGGGGACTCCTAGGCCCCAGGGGCGTGCAGCGTTTTCCCTCCAAGGTCCCTGAGTGCCTCCAGACACCTGTGGGCCGGCTGAGCAACGTCGAGGTCCATTGGTTGATTCCCTCGGAGGACCCCCGTGCGTGCCGAGTGCTGGGCAACCACACACTGCGCGTTCCTTGAGGAGCGCTACCTCTCCAGAGCCCTCGAACGCCCTTCGGGACAACATGGCTGGTGGGTGCGAGGTGCCCAGGAAGACTCTGTCACGGCCCTTGTGTGAGCTGCCATGAGAGAACGCTGTGCTTGCAACACTGCGAGGCCCGCCCTCGTGACTGAAGTCACTCTGCTCGAGGAGAAAGTCAGCACCTTAGCGTGCTGTGTGGCTCCCGGCACACCCAGCATGAAGCCATGCCTGGAAGTAAGGCCCTGGTTTGCCGTGCAGAAGCGGAGGCGTGCTGCACTTTCCAGGAGGCGGTGGCCTCTGCTCTGCATACCTTGAACGGCAGCACAGCCTTCTGGACACCTGGGAGGCTAGCCGGGGCGCCCTGTTCCCGGCAGGAACACTGAGTAACCAACCCCAGGCGCACCTGGCTCTGCTAAGCACCATCCAGGCCCGTAGCCCCTTAGAGCCCCTCTGTGCACGCCGAGCGTAGGGAAACGCACTGCCCTCTCTTTTGGAGCAGCTTGGTTTCCTCAGCACTCGCACACGTTCACGAACGCCGTTCTGCCACATCCTACATGGCGCGGAGGTCTTACGCGTTGCCCTAATCGGAGCTGCGCTCAGAGTAACCCTCGTCTTCGCATTCCATCCAGGACCTCCTGACTGAAGGCACCGTGCCTCCTAGAGGACGGCGGCTTGGGTTCTTACTGCAATTCAAGTCCTGTTCCTTCTTTGGCACTGCAGGCAGCCCCAGGCCCAGAGGAGCGGCTACGGCGTTCCTTGGTTGAGACAGTTCGCTGGATGCGGGACTCCCTCCTGCGATAAGTTGACTCGGGGAAGGAAACGCAGGGTAACCGGTGTCTCCTGGGACTCGTCAGAAACCACAGGGATGTACGCTGAGTGTGCCCATGAACACGGGGGCCTGCTGGAACTAGCCCTGCTTTCCCATTTTGAGGGCGGCCTTCATGCCTGCCTTGACGCTCCCTGACATTCCCGGCTCCCGACAGGCCAGTGAGCCCTGGAAGAGTGCTTCGGGGAAAATCATGAGTTTGCTCTCTCTAAACCAGGGGCTGCCGCGGCCGCGGTGGCGGTCCGCACGGCAGGCTCCAGAGCCAAAGGGAGCCTCAACGTGAGAACTGGCCTCCAGGTTAGGCCCTGAGTAGCCGTGCAGAAAGGGAGGCATGCAGCTCTTTCCGGGAGTTCTTAGTCGCTTTGCTTTCAAGGCAGTACACGCCCGGGGACTCCTAGGCCCCAGGGGCGTGCAGCGTTTTCCCTCCAAGGTCCCTGAGTGCCTCCAGACACCTGTGGGCCGGCTGAGCAACGTCGAGGTCCATTGGTTGATTCCCTCGGAGGACCCCCGTGCGTGCCGAGTCCTGGGCAACCACACACTGCGTGTTCCTTGAGGAGCGCTACCTCTCCAGAGCCCTCGAACGCCCTTCGGGACAACATGGCTGGTGGGTGCGAGGTGCCCAGGAAGACTCTGTCACGGCCCTTGTGTGAGCTGGCATGAGAGAACGCTGTGCTTGCCACACTGCGAGGCCCGCCCTCGTGCCTGAAGTCACTCTGCTCGGGGAGAAAGTCAGCACCTTAGCGTGCTGTGTGGCTCCCGGCACACCCAGCATGAAGCCATGCCTGGAAGTAAGGCCCTGGTTTGCCGTGCAGAAGCGGAGGCGTGCTGCACTTTCCAGGAGGCGGTGGCCTCTGCTCTGCATACCTTGAACGGCAGCACAGCCTTCTGGACACCTGGGAGGCTAGCCGGGGCGCCCTGTTCCCGGCAGGAACACTGAGTAACCCCAGGCGCACCTGGCTCTGCTAAGCACCATCCAGGCCCGTAGCCCCTTAGAGCCCCTCTGTGCACGCCGAGCGTAGGGAAACGCACTGCCCTCTCTTTTGGAGCAGCTTGGTTTCCTCAGCACTCGCACACGTTCACGAACGCCGTTCTGCCACATCCCACATGGCGCGGAGGTCTTACGCGTTGCCCTAATCGGAGCTGCGCTCAGAGTAACCCTCGTCTTCGCATTCCATCCAGGACCTCCTGACTGAAGGCACCGTGCCTCCTAGAGGACGGCGGCTTGGGTTCTTACTGCAATTCAAGTCCTGTTCCTTCTTTGGCACTGCAGGCAGCCCCAGGCCCAGAGGAGCGGCTACGGCGTTCCTTGGTTGAGACAGTTCGCTGGATGCGGGACTCCCTCCTGCGATAAGTTGACTCGGGGAAGGAAACGCAGGGTAACCGGTGTCTCCTGGGACTCGTCAGAAACCACAGGGATGTACGCTGAGTGTGCCCATGAACACGGGGGCCTGCTGGAACTAGCCCTGCTTTCCCATTTTGAGGGCGGCCTTCATGCCTGCCTTGACGCTCCCTGACATTCCCGGCTCCCGACAGGCCAGTGAGCCCTGGAAGAGTGCTTCGGGGAAAATCATGAGTTTGCTCTCTCTAAACCAGGGGCTGCCGCGGCCGCGGTGGCGGTCCGCACGGCAGGCTCCAGAGCCAAAGGGAGCCTCAACGTGAGAACTGGCCTCCAGGTTAGGCCCTGAGTAGCCGTGCAGAAAGGGAGGCATGCAGCTCTTTCCGGGAGTTCTTAGTCGCTTTGCTTTCAAGGCAGTACACGCCCGGGGACTCCTAGGCCCCAGGGGCGTGCAGCGTTTTCCCTCCAAGGTCCCTGAGTGCCTCCAGACACCTGTGGGCCGGCTGAGCAACGTCGAGGTCCATTGGTTGATTCCCTCGGAGGACCCCCGTGCGTGCCGAGTCCTGGGCAACCACACACTGCGCGTTCCTTGAGGAGCGCTACATCTCCAGAGCCCTCGAACGCCCTTCGGGACAACATGGCTGGTGGGTGCGAGGTGCCCAGGAAGACTCTGTCACGGCCCTTGTGTGAGCTGCCATGAGAGAACGCTGTGCTTGCAACACTGCGAGGCCCGCCCTCGTGCCTGAAGTCACTCTGCTCGAGGAGAAAGTCAGCACCTTAGCGTGCTGTGTGGCTCCCGGCACACCCAGCATGAAGCCATGCCTGGAAGTAAGGCCCTGGTTTGCCGTGCAGAAGCGGAGGCGTGCTGCACTTTCCAGGAGGCGGTGGCCTCTGCTCTGCATACCTTGAACGGCAGCACAGCCTTCTGGACACCTGGGAGGCTAGCCGGGGCGCCCTGTTCCCGGCAGGAACACTGAGTAACCCCAGGCGCACCTGGCTCTGCTAAGCACCATCCAGGCCCGTAGCCCCTTAGAGCCCCTCTGTGCACGCCGAGCGTAGGGAAACGCACTGCCCTCTCTTTTGGAGCAGCTTGGTTTCCTCAGCACTCGCACACGTTCACGAACGCCGTTCTGCCACATCCCACATGGCGCGGAGGTCTTACGCGTTGCCCTAATCGGAGCTGCGCTCAGAGTAACCCTCGTCTTCGCATTCCATCCAGGACCTCCTGACTGAAGGCACCGTGCCTCCTAGAGGACGGCGGCTTGGGTTCTTACTGCAATTCAAGTCCTGTTCCTTCTTTGGCACTGCAGGCAGCCCCAGGCCCAGAGGAGCGGCTACGGCGTTCCTTGGTTGAGACAGTTCGCTGGATGCGGGACTCCCTCCTGCGATAAGTTGACTCGGGGAAGGAAACGCAGGGTAACCGGTGTCTCCTGGGACTCGTCAGAAACCACAGGGATGTACGCTGAGTGTGCCCATGAACACGGGGGCCTGCTGGAACTAGCCCTGCTTTCCCATTTTGAGGGCGGCCTTCATGCCTGCCTTGACGCTCCCTGACATTCCCGGCTCCCGACAGGCCAGTGAGCCCTGGAAGAGTGCTTCGGGGAAAATCATGAGTTTGCTCTCTCTAAACCAGGGGCTGCCGCGGCCGCGGTGGCGGTCCGCACGGCAGGCTCCAGAGCCAAAGGGAGCCTCAACGTGAGAACTGGCCTCCAGGTTAGGCCCTGAGTAGCCGTGCAGAAAGGGAGGCATGCAGCTCTTTCCGGGAGTTCTTAGTCGCTTTGCTTTCAAGGCAGTACACGCCCGGGGACTCCTAGGCCCCACGGGCGTGCAGCGTTTTCCCTCCAAGGTCCCTGAGTGCCTCCAGACACCTGTGGGCCGGCTGAGCAACGTCGAGGTCCATTGGTTGATTCCCTCGGAGGACCCCCGTGCGTGCCGAGTGCTGGGCAACCACACACTGCGCGTTCCTTGAGGAGCGCTACATCTCCAGAGCCCTCGAACGCCCTTCGGGACAACATGGCTGGTGGGTGCGAGGTGCCCAGGAAGACTCTGTCACGGCCCTTGTGTGAGCTGCCATGAGAGAACGCTGTGCTTGCAACACTGCGAGGCCCGCCCTCGTGCCTGAAGTCACTCTGCTCGAGGAGAAAGTCAGCACCTTAGCGTGCTGTGTGGCTCCCGGCACACCCAGCATGAAGCCATGCCTGGAAGTAAGGCCCTGGTTTGCCGTGCAGAAGCGGAGGCGTGCTGCACTTTCCAGGAGGCGGTGGCCTCTGCTCTGCATACCTTGAACGGCAGCACAGCCTTCTGGACACCTGGGAGGCTAGCCAGGGCGCCCTGTTCCCGGCAGGAACACTGAGTAACCCCAGGCGCACCTGGCTCTGCTAAGCACCATCCAGGCCCGTAGCCCCTTAGAGCCCCTCTGTGCACGCCGAGCGTAGGGAAACGCACTGCCCTCTCTTTTGGAGCAGCTTGGTTTCCTCAGCACTCGCACACGTTCACGAACGCCGTTCTGCCACATCCCACATGGCGCGGAGGTCTTACGCGTTGCCCTAATCGGAGCTGCGCTCAGAGTAACCCTCGTCTTCGCATTCCATCCAGGACCTCCTGACTGAAGGCACCGTGCCTCCTAGAGGACGGCGGCTTGGGTTCTTACTGCAATTCAAGTCCTGTTCCTTCTTTGGCACTGCAGGCAGCCCCAGGCCCAGAGGAGCGGCTACGGCGTTCCTTGGTTGAGACAGTTCGCTGGATGCGGGACTCCCTCCTGCGATAAGTTGACTCGGGGAAGGAAACGCAGGGTAACCGGTGTCTCCTGGGACTCGTCAGAAACCACAGGGATGTACGCTGAGTGTGCCCATGAACACGGGGGCCTGCTGGAACTAGCCCTGCTTTCCCATTTTGAGGGCGGCCTTCATGCCTGCCTTGACGCTCCCTGACATTCCCGGCTCCCGACAGGCCAGTGAGCCCTGGAAGAGTGCTTCGGGGAAAATCATGAGTTTGCTCTCTCTAAACCAGGGGCTGCCGCGGCCGCGGTGGCGGTCCTCACGGCAGGCTCCAGAGCCAAAGGGAGCCTCAACGTGAGAACTGGCCTCCAGGTTAGGCCCTGAGTAGCCGTGCAGAAAGGGAGGCATGCAGCTCTTTCCGGGAGTTCTTAGTCGCTTTGCTTTCAAGGCAGTACACGCCCGGGGACTCCTAGGCCCCAGGAGCGTGCAGCGTTTTCCCTCCAAGGTCCCTGAGTGCCTCCAGACACCTGTGGGCCGGCTGAGCAACGTCGAGGTCCATTGGTTGATTCCCTCGGAGGACCCCCGTGCGTGCCGAGTGCTGGGCAACCACACACTGCGCGTTCCTTGAGGAGCGCTACCTCTCCAGAGCCCTCGAACGCCCTTCGGGACAACATGGCTGGTGGGTGCGAGGTGCCCAGGAAGACTCTGTCACGGCCCTTGTGTGAGCTGCCATGAGAGAACGCTGTGCTTGCAACACTGCGAGGCCCGCCCTCGTGCCTGAAGTCACTCTGCTCGAGGAGAAAGTCAGCACCTTAGCGTGCTGTGTGGCTCCCGGCACACCCAGCATGAAGCCATGCCTGGAAGTAAGGCCCTGGTTTGCCGTGCAGAAGCGGAGGCGTGCTGCACTTTCCAGGAGGCGGTGGCCTCTGCTCTGCATACCTTGAACGGCAGCACAGCCTTCTGGACACCTGGGAGGCTAGCCGGGGCGCCCTGTTCCCGGCAGGAACACTGAGTAACCAACCCCAGGCGCACCTGGCTCTGCTAAGCACCATCCAGGCCCGTAGCCCCTTAGAGCCCCTCTGTGCACGCCGAGCGTAGGGAAACGCACTGCCCTCTCTTTTGGAGCAGCTTGGTTTCCTCAGCACTCGCACACGTTCACGAACGCCGTTCTGCCACATCCTACATGGCGCGGAGGTCTTACGCGTTGCCCTAATCGGAGCTGCGCTCAGAGTAACCCTCGTCTTCGCATTCCATCCAGGACCTCCTGACTGAAGGCACCGTGCCTCCTAGAGGACGGCGGCTTGGGTTCTTACTGCAATTCAAGTCCTGTTCCTTCTTTGGCACTGCAGGCAGCCCCAGGCCCAGAGGAGCGGCTACGGCGTTCCTTGGTTGAGACAGTTCGCTGGATGCGGGACTCCCTCCTGCGATAAGTTGACTCGGGGAAGGAAACGCAGGGTAACCGGTGTCTCCTGGGACTCGTCAGAAACCACAGGGATGTACGCTGAGTGTGCCCATGAACACGGGGGCCTGCTGGAACTAGCCCTGCTTTCCCATTTTGAGGGCGGCCTTCATGCCTGCCTTGACGCTCCCTGACATTCCCGGCTCCCGACAGGCCAGTGAGCCCTGGAAGAGTGCTTCGGGGAAAATCATGAGTTTGCTCTCTCTAAACCAGGGGCTGCCGCGGCCGCGGTGGCGGTCCGCACGGCAGGCTCCAGAGCCAAAGGGAGCCTCAACGTGAGAACTGGCCTCCAGGTTAGGCCCTGAGTAGCCGTGCAGAAAGGGAGGCATGCAGCTCTTTCCGGGAGTTCTTAGTCGCTTTGCTTTCAAGGCAGTACACGCCCGGGGACTCCTAGGCCCCAGGGGCGTGCAGCGTTTTCCCTCCAAGGTCCCTGAGTGCCTCCAGACACCTGTGGGCCGGCTGAGCAACGTCGAGGTCCATTGGTTGATTCCCTCGGAGGACCCCCGTGCGTGCCGAGTCCTGGGCAACCACACACTGCGTGTTCCTTGAGGAGCGCTACCTCTCCAGAGCCCTCGAACGCCCTTCGGGACAACATGGCTGGTGGGTGCGAGGTGCCCAGGAAGACTCTGTCACGGCCCTTGTGTGAGCTGCCATGAGAGAACGCTGTGCTTGCCACACTGCGAGGCCCGCCCTCGTGCCTGAAGTCACTCTGCTCGGGGAGAAAGTCAGCACCTTAGCGTGCTGTGTGGCTCCCGGCACACCCAGCATGAAGCCATGCCTGGAAGTAAGGCCCTGGTTTGCCGTGCAGAAGCGGAGGCGTGCTGCACTTTCCAGGAGGCGGTGGCCTCTGCTCTGCATACCTTGAACGGCAGCACAGCCTTCTGGACACCTGGGAGGCTAGCCGGGGCGCCCTGTTCCCGGCAGGAACACTGAGTAACCCCAGGCGCACCTGGCTCTGCTAAGCACCATCCAGGCCCGTAGCCCCTTAGAGCCCCTCTGTGCACGCCGAGCGTAGGGAAACGCACTGCCCTCTCTTTTGGAGCAGCTTGGTTTCCTCAGCACTCGCACACGTTCACGAACGCCGTTCTGCCACATCCCACATGGCGCGGAGGTCTTACGCGTTGCCCTAATCGGAGCTGCGCTCAGAGTAACCCTCGTCTTCGCATTCCATCCAGGACCTCCTGACTGAAGGCACCGTGCCTCCTAGAGGACGGCGGCTTGGGTTCTTACTGCAATTCAAGTCCTGTTCCTTCTTTGGCACTGCAGGCAGCCCCAGGCCCAGAGGAGCGGCTACGGCGTTCCTTGGTTGAGACAGTTCGCTGGATGCGGGACTCCCTCCTGCGATAAGTTGACTCGGGGAAGGAAACGCAGGGTAACCGGTGTCTCCTGGGACTCGTCAGAAACCACAGGGATGTACGCTGAGTGTGCCCATGAACACGGGGGCCTGCTGGAACTAGCCCTGCTTTCCCATTTTGAGGGCGGCCTTCATGCCTGCCTTGACGCTCCCTGACATTCCCGGCTCCCGACAGGCCAGTGAGCCCTGGAAGAGTGCTTCGGGGAAAATCATGAGTTTGCTCTCTCTAAACCAGGGGCTGCCGCGGCCGCGGTGGCGGTCCGCACGGCAGGCTCCAGAGCCAAAGGGAGCCTCAACGTGAGAACTGGCCTCCAGGTTAGGCCCTGAGTAGCCGTGCAGAAAGGGAGGCATGCAGCTCTTTCCGGGAGTTCTTAGTCGCTTTGCTTTCAAGGCAGTACACGCCCGGGGACTCCTAGGCCCCAGGGGCGTGCAGCGTTTTCCCTCCAAGGTCCCTGAGTGCCTCCAGACACCTGTGGGCCGGCTGAGCAACGTCGAGGTCCATTGGTTGATTCCCTCGGAGGACCCCCGTGCGTGCCGAGTGCTGGGCAACCACACACTGCGCGTTCCTTGAGGAGCGCTACATCTCCAGAGCCCTCGAACGCCCTTCGGGACAACATGGCTGGTGGGTGCGAGGTGCCCAGGAAGACTCTGTCACGGCCCTTGTGTGAGCTGCCATGAGAGAACGCTGTGCTTGCAACACTGCGAGGCCCGCCCTCGTGCCTGAAGTCACTCTGCTCGAGGAGAAAGTCAGCACCTTAGCGTGCTGTGTGGCTCCCGGCACACCCAGCATGAAGCCATGCCTGGAAGTAAGGCCCTGGTTTGCCGTGCAGAAGCGGAGGCGTGCTGCACTTTCCAGGAGGCGGTGGCCTCTGCTCTGCATACCTTGAACGGCAGCACAGCCTTCTGGACACCTGGGAGGCTAGCCGGGGCGCCCTGTTCCCGGCAGGAACACTGAGTAACCAACCCCAGGCGCACCTGGCTCTGCTAAGCACCATCCAGGCCCGTAGCCCCTTAGAGCCCCTCTGTGCACGCCGAGCGTAGGGAAACGCACTGCCCTCTCTTTTGGAGCAGCTTGGTTTCCTCAGCACTCGCACACGTTCACGAACGCCGTTCTGCCACATCCCACATGGCGCGGAGGTCTTACGCGTTGCCCTAATCGGAGCTGCGCTCAGAGTAACCCTCGTCTTCGCATTCCATCCAGGACCTCCTGACTGAAGGCACCGTGCCTCCTAGAGGACGGCGGCTTGGGTTCTTACTGCAATTCAAGTCCTGTTCCTTCTTTGGCACTGCAGGCAGCCCCAGGCCCAGAGGAGCGGCTACGGCGTTCCTTGGTTGAGACAGTTCGCTGGATGCGGGACTCCCTCCTGCGATAAGTTGACTCGGGGAAGGAAACGCAGGGTAACCGGTGTCTCCTGGGACTCGTCAGAAACCACAGGGATGTACGCTGAGTGTGCCCATGAACACGGGGGCCTGCTGGAACTAGCCCTGCTTTCCCATTTTGAGGGCGGCCTTCATGCCTGCCTTGACGCTCCCTGACATTCCCGGCTCCCGACAGGCCAGTGAGCCCTGGAAGAGTGCTTCGGGGAAAATCATGAGTTTGCTCTCTCTAAACCAGGGGCTGCCGCGGCCGCGGTGGCGGTCCGCACGGCAGGCTCCAGAGCCAAAGGGAGCCTCAACGTGAGAACTGGCCTCCAGGTTAGGCCCTGAGTAGCCGTGCAGAAAGGGAGGCATGCAGCTCTTTCCGGGAGTTCTTAGTCGCTTTGCTTTCAAGGCAGTACACGCCCGGGGACTCCTAGGCCCCAGGGGCGTGCAGCGTTTTCCCTCCAAGGTCCCTGAGTGCCTCCAGACACCTGTGGGCCGGCTGAGCAACGTCGAGGTCCATTGGTTGATTCCCTCGGAGGACCCCCGTGCGTGCCGAGTGCTGGGCAACCACACACTGCGCGTTCCTTGAGGAGCGCTACATCTCCAGAGCCCTCGAACGCCCTTCGGGACAACATGGCTGGTGGGTGCGAGGTGCCCAGGAAGACTCTGTCACGGCCCTTGTGTGAGCTGCCATGAGAGAACGCTGTGCTTGCAACACTGCGAGGCCCGCCCTCGTGCCTGAAGTCACTCTGCTCGAGGAGAAAGTCAGCACCTTAGCGTGCTGTGTGGCTCCCGGCACACCCAGCATGAAGCCATGCCTGGAAGTAAGGCCCTGGTTTGCCGTGCAGAAGCGGAGGCGTGCTGCACTTTCCAGGAGGCGGTGGCCTCTGCTCTGCATACCTTGAACGGCAGCACAGCCTTCTGGACACCTGGGAGGCTAGCCGGGGCGCCCTGTTCCCGGCAGGAACACTGAGTAACCAACCCCAGGCGCACCTGGCTCTGCTAAGCACCATCCAGGCCCGTAGCCCCTTAGAGCCCCTCTGTGCACGCCGAGCGTAGGGAAACGCACTGCCCTCTCTTTTGGAGCAGCTTGGTTTCCTCAGCACTCGCACACGTTCACGAACGCCGTTCTGCCACATCCTACATGGCGCGGAGGTCTTACGCGTTGCCCTAATCGGAGCTGCGCTCAGAGTAACCCTCGTCTTCGCATTCCATCCAGGACCTCCTGACTGAAGGCACCGTGCCTCCTAGAGGACGGCGGCTTGGGTTCTTACTGCAATTCAAGTCCTGTTCCTTCTTTGGCACTGCAGGCAGCCCCAGGCCCAGAGGAGCGGCTACGGCGTTCCTTGGTTGAGACAGTTCGCTGGATGCGGGACTCCCTCCTGCGATAAGTTGACTCGGGGAAGGAAACGCAGGGTAACCGGTGTCTCCTGGGACTCGTCAGAAACCACAGGGATGTACGCTGAGTGTGCCCATGAACACGGGGGCCTGCTGGAACTAGCCCTGCTTTCCCATTTTGAGGGCGGCCTTCATGCCTGCCTTGACGCTCCCTGACATTCCCGGCTCCCGACAGGCCAGTGAGCCCTGGAAGAGTGCTTCGGGGAAAATCATGAGTTTGCTCTCTCTAAACCAGGGGCTGCCGCGGCCGCGGTGGCGGTCCGCACGGCAGGCTCCAGAGCCAAAGGGAGCCTCAACGTGAGAACTGGCCTCCAGGTTAGGCCCTGAGTAGCCGTGCAGAAAGGGAGGCATGCAGCTCTTTCCGGGAGTTCTTAGTCGCTTTGCTTTCAAGGCAGTACACGCCCGGGGACTCCTAGGCCCCAGGGGCGTGCAGCGTTTTCCCTCCAAGGTCCCTGAGTGCCTCCAGACACCTGTGGGCCGGCTGAGCAACGTCGAGGTCCATTGGTTGATTCCCTCGGAGGACCCCCGTGCGTGCCGAGTCCTGGGCAACCACACACTGCGTGTTCCTTGAGGAGCGCTACCTCTCCAGAGCCCTCGAACGCCCTTCGGGACAACATGGCTGGTGGGTGCGAGGTGCCCAGGAAGACTCTGTCACGGCCCTTGTGTGAGCTGCCATGAGAGAACGCTGTGCTTGCCACACTGCGAGGCCCGCCCTCGTGCCTGAAGTCACTCTGCTCGGGGAGAAAGTCAGCACCTTAGCGTGCTGTGTGGCTCCCGGCACACCCAGCATGAAGCCATGCCTGGAAGTAAGGCCCTGGTTTGCCGTGCAGAAGCGGAGGCGTGCTGCACTTTCCAGGAGGCGGTGGCCTCTGCTCTGCATACCTTGAACGGCAGCACAGCCTTCTGGACACCTGGGAGTCTAGCCGGGGCGCCCTGTTCCCGGCAGGAACACTGAGTAACCCCAGGCGCACCTGGCTCTGCTAAGCACCATCCAGGCCCGTAGCCCCTTAGAGCCCCTCTGTGCACGCCGAGCGTAGGGAAACGCACTGCCCTCTCTTTTGGAGCAGCTTGGTTTCCTCAGCACTCGCACACGTTCACGAACGCCGTTCTGCCACATCCCACATGGCGCGGAGGTCTTACGCGTTGCCCTAATCGGAGCTGCGCTCAGAGTAACCCTCGTCTTCGCATTCCATCCAGGACCTCCTGACTGAAGGCACCGTGCCTCCTAGAGGACGGCGGCTTGGGTTCTTACTGCAATTCAAGTCCTGTTCCTTCTTTGGCACTGCAGGCAGCCCCAGGCCCAGAGGAGCGGCTACGGCGTTCCTTGGTTGAGACAGTTCGCTGGATGCGGGACTCCCTCCTGCGATAAGTTGACTCGGGGAAGGAAACGCAGGGTAACCGGTGTCTCCTGGGACTCGTCAGAAACCACAGGGATGTACGCTGAGTGTGCCCATGAACACGGGGGCCTGCTGGAACTAGCCCTGCTTTCCCATTTTGAGGGCGGCCTTCATGCCTGCCTTGACGCTCCCTGACATTCCCGGCTCCCGACAGGCCAGTGAGCCCTGGAAGAGTGCTTCGGGGAAAATCATGAGTTTGCTCTCTCTAAACCAGGGGCTGCCGCGGCCGCGGTGGCGGTCCGCACGGCAGGCTCCAGAGCCAAAGGGAGCCTCAACGTGAGAACTGGCCTCCAGGTTAGGCCCTGAGTAGCCGTGCAGAAAGGGAGGCATGCAGCTCTTTCCGGGAGTTCTTAGTCGCTTTGCTTTCAAGGCAGTACACGCCCGGGGACTCCTAGGCCCCAGGGGCGTGCAGCGTTTTCCCTCCAAGGTCCCTGAGTGCCTCCAGACACCTGTGGGCCGGCTGAGCAACGTCGAGGTCCATTGGTTGATTCCCTCGGAGGACCCCCGTGCGTGCCGAGTGCTGGGCAACCACACACTGCGCGTTCCTTGAGGAGCGCTACATCTCCAGAGCCCTCGAACGCCCTTCGGGACAACATGGCTGGTGGGTGCGAGGTGCCCAGGAAGACTCTGTCACGGCCCTTGTGTGAGCTGCCATGAGAGAACGCTGTGCTTGCAACACTGCGAGGCCCGCCCTCGTGCCTGAAGTCACTCTGCTCGAGGAGAAAGTCAGCACCTTAGCGTGCTGTGTGGCTCCCGGCACACCCAGCATGAAGCCATGCCTGGAAGTAAGGCCCTGGTTTGCCGTGCAGAAGCGGAGGCGTGCTGCACTTTCCAGGAGGCGGTGGCCTCTGCTCTGCATACCTTGAACGGCAGCACAGCCTTCTGGACACCTGGGAGGCTAGCCGGGGCGCCCTGTTCCCGGCAGGAACACTGAGTAACCAACCCCAGGCGCACCTGGCTCTGCTAAGCACCATCCAGGCCCGTAGCCCCTTAGAGCCCCTCTGTGCACGCCGAGCGTAGGGAAACGCACTGCCCTCTCTTTTGGAGCAGCTTGGTTTCCTCAGCACTCGCACACGTTCACGAACGCCGTTCTGCCACATCCCACATGGCGCGGAGGTCTTACGCGTTGCCCTAATCGGAGCTGCGCTCAGAGTAACCCTCGTCTTCGCATTCCATCCAGGACCTCCTGACTGAAGGCACCGTGCCTCCTAGAGGACGGCGGCTTGGGTTCTTACTGCAATTCAAGTCCTGTTCCTTCTTTGGCACTGCAGGCAGCCCCAGGCCCAGAGGAGCGGCTACGGCGTTCCTTGGTTGAGACAGTTCGCTGGATGCGGGACTCCCTCCTGCGATAAGTTGACTCGGGGAAGGAAACGCAGGGTAACCGGTGTCTCCTGGGACTCGTCAGAAACCACAGGGATGTACGCTGAGTGTGCCCATGAACACGGGGGCCTGCTGGAACTAGCCCTGCTTTCCCATTTTGAGGGCGGCCTTCATGCCTGCCTTGACGCTCCCTGACATTCCCGGCTCCCGACAGGCCAGTGAGCCCTGGAAGAGTGCTTCGGGGAAAATCATGAGTTTGCTCTCTCTAAACCAGGGGCTGCCGCGGCCGCGGTGGCGGTCCGCACGGCAGGCTCCAGAGCCAAAGGGAGCCTCAACGTGAGAACTGGCCTCCAGGTTAGGCCCTGAGTAGCCGTGCAGAAAGGGAGGCATGCAGCTCTTTCCGGGAGTTCTTAGTCGCTTTGCTTTCAAGGCAGTACACGCCCGGGGACTCCTAGGCCCCAGGGGCGTGCAGCGTTTTCCCTCCAAGGTCCCTGAGTGCCTCCAGACACCTGTGGGCCGGCTGAGCAACGTCGAGGTCCATTGGTTGATTCCCTCGGAGGACCCCCGTGCGTGCCGAGTGCTGGGCAACCACACACTGCGCGTTCCTTGAGGAGCGCTACATCTCCAGAGCCCTCGAACGCCCTTCGGGACAACATGGCTGGTGGGTGCGAGGTGCCCAGGAAGACTCTGTCACGGCCCTTGTGTGAGCTGCCATGAGAGAACGCTGTGCTTGCAACACTGCGAGGCCCGCCCTCGTGCCTGAAGTCACTCTGCTCGAGGAGAAAGTCAGCACCTTAGCGTGCTGTGTGGCTCCCGGCACACCCAGCATGAAGCCATGCCTGGAAGTAAGGCCCTGGTTTGCCGTGCAGAAGCGGAGGCGTGCTGCACTTTCCAGGAGGCGGTGGCCTCTGCTCTGCATACCTTGAACGGCAGCACAGCCTTCTGGACACCTGGGAGGCTAGCCGGGGCGCCCTGTTCCCGGCAGGAACACTGAGTAACCAACCCCAGGCGCACCTGGCTCTGCTAAGCACCATCCAGGCCCGTAGCCCCTTAGAGCCCCTCTGTGCACGCCGAGCGTAGGGAAACGCACTGCCCTCTCTTTTGGAGCAGCTTGGTTTCCTCAGCACTCGCACACGTTCACGAACGCCGTTCTGCCACATCCTACATGGCGCGGAGGTCTTACGCGTTGCCCTAATCGGAGCTGCGCTCAGAGTAACCCTCGTCTTCGCATTCCATCCAGGACCTCCTGACTGAAGGCACCGTGCCTCCTAGAGGACGGCGGCTTGGGTTCTTACTGCAATTCAAGTCCTGTTCCTTCTTTGGCACTGCAGGCAGCCCCAGGCCCAGAGGAGCGGCTACGGCGTTCCTTGGTTGAGACAGTTCGCTGGATGCGGGACTCCCTCCTGCGATAAGTTGACTCGGGGAAGGAAACGCAGGGTAACCGGTGTCTCCTGGGACTCGTCAGAAACCACAGGGATGTACGCTGAGTGTGCCCATGAACACGGGGGCCTGCTGGAACTAGCCCTGCTTTCCCATTTTGAGGGCGGCATTCATGCCTGCCTTGACGCTCCCTGACATTCCCGGCTCCCGACAGGCCAGTGAGCCCTGGAAGAGTGCTTCGGGGAAAATCATGAGTTTGCTCTCTCTAAACCAGGGGCTGCCGCGGCCGCGGTGGCGGTCCGCACGGCAGGCTCCAGAGCCAAAGGGAGCCTCAACGTGAGAACTGGCCTCCAGGTTAGGCCCTGAGTAGCCGTGCAGAAAGGGAGGCATGCAGCTCTTTCCGGGAGTTCTTAGTCGCTTTGCTTTCAAGGCAGTACACGCCCGGGGACTCCTAGGCCCCAGGGGCGTGCAGCGTTTTCCCTCCAAGGTCCCTGAGTGCCTCCAGACACCTGTGGGCCGGCTGAGCAACGTCGAGGTCCATTGGTTGATTCCCTCGGAGGACCCCCGTGCGTGCCGAGTCCTGGGCAACCACACACTGCGTGTTCCTTGAGGAGCGCTACCTCTCCAGAGCCCTCGAACGCCCTTCGGGACAACATGGCTGGTGGGTGCGAGGTGCCCAGGAAGACTCTGTCACGGCCCTTGTGTGAGCTGCCATGAGAGAACGCTGTGCTTGCCACACTGCGAGGCCCGCCCTCGTACCTGAAGTCACTCTGCTCGGGGAGAAAGTCAGCACCTTAGCGTGCTGTGTGGCTCCCGGCACACCCAGCATGAAGCCATGCCTGGAAGTAAGGCCCTGGTTTGCCGTGCAGAAGCGGAGGCGTGCTGCACTTTCCAGGAGGCGGTGGCCTCTGCTCTGCATACCTTGAACGGCAGCACAGCCTTCTGGACACCTGGGAGGCTAGCCGGGGCGCCCTGTTCCCGGCAGGAACACTGAGTAACCCCAGGCGCACCTGGCTCTGCTAAGCACCATCCAGGCCCGTAGCCCCTTAGAGCCCCTCTGTGCACGCCGAGCGTAGGGAAACGCACTGCCCTCTCTTTTGGAGCAGCTTGGTTTCCTCAGCACTCGCACACGTTCACGAACGCCGTTCTGCCACATCCCACATGGCGCGGAGGTCTTACGCGTTGCCCTAATCGGAGCTGCGCTCAGAGTAACCCTCGTCTTCGCATTCCATCCAGGACCTCCTGACTGAAGGCACCGTGCCTCCTAGAGGACGGCGGCTTGGGTTCTTACTGCAATTCAAGTCCTGTTCCTTCTTTGGCACTGCAGGCAGCCCCAGGCCCAGAGGAGCGGCTACGGCGTTCCTTGGTTGAGACAGTTCGCTGGATGCGGGACTCCCTCCTGCGATAAGTTGACTCGGGGAAGGAAACGCAGGGTAACCGGTGTCTCCTGGGACTCGTCAGAAACCACAGGGATGTACGCTGAGTGTGCCCATGAACACGGGGGCCTGCTGGAACTAGCCCTGCTTTCCCATTTTGAGGGCGGCCTTCATGCCTGCCTTGACGCTCCCTGACATTCCCGGCTCCCGACAGGCCAGTGAGCCCTGGAAGAGTGCTTCGGGGAAAATCATGAGTTTGCTCTCTCTAAACCAGGGGCTGCCGCGGCCGCGGTGGCGGTCCGCACGGCAGGCTCCAGAGCCAAAGGGAGCCTCAACGTGAGAACTGGCCTCCAGGTTAGGCCCTGAGTAGCCGTGCAGAAAGGGAGGCATGCAGCTCTTTCCGGGAGTTCTTAGTCGCTTTGCTTTCAAGGCAGTACACGCCCGGGGACTCCTAGGCCCCACGGGCGTGCAGCGTTTTCCCTCCAAGGTCCCTGAGTGCCTCCAGACACCTGTGGGCCGGCTGAGCAACGTCGAGGTCCATTGGTTGATTCCCTCGGAGGACCCCCGTGCGTGCCGAGTGCTGGGCAACCACACACTGCGCGTTCCTTGAGGAGCGCTACATCTCCAGAGCCCTCGAACGCCCTTCGGGACAACATGGCTGGTGGGTGCGAGGTGCCCAGGAAGACTCTGTCACGGCCCTTGTGTGAGCTGCCATGAGAGAACGCTGTGCTTGCAACACTGCGAGGCCCGCCCTCGTGCCTGAAGTCACTCTGCTCGAGGAGAAAGTCAGCACCTTAGCGTGCTGTGTGGCTCCCGGCACACCCAGCATGAAGCCATGCCTGGAAGTAAGGCCCTGGTTTGCCGTGCAGAAGCGGAGGCGTGCTGCACTTTCCAGGAGGCGGTGGCCTCTGCTCTGCATACCTTGAACGGCAGCACAGCCTTCTGGACACCTGGGAGGCTAGCCGGGGCGCCCTGTTCCCGGCAGGAACACTGAGTAACCAACCCCAGGCGCACCTGGCTCTGCTAAGCACCATCCAGGCCCGTAGCCCCTTAGAGCCCCTCTGTGCACGCCGAGCGTAGGGAAACGCACTGCCCTCTCTTTTGGAGCAGCTTGGTTTCCTCAGCACTCGCACACGTTCACGAACGCCGTTCTGCCACATCCCACATGGCGCGGAGGTCTTACGCGTTGCCCTAATCGGAGCTGCGCTCAGAGTAACCCTCGTCTTCGCATTCCATCCAGGACCTCCTGACTGAAGGCACCGTGCCTCCTAGAGGACGGCGGCTTGGGTTCTTACTGCAATTCAAGTCCTGTTCCTTCTTTGGCACTGCAGGCAGCCCCAGGCCCAGAGGAGCGGCTACGGCGTTCCTTGGTTGAGACAGTTCGCTGGATGCGGGACTCCCTCCTGCGATAAGTTGACTCGGGGAAGGAAACGCAGGGTAACCGGTGTCTCCTGGGACTCGTCAGAAACCACAGGGATGTACGCTGAGTGTGCCCATGAACACGGGGGCCTGCTGGAACTAGCCCTGCTTTCCCATTTTGAGGGCGGCCTTCATGCCTGCCTTGACGCTCCCTGACATTCCCGGCTCCCGACAGGCCAGTGAGCCCTGGAAGAGTGCTTCGGGGAAAATCATGAGTTTGCTCTCTCTAAACCAGGGGCTTCCGCGGCCGCGGTGGCGGTCCGCACGGCAGGCTCCAGAGCCAAAGGGAGCCTCAACGTGAGAACTGGCCTCCAGGTTAGGCCCTGAGTAGCCGTGCAGAAAGGGAGGCATGCAGCTCTTTCCGGGAGTTCTTAGTCGCTTTGCTTTCAAGGCAGTACACGCCCGGGGACTCCTAGGCCCCAGGGGCGTGCAGCGTTTTCCCTCCAAGGTCCCTGAGTGCCTCCAGACACCTGTGGGCCGGCTGAGCAACGTCGAGGTCCATTGGTTGATTCCCTCGGAGGACCCCCGTGCGTGCCGAGTGCTGGGCAACCACACACTGCGCGTTCCTTGAGGAGCGCTACATCTCCAGAGCCCTCGAACGCCCTTCGGGACAACATGGCTGGTGGGTGCGAGGTGCCCAGGAAGACTCTGTCACGGCCCTTGTGTGAGCTGCCATGAGAGAACGCTGTGCTTGCAACACTGCGAGGCCCGCCCTCGTGCCTGAAGTCACTCTGCTCGAGGAGAAAGTCAGCACCTTAGCGTGCTGTGTGGCTCCCGGCACACCCAGCATGAAGCCATGCCTGGAAGTAAGGCCCTGGTTTGCCGTGCAGAAGCGGAGGCGTGCTGCACTTTCCAGGAGGCGGTGGCCTCTGCTCTGCATACCTTGAACGGCAGCACAGCCTTCTGGACACCTGGGAGGCTAGCCGGGGCGCCCTGTTCCCGGCAGGAACACTGAGTAACCCCAGGCGCACCTGGCTCTGCTAAGCACCATCCAGGCCCGTAGCCCCTTAGAGCCCCTCTGTGCACGCCGAGCGTAGGGAAACGCACTGCCCTCTCTTTTGGAGCAGCTTGGTTTCCTCAGCACTCGCACACGTTCACGAACGCCGTTCTGCCACATCCCACATGGCGCGGAGGTCTTACGCGTTGCCCTAATCGGAGCTGCGCTCAGAGTAACCCTCGTCTTCGCATTCCATCCAGGACCTCCTGACTGAAGGCACCGTGCCTCCTAGAGGACGGCGGCTTGGGTTCTTACTGCAATTCAAGTCCTGTTCCTTCTTTGGCACTGCAGGCAGCCCCAGGCCCAGAGGAGCGGCTACGGCGTTCCTTGGTTGAGACAGTTCGCTGGATGCGGGACTCCCTCCTGCGATAAGTTGACTCGGGGAAGGAAACGCAGGGTAACCGGTGTCTCCTGGGACTCGTCAGAAACCACAGGGATGTACGCTGAGTGTGCCCATGAACACGGGGGCCTGCTGGAACTAGCCCTGCTTTCCCATTTTGAGGGCGGCCTTCATGCCTGCCTTGACGCTCCCTGACATTCCCGGCTCCCGACAGGCCAGTGAGCCCTGGAAGAGTGCTTCGGGGAAAATCATGAGTTTGCTCTCTCTAAACCAGGGGCTGCCGCGGCCGCGGTGGCGGTCCGCACGGCAGGCTCCAGAGCCAAAGGGAGCCTCAACGTGAGAACTGGCCTCCAGGTTAGGCCCTGAGTAGCCGTGCAGAAAGGGAGGCATGCAGCTCTTTCCAGGAGTTCTTAGTCGCTTTGCTTTCAAGGCAGTACACGCCCGGGGACTCCTAGGCCCCAGGGGCGTGCAGCGTTTTCCCTCCAAGGTCCCTGAGTGCCTCCAGACACCTGTGGGCCGGCTGAGCAACGTCGAGGTCCATTGGTTGATTCCCTCGGAGGACCCCCGTGCGTGCCGAGTGCTGGGCAACCACACACTGCGCGTTCCTTGAGGAGCGCTACCTCTCCAGAGCCCTCGAACGCCCTTCGGGACAACATGGCTGGTGGGTGCGAAGTGCCCAGGAAGACTCTGTCACGGCCCTTGTGTGAGCTGCCATGAGAGAACGCTGTGCTTGCAACACTGCGAGGCCCGCCCTCGTGCCTGAAGTCACTCTGCTCGAGGAGAAAGTCAGCACCTTAGCGTGCTGTGTGGCTCCCGGCACACCCCGCATGAAGCCATGCCTGGAAGTAAGGCCCTGGTTTGCCGTGCAGAAGCGGAGGCGTGCTGCACTTTCCAGGAGGCGGTGGCCTCTGCTCTGCATACCTTGAACGGCAGCACAGCCTTCTGGACACCTGGGAGGCTAGCCGGGGCGCCCTGTTCCCGGCAGGAACACTGAGTAACCCCAGGCGCACCTGGCTCTGCTAAGCACCATCCAGGCCCGTAGCCCCTTAGAGCCCCTCTGTGCACGCCGAGCGTAGGGAAACGCACTGCCCTCTCTTTTGGAGCAGCTTGGTTTCCTCAGCACTCGCACACGTTCACGAACGCCGTTCTGCCACATCCCACATGGCGCGGAGGTCTTACGCGTTGCCCTAATCGGAGCTGCGCTCAGAGTAACCCTCGTCTTCGCATTCCATCCAGGACCTCCTGACTGAAGGCACCGTGCCTCCTAGAGGACGGCGGCTTGGGTTCTTACTGCAATTCAAGTCCTGTTCCTTCTTTGGCACTGCAGGCAGCCCCAGGCCCAGAGGAGCGGCTACGGCGTTCCTTGGTTGAGACAGTTCGCTGGATGCGGGACTCCCTCCTGCGATAAGTTGACTCGGGGAAGGAAACGCAGGGTAACCGGTGTCTCCTGGGACTCGTCAGAAACCACAGGGATGTACGCTGAGTGTGCCCATGAACACGGGGGCCTGCTGGAACTAGCCCTGCTTTCCCATTTTGAGGGCGGCATTCATGCCTGCCTTGACGCTCCCTGACATTCCCGGCTCCCGACAGGCCAGTGAGCCCTGGAAGAGTGCTTCGGGGAAAATCATGAGTTTGCTCTCTCTAAACCAGGGGCTGCCGCGGCCGCGGTGGCGGTCCGCACGGCAGGCTCCAGAGCCAAAGGGAGCCTCAACGTGAGAACTGGCCTCCAGGTTAGGCCCTGAGTAGCCGTGCAGAAAGGGAGGCATGCAGCTCTTTCCGGGAGTTCTTAGTCGCTTTGCTTTCAAGGCAGTACACGCCCGGGGACTCCTAGGCCCCAGGGGCGTGCAGCGTTTTCCCTCCAAGGTCCCTGAGTGCCTCCAGACACCTGTGGGCCGGCTGAGCAACGTCGAGGTCCATTGGTTGATTCCCTCGGAGGACCCCCGTGCGTGCCGAGTGCTGGGCAACCACACACTGCGCGTTCCTTGAGGAGCGCTACATCTCCAGAGCCCTCGAACGCCCTTCGGGACAACATGGCTGGTGGGTGCGAGGTGCCCAGGAAGACTCTGTCACGGCCCTTGTGTGAGCTGCCATGAGAGAACGCTGTGCTTGCAACACTGCGAGGCCCGCCCTCGTGCCTGAAGTCACTCTGCTCGGGGAGAAAGTCAGCACCTTAGCGTGCTGTGTGGCTCCCGGCACACCCAGCATGAAGCCATGCCTGGAAGTAAGGCCCTGGTTTGCCGTGCAGAAGCGGAGGCGTGCTGCACTTTCCAGGAGGCGGTGGCCTCTGCTCTGCATACCTTGAACGGCAGCACAGCCTTCTGGACACCTGGGAGGCTAGCCGGGGCGCCCTGTTCCCGGCAGGAACACTGAGTAACCAACCCCAGGCGCACCTGGCTCTGCTAAGCACCATCCAGGCCCGTAGCCCCTTAGAGCCCCTCTGTGCACGCCGAGCGTAGGGAAACGCACTGCCCTCTCTTTTGGAGCAGCTTGGTTTCCTCAGCACTCGCACACGTTCACGAACGCCGTTCTGCCACATCCCACATGGCGCGGAGGTCTTACGCGTTGCCCTAATCGGAGCTGCGCTCAGAGTAACCCTCGTCTTCGCATTCCATCCAGGACCTCCTGACTGAAGGCACCGTGCCTCCTAGAGGACGGCGGCTTGGGTTCTTACTGCAATTCAAGTCCTGTTCCTTCTTTGGCACTGCAGGCAGCCCCAGGCCCAGAGGAGCGGCTACGGCGTTCCTTGGTTGAGACAGTTCGCTGGATGCGAGACTCCCTCCTGCGATAAGTTGACTCGGGGAAGGAAACGCAGGGTAACCGGTGTCTCCTGGGACTCGTCAGAAACCACAGGGATGTACGCTGAGTGTGCCCATGAACACGGGGGCCTGCTGGAACTAGCCCTGCTTTCCCATTTTGAGGGCGGCCTTCATGCCTGCCTTGACGCTCCCTGACATTCCCGGCTCCCGACAGGCCAGTGAGCCCTGGAAGAGTGCTTCGGGGAAAATCATGAGTTTGCTCTCTCTAAACCAGGGGCTGCCGCGGCCGCGGTGGCGGTCCGCACGGCAGGCTCCAGAGCCAAAGGGAGCCTCAACGTGAGAACTGGCCTCCAGGTTAGGCCCTGAGTAGCCGTGCAGAAAGGGAGGCATGCAGCTCTTTCCGGGAGTTCTTAGTCGCTTTGCTTTCAAGGCAGTACACGCCCGGGGACTCCTAGGCCCCACGGGCGTGCAGCGTTTTCCCTCCAAGGTCCCTGAGTGCCTCCAGACACCTGTGGGCCGGCTGAGCAACGTCGAGGTCCATTGGTTGATTCCCTCGGAGGACCCCCGTGCGTGCCGAGTGCTGGGCAACCACACACTGCGCGTTCCTTGAGGAGCGCTACATCTCCAGAGCCCTCGAACGCCCTTCGGGACAACATGGCTGGTGGGTGCGAGGTGCCCAGGAAGACTCTGTCACGGCCCTTGTGTGAGCTGCCATGAGAGAACGCTGTGCTTGCAACACTGCGAGGCCCGCCCTCGTGCCTGAAGTCACTCTGCTCGAGGAGAAAGTCAGCACCTTAGCGTGCTGTGTGGCTCCCGGCACACCCCGCATGAAGCCATGCCTGGAAGTAAGGCCCTGGTTTGCCGTGCAGAAGCGGAGGCGTGCTGCACTTTCCAGGAGGCGGTGGCCTCTGCTCTGCATACCTTGAACGGCAGCACAGCCTTCTGGACACCTGGGAGGCTAGCCGGGGCGCCCTGTTCCCGGCAGGAACACTGAGTAACCCCAGGCGCACCTGGCTCTGCTAAGCACCATCCAGGCCCGTAGCCCCTTAGAGCCCCTCTGTGCACGCCGAGCGTAGGGAAACGCACTGCCCTCTCTTTTGGAGCAGCTTGGTTTCCTCAGCACTCGCACACGTTCACGAACGCCGTTCTGCCACATCCCACATGGCGCGGAGGTCTTACGCGTTGCCCTAATCGGAGCTGCGCTCAGAGTAACCCTCGTCTTCGCATTCCATCCAGGACCTCCTGATTGAAGGCACCGTGCCTCCTAGAGGACGGCGGCTTGGGTTCTTACTGCAATTCAAGTCCTGTTCCTTCTTTGGCACTGCAGGCAGCCCCAGGCCCAGAGGAGCGGCTACGGCGTTCCTTGGTGAGACAGTTCGCTGGATGCGGGACTCCCTCCTGCGATAAGTTGACTCGGGGAAGGAAACGCAGGGTAACCGGTGTCTCCTGGGACTCGTCAGAAACCACAGGGATGTACGCTGAGTGTGCCCATGAACACGGGGGCCTGCTGGAACTAGCCCTGCTTTCCCATTTTGAGGGCGGCATTCATGCCTGCCTTGACGCTCCCTGACATTCCCGGCTCCCGACAGGCCAGTGAGCCCTGGAAGAGTGCTTCAGGGAAAATCATGAGTTTGCTCTCTCTAAACCAGGGGCTGCCGCGGCCGCGGTGGCGGTCCTCACGGCAGGCTCCAGAGCCAAAGGGAGCCTCAACGTGAGAACTGGCCTCCAGGTTAGGCCCTGAGTAGCCGTGCAGAAAGGGAGGCATGCAGCTCTTTCCGGGAGTTCTTAGTCGCTTTGCTTTCAAGGCAGTACACGCCCGGGGACTCCTAGGCCCCAGGGGCGTGCAGCGTTTTCCCTCCAAGGTCCCTGAGTGCCTCCAGACACCTGTGGGCCGGCTGAGCAACGTCGAGGTCCATTGGTTGATTCCCTCGGAGGACCCCCGTGCGTGCCGAGTCCTGGGCAACCACACACTGCGTGTTCCTTGAGGAGCGCTACCTCTCCAGAGCCCTCGAACGCCCTTCGGGACAACATGGCTGGTGGGTGCGAGGTGCCCAGGAAGACTCTGTCACGGCCCTTGTGTGAGCTGCCATGAGAGAACGCTGTGCTTGCCACACTGCGAGGCCCGCCCTCGTGCCTGAAGTCACTCTGCTCGGGGAGAAAGTCAGCACCTTAGCGTGCTGTGTGGCTCCCGGCACACCCAGCATGAAGCCATGCCTGGAAGTAAGGCCCTGGTTTGCCGTGCAGAAGCGGAGGCGTGCTGCACTTTCCAGGAGGCGGCGGCCTCTGCTCTGCATACCTTGAACGGCAGCACAGCCTTCTGGACACCTGGGAGGCTAGCCGGGGCGCCCTGTTCCCGGCAGGAACACTGAGTAACCCCAGGCGCACCTGGCTCTGCTAAGCACCATCCAGGCCCGTAGCCCCTTAGAGCCCCTCTGTGCACGCCGAGCGTAGGGAAACGCACTGCCCTCTCTTTTGGAGCAGCTTGGTTTCCTCAGCACTCGCACACGTTCACGAACGCCGTTCTGCCACATCCCACATGGCGCGGAGGTCTTACGCGTTGCCCTAATCGGAGCTGCGCTCAGAGTAACCCTCGTCTTCGCATTCCATCCAGGACCTCCTGACTGAAGGCACCGTGCCTCCTAGAGGATGGCGGCTTGGGTTCTTACTGCAATTCAAGTCCTGTTCCTTCTTTGGCACTGCAGGCAGCCCCAGGCCCAGAGGAGCGGCTACGGCGTTCCTTGGTTGAGACAGTTCGCTGGATGCGGGACTCCCTCCTGCGATAAGTTGACTCGGGGAAGGAAACGCAGGGTAACCGGTGTCTCCTGGGACTCGTCAGAAACCACAGGGATGTACGCTGAGTGTGCCCATGAACACGGGGGCCTGCTGGAACTAGCCCTGCTTTCCCATTTTGAGGGCGGCCTTCATGCCTGCCTTGACGCTCCCTGACATTCCCGGCTCCCGACAGGCCAGTGAGCCCTGGAAGAGTGCTTCGGGGAAAATCATGAGTTTGCTCTCTCTAAACCAGGGGCTGCCGCGGCCGCGGTGGCGGTCCGCACGGCAGGCTCCAGAGCCAAAGGGAGCCTCAACGTGAGAACTGGCCTCCAGGTTAGGCCCTGAGTAGCCGTGCAGAAAGGGAGGCATGCAGCTCTTTCCGGGAGTTCTTAGTCGCTTTGCTTTCAAGGCAGTACACGCCCGGGGACTCCTAGGCCCCACGGGCGTGCAGCGTTTTCCCTCCAAGGTCCCTGAGTGCCTCCAGACACCTGTGGGCCGGCTGAGCAACGTCGAGGTCCATTGGTTGATTCCCTCGGAGGACCCCCGTGCGTGCCGAGTCCTGGGCAACCACACACTGCGTGTTCCTTGAGGAGCGCTACCTCTCCAGAGCCCTCGAACGCCCTTCGGGACAACATGGCTGGTGGGTGCGAGGTGCCCAGGAAGACTCTGTCACGGCCCTTGTGTGAGCTGCCATGAGAGAACGCTGTGCTTGCCACACTGCGAGGCCCGCCCTCGTGCCTGAAGTCACTCTGCTCGGGGAGAAAGTCAGCACCTTAGCGTGCTGTGTGGCTCCCGGCACACCCAGCATGAAGCCATGCCTGGAAGTAAGGCCCTGGTTTGCCGTGCAGAAGCGGAGGCGTGCTGCACTTTCCAGGAGGCGGTGGCCTCTGCTCTGCATACCTTGAACGGCAGCACAGCCTTCTGGACACCTGGGAGGCTAGCCGGGGCGCCCTGTTCCCGGCAGGAACACTGAGTAACCCCAGGCGCACCTGGCTCTGCTAAGCACCATCCAGGCCCGTAGCCCCTTAGAGCCCCTCTGTGCACGCCGAGCGTAGGGAAACGCACTGCCCTCTCTTTTGGAGCAGCTTGGTTTCCTCAGCACTCGCACACGTTCACGAACGCCGTTCTGCCACATCCCACATGGCGCGGAGGTCTTACGCGTTGCCCTAATCGGAGCTGCGCTCAGAGTAACCCTCGTCTTCGCATTCCATCCAGGACCTCCTGACTGAAGGCACCGTGCCTCCTAGAGGACGGCGGCTTGGGTTCTTACTGCAATTCAAGTCCTGTTCCTTCTTTGGCACTGCAGGCAGCCCCAGGCCCAGAGGAGCGGCTACGGCGTTCCTTGGTTGAGACAGTTCGCTGGATGCGGGACTCCCTCCTGCGATAAGTTGACTCGGGGAAGGAAACGCAGGGTAACCGGTGTCTCCTGGGACTCGTCAGAAACCACAGGGATGTACGCTGAGTGTGCCCATGAACACGGGGGCCTGCTGGAACTAGCCCTGCTTTCCCATTTTGAGGGCGGCCTTCATGCCTGCCTTGACGCTCCCTGACATTCCCGGCTCCCGACAGGCCAGTGAGCCCTGGAAGAGTGCTTCGGGGAAAATCATGAGTTTGCTCTCTCTAAACCAGGGGCTGCCGCGGCCGCGGTGGCGGTCCGCACGGCAGGCTCCAGAGCCAAAGGGAGCCTCAACGTGAGAACTGGCCTCCAGGTTAGGCCCTGAGTAGCCGTGCAGAAAGGGAGGCATGCAGCTCTTTCCGGGAGTTCTTAGTCGCTTTGCTTTCAAGGCAGTACACGCCCGGGGACTCCTAGGCCCCAGGGGCGTGCAGCGTTTTCCCTCCAAGGTCCCTGAGTGCCTCCAGACACCTGTGGGCCGGCTGAGCAACGTCGAGGTCCATTGGTTGATTCCCTCGGAGGACCCCCGTGCGTGCCGAGTGCTGGGCAACCACACACTGCGCGTTCCTTGAGGAGCGCTACATCTCCAGAGCCCTCGAACGCCCTTCGGGACAACATGGCTGGTGGGTGCGAGGTGCCCAGGAAGACTCTGTCACGGCCCTTGTGTGAGCTGCCATGAGAGAACGCTGTGCTTGCAACACTGCGAGGCCCGCCCTCGTGCCTGAAGTCACTCTGCTCGAGGAGAAAGTCAGCACCTTAGCGTGCTGTGTGGCTCCCGGCACACCCCGCATGAAGCCATGCCTGGAAGTAAGGCCCTGGTTTGCCGTGCAGAAGCGGAGGCGTGCTGCACTTTCCAGGAGGCGGTGGCCTCTGCTCTGCATACCTTGAACGGCAGCACAGCCTTCTGGACACCTGGGAGGCTAGCCGGGGCGCCCTGTTCCCGGCAGGAACACTGAGTAACCCCAGGCGCACCTGGCTCTGCTAAGCACCATCCAGGCCCGTAGCCCCTTAGAGCCCCTCTGTGCACGCCGAGCGTAGGGAAACGCACTGCCCTCTCTTTTGGAGCAGCTTGGTTTCCTCAGCACTCGCACACGTTCACGAACGCCGTTCTGCCACATCCCACATGGCGCGGAGGTCTTACGCGTTGCCCTAATCGGAGCTGCGCTCAGAGTAACCCTCGTCTTCGCATTCCATCCAGGACCTCCTGACTGAAGGCACCGTGCCTCCTAGAGGACGGCGGCTTGGGTTCTTACTGCAATTCAAGTCCTGTTCCTTCTTTGGCACTGCAGGCAGCCCCAGGCCCAGAGGAGCGGCTACGGCGTTCCTTGGTTGAGACAGTTCGCTGGATGCGGGACTCCCTCCTGCGATAAGTTGACTCGGGGAAGGAAACGCAGGGTAACCGGTGTCTCCTGGGACTCGTCAGAAACCACAGGGATGTACGCTGAGTGTGCCCATGAACACGGGGGCCTGCTGGAACTAGCCCTGCTTTCCCATTTTGAGGGCGGCATTCATGCCTGCCTTGACGCTCCCTGACATTCCCGGCTCCCGACAGGCCAGTGAGCCCTGGAAGAGTGCTTCGGGGAAAATCATGAGTTTGCTCTCTCTAAACCAGGGGCTGCCGCGGCCGCGGTGGCGGTCCGCACGGCAGGCTCCAGAGCCAAAGGGAGCCTCAACGTGAGAACTGGCCTCCAGGTTAGGCCCTGAGTAGCCGTGCAGAAAGGGAGGCATGCAGCTCTTTCCGGGAGTTCTTAGTCGCTTTGCTTTCAAGGCAGTACACGCCCGGGGACTCCTAGGCCCCAGGGGCGTGCAGCGTTTTCCCTCCAAGGTCCCTGAGTGCCTCCAGACACCTGTGGGCCGGCTGAGCAACGTCGAGGTCCATTGGTTGATTCCCTCGGAGGACCCCCGTGCGTGCCGAGTCCTGGGCAACCACACACTGCGTGTTCCTTGAGGAGCGCTACCTCTCCAGAGCCCTCGAACGCCCTTCGGGACAACATGGCTGGTGGGTGCGAGGTGCCCAGGAAGACTCTGTCACGGCCCTTGTGTGAGCTGCCATGAGAGAACGCTGTGCTTGCAACACTGCGAGGCCCGCCCTCGTGCCTGAAGTCACTCTGCTCGAGGAGAAAGTCAGCACCTTAGCGTGCTGTGTGGCTCCCGGCACACCCCGCATGAAGCCATGCCTGGAAGTAAGGCCCTGGTTTGCCGTGCAGAAGCGGAGGCGTGCTGCACTTTCCAGGAGGCGGTGGCCTCTGCTCTGCATACCTTGAACGGCAGCACAGCCTTCTGGACACCTGGGAGGCTAGCCGGGGCGCCCTGTTCCCGGCAGGAACACTGAGTAACCCCAGGCGCACCTGGCTCTGCTAAGCACCATCCAGGCCCGTAGCCCCTTAGAGCCCCTCTGTGCACGCCGAGCGTAGGGAAACGCACTGCCCTCTCTTTTGGAGCAGCTTGGTTTCCTCAGCACTCGCACACGTTCACGAACGCCGTTCTGCCACATCCCACATGGCGCGGAGGTCTTACGCGTTGCCCTAATCGGAGCTGCGCTCAGAGTAACCCTCGTCTTCGCATTCCATCCAGGACCTCCTGATTGAAGGCACCGTGCCTCCTAGAGGACGGCGGCTTGGGTTCTTACTGCAATTCAAGTCCTGTTCCTTCTTTGGCACTGCAGGCAGCCCCAGGCCCAGAGGAGCGGCTACGGCGTTCCTTGGTGAGACAGTTCGCTGGATGCGGGACTCCCTCCTGCGATAAGTTGACTCGGGGAAGGAAACGCAGGGTAACCGGTGTCTCCTGGGACTCGTCAGAAACCACAGGGATGTACGCTGAGTGTGCCCATGAACACGGGGGCCTGCTGGAACTAGCCCTGCTTTCCCATTTTGAGGGCGGCATTCATGCCTGCCTTGACGCTCCCTGACATTCCCGGCTCCCGACAGGCCAGTGAGCCCTGGAAGAGTGCTTCAGGGAAAATCATGAGTTTGCTCTCTCTAAACCAGGGGCTGCCGCGGCCGCGGTGGCGGTCCTCACGGCAGGCTCCAGAGCCAAAGGGAGCCTCAACGTGAGAACTGGCCTCCAGGTTAGGCCCTGAGTAGCCGTGCAGAAAGGGAGGCATGCAGCTCTTTCCGGGAGTTCTTAGTCGCTTTGCTTTCAAGGCAGTACACGCCCGGGGACTCCTAGGCCCCAGGGGCGTGCAGCGTTTTCCCTGCAAGGTCCCTGAGTGCCTCCAGACACCTGTGGGCCGGCTGAGCAACGTCGAGGTCCATTGGTTGATTCCCTCGGAGGACCCCCGTGCGTGCCGAGTCCTGGGCAACCACACACTGCGTGTTCCTTGAGGAGCGCTACCTCTCCAGAGCCCTCGAACGCCCTTCGGGACAACATGGCTGGTGGGTGCGAGGTGCCCAGGAAGACTCTGTCACGGCCCTTGTGTGAGCTGCCATGAGAGAACGCTGTGCTTGCCACACTGCGAGGCCCGCCCTCGTGCCTGAAGTCACTCTGCTCGGGGAGAAAGTCAGCACCTTAGCGTGCTGTGTGGCTCCCGGCACACCCAGCATGAAGCCATGCCTGGAAGTAAGGCCCTGGTTTGCCGTGCAGAAGCGGAGGCGTGCTGCACTTTCCAGGAGGCGGTGGCCTCTGCTCTGCATACCTTGAACGGCAGCACAGCCTTCTGGACACCTGGGAGGCTAGCCGGGGCGCCCTGTTCCCGGCAGGAACACTGAGTAACCCCAGGCGCACCTGGCTCTGCTAAGCACCATCCAGGCCCGTAGCCCCTTAGAGCCCCTCTGTGCACGCCGAGCGTAGGGAAACGCACTGCCCTCTCTTTTGGAGCAGCTTGGTTTCCTCAGCACTCGCACACGTTCACGAACGCCGTTCTGCCACATCCCACATGGCGCGGAGGTCTTACGCGTTGCCCTAATCGGAGCTGCGCTCAGAGTAACCCTCGTCTTCGCATTCCATCCAGGACCTCCTGACTGAAGGCACCGTGCCTCCTAGAGGACGGCGGCTTGGGTTCTTACTGCAATTCAAGTCCTGTTCCTTCTTTGGCACTGCAGGCAGCCCCAGGCCCAGAGGAGCGGCTACGGCGTTCCTTGGTTGAGACAGTTCGCTGGATGCGGGACTCCCTCCTGCGATAAGTTGACTCGGGGAAGGAAACGCAGGGTAACCGGTGTCTCCTGGGACTCGTCAGAAACCACAGGGATGTACGCTGAGTGTGCCCATGAACACGGGGGCCTGCTGGAACTAGCCCTGCTTTCCCATTTTGAGGGCGGCCTTCATGCCTGCCTTGACGCTCCCTGACATTCCCGGCTCCCGACAGGCCAGTGAGCCCTGGAAGAGTGCTTCGGGGAAAATCATGAGTTTGCTCTCTCTAAACCAGGGGCTGCCGCGGCCGCGGTGGCGGTCCGCACGGCAGGCTCCAGAGCCAAAGGGAGCCTCAACGTGAGAACTGGCCTCCAGGTTAGGCCCTGAGTAGCCGTGCAGAAAGGGAGGCATGCAGCTCTTTCCGGGAGTTCTTAGTCGCTTTGCTTTCAAGGCAGTACACGCCCGGGGACTCCTAGGCCCCACGGGCGTGCAGCGTTTTCCCTCCAAGGTCCCTGAGTGCCTCCAGACACCTGTGGGCCGGCTGAGCAACGTCGAGGTCCATTGGTTGATTCCCTCGGAGGACCCCCGTGCGTGCCGAGTCCTGGGCAACCACACACTGCGTGTTCCTTGAGGAGCGCTACCTCTCCAGAGCCCTCGAACGCCCTTCGGGACAACATGGCTGGTGGGTGCGAGGTGCCCAGGAAGACTCTGTCACGGCCCTTGTGTGAGCTGCCATGAGAGAACGCTGTGCTTGCCACACTGCGAGGCCCGCCCTCGTGCCTGAAGTCACTCTGCTCGGGGAGAAAGTCAGCACCTTAGCGTGCTGTGTGGCTCCCGGCACACCCAGCATGAAGCCATGCCTGGAAGTAAGGCCCTGGTTTGCCGTGCAGAAGCGGAGGCGTGCTGCACTTTCCAGGAGGCGGTGGCCTCTGCTCTGCATACCTTGAACGGCAGCACAGCCTTCTGGACACCTGGGAGGCTAGCCGGGGCGCCCTGTTCCCGGCAGGAACACTGAGTAACCCCAGGCGCACCTGGCTCTGCTAAGCACCATCCAGGCCCGTAGCCCCTTAGAGCCCCTCTGTGCACGCCGAGCGTAGGGAAACGCACTGCCCTCTCTTTTGGAGCAGCTTGGTTTCCTCAGCACTCGCACACGTTCACGAACGCCGTTCTGCCACATCCCACATGGCGCGGAGGTCTTACGCGTTGCCCTAATCGGAGCTGCGCTCAGAGTAACCCTCGTCTTCGCATTCCATCCAGGACCTCCTGACTGAAGGCACCGTGCCTCCTAGAGGACGGCGGCTTGGGTTCTTACTGCAATTCAAGTCCTGTTCCTTCTTTGGCACTGCAGGCAGCCCCAGGCCCAGAGGAGCGGCTACGGCGTTCCTTGGTTGAGACAGTTCGCTGGATGCGGGACTCCCTCCTGCGATAAGTTGACTCGGGGAAGGAAACGCAGGGTAACCGGTGTCTCCTGGGACTCGTCAGAAACCACAGGGATGTACGCTGAGTGTGCCCATGAACACGGGGGCCTGCTGGAACTAGCCCTGCTTTCCCATTTTGAGGGCGGCCTTCATGCCTGCCTTGACGCTCCCTGACATTCCCGGCTCCCGACAGGCCAGTGAGCCCTGGAAGAGTGCTTCGGGGAAAATCATGAGTTTGCTCTCTCTAAACCAGGGGCTGCCACGGCCGCGGTGGCGGTCCGCACGGCAGGCTCCAGAGCCAAAGGGAGCCTCAACGTGAGAACTGGCCTCCAGGTTAGGCCCTGAGTAGCCGTGCAGAAAGGGAGGCATGCAGCTCTTTCCGGGAGTTCTTAGTCGCTTTGCTTTCAAGGCAGTACACGCCCGGGGACTCCTAGGCCCCACAGGCGTGCAGCGTTTTCCCTCCAAGGTCCCTGAGTGCCTCCAGACACCTGTGGGCCGGCTGAGCAACGTCGAGGTCCATTGGTTGATTCCCTCGGAGGACCCCCGTGCGTGCCGAGTGCTGGGCAACCACACACTGCGCGTTCCTTGAGGAGCGCTACATCTCCAGAGCCCTCGAACGCCCTTCGGGACAACATGGCTGATGGGTGCGAGGTGCCCAGGAAGACTCTGTCACGGCCCTTGTGTGAGCTGCCATGAGAGAACGCTGTGCTTGCAACACTGCGAGGCCCGCCCTCGTGCCTGAAGTCACTCTGCTCGAGGAGAAAGTCAGCACCTTAGCGTGCTGTGTGGCTCCCGGCACACCCAGCATGAAGCCATGCCTGGAAGTAAGGCCCTGGTTTGCCGTGCAGAAGCGGAGGCGTGCTGCACTTTCCAGGAGGCGGTGGCCTCTGCTCTGCATACCTTGAACGGCAGCACAGCCTTCTGGACACCTGGGAGGCTAGCCAGGGCGCCCTGTTCCCGGCAGGAACACTGAGTAACCCCAGGCGCACCTGGCTCTGCTAAGCACCATCCAGGCCCGTAGCCCCTTAGAGCCCCTCTGTGCACGCCGAGCGTAGGGAAACGCACTGCCCTCTCTTTTGGAGCAGCTTGGTTTCCTCAGCACTCGCACACGTTCACGAACGCCGTTCTGCCACATCCCACATGGCGCGGAGGTCTTACGCGTTGCCCTAATCGGAGCTGCGCTCAGAGTAACCCTCGTCTTCGCATTCCATCCAGGACCTCCTGACTGAAGGCACCGTGCCTCCTAGAGGACGGCGGCTTGGGTTCTTACTGCAATTCAAGTCCTGTTCCTTCTTTGGCACTGCAGGCAGCCCCAGGCCCAGAGGAGCGGCTACGGCGTTCCTTGGTTGAGACAGTTCGCTGGATGCGGGACTCCCTCCTGCGATAAGTTGACTCGGGGAAGGAAACGCAGGGTAACCGGTGTCTCCTGGGACTCGTCAGAAACCACAGGGATGTACGCTGAGTGTGCCCATGAACACGGGGGCCTGCTGGAACTAGCCCTGCTTTCCCATTTTGAGGGCGGCCTTCATGCCTGCCTTGACGCTCCCTGACATTCCCGGCTCCCGACAGGCCAGTGAGCCCTGGAAGAGTGCTTCGGGGAAAATCATGAGTTTGCTCTCTCTAAACCAGGGGCTGCCGCGGCCGCGGTGGCGGTCCTCACGGCAGGCTCCAGAGCCAAAGGGAGCCTCAACGTGAGAACTGGCCTCCAGGTTAGGCCCTGAGTAGCCGTGCAGAAAGGGAGGCATGCAGCTCTTTCCGGGAGTTCTTAGTCGCTTTGCTTTCAAGGCAGTACACGCCCGGGGACTCCTAGGCCCCAGGGGCGTGCAGCGTTTTCCCTCCAAGGTCCCTGAGTGCCTCCAGACACCTGTGGGCCGGCTGAGCAACGTCGAGGTCCATTGGTTGATTCCCTCGGAGGACCCCCGTGCGTGCCGAGTGCTGGGCAACCACACACTGCGCGTTCCTTGAGGAGCGCTACCTCTCCAGAGCCCTCGAACGCCCTTCGGGACAACATGGCTGGTGGGTGCGAGGTGCCCAGGAAGACTCTGTCACGGCCCTTGTGTGAGCTGCCATGAGAGAACGCTGTGCTTGCAACACTGCGAGGCCCGCCCTCGTGCCTGAAGTCACTCTGCTCGAGGAGAAAGTCAGCACCTTAGCGTGCTGTGTGGCTCCCGGCACACCCAGCATGAAGCCATGCCTGGAAGTAAGGCCCTGGTTTGCCGTGCAGAAGCGGAGGCGTGCTGCACTTTCCAGGAGGCGGTGGCCTCTGCTCTGCATACCTTGAACGGCAGCACAGCCTTCTGGACACCTGGGAGGCTAGCCGGGGCGCCCTGTTCCCGGCAGGAACACTGAGTAACCAACCCCAGGCGCACCTGGCTCTGCTAAGCACCATCCAGGCCCGTAGCCCCTTAGAGCCCCTCTGTGCACGCCGAGCGTAGGGAAACGCACTGCCCTCTCTTTTGGAGCAGCTTGGTTTCCTCAGCACTCGCACACGTTCACGAACGCCGTTCTGCCACATCCTACATGGCGCGGAGGTCTTACGCGTTGCCCTAATCGGAGCTGCGCTCAGAGTAACCCTCGTCTTCGCATTCCATCCAGGACCTCCTGACTGAAGGCACCGTGCCTCCTAGAGGACGGCGGCTTGGGTTCTTACTGCAATTCAAGTCCTGTTCCTTCTTTGGCACTGCAGGCAGCCCCAGGCCCAGAGGAGCGGCTACGGCGTTCCTTGGTTGAGACAGTTCGCTGGATGCGGGACTCCCTCCTGCGATAAGTTGACTCGGGGAAGGAAACGCAGGGTAACCGGTGTCTCCTGGGACTCGTCAGAAACCACAGGGATGTACGCTGAGTGTGCCCATGAACACGGGGGCCTGCTGGAACTAGCCCTGCTTTCCCATTTTGAGGGCGGCCTTCATGCCTGCCTTGACGCTCCCTGACATTCCCGGCTCCCGACAGGCCAGTGAGCCCTGGAAGAGTGCTTCGGGGAAAATCATGAGTTTGCTCTCTCTAAACCAGGGGCTGCCGCGGCCGCGGTGGCGGTCCGCACGGCAGGCTCCAGAGCCAAAGGGAGCCTCAACGTGAGAACTGGCCTCCAGGTTAGGCCCTGAGTAGCCGTGCAGAAAGGGAGGCATGCAGCTCTTTCCGGGAGTTCTTAGTCGCTTTGCTTTCAAGGCAGTACACGCCCGGGGACTCCTAGGCCCCAGGGGCGTGCAGCGTTTTCCCTCCAAGGTCCCTGAGTGCCTCCAGACACCTGTGGGCCGGCTGAGCAACGTCGAGGTCCATTGGTTGATTCCCTCGGAGGACCCCCGTGCGTGCCGAGTCCTGGGCAACCACACACTGCGTGTTCCTTGAGGAGCGCTACCTCTCCAGAGCCCTCGAACGCCCTTCGGGACAACATGGCTGGTGGGTGCGAGGTGCCCAGGAAGACTCTGTCACGGCCCTTGTGTGAGCTGCCATGAGAGAACGCTGTGCTTGCCACACTGCGAGGCCCGCCCTCGTGCCTGAAGTCACTCTGCTCGGGGAGAAAGTCAGCACCTTAGCGTGCTGTGTGGCTCCCGGCACACCCAGCATGAAGCCATGCCTGGAAGTAAGGCCCTGGTTTGCCGTGCAGAAGCGGAGGCGTGCTGCACTTTCCAGGAGGCGGTGGCCTCTGCTCTGCATACCTTGAACGGCAGCACAGCCTTCTGGACACCTGGGAGGCTAGCCGGGGCGCCCTGTTCCCGGCAGGAACACTGAGTAACCCCAGGCGCACCTGGCTCTGCTAAGCACCATCCAGGCCCGTAGCCCCTTAGAGCCCCTCTGTGCACGCCGAGCGTAGGGAAACGCACTGCCCTCTCTTTTGGAGCAGCTTGGTTTCCTCAGCACTCGCACACGTTCACGAACGCCGTTCTGCCACATCCCACATGGCGCGGAGGTCTTACGCGTTGCCCTAATCGGAGCTGCGCTCAGAGTAACCCTCGTCTTCGCATTCCATCCAGGACCTCCTGACTGAAGGCACCGTGCCTCCTAGAGGACGGCGGCTTGGGTTCTTACTGCAATTCAAGTCCTGTTCCTTCTTTGGCACTGCAGGCAGCCCCAGGCCCAGAGGAGCGGCTACGGCGTTCCTTGGTTGAGACAGTTCGCTGGATGCGGGACTCCCTCCTGCGATAAGTTGACTCGGGGAAGGAAACGCAGGGTAACCGGTGTCTCCTGGGACTCGTCAGAAACCACAGGGATGTACGCTGAGTGTGCCCATGAACACGGGGGCCTGCTGGAACTAGCCCTGCTTTCCCATTTTGAGGGCGGCCTTCATGCCTGCCTTGACGCTCCCTGACATTCCCGGCTCCCGACAGGCCAGTGAGCCCTGGAAGAGTGCTTCGGGGAAAATCATGAGTTTGCTCTCTCTAAACCAGGGGCTGCCGCGGCCGCGGTGGCGGTCCGCACGGCAGGCTCCAGAGCCAAAGGGAGCCTCAACGTGAGAACTGGCCTCCAGGTTAGGCCCTGAGTAGCCGTGCAGAAAGGGAGGCATGCAGCTCTTTCCGGGAGTTCTTAGTCGCTTTGCTTTCAAGGCAGTACACGCCCGGGGACTCCTAGGCCCCAGGGGCGTGCAGCGTTTTCCCTCCAAGGTCCCTGAGTGCCTCCAGACACCTGTGGGCCGGCTGAGCAACGTCGAGGTCCATTGGTTGATTCCCTCGGAGGACCCCCGTGCGTGCCGAGTGCTGGGCAACCACACACTGCGCGTTCCTTGAGGAGCGCTACATCTCCAGAGCCCTCGAACGCCCTTCGGGACAACATGGCTGGTGGGTGCGAGGTGCCCAGGAAGACTCTGTCACGGCCCTTGTGTGAGCTGCCATGAGAGAACGCTGTGCTTGCAACACTGCGAGGCCCGCCCTCGTGCCTGAAGTCACTCTGCTCGAGGAGAAAGTCAGCACCTTAGCGTGCTGTGTGGCTCCCGGCACACCCAGCATGAAGCCATGCCTGGAAGTAAGGCCCTGGTTTGCCGTGCAGAAGCGGAGGCGTGCTGCACTTTCCAGGAGGCGGTGGCCTCTGCTCTGCATACCTTGAACGGCAGCACAGCCTTCTGGACACCTGGGAGGCTAGCCGGGGCGCCCTGTTCCCGGCAGGAACACTGAGTAACCAACCCCAGGCGCACCTGGCTCTGCTAAGCACCATCCAGGCCCGTAGCCCCTTAGAGCCCCTCTGTGCACGCCGAGCGTAGGGAAACGCACTGCCCTCTCTTTTGGAGCAGCTTGGTTTCCTCAGCACTCGCACACGTTCACGAACGCCGTTCTGCCACATCCCACATGGCGCGGAGGTCTTACGCGTTGCCCTAATCGGAGCTGCGCTCAGAGTAACCCTCGTCTTCGCATTCCATCCAGGACCTCCTGACTGAAGGCACCGTGCCTCCTAGAGGACGGCGGCTTGGGTTCTTACTGCAATTCAAGTCCTGTTCCTTCTTTGGCACTGCAGGCAGCCCCAGGCCCAGAGGAGCGGCTACGGCGTTCCTTGGTTGAGACAGTTCGCTGGATGCGGGACTCCCTCCTGCGATAAGTTGACTCGGGGAAGGAAACACAGGGTAACCGGTGTCTCCTGGGACTCGTCAGAAACCACAGGGATGTACGCTGAGTGTGCCCATGAACACGGGGGCCTGCTGGAACTAGCCCTGCTTTCCCATTTTGAGGGCGGCCTTCATGCCTGCCTTGACGCTCCCTGACATTCCCGGCTCCCGACAGGCCAGTGAGCCCTGGAAGAGTGCTTCGGGGAAAATCATGAGTTTGCTCTCTCTAAACCAGGGGCTTCCGCGGCCGCGGTGGCGGTCCGCACGGCAGGCTCCAGAGCCAAAGGGAGCCTCAACGTGAGAACTGGCCTCCAGGTTAGGCCCTGAGTAGCCGTGCAGAAAGGGAGGCATGCAGCTCTTTCCGGGAGTTCTTAGTCGCTTTGCTTTCAAGGCAGTACACGCCCGGGGACTCCTAGGCCCCAGGGGCGTGCAGCGTTTTCCCTCCAAGGTCCCTGAGTGCCTCCAGACACCTGTGGGCCGGCTGAGCAACGTCGAGGTCCATTGGTTGATTCCCTCGGAGGACCCCCGTGCGTGCCGAGTGCTGGGCAACCACACACTGCGCGTTCCTTGAGGAGCGCTACCTCTCCAGAGCCCTCGAACGCCCTTCGGGACAACATGGCTGGTGGGTGCGAGGTGCCCAGGAAGACTCTGTCACGGCCCTTGTGTGAGCTGCCATGAGAGAACGCTGTGCTTGCAACACTGCGAGGCCCGCCCTCGTGCCTGAAGTCACTCTGCTCGAGGAGAAAGTCAGCACCTTAGCGTGCTGTGTGGCTCCCGGCACACCCAGCATGAAGCCATGCCTGGAAGTAAGGCCCTGGTTTGCCGTGCAGAAGCGGAGGCGTGCTGCACTTTCCAGGAGGCGGTGGCCTCTGCTCTGCATACCTTGAACGGCAGCACAGCCTTCTGGACACCTGGGAGGCTAGCCGGGGCGCCCTGTTCCCGGCAGGAACACTGAGTAACCCCAGGCGCACCTGGCTCTGCTAAGCACCATCCAGGCCCGTAGCCCCTTAGAGCCCCTCTGTGCACGCCGAGCGTAGGGAAACGCACTGCCCTCTCTTTTGGAGCAGCTTGGTTTCCTCAGCACTCGCACACGTTCACGAACGCCGTTCTGCCACATCCCACATGGCGCGGAGGTCTTACGCGTTGCCCTAATCGGAGCTGCGCTCAGAGTAACCCTCGTCTTCGCATTCCATCCAGGACCTCCTGACTGAAGGCACCGTGCCTCCTAGAGGACGGCGGCTTGGGTTCTTACTGCAATTCAAGTCCTGTTCCTTCTTTGGCACTGCAGGCAGCCCCAGGCCCAGAGGAGCGGCTACGGCGTTCCTTGGTTGAGACAGTTCGCTGGATGCGGGACTCCCTCCTGCGATAAGTTGACTCGGGGAAGGAAACGCAGGGTAACCGGTGTCTCCTGGGACTCGTCAGAAACCACAGGGATGTACGCTGAGTGTGCCCATGAACACGGGGGCCTGCTGGAACTAGCCCTGCTTTCCCATTTTGAGGGCGGCCTTCATGCCTGCCTTGACGCTCCCTGACATTCCCGGCTCCCGACAGGCCAGTGAGCCCTGGAAGAGTGCTTCGGGGAAAATCATGAGTTTGCTCTCTCTAAACCAGGGGCTGCCACGGCCGCGGTGGCGGTCCGCACGGCAGGCTCCAGAGCCAAAGGGAGCCTCAACGTGAGAACTGGCCTCCAGGTTAGGCCCTGAGTAGCCGTGCAGAAAGGGAGGCATGCAGCTCTTTCCGGGAGTTCTTAGTCGCTTTGCTTTCAAGGCAGTACACGCCCGGGGACTCCTAGGCCCCACGGGCGTGCAGCGTTTTCCCTCCAAGGTCCCTGAGTGCCTCCAGACACCTGTGGGCCGGCTGAGCAACGTCGAGGTCCATTGGTTGATTCCCTCGGAGGACCCCCGTGCGTGCCGAGTGCTGGGCAACCACACACTGCGCGTTCCTTGAGGAGCGCTACATCTCCAGAGCCCTCGAACGCCCTTCGGGACAACATGGCTGGTGGGTGCGAGGTGCCCAGGAAGACTCTGTCACGGCCCTTGTGTGAGCTGCCATGAGAGAACGCTGTGCTTGCAACACTGCGAGGCCCGCCCTCGTGCCTGAAGTCACTCTGCTCGAGGAGAAAGTCAGCACCTTAGCGTGCTGTGTGGCTCCCGGCACACCCAGCATGAAGCCATGCCTGGAAGTAAGGCCCTGGTTTGCCGTGCAGAAGCGGAGGCGTGCTGCACTTTCCAGGAGGCGGTGGCCTCTGCTCTGCATACCTTGAACGGCAGCACAGCCTTCTGGACACCTGGGAGGCTAGCCGGGGCGCCCTGTTCCCGGCAGGAACACTGAGTAACCCCAGGCGCACCTGGCTCTGCTAAGCACCATCCAGGCCCGTAGCCCCTTAGAGCCCCTCTGTGCACGCCGAGCGTAGGGAAACGCACTGCCCTCTCTTTTGGAGCAGCTTGGTTTCCTCAGCACTCGCACACGTTCACGAACGCCGTTCTGCCACATCCCACATGGCGCGGAGGTCTTACGCGTTGCCCTAATCGGAGCTGCGCTCAGAGTAACCCTCGTCTTCGCATTCCATCCAGGACCTCCTGACTGAAGGCACCGTGCCTCCTAGAGGACGGCGGCTTGGGTTCTTACTGCAATTCAAGTCCTGTTCCTTCTTTGGCACTGCAGGCAGCCCCAGGCCCAGAGGAGCGGCTATGGCGTTCCTTGGTTGAGACAGTTCGCTGGATGCGGGACTCCCTCCTGCGATAAGTTGACTCGGGGAAGGAAACGCAGGGTAACCGGTGTCTCCTGGGACTCGTCAGAAACCACAGGGATGTACGCTGAGTGTGCCCATGAACACGGGGGCCTGCTGGAACTAGCCCTGCTTTCCCATTTTGAGGGCGGCATTCATGCCTGCCTTGACGCTCCCTGACATTCCCGGCTCCCGACAGGCCAGTGAGCCCTGGAAGAGTGCTTCGGGGAAAATCATGAGTTTGCTCTCTCTAAACCAGGGGCTGCCGCGGCCGCGGTGGCGGTCCGCACGGCAGGCTCCAGAGCCAAAGGGAGCCTCAACGTGAGAACTGGCCTCCAGGTTAGGCCCTGAGTAGCCGTGCAGAAAGGGAGGCATGCAGCTCTTTCCGGGAGTTCTTAGTCGCTTTGCTTTCAAGGCAGTACACGCCCGGGGACTCCTAGGCCCCAGGGGCGTGCAGCGTTTTCCCTCCAAGGTCCCTGAGTGCCTCCAGACACCTGTGGGCCGGCTGAGCAACGTCGAGGTCCATTGGTTGATTCCCTCGGAGGACCCCCGTGCGTGCCGAGTCCTGGGCAACCACACACTGCGCGTTCCTTGAGGAGCGCTACCTCTCCAGAGCCCTCGAACGCCCTTCGGGACAACATGGCTGGTGGGTGCGAGGTGCCCAGGAAGACTCTGTCACGGCCCTTGTGTGAGCTGCCATGAGAGAACGCTGTGCTTGCAACACTGCGAGGCCCGCCCTCGTGCCTGAAGTCACTCTGCTCGAGGAGAAAGTCAGCACCTTAGCGTGCTGTGTGGCTCCCGGCACACCCAGCATGAAGCCATGCCTGGAAGTAAGGCCCTGGTTTGCCGTGCAGAAGCGGAGGCGTGCTGCACTTTCCAGGAGGCGGTGGCCTCTGCTCTGCATACCTTGAACGGCAGCACAGCCTTCTGGACACCTGGGAGGCTAGCCGGGGCGCCCTGTTCCCGGCAGGAACACTGAGTAACCCCAGGCGCACCTGGCTCTGCTAAGCACCATCCAGGCCCGTAGCCCCTTAGAGCCCCTCTGTGCACGCCGAGCGTAGGGAAACGCACTGCCCTCTCTTTTGGAGCAGCTTGGTTTCCTCAGCACTCGCACACGTTCACGAACGCCGTTCTGCCACATCCCACATGGCGCGGAGGTCTTACGCGTTGCCCTAATCGGAGCTGCGCTCAGAGTAACCCTCGTCTTCGCATTCCATCCAGGACCTCCTGACTGAAGGCACCGTGCCTCCTAGAGGACGGCGGCTTGGGTTCTTACTGCAATTCAAGTCCTGTTCCTTCTTTGGCACTGCAGGCAGCCCCAGGCCCAGAGGAGCGGCTACGGCGTTCCTTGGTTGAGACAGTTCGCTGGATGCGGGACTCCCTCCTGCGATAAGTTGACTCGGGGAAGGAAACGCAGGGTAACCGGTGTCTCCTGGGACTCGTCAGAAACCACAGGGATGTACGCTGAGTGTGCCCATGAACACGGGGGCCTGCTGGAACTAGCCCTGCTTTCCCATTTTGAGGGCGGCCTTCATGCCTGCCTTGACGCTCCCTGACATTCCCGGCTCCCGACAGGCCAGTGAGCCCTGGAAGAGTGCTTCGGGGAAAATCATGAGTTTGCTCTCTCTAAACCAGGGGCTGCCGCGGCCGCGGTGGCGGTCCGCACGGCAGGCTCCAGAGCCAAAGGGAGCCTCAACGTGAGAACTGGCCTCCAGGTTAGGCCCTGAGTAGCCGTGCAGAAAGGGAGGCATGCAGCTCTTTCCGGGAGTTCTTAGTCGCTTTGCTTTCAAGGCAGTACACGCCCGGGGACTCCTAGGCCCCACGGGCGTGCAGCGTTTTCCCTCCAAGGTCCCTGAGTGCCTCCAGACACCTGTGGGCCGGCTGAGCAACGTCGAGGTCCATTGGTTGATTCCCTCGGAGGACCCCCGTGCGTGCCGAGTGCTGGGCAACCACACACTGCGCGTTCCTTGAGGAGCGCTACATCTCCAGAGCCCTCGAACGCCCTTCGGGACAACATGGCTGGTGGGTGCGAGGTGCCCAGGAAGACTCTGTCACGGCCCTTGTGTGAGCTGCCATGAGAGAACGCTGTGCTTGCAACACTGCGAGGCCCGCCCTCGTGCCTGAAGTCACTCTGCTCGGGGAGAAAGTCAGCACCTGAGCGTGCTGTGTGGCTCCCGGCACACCCAGCATGAAGCCATGCCTGGAAGTAAGGCCCTGGTTTGCCGTGCAGAAGCGGAGGCGTGCTGCACTTTCCAGGAGGCGGTGGCCTCTGCTCTGCATACCTTGAACGGCAGCACAGCCTTCTGGACACCTGGGAGGCTAGCCGGGGCGCCCTGTTCCCGGCAGGAACACTGAGTAACCAACCCCAGGCGCACCTGGCTCTGCTAAGCACCATCCAGGCCCGTAGCCCCTTAGAGCCCCTCTGTGCACGCCGAGCGTAGGGAAACGCACTGCCCTCTCTTTTGGAGCAGCTTGGTTTCCTCAGCACTCGCACACGTTCACGAACGCCGTTCTGCCACATCCCACATGGCGCGGAGGTCTTACGCGTTGCCCTAATCGGAGCTGCGCTCAGAGTAACCCTCGTCTTCGCATTCCATCCAGGACCTCCTGACTGAAGGCACCGTGCCTCCTAGAGGACGGCGGCTTGGGTTCTTACTGCAATTCAAGTCCTGTTCCTTCTTTGGCACTGCAGGCAGCCCCAGGCCCAGAGGAGCGGCTACGGCGTTCCTTGGTTGAGACAGTTCGCTGGATGCGGGACTCCCTCCTGCGATAAGTTGACTCGGGGAAGGAAACGCAGGGTAACCGGTGTCTCCTGGGACTCGTCAGAAACCACAGGGATGTACGCTGAGTGTGCCCATGAACACGGGGGCCTGCTGGAACTAGCCCTGCTTTCCCATTTTGAGGGCGGCCTTCATGCCTGCCTTGACGCTCCCTGACATTCCCGGCTCCCGACAGGCCAGTGAGCCCTGGAAGAGTGCTTCGGGGAAAATCATGAGTTTGCTCTCTCTAAACCAGGGGCTGCCGCGGCCGCGGTGGCGGTCCGCACGGCAGGCTCCAGAGCCAAAGGGAGCCTCAACGTGAGAACTGGCCTCCAGGTTAGGCCCTGAGTAGCCGTGCAGAAAGGGAGGCATGCAGCTCTTTCCGGGAGTTCTTAGTCGCTTTGCTTTCAAGGCAGTACACGCCCGGGGACTCCTAGGCCCCAGGGGCGTGCAGCGTTTTCCCTCCAAGGTCCCTGAGTGCCTCCAGACACCTGTGGGCCGGCTGAGCAACGTCGAGGTCCATTGGTTGATTCCCTCGGAGGACCCCCGTGCGTGCCGAGTCCTGGGCAACCACACACTGCGCGTTCCTTGAGGAGCGCTACCTCTCCAGAGCCCTCGAACGCCCTTCGGGACAACATGGCTGGTGGGTGCGAGGTGCCCAGGAAGACTCTGTCACGGCCCTTGTGTGAGCTGCCATGAGAGAACGCTGTGCTTGCAACACTGCGAGGCCCGCCCTCGTGCCTGAAGTCACTCTGCTCGGGGAGAAAGTCAGCACCTTAGCGTGCTGTGTGGCTCCCGGCACACCCCGCATGAAGCCATGCCTGGAAGTAAGGCCCTGGTTTGCCGTGCAGAAGCGGAGGCGTGCTGCACTTTCCAGGAGGCGGTGGCCTCTGCTCTGCATACCTTGAACGGCAGCACAGCCTTCTGGACACCTGGGAGGCTAGCCGGGGCGCCCTGTTCCCGGCAGGAACACTGAGTAACCCCAGGCGCACCTGGCTCTGCTAAGCACCATCCAGGCCCGTAGCCCCTTAGAGCCCCTCTGTGCACGCCGAGCGTAGGGAAACGCACTGCCCTCTCTTTTGGAGCAGCTTGGTTTCCTCAGCACTCGCACACGTTCACGAACGCCGTTCTGCCACATCCCACATGGCGCGGAGGTCTTACGCGTTGCCCTAATCGGAGCTGCGCTCAGAGTAACCCTCGTCTTCGCATTCCATCCAGGACCTCCTGACTGAAGGCACCGTGCCTCCTAGAGGACGGCGGCTTGGGTTCTTACTGCAATTCAAGTCCTGTTCCTTCTTTGGCACTGCAGGCAGCCCCAGGCCCAGAGGAGCGGCTATGGCGTTCCTTGGTTGAGACAGTTCGCTGGATGCGGGACTCCCTCCTGCGATAAGTTGACTCGGGGAAGGAAACGCAGGGTAACCGGTGTCTCCTGGGACTCGTCAGAAACCACAGGGATGTACGCTGAGTGTGCCCATGAACACGGGGGCCTGCTGGAACTAGCCCTGCTTTCCCATTTTGAGGGCGGCATTCATGCCTGCCTTGACGCTCCCTGACATTCCCGGCTCCCGACAGGCCAGTGAGCCCTGGAAGAGTGCTTCGGGGAAAATCATGAGTTTGCTCTCTCTAAACCAGGGGCTGCCGCGGCCGCGGTGGCGGTCCGCACGGCAGGCTCCAGAGCCAAAGGGAGCCTCAACGTGAGAACTGGCCTCCAGGTTAGGCCCTGAGTAGCCGTGCAGAAAGGGAGGCATGCAGCTCTTTCCGGGAGTTCTTAGTCGCTTTGCTTTCAAGGCAGTACACGCCCGGGGACTCCTAGGCCCCAGGGGCGTGCAGCGTTTTCCCTCCAAGGTCCCTGAGTGCCTCCAGACACCTGTGGGCCGGCTGAGCAACGTCGAGGTCCATTGGTTGATTCCCTCGGAGGACCCCCGTGCGTGCCGAGTGCTGGGCAACCACACACTGCGCGTTCCTTGAGGAGCGCTACATCTCCAGAGCCCTCGAACGCCCTTCGGGACAACATGGCTGGTGGGTGCGAGGTGCCCAGGAAGACTCTGTCACGGCCCTTGTGTGAGCTGCCATGAGAGAACGCTGTGCTTGCAACACTGCGAGGCCCGCCCTCGTGCCTGAAGTCACTCTGCTCGGGGAGAAAGTCAGCACCTTAGCGTGCTGTGTGGCTCCCGGCACACCCAGCATGAAGCCATGCCTGGAAGTAAGGCCCTGGTTTGCCGTGCAGAAGCGGAGGCGTGCTGCACTTTCCAGGAGGCGGTGGCCTCTGCTCTGCATACCTTGAACGGCAGCACAGCCTTGTGGACACCTGGGAGGCTAGCCGGGGCGCCCTGTTCCCGGCAGGAACACTGAGTAACCAACCCCAGGCGCACCTGGCTCTGCTAAGCACCATCCAGGCCCGTAGCCCCTTAGAGCCCCTCTGTGCACGCCGAGCGTAGGGAAACGCACTGCCCTCTCTTTTGGAGCAGCTTGGTTTCCTCAGCACTCGCACACGTTCACGAACGCCGTTCTGCCACATCCTACATGGCGCGGAGGTCTTACGCGTTGCCCTAATCGGAGCTGCGCTCAGAGTAACCCTCGTCTTCGCATTCCATCCAGGACCTCCTGACTGAAGGCACCGTGCCTCCTAGAGGACGGCGGCTTGGGTTCTTACTGCAATTCAAGTCCTGTTCCTTCTTTGGCACTGCAGGCAGCCCCAGGCCCAGAGGAGCGGCTACGGCGTTCCTTGGTTGAGACAGTTCGCTGGATGCGGGACTCCCTCCTGCGATAAGTTGACTCGGGGAAGGAAACGCAGGGTAACCGGTGTCTCCTGGGACTCGTCAGAAACCACAGGGATGTACGCTGAGTGTGCCCATGAACACGGGGGCCTGCTGGAACTAGCCCTGCTTTCCCATTTTGAGGGCGGCCTTCATGCCTGCCTTGACGCTCCCTGACATTCCCGGCTCCCGACAGGCCAGTGAGCCCTGGAAGAGTGCTTCGGGGAAAATCATGAGTTTGCTCTCTCTAAACCAGGGGCTGCCGCGGCCGCGGTGGCGGTCCGCACGGCAGGCTCCAGAGCCAAAGGGAGCCTCAACGTGAGAACTGGCCTCCAGGTTAGGCCCTGAGTAGCCGTGCAGAAAGGGAGGCATGCAGCTCTTTCCGGGAGTTCTTAGTCGCTTTGCTTTCAAGGCAGTACACGCCCGGGGACTCCTAGGCCCCAGGGGCGTGCAGCGTTTTCCCTCCAAGGTCCCTGAGTGCCTCCAGACACCTGTGGGCCGGCTGAGCAACGTCGAGGTCCATTGGTTGATTCCCTCGGAGGACCCCCGTGCGTGCCGAGTCCTGGGCAACCACACACTGCGTGTTCCTTGAGGAGCGCTACCTCTCCAGAGCCCTCGAACGCCCTTCGGGACAACATGGCTGGTGGGTGCGAGGTGCCCAGGAAGACTCTGTCACGGCCCTTGTGTGAGCTGCCATGAGAGAACGCTGTGCTTGCCACACTGCGAGGCCCGCCCTCGTGCCTGAAGTCACTCTGCTCGGGGAGAAAGTCAGCACCTTAGCGTGCTGTGTGGCTCCCGGCACACCCAGCATGAAGCCATGCCTGGAAGTAAGGCCCTGGTTTGCCGTGCAGAAGCGGAGGCGTGCTGCACTTTCCAGGAGGCGGTGGCCTCTGCTCTGCATACCTTGAACGGCAGCACAGCCTTCTGGACACCTGGGAGGCTAGCCGGGGCGCCCTGTTCCCGGCAGGAACACTGAGTAACCCCAGGCGCACCTGGCTCTGCTAAGCACCATCCAGGCCCGTAGCCCCTTAGAGCCCCTCTGTGCACGCCGAGCGTAGGGAAACGCACTGCCCTCTCTTTTGGAGCAGCTTGGTTTCCTCAGCACTCGCACACGTTCACGAACGCCGTTCTGCCACATCCCACATGGCGCGGAGGTCTTACGCGTTGCCCTAATCGGAGCTGCGCTCAGAGTAACCCTCGTCTTCGCATTCCATCCAGGACCTCCTGACTGAAGGCACCGTGCCTCCTAGAGGACGGCGGCTTGGGTTCTTACTGCAATTCAAGTCCTGTTCCTTCTTTGGCACTGCAGGCAGCCCCAGGCCCAGAGGAGCGGCTACGGCGTTCCTTGGTTGAGACAGTTCGCTGGATGCGGGACTCCCTCCTGCGATAAGTTGACTCGGGGAAGGAAACGCAGGGTAACCGGTGTCTCCTGGGACTCGTCAGAAACCACAGGGATGTACGCTGAGTGTGCCCATGAACACGGGGGCCTGCTGGAACTAGCCCTGCTTTCCCATTTTGAGGGCGGCCTTCATGCCTGCCTTGACGCTCCCTGACATTCCCGGCTCCCGACAGGCCAGTGAGCCCTGGAAGAGTGCTTCGGGGAAAATCATGAGTTTGCTCTCTCTAAACCAGGGGCTGCCGCGGCCGCGGTGGCGGTCCGCACGGCAGGCTCCAGAGCCAAAGGGAGCCTCAACGTGAGAACTGGCCTCCAGGTTAGGCCCTGAGTAGCCGTGCAGAAAGGGAGGCATGCAGCTCTTTCCGGGAGTTCTTAGTCGCTTTGCTTTCAAGGCAGTACACGCCCGGGGACTCCTAGGCCCCACGGGCGTGCAGCGTTTTCCCTCCAAGGTCCCTGAGTGCCTCCAGACACCTGTGGGCCGGCTGAGCAACGTCGAGGTCCATTGGTTGATTCCCTCGGAGGACCCCCGTGCGTGCCGAGTGCTGGGCAACCACACACTGCGCGTTCCTTGAGGAGCGCTACATCTCCAGAGCCCTCGAACGCCCTTCGGGACAACATGGCTGGTGGGTGCGAGGTGCCCAGGAAGACTCTGTCACGGCCCTTGTGTGAGCTGCCATGAGAGAACGCTGTGCTTGCAACACTGCGAGGCCCGCCCTCGTGCCTGAAGTCACTCTGCTCGAGGAGAAAGTCAGCACCTTAGCGTGCTGTGTGGCTCCCGGCACACCCCGCATGAAGCCATGCCTGGAAGTAAGGCCCTGGTTTGCCGTGCAGAAGCGGAGGCGTGCTGCACTTTCCAGGAGGCGGTGGCCTCTGCTCTGCATACCTTGAACGGCAGCACAGCCTTCTGGACACCTGGGAGGCTAGCCGGGGCGCCCTGTTCCCGGCAGGAACACTGAGTAACCCCAGGCGCACCTGGCTCTGCTAAGCACCATCCAGGCCCGTAGCCCCTTAGAGCCCCTCTGTGCACGCCGAGCGTAGGGAAACGCACTGCCCTCTCTTTTGGAGCAGCTTGGTTTCCTCAGCACTCGCACACGTTCACGAACGCCGTTCTGCCACATCCCACATGGCGCGGAGGTCTTACGCGTTGCCCTAATCGGAGCTGCGCTCAGAGTAACCCTCGTCTTCGCATTCCATCCAGGACCTCCTGACTGAAGGCACCGTGCCTCCTAGAGGACGGCGGCTTGGGTTCTTACTGCAATTCAAGTCCTGTTCCTTCTTTGGCACTGCAGGCAGCCCCAGGCCCAGAGGAGCGGCTATGGCGTTCCTTGGTTGAGACAGTTCGCTGGATGCGGGACTCCCTCCTGCGATAAGTTGACTCGGGGAAGGAAACGCAGGGTAACCGGTGTCTCCTGGGACTCGTCAGAAACCACAGGGATGTACGCTGAGTGTGCCCATGAACACGGGGGCCTGCTGGAACTAGCCCTGCTTTCCCATTTTGAGGGCGGCATTCATGCCTGCCTTGACGCTCCCTGACATTCCCGGCTCCCGACAGGCCAGTGAGCCCTGGAAGAGTGCTTCGGGGAAAATCATGAGTTTGCTCTCTCTAAACCAGGGGCTGCCGCGGCCGCGGTGGCGGTCCGCACGGCAGGCTCCAGAGCCAAAGGGAGCCTCAACGTGAGAACTGGCCTCCAGGTTAGGCCCTGAGTAGCCGTGCAGAAAGGGAGGCATGCAGCTCTTTCCGGGAGTTCTTAGTCGCTTTGCTTTCAAGGCAGTACACGCCCGGGGACTCCTAGGCCCCAGGGGCGTGCAGCGTTTTCCCTCCAAGGTCCCTGAGTGCCTCCAGACACCTGTGGGCCGGCTGAGCAACGTCGAGGTCCATTGGTTGATTCCCTCGGAGGACCCCCGTGCGTGCCGAGTGCTGGGCAACCACACACTGCGCGTTCCTTGAGGAGCGCTACATCTCCAGAGCCCTCGAACGCCCTTCGGGACAACATGGCTGGTGGGTGCGAGGTGCCCAGGAAGACTCTGTCACGGCCCTTGTGTGAGCTGCCATGAGAGAACGCTGTGCTTGCAACACTGCGAGGCCCGCCCTCGTGCCTGAAGTCACTCTGCTCGGGGAGAAAGTCAGCACCTTAGCGTGCTGTGTGGCTCCCGGCACACCCAGCATGAAGCCATGCCTGGAAGTAAGGCCCTGGTTTGCCGTGCAGAAGCGGAGGCGTGCTGCACTTTCCAGGAGGCGGTGGCCTCTGCTCTGCATACCTTGAACGGCAGCACAGCCTTCTGGACACCTGGGAGGCTAGCCGGGGCGCCCTGTTCCCGGCAGGAACACTGAGTAACCAACCCCAGGCGCACCTGGCTCTGCTAAGCACCATCCAGGCCCGTAGCCCCTTAGAGCCCCTCTGTGCACGCCGAGCGTAGGGAAACGCACTGCCCTCTCTTTTGGAGCAGCTTGGTTTCCTCAGCACTCGCACACGTTCACGAACGCCGTTCTGCCACATCCTACATGGCGCGGAGGTCTTACGCGTTGCCCTAATCGGAGCTGCGCTCAGAGTAACCCTCGTCTTCGCATTCCATCCAGGACCTCCTGACTGAAGGCACCGTGCCTCCTAGAGGACGGCGGCTTGGGTTCTTACTGCAATTCAAGTCCTGTTCCTTCTTTGGCACTGCAGGCAGCCCCAGGCCCAGAGGAGCGGCTACGGCGTTCCTTGGTTGAGACAGTTCGCTGGATGCGGGACTCCCTCCTGCGATAAGTTGACTCGGGGAAGGAAACGCAGGGTAACCGGTGTCTCCTGGGACTCGTCAGAAACCACAGGGATGTACGCTGAGTGTGCCCATGAACACGGGGGCCTGCTGGAACTAGCCCTGCTTTCCCATTTTGAGGGCGGCCTTCATGCCTGCCTTGACGCTCCCTGACATTCCCGGCTCCCGACAGGCCAGTGAGCCCTGGAAGAGTGCTTCGGGGAAAATCATGAGTTTGCTCTCTCTAAACCAGGGGCTGCCGCGGCCGCGGTGGCGGTCCGCACGGCAGGCTCCAGAGCCAAAGGGAGCCTCAACGTGAGAACTGGCCTCCAGGTTAGGCCCTGAGTAGCCGTGCAGAAAGGGAGGCATGCAGCTCTTTCCGGGAGTTCTTAGTCGCTTTGCTTTCAAGGCAGTACACGCCCGGGGACTCCTAGGCCCCAGGGGCGTGCAGCGTTTTCCCTCCAAGGTCCCTGAGTGCCTCCAGACACCTGTGGGCCGGCTGAGCAACGTCGAGGTCCATTGGTTGATTCCCTCGGAGGACCCCCGTGCGTGCCGAGTCCTGGGCAACCACACACTGCGTGTTCCTTGAGGAGCGCTACCTCTCCAGAGCCCTCGAACGCCCTTCGGGACAACATGGCTGGTGGGTGCGAGGTGCCCAGGAAGACTCTGTCACGGCCCTTGTGTGAGCTGCCATGAGAGAACGCTGTGCTTGCCACACTGCGAGGCCCGCCCTCGTGCCTGAAGTCACTCTGCTCGGGGAGAAAGTCAGCACCTTAGCGTGCTGTGTGGCTCCCGGCACACCCAGCATGAAGCCATGCCTGGAAGTAAGGCCCTGGTTTGCCGTGCAGAAGCGGAGGCGTGCTGCACTTTCCAGGAGGCGGTGGCCTCTGCTCTGCATACCTTGAACGGCAGCACAGCCTTCTGGACACCTGGGAGGCTAGCCGGGGCGCCCTGTTCCCGGCAGGAACACTGAGTAACCCCAGGCGCACCTGGCTCTGCTAAGCACCATCCAGGCCCGTAGCCCCTTAGAGCCCCTCTGTGCACGCCGAGCGTAGGGAAACGCACTGCCCTCTCTTTTGGAGCAGCTTGGTTTCCTCAGCACTCGCACACGTTCACGAACGCCGTTCTGCCACATCCCACATGGCGCGGAGGTCTTACGCGTTGCCCTAATCGGAGCTGCGCTCAGAGTAACCCTCGTCTTCGCATTCCATCCAGGACCTCCTGACTGAAGGCACCGTGCCTCCTAGAGGACGGCGGCTTGGGTTCTTACTGCAATTCAAGTCCTGTTCCTTCTTTGGCACTGCAGGCAGCCCCAGGCCCAGAGGAGCGGCTACGGCGTTCCTTGGTTGAGACAGTTCGCTGGATGCGGGACTCCCTCCTGCGATAAGTTGACTCGGGGAAGGAAACGCAGGGTAACCGGTGTCTCCTGGGACTCGTCAGAAACCACAGGGATGTACGCTGAGTGTGCCCATGAACACGGGGGCCTGCTGGAACTAGCCCTGCTTTCCCATTTTGAGGGCGGCCTTCATGCCTGCCTTGACGCTCCCTGACATTCCCGGCTCCCGACAGGCCAGTGAGCCCTGGAAGAGTGCTTCGGGGAAAATCATGAGTTTGCTCTCTCTAAACCAGGGGCTGCCGCGGCCGCGGTGGCGGTCCGCACGGCAGGCTCCAGAGCCAAAGGGAGCCTCAACGTGAGAACTGGCCTCCAGGTTAGGCCCTGAGTAGCCGTGCAGAAAGGGAGGCATGCAGCTCTTTCCGGGAGTTCTTAGTCGCTTTGCTTTCAAGGCAGTACACGCCCGGGGACTCCTAGGCCCCACGGGCGTGCAGCGTTTTCCCTCCAAGGTCCCTGAGTGCCTCCAGACACCTGTGGGCCGGCTGAGCAACGTCGAGGTCCATTGGTTGATTCCCTCGGAGGACCCCCGTGCGTGCCGAGTGCTGGGCAACCACACACTGCGTGTTCCTTGAGGAGCGCTACCTCTCCAGAGCCCTCGAACGCCCTTCGGGACAACATGGCTGGTGGGTGCGAGGTGCCCAGGAAGACTCTGTCACGGCCCTTGTGTGAGCTGCCATGAGAGAACGCTGTGCTTGCAACACTGCGAGGCCCGCCCTCGTGCCTGAAGTCACTCTGCTCGAGGAGAAAGTCAGCACCTTAGCGTGCTGTGTGGCTCCCGGCACACCCCGCATGAAGCCATGCCTGGAAGTAAGGCCCTGGTTTGCCGTGCAGAAGCGGAGGCGTGCTGCACTTTCCAGGAGGCGGTGGCCTCTGCTCTGCATACCTTGAACGGCAGCACAGCCTTCTGGACACCTGGGAGGCTAGCCGGGGCGCCCTGTTCCCGGCAGGAACACTGAGTAACCAACCCCAGGCGCACCTGGCTCTGCTAAGCACCATCCAGGCCCGTAGCCCCTTAGAGCCCCTCTGTGCACGCCGAGCGTAGGGAAACGCACTGCCCTCTCTTTTGGAGCAGCTTGGTTTCCTCAGCACTCGCACACGTTCACGAACGCCGTTCTGCCACATCCCACATGGCGCGGAGGTCTTACGCGTTGCCCTAATCGGAGCTGCGCTCAGAGTAACCCTCGTCTTCGCATTCCATCCAGGACCTCCTGACTGAAGGCACCGTGCCTCCTAGAGGACGGCGGCTTGGGTTCTTACTGCAATTCAAGTCCTGTTCCTTCTTTGGCACTGCAGGCAGCCCCAGGCCCAGAGGAGCGGCTACGGCATTCCTTGGTTGAGACAGTTCGCTGGATGCGGGACTCCCTCCTGCGATAAGTTGACTCGGGGAAGGAAACGCAGGGTAACCGGTGTCTCCTGGGACTCGTCAGAAACCACAGGGATGTACGCTGAGTGTGCCCATGAACACGGGGGCCTGCTGGAACTAGCCCTGCTTTCCCATTTTGAGGGCGGCCTTCATGCCTGCCTTGACGCTCCCTGACATTCCCGGCTCCCGACAGGCCAGTGAGCCCTGGAAGAGTGCTTCGGGGAAAATCATGAGTTTGCTCTCTCTAAACCAGGGGCTGCCGCGGCCGCGGTGGCGGTCCGCACGGCAGGCTCCAGAGCCAAAGGGAGCCTCAACGTGAGAACTGGCCTCCAGGTTAGGCCCTGAGTAGCCGTGCAGAAAGGGAGGCATGCAGCTCTTTCCGGGAGTTCTTAGTCGCTTTGCTTTCAAGGCAGTACACGCCCGGGGACTCCTAGGCCCCAGGGGCGTGCAGCGTTTTCCCTCCAAGGTCCCTGAGTGCCTCCAGACACCTGTGGGCCGGCTGAGCAACGTCGAGGTCCATTGGTTGATTCCCTCAGAGGACCCCCGTGCGTGCCGAGTGCTGGGCAACCACACACTGCGCGTTCCTTGAGGAGCGCTACCTCTCCAGAGCCCTCGAACGCCCTTCGGGACAACATGGCTGGTGGGTGCGAGGTGCCCAGGAAGACTCTGTCACGGCCCTTGTGTGAGCTGCCATGAGAGAACGCTGTGCTTGCAACACTGCGAGGCCCGCCCTCGTGCCTGAAGTCACTCTGCTCGAGGAGAAAGTCAGCACCTTAGCGTGCTGTGTGGCTCCCGGCACACCCAGCATGAAGCCATGCCTGGAAGTAAGGCCCTGGTTTGCCGTGCAGAAGCGGAGGCGTGCTGCACTTTCCAGGAGGCGGTGGCCTCTGCTCTGCATACCTTGAACGGCAGCACAGCCTTCTGGACACCTGGGAGGCTAGCCGGGGCGCCCTGTTCCCGGCAGGAACACTGAGTAACCCCAGGCGCACCTGGCTCTGCTAAGCACCATCCAGGCCCGTAGCCCCTTAGAGCCCCTCTGTGCACGCCGAGCGTAGGGAAACGCACTGCCCTCTCTTTTGGAGCAGCTTGGTTTCCTCAGCACTCGCACACGTTCACGAACGCCGTTCTGCCACATCCCACATGGCGCGGAGGTCTTACGCGTTGCCCTAATCGGAGCTGCGCTCAGAGTAACCCTCGTCTTCGCATTCCATCCAGGACCTCCTGACTGAAGGCACCGTGCCTCCTAGAGGACGGCGGCTTGGGTTCTTACTGCAATTCAAGTCCTGTTCCTTCTTTGGCACTGCAGGCAGCCCCAGGCCCAGAGGAGCGGCTACGGCGTTCCTTGGTTGAGACAGTTCGCTGGATGCGGGACTCCCTCCTGCGATAAGTTGACTCGGGGAAGGAAACGCAGGGTAACCGGTGTCTCCTGGGACTCGTCAGAAACCACAGGGATGTACGCTGAGTGTGCCCATGAACACGGGGGCCTGCTGGAACTAGCCCTGCTTTCCCATTTTGAGGGCGGCCTTCATGCCTGCCTTGACGCTCCCTGACATTCCCGGCTCCCGACAGGCCAGTGAGCCCTGGAAGAGTGCTTCGGGGAAAATCATGAGTTTGCTCTCTCTAAACCAGGGGCTGCCACGGCCGCGGTGGCGGTCCGCACGGCAGGCTCCAGAGCCAAAGGGAGCCTCAACGTGAGAACTGGCCTCCAGGTTAGGCCCTGAGTAGCCGTGCAGAAAGGGAGGCATGCAGCTCTTTCCGGGAGTTCTTAGTCGCTTTGCTTTCAAGGCAGTACACGCCCGGGGACTCCTAGGCCCCACGGGCGTGCAGCGTTTTCCCTCCAAGGTCCCTGAGTGCCTCCAGACACCTGTGGGCCGGCTGAGCAACGTCGAGGTCCATTGGTTGATTCCCTCGGAGGACCCCCGTGCGTGCCGAGTGCTGGGCAACCACACACTGCGCGTTCCTTGAGGAGCGCTACATCTCCAGAGCCCTCGAACGCCCTTCGGGACAACATGGCTGGTGGGTGCGAGGTGCCCAGGAAGACTCTGTCACGGCCCTTGTGTGAGCTGCCATGAGAGAACGCTGTGCTTGCAACACTGCGAGGCCCGCCCTCGTGCCTGAAGTCACTCTGCTCGAGGAGAAAGTCAGCACCTTAGCGTGCTGTGTGGCTCCCGGCACACCCCGCATGAAGCCATGCCTGGAAGTAAGGCCCTGGTTTGCCGTGCAGAAGCGGAGGCGTGCTGCACTTTCCAGGAGGCGGTGGCCTCTGCTCTGCATACCTTGAACGGCAGCACAGCCTTCTGGACACCTGGGAGGCTAGCCGGGGCGCCCTGTTCCCGGCAGGAACACTGAGTAACCCCAGGCGCACCTGGCTCTGCTAAGCACCATCCAGGCCCGTAGCCCCTTAGAGCCCCTCTGTGCACGCCGAGCGTAGGGAAACGCACTGCCCTCTCTTTTGGAGCAGCTTGGTTTCCTCAGCACTCGCACACGTTCACGAACGCCGTTCTGCCACATCCCACATGGCGCGGAGGTCTTACGCGTTGCCCTAATCGGAGCTGCGCTCAGAGTAACCCTCGTCTTCGCATTCCATCCAGGACCTCCTGACTGAAGGCACCGTGCCTCCTAGAGGACGGCGGCTTGGGTTCTTACTGCAATTCAAGTCCTGTTCCTTCTTTGGCACTGCAGGCAGCCCCAGGCCCAGAGGAGCGGCTACGGCGTTCCTTGGTTGAGACAGTTCGCTGGATGCGGGACTCCCTCCTGCGATAAGTTGACTCGGGGAAGGAAACGCAGGGTAACCGGTGTCTCCTGGGACTCGTCAGAAACCACAGGGATGTACGCTGAGTGTGCCCATGAACACGGGGGCCTGCTGGAACTAGCCCTGCTTTCCCATTTTGAGGGCGGCCTTCATGCCTGCCTTGACGCTCCCTGACATTCCCGGCTCCCGACAGGCCAGTGAGCCCTGGAAGAGTGCTTCGGGGAAAATCATGAGTTTGCTCTCTCTAAACCAGGGGCTGCCGCGGCCGCGGTGGCGGTCCGCACGGCAGGCTCCAGAGCCAAAGGGAGCCTCAACGTGAGAACTGGCCTCCAGGTTAGGCCCTGAGTAGCCGTGCAGAAAGGGAGGCATGCAGCTCTTTCCAGGAGTTCTTAGTCGCTTTGCTTTCAAGGCAGTACACGCCCGGGGACTCCTAGGCCCCAGGGGCGTGCAGCGTTTTCCCTCCAAGGTCCCTGAGTGCCTCCAGACACCTGTGGGCCGGCTGAGCAACGTCGAGGTCCATTGGTTGATTCCCTCGGAGGACCCCCGTGCGTGCCGAGTGCTGGGCAACCACACACTGCGCGTTCCTTGAGGAGCGCTACCTCTCCAGAGCCCTCGAACGCCCTTCGGGACAACATGGCTGGTGGGTGCGAGGTGCCCAGGAAGACTCTGTCACGGCCCTTGTGTGAGCTGCCATGAGAGAACGCTGTGCTTGCAACACTGCGAGGCCCGCCCTCGTGCCTGAAGTCACTCTGCTCGAGGAGAAAGTCAGCACCTTAGCGTGCTGTGTGGCTCCCGGCACACCCAGCATGAAGCCATGCCTGGAAGTAAGGCCCTGGTTTGCCGTGCAGAAGCGGAGGCGTGCTGCACTTTCCAGGAGGCGGTGGCCTCTGCTCTGCATACCTTGAACGGCAGCACAGCCTTCTGGACACCTGGGAGGCTAGCCGGGGCGCCCTGTTCCCGGCAGGAACACTGAGTAACCCCAGGCGCACCTGGCTCTGCTAAGCACCATCCAGGCCCGTAGCCCCTTAGAGCCCCTCTGTGCACGCCGAGCGTAGGGAAACGCACTGCCCTCTCTTTTGGAGCAGCTTGGTTTCCTCAGCACTCGCACACGTTCACGAACGCCGTTCTGCCACATCCCACATGGCGCGGAGGTCTTACGCGTTGCCCTAATCGGAGCTGCGCTCAGAGTAACCCTCGTCTTCGCATTCCATCCAGGACCTCCTGACTGAAGGCACCGTGCCTCCTAGAGGACGGCGGCTTGGGTTCTTACTGCAATTCAAGTCCTGTTCCTTCTTTGGCACTGCAGGCAGCCCCAGGCCCAGAGGAGCGGCTACGGCGTTCCTTGGTTGAGACAGTTCGCTGGATGCGGGACTCCCTCCTGCGATAAGTTGACTCGGGGAAGGAAACGCAGGGTAACCGGTGTCTCCTGGGACTCGTCAGAAACCACAGGGATGTACGCTGAGTGTGCCCATGAACACGGGGGCCTGCTGGAACTAGCCCTGCTTTCCCATTTTGAGGGCGGCCTTCATGCCTGCCTTGACGCTCCCTGACATTCCCGGCTCCCGACAGGCCAGTGAGCCCTGGAAGAGTGCTTCGGGGAAAATCATGAGTTTGCTCTCTCTAAACCAGGGGCTGCCGCGGCCGCGGTGGCGGTCCGCACGGCAGGCTCCAGAGCCAAAGGGAGCCTCAACGTGAGAACTGGCCTCCAGGTTAGGCCCTGAGTAGCCGTGCAGAAAGGGAGGCATGCAGCTCTTTCCAGGAGTTCTTAGTCGCTTTGCTTTCAAGGCAGTACACGCCCGGGGACTCCTAGGCCCCAGGGGCGTGCAGCGTTTTCCCTCCAAGGTCCCTGAGTGCCTCCAGACACCTGTGGGCCGGCTGAGCAACGTCGAGGTCCATTGGTTGATTCCCTCGGAGGACCCCCGTGCGTGCCGAGTGCTGGGCAACCACACACTGCGCGTTCCTTGAGGAGCGCTACCTCTCCAGAGCCCTCGAACGCCCTTCGGGACAACATGGCTGGTGGGTGCGAGGTGCCCAGGAAGACTCTGTCACGGCCCTTGTGTGAGCTGCCATGAGAGAACGCTGTGCTTGCAACACTGCGAGGCCCGCCCTCGTGCCTGAAGTCACTCTGCTCGAGGAGAAAGTCAGCACCTTAGCGTGCTGTGTGGCTCCCGGCACACCCCGCATGAAGCCATGCCTGGAAGTAAGGCCCTGGTTTGCCGTGCAGAAGCGGAGGCGTGCTGCACTTTCCAGGAGGCGGTGGCCTCTGCTCTGCATACCTTGAACGGCAGCACAGCCTTCTGGACACCTGGGAGGCTAGCCGGGGCGCCCTGTTCCCGGCAGGAACACTGAGTAACCCCAGGCGCACCTGGCTCTGCTAAGCACCATCCAGGCCCGTAGCCCCTTAGAGCCCCTCTGTGCACGCCGAGCGTAGGGAAACGCACTGCCCTCTCTTTTGGAGCAGCTTGGTTTCCTCAGCACTCGCACACGTTCACGAACGCCGTTCTGCCACATCCCACATGGCGCGGAGGTCTTACGCGTTGCCCTAATCGGAGCTGCGCTCAGAGTAACCCTCGTCTTCGCATTCCATCCAGGACCTCCTGACTGAAGGCACCGTGCCTCCTAGAGGACGGCGGCTTGGGTTCTTACTGCAATTCAAGTCCTGTTCCTTCTTTGGCACTGCAGGCAGCCCCAGGCCCAGAGGAGCGGCTACGGCGTTCCTTGGTTGAGACACTTCGCTGGATGCGGGACTCCCTCCTGCGATAAGTTGACTCGGGGAAGGAAACGCAGGGTAACCGGTGTCTCCTGGGACTCGTCAGAAACCACAGGGATGTACGCTGAGTGTGCCCATGAACACGGGGGCCTGCTGGAACTAGCCCTGCTTTCCCATTTTGAGGGCGGCCTTCATGCCTGCCTTGACGCTCCCTGACATTCCCGGCTCCCGACAGGCCAGTGAGCCCTGGAAGAGTGCTTCGGGGAAAATCATGAGTTTGCTCTCTCTAAACCAGGGGCTGCCGCGGCCGCGGTGGCGGTCCGCACGGCAGGCTCCAGAGCCAAAGGGAGCCTCAACGTGAGAACTGGCCTCCAGGTTAGGCCCTGAGTAGCCGTGCAGAAAGGGAGGCATGCAGCTCTTTCCAGGAGTTCTTAGTCGCTTTGCTTTCAAGGCAGTACACGCCCGGGGACTCCTAGGCCCCAGGGGCGTGCAGCGTTTTCCCTCCAAGGTCCCTGAGTGCCTCCAGACACCTGTGGGCCGGCTGAGCAACGTCGAGGTCCATTGGTTGATTCCCTCGGAGGACCCCCGTGCGTGCCGAGTGCTGGGCAACCACACACTGCGCGTTCCTTGAGGAGCGCTACCTCTCCAGAGCCCTCGAACGCCCTTCGGGACAACATGGCTGGTGGGTGCGAGGTGCCCAGGAAGACTCTGTCACGGCCCTTGTGTGAGCTGCCATGAGAGAACGCTGTGCTTGCAACACTGCGAGGCCCGCCCTCGTGCCTGAAGTCACTCTGCTCGAGGAGAAAGTCAGCACCTTAGCGTGCTGTGTGGCTCCCGGCACACCCAGCATGAAGCCATGCCTGGAAGTAAGGCCCTGGTTTGCCGTGCAGAAGCGGAGGCGTGCTGCACTTTCCAGGAGGCGGTGGCCTCTGCTCTGCATACCTTGAACGGCAGCACAGCCTTCTGGACACCTGGGAGGCTAGCCGGGGCGCCCTGTTCCCGGCAGGAACACTGAGTAACCCCAGGCGCACCTGGCTCTGCTAAGCACCATCCAGGCCCGTAGCCCCTTAGAGCCCCTCTGTGCACGCCGAGCGTAGGGAAACGCACTGCCCTCTCTTTTGGAGCAGCTTGGTTTCCTCAGCACTCGCACACGTTCACGAACGCCGTTCTGCCACATCCCACATGGCGCGGAGGTCTTACGCGTTGCCCTAATCGGAGCTGCGCTCAGAGTAACCCTCGTCTTCGCATTCCATCCAGGACCTCCTGACTGAAGGCACCGTGCCTCCTAGAGGACGGCGGCTTGGGTTCTTACTGCAATTCAAGTCCTGTTCCTTCTTTGGCACTGCAGGCAGCCCCAGGCCCAGAGGAGCGGCTACGGCGTTCCTTGGTTGAGACAGTTCGCTGGATGCGGGACTCCCTCCTGCGATAAGTTGACTCGGGGAAGGAAACGCAGGGTAACCGGTGTCTCCTGGGACTCGTCAGAAACCACAGGGATGTACGCTGAGTGTGCCCATGAACACGGGGGCCTGCTGGAACTAGCCCTGCTTTCCCATTTTGAGGGCGGCCTTCATGCCTGCCTTGACGCTCCCTGACATTCCCGGCTCCCGACAGGCCAGTGAGCCCTGGAAGAGTGCTTCGGGGAAAATCATGAGTTTGCTCTCTCTAAACCAGGGGCTGCCGCGGCCGCGGTGGCGGTCCGCACGGCAGGCTCCAGAGCCAAAGGGAGCCTCAACGTGAGAACTGGCCTCCAGGTTAGGCCCTGAGTAGCCGTGCAGAAAGGGAGGCATGCAGCTCTTTCCGGGAGTTCTTAGTCGCTTTGCTTTCAAGGCAGTACACGCCCGGGGACTCCTAGGCCCCACGGGCGTGCAGCGTTTTCCCTCCAAGGTCCCTGAGTGCCTCCAGACACCTGTGGGCCGGCTGAGCAACGTCGAGGTCCATTGGTTGATTCCCTCGGAGGACCCCCGTGCGTGCCGAGTGCTGGGCAACCACACACTGCGCGTTCCTTGAGGAGCGCTACCTCTCCAGAGCCCTCGAACGCCCTTCGGGACAACATGGCTGGTGGGTGCGAGGTGCCCAGGAAGACTCTGTCACGGCCCTTGTGTGAGCTGCCATGAGAGAACGCTGTGCTTGCAACACTGCGAGGCCCGCCCTCGTGCCTGAAGTCACTCTGCTCGAGGAGAAAGTCAGCACCTTAGCGTGCTGTGTGGCTCCCGGCACACCCCGCATGAAGCCATGCCTGGAAGTAAGGCCCTGGTTTGCCGTGCAGAAGCGGAGGCGTGCTGCACTTTCCAGGAGGCGGTGGCCTCTGCTCTGCATACCTTGAACGGCAGCACAGCCTTCTGGACACCTGGGAGGCTAGCCGGGGCGCCCTGTTCCCGGCAGGAACACTGAGTAACCCCAGGCGCACCTGGCTCTGCTAAGCACCATCCAGGCCCGTAGCCCCTTAGAGCCCCTCTGTGCACGCCGAGCGTAGGGAAACGCACTGCCCTCTCTTTTGGAGCAGCTTGGTTTCCTCAGCACTCGCACACGTTCACGAACGCCGTTCTGCCACATCCCACATGGCGCGGAGGTCTTACGCGTTGCCCTAATCGGAGCTGCGCTCAGAGTAACCCTCGTCTTCGCATTCCATCCAGGACCTCCTGACTGAAGGCACCGTGCCTCCTAGAGGACGGCGGCTTGGGTTCTTACTGCAATTCAAGTCCTGTTCCTTCTTTGGCACTGCAGGCAGCCCCAGGCCCAGAGGAGCGGCTACGGCGTTCCTTGGTTGAGACACTTCGCTGGATGCGGGACTCCCTCCTGCGATAAGTTGACTCGGGGAAGGAAACGCAGGGTAACCGGTGTCTCCTGGGACTCGTCAGAAACCACAGGGATGTACGCTGAGTGTGCCCATGAACACGGGGGCCTGCTGGAACTAGCCCTGCTTTCCCATTTTGAGGGCGGCCTTCATGCCTGCCTTGACGCTCCCTGACATTCCCGGCTCCCGACAGGCCAGTGAGCCCTGGAAGAGTGCTTCGGGGAAAATCATGAGTTTGCTCTCTCTAAACCAGGGGCTGCCGCGGCCGCGGTGGCGGTCCGCACGGCAGGCTCCAGAGCCAAAGGGAGCCTCAACGTGAGAACTGGCCTCCAGGTTAGGCCCTGAGTAGCCGTGCAGAAAGGGAGGCATGCAGCTCTTTCCAGGAGTTCTTAGTCGCTTTGCTTTCAAGGCAGTACACGCCCGGGGACTCCTAGGCCCCAGGGGCGTGCAGCGTTTTCCCTCCAAGGTCCCTGAGTGCCTCCAGACACCTGTGGGCCGGCTGAGCAACGTCGAGGTCCATTGGTTGATTCCCTCGGAGGACCCCCGTGCGTGCCGAGTGCTGGGCAACCACACACTGCGCGTTCCTTGAGGAGCGCTACCTCTCCAGAGCCCTCGAACGCCCTTCGGGACAACATGGCTGGTGGGTGCGAGGTGCCCAGGAAGACTCTGTCACGGCCCTTGTGTGAGCTGCCATGAGAGAACGCTGTGCTTGCAACACTGCGAGGCCCGCCCTCGTGCCTGAAGTCACTCTGCTCGAGGAGAAAGTCAGCACCTTAGCGTGCTGTGTGGCTCCCGGCACACCCCGCATGAAGCCATGCCTGGAAGTAAGGCCCTGGTTTGCCGTGCAGAAGCGGAGGCGTGCTGCACTTTCCAGGAGGCGGTGGCCTCTGCTCTGCATACCTTGAACGGCAGCACAGCCTTCTGGACACCTGGGAGGCTAGCCGGGGCGCCCTGTTCCCGGCAGGAACACTGAGTAACCCCAGGCGCACCTGGCTCTGCTAAGCACCATCCAGGCCCGTAGCCCCTTAGAGCCCCTCTGTGCACGCCGAGCGTAGGGAAACGCACTGCCCTCTCTTTTGGAGCAGCTTGGTTTCCTCAGCACTCGCACACGTTCACGAACGCCGTTCTGCCACATCCCACATGGCGCGGAGGTCTTACGCGTTGCCCTAATCGGAGCTGCGCTCAGAGTAACCCTCGTCTTCGCATTCCATCCAGGACCTCCTGACTGAAGGCACCGTGCCTCCTAGAGGACGGCGGCTTGGGTTCTTACTGCAATTCAAGTCCTGTTCCTTCTTTGGCACTGCAGGCAGCCCCAGGCCCAGAGGAGCGGCTACGGCGTTCCTTGGTTGAGACAGTTCGCTGGATGCGGGACTCCCTCCTGCGATAAGTTGACTCGGGGAAGGAAACGCAGGGTAACCGGTGTCTCCTGGGACTCGTCAGAAACCACAGGGATGTACGCTGAGTGTGCCCATGAACACGGGGGCCTGCTGGAACTAGCCCTGCTTTCCCATTTTGAGGGCGGCCTTCATGCCTGCCTTGACGCTCCCTGACATTCCCGGCTCCCGACAGGCCAGTGAGCCCTGGAAGAGTGCTTCGGGGAAAATCATGAGTTTGCTCTCTCTAAACCAGGGGCTGCCGCGGCCGCGGTGGCGGTCCGCACGGCAGGCTCCAGAGCCAAAGGGAGCCTCAACGTGAGAACTGGCCTCCAGGTTAGGCCCTGAGTAGCCGTGCAGAAAGGGAGGCATGCAGCTCTTTCCGGGAGTTCTTAGTCGCTTTGCTTTCAAGGCAGTACACGCCCGGGGACTCCTAGGCCCCACGGGCGTGCAGCGTTTTCCCTCCAAGGTCCCTGAGTGCCTCCAGACACCTGTGGGCCGGCTGAGCAACGTCGAGGTCCATTGGTTGATTCCCTCGGAGGACCCCCGTGCGTGCCGAGTGCTGGGCAACCACACACTGCGCGTTCCTTGAGGAGCGCTACATCTCCAGAGCCCTCGAACGCCCTTCGGGACAACATGGCTGGTGGGTGCGAGGTGCCCAGGAAGACTCTGTCACGGCCCTTGTGTGAGCTGCCATGAGAGAACGCTGTGCTTGCAACACTGCGAGGCCCGCCCTCGTGCCTGAAGTCACTCTGCTCGGGGAGAAAGTCAGCACCTTAGCGTGCTGTGTGGCTCCCGGCACACCCAGCATGAAGCCATGCCTGGAAGTAAGGCCCTGGTTTGCCGTGCAGAAGCGGAGGCGTGCTGCACTTTCCAGGAGGCGGTGGCCTCTGCTCTGCATACCTTGAACGGCAGCACAGCCTTCTGGACACCTGGGAGGCTAGCCGGGGCGCCCTGTTCCCGGCAGGAACACTGAGTAACCAACCCCAGGCGCACCTGGCTCTGCTAAGCACCATCCAGGCCCGTAGCCCCTTAGAGCCCCTCTGTGCACGCCGAGCGTAGGGAAACGCACTGCCCTCTCTTTTGGAGCAGCTTGGTTTCCTCAGCACTCGCACACGTTCACGAACGCCGTTCTGCCACATCCTACATGGCGCGGAGGTCTTACGCGTTGCCCTAATCGGAGCTGCGCTCAGAGTAACCCTCGTCTTCGCATTCCATCCAGGACCTCCTGACTGAAGGCACCGTGCCTCCTAGAGGACGGCGGCTTGGGTTCTTACTGCAATTCAAGTCCTGTTCCTTCTTTGGCACTGCAGGCAGCCCCAGGCCCAGAGGAGCGGCTACGGCGTTCCTTGGTTGAGACAGTTCGCTGGATGCGGGACTCCCTCCTGCGATAAGTTGACTCGGGGAAGGAAACGCAGGGTAACCGGTGTCTCCTGGGACTCGTCAGAAACCACAGGGATGTACGCTGAGTGTGCCCATGAACACGGGGGCCTGCTGGAACTAGCCCTGCTTTCCCATTTTGAGGGCGGCATTCATGCCTGCCTTGACGCTCCCTGACATTCCCGGCTCCCGACAGGCCAGTGAGCCCTGGAAGAGTGCTTCGGGGAAAATCATGAGTTTGCTCTCTCTAAACCAGGGGCTGCCGCGGCCGCGGTGGCGGTCCGCACGGCAGGCTCCAGAGCCAAAGGGAGCCTCAACGTGAGAACTGGCCTCCAGGTTAGGCCCTGAGTAGCCGTGCAGAAAGGGAGGCATGCAGCTCTTTCCGGGAGTTCTTAGTCGCTTTGCTTTCAAGGCAGTACACGCCCGGGGACTCCTAGGCCCCAGGGGCGTGCAGCGTTTTCCCTCCAAGGTCCCTGAGTGCCTCCAGACACCTGTGGGCCGGCTGAGCAACGTCGAGGTCCATTGGTTGATTCCCTCGGAGGACCCCCGTGCGTGCCGAGTCCTGGGCAACCACACACTGCGCGTTCCTTGAGGAGCGCTACCTCTCCAGAGCCCTCGAACGCCCTTCGGGACAACATGGCTGGTGGGTGCGAGGTGCCCAGGAAGACTCTGTCACGGCCCTTGTGTGAGCTGCCATGAGAGAACGCTGTGCTTGCCACACTGCGAGGCCCGCCCTCGTGCCTGAAGTCACTCTGCTCGGGGAGAAAGTCAGCACCTGAGCGTGCTGTGTGGCTCCCGGCACACCCAGCATGAAGCCATGCCTGGAAGTAAGGCCCTGGTTTGCCGTGCAGAAGCGGAGGCGTGCTGCACTTTCCAGGAGGCGGTGGCCTCTGCTCTGCATACCTTGAACGGCAGCACAGCCTTCTGGACACCTGGGAGGCTAGCCGGGGCGCCCTGTTCCCGGCAGGAACACTGAGTAACCCCAGGCGCACCTGGCTCTGCTAAGCACCATCCAGGCCCGTAGCCCCTTAGAGCCCCTCTGTGCACGCCGAGCGTAGGGAAACGCACTGCCCTCTCTTTTGGAGCAGCTTGGTTTCCTCAGCACTCGCACACGTTCACGAACGCCGTTCTGCCACATCCCACATGGCGCGGAGGTCTTACGCGTTGCCCTAATCGGAGCTGCGCTCAGAGTAACCCTCGTCTTCGCATTCCATCCAGGACCTCCTGACTGAAGGCACCGTGCCTCCTAGAGGACGGCGGCTTGGGTTCTTACTGCAATTCAAGTCCTGTTCCTTCTTTGGCACTGCAGGCAGCCCCAGGCCCAGAGGAGCGGCTACGGCGTTCCTTGGTTGAGACAGTTCGCTGGATGCGGGACTCCCTCCTGCGATAAGTTGACTCGGGGAAGGAAACACAGGGTAACCGGTGTCTCCTGGGACTCGTCAGAAACCACAGGGATGTACGCTGAGTGTGCCCATGAACACGGGGGCCTGCTGGAACTAGCCCTGCTTTCCCATTTTGAGGGCGGCCTTCATGCCTGCCTTGACGCTCCCTGACATTCCCGGCTCCCGACAGGCCAGTGAGCCCTGGAAGAGTGCTTCGGGGAAAATCATGAGTTTGCTCTCTCTAAACCAGGGGCTGCCGCGGCCGCGGTGGCGGTCCGCACGGCAGGCTCCAGAGCCAAAGGGAGCCTCAACGTGAGAACTGGCCTCCAGGTTAGGCCCTGAGTAGCCGTGCAGAAAGGGAGGCATGCAGCTCTTTCCGGGAGTTCTTAGTCGCTTTGCTTTCAAGGCAGTACACGCCCGGGGACTCCTAGGCCCCAGGGGCGTGCAGCGTTTTCCCTCCAAGGTCCCTGAGTGCCTCCAGACACCTGTGGGCCGGCTGAGCAACGTCGAGGTCCATTGGTTGATTCCCTCGGAGGACCCCCGTGCGTGCCGAGTGCTGGGCAACCACACACTGCGCGTTCCTTGAGGAGCGCTACCTCTCCAGAGCCCTCGAACGCCCTTCGGGACAACATGGCTGGTGGGTGCGAGGTGCCCAGGAAGACTCTGTCACGGCCCTTGTGTGAGCTGCCATGAGAGAACGCTGTGCTTGCAACACTGCGAGGCCCGCCCTCGTGCCTGAAGTCACTCTGCTCGAGGAGAAAGTCAGCACCTTAGCGTGCTGTGTGGCTCCCGGCACACCCCGCATGAAGCCATGCCTGGAAGTAAGGCCCTGGTTTGCCGTGCAGAAGCGGAGGCGTGCTGCACTTTCCAGGAGGCGGTGGCCTCTGCTCTGCATACCTTGAACGGCAGCACAGCCTTCTGGACACCTGGGAGGCTAGCCGGGGCGCCCTGTTCCCGGCAGGAACACTGAGTAACCAACCCCAGGCGCACCTGGCTCTGCTAAGCACCATCCAGGCCCGTAGCCCCTTAGAGCCCCTCTGTGCACGCCGAGCGTAGGGAAACGCACTGCCCTCTCTTTTGGAGCAGCTTGGTTTCCTCAGCACTCGCACACGTTCACGAACGCCGTTCTGCCACATCCCACATGGCGCGGAGGTCTTACGCGTTGCCCTAATCGGAGCTGCGCTCAGAGTAACCCTCGTCTTCGCATTCCATCCAGGACCTCCTGACTGAAGGCACCGTGCCTCCTAGAGGACGGCGGCTTGGGTTCTTACTGCAATTCAAGTCCTGTTCCTTCTTTGGCACTGCAGGCAGCCCCAGGCCCAGAGGAGCGGCTACGGCGTTCCTTGGTTGAGACAGTTCGCTGGATGCGGGACTCCCTCCTGCGATAAGTTGACTCGGGGAAGGAAACGCAGGGTAACCGGTGTCTCCTGGGACTCGTCAGAAACCACAGGGATGTACGCTGAGTGTGCCCATGAACACGGGGGCCTGCTGGAACTAGCCCTGCTTTCCCATTTTGAGGGCGGCCTTCATGCCTGCCTTGACGCTCCCTGACATTCCCGGCTCCCGACAGGCCAGTGAGCCCTGGAAGAGTGCTTCGGGGAAAATCATGAGTTTGCTCTCTCTAAACCAGGGGCTGCCGCGGCCGCGGTGGCGGTCCGCACGGCAGGCTCCAGAGCCAAAGGGAGCCTCAACGTGAGAACTGGCCTCCAGGTTAGGCCCTGAGTAGCCGTGCAGAAAGGGAGGCATGCAGCTCTTTCCGGGAGTTCTTAGTCGCTTTGCTTTCAAGGCAGTACACGCCCGGGGACTCCTAGGCCCCACGGGCGTGCAGCGTTTTCCCTCCAAGGTCCCTGAGTGCCTCCAGACACCTGTGGGCCGGCTGAGCAACGTCGAGGTCCATTGGTTGATTCCCTCGGAGGACCCCCGTGCGTGCCGAGTGCTGGGCAACCACACACTGCGCGTTCCTTGAGGAGCGCTACATCTCCAGAGCCCTCGAACGCCCTTCGGGACAACATGGCTGGTGGGTGCGAGGTGCCCAGGAAGACTCTGTCACGGCCCTTGTGTGAGCTGCCATGAGAGAACGCTGTGCTTGCAACACTGCGAGGCCCGCCCTCGTGCCTGAAGTCACTCTGCTCGAGGAGAAAGTCAGCACCTTAGCGTGCTGTGTGGCTCCCGGCACACCCAGCATGAAGCCATGCCTGGAAGTAAGGCCCTGGTTTGCCGTGCAGAAGCGGAGGCGTGCTGCACTTTCCAGGAGGCGGTGGCCTCTGCTCTGCATACCTTGAACGGCAGCACAGCCTTCTGGACACCTGGGAGGCTAGCCGGGGCGCCCTGTTCCCGGCAGGAACACTGAGTAACCCCAGGCGCACCTGGCTCTGCTAAGCACCATCCAGGCCCGTAGCCCCTTAGAGCCCCTCTGTGCACGCCGAGCGTAGGGAAACGCACTGCCCTCTCTTTTGGAGCAGCTTGGTTTCCTCAGCACTCGCACACGTTCACGAACGCCGTTCTGCCACATCCCACATGGCGCGGAGGTCTTACGCGTTGCCCTAATCGGAGCTGCGCTCAGAGTAACCCTCGTCTTCGCATTCCATCCAGGACCTCCTGACTGAAGGCACCGTGCCTCCTAGAGGACGGCGGCTTGGGTTCTTACTGCAATTCAAGTCCTGTTCCTTCTTTGGCACTGCAGGCAGCCCCAGGCCCAGAGGAGCGGCTACGGCGTTCCTTGGTTGAGACAGTTCGCTGGATGCGGGACTCCCTCCTGCGATAAGTTGACTCGGGGAAGGAAACGCAGGGTAACCGGTGTCTCCTGGGACTCGTCAGAAACCACAGGGATGTACGCTGAGTGTGCCCATGAACACGGGGGCCTGCTGGAACTAGCCCTGCTTTCCCATTTTGAGGGCGGCCTTCATGCCTGCCTTGACGCTCCCTGACATTCCCGGCTCCCGACAGGCCAGTGAGCCCTGGAAGAGTGCTTCGGGGAAAATCATGAGTTTGCTCTCTCTAAACCAGGGGCTGCCACGGCCGCGGTGGCGGTCCGCACGGCAGGCTCCAGAGCGAAAGGGAGCCTCAACGTGAGAACTGGCCTCCAGGTTAGGCCCTGAGTAGCCGTGCAGAAAGGGAGGCATGCAGCTCTTTCCGGGAGTTCTTAGTCGCTTTGCTTTCAAGGCAGTACACGCCCGGGGACTCCTAGGCCCCACGGGCGTGCAGCGTTTTCCCTCCAAGGTCCCTGAGTGCCTCCAGACACCTGTGGGCCGGCTGAGCAACGTCGAGGTCCATTGGTTGATTCCCTCGGAGGACCCCCGTGCGTGCCGAGTGCTGGGCAACCACACACTGCGCGTTCCTTGAGGAGCGCTACCTCTCCAGAGCCCTCGAACGCCCTTCGGGACAACATGGCTGGTGGGTGCGAGGTGCCCAGGAAGACTCTGTCACGGCCCTTGTGTGAGCTGCCATGAGAGAACGCTGTGCTTGCCACACTGCGAGGCCCGCCCTCGTGCCTGAAGTCACTCTGCTCGAGGAGAAAGTCAGCACCTTAGCGTGCTGTGTGGCTCCCGGCACACCCCGCATGAAGCCATGCCTGGAAGTAAGGCCCTGGTTTGCCGTGCAGAAGCGGAGGCGTGCTGCACTTTCCAGGAGGCGGTGGCCTCTGCTCTGCATACCTTGAACGGCAGCACAGCCTTCTGGACACCTGGGAGGCTAGCCGGGGCGCCCTGTTCCCGGCAGGAACACTGAGTAACCAACCCCAGGCGCACCTGGCTCTGCTAAGCACCATCCAGGCCCGTAGCCCCTTAGAGCCCCTCTGTGCACGCCGAGCGTAGGGAAACGCACTGCCCTCTCTTTTGGAGCAGCTTGGTTTCCTCAGCACTCGCACACGTTCACGAACGCCGTTCTGCCACATCCCACATGGCGCGGAGGTCTTACGCGTTGCCCTAATCGGAGCTGCGCTCAGAGTAACCCTCGTCTTCGCATTCCATCCAGGACCTCCTGACTGAAGGCACCGTGCCTCCTAGAGGACGGCGGCTTGGGTTCTTACTGCAATTCAAGTCCTGTTCCTTCTTTGGCACTGCAGGCAGCCCCAGGCCCAGAGGAGCGGCTACGGCGTTCCTTGGTTGAGACAGTTCGCTGGATGCGGGACTCCCTCCTGCGATAAGTTGACTCGGGGAAGGAAACGCAGGGTAACCGGTGTCTCCTGGGACTCGTCAGAAACCACAGGGATGTACGCTGAGTGTGCCCATGAACACGGGGGCCTGCTGGAACTAGCCCTGCTTTCCCATTTTGAGGGCGGCATTCATGCCTGCCTTGACGCTCCCTGACATTCCCGGCTCCCGACAGGCCAGTGAGCCCTGGAAGAGTGCTTCGGGGAAAATCATGAGTTTGCTCTCTCTAAACCAGGGGCTGCCGCGGCCGCGGTGGCGGTCCGCACGGCAGGCTCCAGAGCCAAAGGGAGCCTCAACGTGAGAACTGGCCTCCAGGTTAGGCCCTGAGTAGCCGTGCAGAAAGGGAGGCATGCAGCTCTTTCCGGGAGTTCTTAGTCGCTTTGCTTTCAAGGCAGTACACGCCCGGGGACTCCTAGGCCCCAGGGGCGTGCAGCGTTTTCCCTCCAAGGTCCCTGAGTGCCTCCAGACACCTGTGGGCCGGCTGAGCAACGTCGAGGTCCATTGGTTGATTCCCTCGGAGGACCCCCGTGCGTGCCGAGTGCTGGGCAACCACACACTGCGCGTTCCTTGAGGAGCGCTACCTCTCCAGAGCCCTCGAACGCCCTTCGGGACAACATGGCTGGTGGGTGCGAGGTGCCCAGGAAGACTCTGTCACGGCCCTTGTGTGAGCTGCCATGAGAGAACGCTGTGCTTGCAACACTGCGAGGCCCGCCCTCGTGCCTGAAGTCACTCTGCTCGAGGAGAAAGTCAGCACCTTAGCGTGCTGTGTGGCTCCCGGCACACCCCGCATGAAGCCATGCCTGGAAGTAAGGCCCTGGTTTGCCGTGCAGAAGCGGAGGCGTGCTGCACTTTCCAGGAGGCGGTGGCCTCTGCTCTGCATACCTTGAACGGCAGCACAGCCTTCTGGACACCTGGGAGGCTAGCCGGGGCGCCCTGTTCCCGGCAGGAACACTGAGTAACCAACCCCAGGCGCACCTGGCTCTGCTAAGCACCATCCAGGCCCGTAGCCCCTTAGAGCCCCTCTGTGCACGCCGAGCGTAGGGAAACGCACTGCCCTCTCTTTTGGAGCAGCTTGGTTTCCTCAGCACTCGCACACGTTCACGAACGCCGTTCTGCCACATCCCACATGGCGCGGAGGTCTTACGCGTTGCCCTAATCGGAGCTGCGCTCAGAGTAACCCTCGTCTTCGCATTCCATCCAGGACCTCCTGACTGAAGGCACCGTGCCTCCTAGAGGACGGCGGCTTGGGTTCTTACTGCAATTCAAGTCCTGTTCCTTCTTTGGCACTGCAGGCAGCCCCAGGCCCAGAGGAGCGGCTACGGCGTTCCTTGGTTGAGACAGTTCGCTGGATGCGGGACTCCCTCCTGCGATAAGTTGACTCGGGGAAGGAAACGCAGGGTAACCGGTGTCTCCTGGGACTCGTCAGAAACCACAGGGATGTACGCTGAGTGTGCCCATGAACACGGGGGCCTGCTGGAACTAGCCCTGCTTTCCCATTTTGAGGGCGGCCTTCATGCCTGCCTTGACGCTCCCTGACATTCCCGGCTCCCGACAGGCCAGTGAGCCCTGGAAGAGTGCTTCGGGGAAAATCATGAGTTTGCTCTCTCTAAACCAGGGGCTGCCGCGGCCGCGGTGGCGGTCCGCACGGCAGGCTCCAGAGCGAAAGGGAGCCTCAACGTGAGAACTGGCCTCCAGGTTAGGCCCTGAGTAGCCGTGCAGAAAGGGAGGCATGCAGCTCTTTCCGGGAGTTCTTAGTCGCTTTGCTTTCAAGGCAGTACACGCCCGGGGACTCCTAGGCCCCAGGGGCATGCAGCGTTTTCCCTCCAAGGTCCCTGAGTGCCTCCAGACACCTGTGGGCCGGCTGAGCAACGTCGAGGTCCATTGGTTGATTCCCTCGGAGGACCCCCGTGCGTGCCGAGTGCTGGGCAACCACACACTGCGCGTTCCTTGAGGAGCGCTACATCTCCAGAGCCCTCGAACGCCCTTCGGGACAACATGGCTGGTGGGTGCGAGGTGCCCAGGAAGACTCTGTCACGGCCCTTGTGTGAGCTGCCATGAGAGAACGCTGTGCTTGCAACACTGCGAGGCCCGCCCTCGTGCCTGAAGTCACTCTGCTCGGGGAGAAAGTCAGCACCTTAGCGTGCTGTGTGGCTCCCGGCACACCCAGCATGAAGCCATGCCTGGAAGTAAGGCCCTGGTTTGCCGTGCAGAAGCGGAGGCGTGCTGCACTTTCCAGGAGGCGGTGGCCTCTGCTCTGCATACCTTGAACGGCAGCACAGCCTTCTGGACACCTGGGAGGCTAGCCGGGGCGCCCTGTTCCCGGCAGGAACACTGAGTAACCAACCCCAGGCGCACCTGGCTCTGCTAAGCACCATCCAGGCCCGTAGCCCCTTAGAGCCCCTCTGTGCACGCCGAGCGTAGGGAAACGCACTGCCCTCTCTTTTGGAGCAGCTTGGTTTCCTCAGCACTCGCACACGTTTACGAACGCCGTTCTGCCACATCCTACATGGCGCGGAGGTCTTACGCGTTGCCCTAATCGGAGCTGCGCTCAGAGTAACCCTCGTCTTCGCATTCCATCCAGGACCTCCTGACTGAAGGCACCGTGCCTCCTAGAGGACGGCGGCTTGGGTTCTTACTGCAATTCAAGTCCTGTTCCTTCTTTGGCACTGCAGGCAGCCCCAGGCCCAGAGGAGCGGCTACGGCGTTCCTTGGTTGAGACAGTTCGCTGGATGCGGGACTCCCTCCTGCGATAAGTTGACTTGGGGAAGGAAACGCAGGGTAACCGGTGTCTCCTGGGACTCGTCAGAAACCACAGGGATGTACGCTGAGTGTGCCCATGAACACGGGGGCCTGCTGGAACTAGCCCTGCTTTCCCATTTTGAGGGCGGCATTCATGCCTGCCTTGACGCTCCCTGACATTCCCGGCTCCCGACAGGCCAGTGAGCCCTGGAAGAGTGCTTCGGGGAAAATCATGAGTTTGCTCTCTCTAAACCAGGGGCTGCCGCGGCCGCGGTGGCGGTCCGCACGGCAGGCTCCAGAGCGAAAGGGAGCCTCAACGTGAGAACTGGCCTCCAGGTTAGGCCCTGAGTAGCCGTGCAGAAAGGGAGGCATGCAGCTCTTTCCGGGAGTTCTTAGTCGCTTTGCTTTCAAGGCAGTACACGCCCGGGGACTCCTAGGCCCCAGGGGCGTGCAGCGTTTTCCCTCCAAGGTCCCTGAGTGCCTCCAGACACCTGTGGGCCGGCTGAGCAACGTCGAGGTCCATTGGTTGATTCCCTCGGAGGACCCCCGTGCGTGCCGAGTCCTGGGCAACCACACACTGCGTGTTCCTTGAGGAGCGCTACCTCTCCAGAGCCCTCGAACGCCCTTCGGGACAACATGGCTGGTGGGTGCGAGGTGCCCAGGAAGACTCTGTCACGGCCCTTGTGTGAGCTGCCATGAGAGAACGCTGTGCTTGCCACACTGCGAGGCCCGCCCTCGTGCCTGAAGTCACTCTGCTCGGGGAGAAAGTCAGCACCTTAGCGTGCTGTGTGGCTCCCGGCACACCCAGCATGAAGCCATGCCTGGAAGTAAGGCCCTGGTTTGCCGTGCAGAAGCGGAGGCGTGCTGCACTTTCCAGGAGGCGGTGGCCTCTGCTCTGCATACCTTGAACGGCAGCACAGCCTTCTGGACACCTGGGAGGCTAGCCGGGGCGCCCTGTTCCCGGCAGGAACACTGAGTAACCCCAGGCGCACCTGGCTCTGCTAAGCACCATCCAGGCCCGTAGCCCCTTAGAGCCCCTCTGTGCACGCCGAGCGTAGGGAAACGCACTGCCCTCTCTTTTGGAGCAGCTTGGTTTCCTCAGCACTCGCACACGTTCACGAACGCCGTTCTGCCACATCCCACATGGCGCGGAGGTCTTACGCGTTGCCCTAATCGGAGCTGCGCTCAGAGTAACCCTCGTCTTCGCATTCCATCCAGGACCTCCTGACTGAAGGCACCGTGCCTCCTAGAGGACGGCGGCTTGGGTTCTTACTGCAATTCAAGTCCTGTTCCTTCTTTGGCACTGCAGGCAGCCCCAGGCCCAGAGGAGCGGCTACGGCGTTCCTTGGTTGAGACAGTTCGCTGGATGCGGGACTCCCTCCTGCGATAAGTTGACTCGGGGAAGGAAACGCAGGGTAACCGGTGTCTCCTGGGACTCGTCAGAAACCACAGGGATGTACGCTGAGTGTGCCCATGAACACGGGGGCCTGCTGGAACTAGCCCTGCTTTCCCATTTTGAGGGCGGCCTTCATGCCTGCCTTGACGCTCCCTGACATTCCCGGCTCCCGACAGGCCAGTGAGCCCTGGAAGAGTGCTTCGGGGAAAATCATGAGTTTGCTCTCTCTAAACCAGGGGCTGCCGCGGCCGCGGTGGCGGTCCGCACGGCAGGCTCCAGAGCCAAAGGGAGCCTCAACGTGAGAACTGGCCTCCAGGTTAGGCCCTGAGTAGCCGTGCAGAAAGGGAGGCATGCAGCTCTTTCCGGGAGTTCTTAGTCGCTTTGCTTTCAAGGCAGTACACGCCCGGGGACTCCTAGGCCCCACGGGCGTGCAGCGTTTTCCCTCCAAGGTCCCTGAGTGCCTCCAGACACCTGTGGGCCGGCTGAGCAACGTCGAGGTCCATTGGTTGATTCCCTCGGAGGACCCCCGTGCGTGCCGAGTGCTGGGCAACCACACACTGCGCGTTCCTTGAGGAGCGCTACATCTCCAGAGCCCTCGAACGCCCTTCGGGACAACATGGCTGGTGGGTGCGAGGTGCCCAGGAAGACTCTGTCACGGCCCTTGTGTGAGCTGCCATGAGAGAACGCTGTGCTTGCAACACTGCGAGGCCCGCCCTCGTGCCTGAAGTCACTCTGCTCGAGGAGAAAGTCAGCACCTTAGCGTGCTGTGTGGCTCCCGGCACACCCCGCATGAAGCCATGCCTGGAAGTAAGGCCCTGGTTTGCCGTGCAGAAGCGGAGGCGTGCTGCACTTTCCAGGAGGCGGTGGCCTCTGCTCTGCATACCTTGAACGGCAGCACAGCCTTCTGGACACCTGGGAGGCTAGCCGGGGCGCCCTGTTCCCGGCAGGAACACTGAGTAACCAACCCCAGGCGCACCTGGCTCTGCTAAGCACCATCCAGGCCCGTAGCCCCTTAGAGCCCCTCTGTGCACGCCGAGCGTAGGGAAACGCACTGCCCTCTCTTTTGGAGCAGCTTGGTTTCCTCAGCACTCGCACACGTTCACGAACGCCGTTCTGCCACATCCCACATGGCGCGGAGGTCTTACGCGTTGCCCTAATCGGAGCTGCGCTCAGAGTAACCCTCGTCTTCGCATTCCATCCAGGACCTCCTGACTGAAGGCACCGTGCCTCCTAGAGGACGGCGGCTTGGGTTCTTACTGCAATTCAAGTCCTGTTCCTTCTTTGGCACTGCAGGCAGCCCCAGGCCCAGAGGAGCGGCTACGGCGTTCCTTGGTTGAGACAGTTCGCTGGATGCGGGACTCCCTCCTGCGATAAGTTGACTCGGGGAAGGAAACGCAGGGTAACCGGTGTCTCCTGGGACTCGTCAGAAACCACAGGGATGTACGCTGAGTGTGCCCATGAACACGGGGGCCTGCTGGAACTAGCCCTGCTTTCCCATTTTGAGGGCGGCCTTCATGCCTGCCTTGACGCTCCCTGACATTCCCGGCTCCCGACAGGCCAGTGAGCCCTGGAAGAGTGCTTCGGGGAAAATCATGAGTTTGCTCTCTCTAAACCAGGGGCTGCCGCGGCCGCGGTGGCGGTCCGCACGGCAGGCTCCAGAGCCAAAGGGAGCCTCAACGTGAGAACTGGCCTCCAGGTTAGGCCCTGAGTAGCCGTGCAGAAAGGGAGGCATGCAGCTCTTTCCGGGAGTTCTTAGTCGCTTTGCTTTCAAGGCAGTACACGCCCGGGGACTCCTAGGCCCCACGGGCGTGCAGCGTTTTCCCTCCAAGGTCCCTGAGTGCCTCCAGACACCTGTGGGCCGGCTGAGCAACGTCGAGGTCCATTGGTTGATTCCCTCGGAGGACCCCCGTGCGTGCCGAGTGCTGGGCAACCACACACTGCGCGTTCCTTGAGGAGCGCTACATCTCCAGAGCCCTCGAACGCCCTTCGGGACAACATGGCTGGTGGGTGCGAGGTGCCCAGGAAGACTCTGTCACGGCCCTTGTGTGAGCTGCCATGAGAGAACGCTGTGCTTGCAACACTGCGAGGCCCGCCCTCGTGCCTGAAGTCACTCTGCTCGAGGAGAAAGTCAGCACCTTAGCGTGCTGTGTGGCTCCCGGCACACCCCGCATGAAGCCATGCCTGGAAGTAAGGCCCTGGTTTGCCGTGCAGAAGCGGAGGCGTGCTGCACTTTCCAGGAGGCGGTGGCCTCTGCTCTGCATACCTTGAACGGCAGCACAGCCTTCTGGACACCTGGGAGGCTAGCCGGGGCGCCCTGTTCCCGGCAGGAACACTGAGTAACCAACCCCAGGCGCACCTGGCTCTGCTAAGCACCATCCAGGCCCGTAGCCCCTTAGAGCCCCTCTGTGCACGCCGAGCGTAGGGAAACGCACTGCCCTCTCTTTTGGAGCAGCTTGGTTTCCTCAGCACTCGCACACGTTCACGAACGCCGTTCTGCCACATCCCACATGGCGCGGAGGTCTTACGCGTTGCCCTAATCGGAGCTGCGCTCAGAGTAACCCTCGTCTTCGCATTCCATCCAGGACCTCCTGACTGAAGGCACCGTGCCTCCTAGAGGACGGCGGCTTGGGTTCTTACTGCAATTCAAGTCCTGTTCCTTCTTTGGCACTGCAGGCAGCCCCAGGCCCAGAGGAGCGGCTACGGCGTTCCTTGGTTGAGACAGTTCGCTGGATGCGGGACTCCCTCCTGCGATAAGTTGACTCGGGGAAGGAAACGCAGGGTAACCGGTGTCTCCTGGGACTCGTCAGAAACCACAGGGATGTACGCTGAGTGTGCCCATGAACACGGGGGCCTGCTGGAACTAGCCCTGCTTTCCCATTTTGAGGGCGGCCTTCATGCCTGCCTTGACGCTCCCTGACATTCCCGGCTCCCGACAGGCCAGTGAGCCCTGGAAGAGTGCTTCGGGGAAAATCATGAGTTTGCTCTCTCTAAACCAGGGGCTGCCGCGGCCGCGGTGGCGGTCCGCACGGCAGGCTCCAGAGCGAAAGGGAGCCTCAACGTGAGAACTGGCCTCCAGGTTAGGCCCTGAGTAGCCGTGCAGAAAGGGAGGCATGCAGCTCTTTCCGGGAGTTCTTAGTCGCTTTGCTTTCAAGGCAGTACACGCCCGGGGACTCCTAGGCCCCACGGGCGTGCAGCGTTTTCCCTCCAAGGTCCCTGAGTGCCTCCAGACACCTGTGGGCCGGCTGAGCAACGTCGAGGTCCATTGGTTGATTCCCTCGGAGGACCCCCGTGCGTGCCGAGTGCTGGGCAACCACACACTGCGCGTTCCTTGAGGAGCGCTACATCTCCAGAGCCCTCGAACGCCCTTCGGGACAACATGGCTGGTGGGTGCGAGGTGCCCAGGAAGACTCTGTCACGGCCCTTGTGTGAGCTGCCATGAGAGAACGCTGTGCTTGCAACACTGCGAGGCCCGCCCTCGTGCCTGAAGTCACTCTGCTCGGGGAGAAAGTCAGCACCTTAGCGTGCTGTGTGGCTCCCGGCACACCCAGCATGAAGCCATGCCTGGAAGTAAGGCCCTGGTTTGCCGTGCAGAAGCGGAGGCGTGCTGCACTTTCCAGGAGGCGGTGGCCTCTGCTCTGCATACCTTGAACGGCAGCACAGCCTTCTGGACACCTGGGAGGCTAGCCGGGGCGCCCTGTTCCCGGCAGGAACACTGAGTAACCAACCCCAGGCGCACCTGGCTCTGCTAAGCACCATCCAGGCCCGTAGCCCCTTAGAGCCCCTCTGTGCACGCCGAGCGTAGGGAAACGCACTGCCCTCTCTTTTGGAGCAGCTTGGTTTCCTCAGCACTCGCACACGTTTACGAACGCCGTTCTGCCACATCCTACATGGCGCGGAGGTCTTACGCGTTGCCCTAATCGGAGCTGCGCTCAGAGTAACCCTCGTCTTCGCATTCCATCCAGGACCTCCTGACTGAAGGCACCGTGCCTCCTAGAGGACGGCGGCTTGGGTTCTTACTGCAATTCAAGTCCTGTTCCTTCTTTGGCACTGCAGGCAGCCCCAGGCCCAGAGGAGCGGCTACGGCGTTCCTTGGTTGAGACAGTTCGCTGGATGCGGGACTCCCTCCTGCGATAAGTTGACTTGGGGAAGGAAACGCAGGGTAACCGGTGTCTCCTGGGACTCGTCAGAAACCACAGGGATGTACGCTGAGTGTGCCCATGAACACGGGGGCCTGCTGGAACTAGCCCTGCTTTCCCATTTTGAGGGCGGCATTCATGCCTGCCTTGACGCTCCCTGACATTCCCGGCTCCCGACAGGCCAGTGAGCCCTGGAAGAGTGCTTCGGGGAAAATCATGAGTTTGCTCTCTCTAAACCAGGGGCTGCCGCGGCCGCGGTGGCGGTCCGCACGGCAGGCTCCAGAGCGAAAGGGAGCCTCAACGTGAGAACTGGCCTCCAGGTTAGGCCCTGAGTAGCCGTGCAGAAAGGGAGGCATGCAGCTCTTTCCGGGAGTTCTTAGTCGCTTTGCTTTCAAGGCAGTACACGCCCGGGGACTCCTAGGCCCCAGGGGCGTGCAGCGTTTTCCCTCCAAGGTCCCTGAGTGCCTCCAGACACCTGTGGGCCGGCTGAGCAACGTCGAGGTCCATTGGTTGATTCCCTCGGAGGACCCCCGTGCGTGCCGAGTCCTGGGCAACCACACACTGCGTGTTCCTTGAGGAGCGCTACCTCTCCAGAGCCCTCGAACGCCCTTCGGGACAACATGGCTGGTGGGTGCGAGGTGCCCAGGAAGACTCTGTCACGGCCCTTGTGTGAGCTGCCATGAGAGAACGCTGTGCTTGCCACACTGCGAGGCCCGCCCTCGTGCCTGAAGTCACTCTGCTCGGGGAGAAAGTCAGCACCTTAGCGTGCTGTGTGGCTCCCGGCACACCCAGCATGAAGCCATGCCTGGAAGTAAGGCCCTGGTTTGCCGTGCAGAAGCGGAGGCGTGCTGCACTTTCCAGGAGGCGGTGGCCTCTGCTCTGCATACCTTGAACGGCAGCACAGCCTTCTGGACACCTGGGAGGCTAGCCGGGGCGCCCTGTTCCCGGCAGGAACACTGAGTAACCCCAGGCGCACCTGGCTCTGCTAAGCACCATCCAGGCCCGTAGCCCCTTAGAGCCCCTCTGTGCACGCCGAGCGTAGGGAAACGCACTGCCCTCTCTTTTGGAGCAGCTTGGTTTCCTCAGCACTCGCACACGTTCACGAACGCCGTTCTGCCACATCCCACATGGCGCGGAGGTCTTACGCGTTGCCCTAATCGGAGCTGCGCTCAGAGTAACCCTCGTCTTCGCATTCCATCCAGGACCTCCTGACTGAAGGCACCGTGCCTCCTAGAGGACGGCGGCTTGGGTTCTTACTGCAATTCAAGTCCTGTTCCTTCTTTGGCACTGCAGGCAGCCCCAGGCCCAGAGGAGCGGCTACGGCGTTCCTTGGTTGAGACAGTTCGCTGGATGCGGGACTCCCTCCTGCGATAAGTTGACTCGGGGAAGGAAACGCAGGGTAACCGGTGTCTCCTGGGACTCGTCAGAAACCACAGGGATGTACGCTGAGTGTGCCCATGAACACGGGGGCCTGCTGGAACTAGCCCTGCTTTCCCATTTTGAGGGCGGCCTTCATGCCTGCCTTGACGCTCCCTGACATTCCCGGCTCCCGACAGGCCAGTGAGCCCTGGAAGAGTGCTTCGGGGAAAATCATGAGTTTGCTCTCTCTAAACCAGGGGCTGCCGCGGCCGCGGTGGCGGTCCGCACGGCAGGCTCCAGAGCCAAAGGGAGCCTCAACGTGAGAACTGGCCTCCAGGTTAGGCCCTGAGTAGCCGTGCAGAAAGGGAGGCATGCAGCTCTTTCCGGGAGTTCTTAGTCGCTTTGCTTTCAAGGCAGTACACGCCCGGGGACTCCTAGGCCCCACGGGCGTGCAGCGTTTTCCCTCCAAGGTCCCTGAGTGCCTCCAGACACCTGTGGGCCGGCTGAGCAACGTCGAGGTCCATTGGTTGATTCCCTCGGAGGACCCCCGTGCGTGCCGAGTGCTGGGCAACCACACACTGCGCGTTCCTTGAGGAGCGCTACCTCTCCAGAGCCCTCGAACGCCCTTCGGGACAACATGGCTGGTGGGTGCGAGGTGCCCAGGAAGACTCTGTCACGGCCCTTGTGTGAGCTGCCATGAGAGAACGCTGTGCTTGCAACACTGCGAGGCCCGCCCTCGTGCCTGAAGTCACTCTGCTCGAGGAGAAAGTCAGCACCTTAGCGTGCTGTGTGGCTCCCGGCACACCCCGCATGAAGCCATGCCTGGAAGTAAGGCCCTGGTTTGCCGTGCAGAAGCGGAGGCGTGCTGCACTTTCCAGGAGGCGGTGGCCTCTGCTCTGCATACCTTGAACGGCAGCACAGCCTTCTGGACACCTGGGAGGCTAGCCGGGGCGCCCTGTTCCCGGCAGGAACACTGAGTAACCAACCCCAGGCGCACCTGGCTCTGCTAAGCACCATCCAGGCCCGTAGCCCCTTAGAGCCCCTCTGTGCACGCCGAGCGTAGGGAAACGCACTGCCCTCTCTTTTGGAGCAGCTTGGTTTCCTCAGCACTCGCACACGTTCACGAACGCCGTTCTGCCACATCCCACATGGCGCGGAGGTCTTACGCGTTGCCCTAATCGGAGCTGCGCTCAGAGTAACCCTCGTCTTCGCATTCCATCCAGGACCTCCTGACTGAAGGCACCGTGCCTCCTAGAGGACGGCGGCTTGGGTTCTTACTGCAATTCAAGTCCTGTTCCTTCTTTGGCACTGCAGGCAGCCCCAGGCCCAGAGGAGCGGCTACGGCGTTCCTTGGTTGAGACAGTTCGCTGGATGCGGGACTCCCTCCTGCGATAAGTTGACTCGGGGAAGGAAACGCAGGGTAACCGGTGTCTCCTGGGACTCGTCAGAAACCACAGGGATGTACGCTGAGTGTGCCCATGAACACGGGGGCCTGCTGGAACTAGCCCTGCTTTCCCATTTTGAGGGCGGCCTTCATGCCTGCCTTGACGCTCCCTGACATTCCCGGCTCCCGACAGGCCAGTGAGCCCTGGAAGAGTGCTTCGGGGAAAATCATGAGTTTGCTCTCTCTAAACCAGGGGCTGCCGCGGCCGCGGTGGCGGTCCGCACGGCAGGCTCCAGAGCCAAAGGGAGCCTCAACGTGAGAACTGGCCTCCAGGTTAGGCCCTGAGTAGCCGTGCAGAAAGGGAGGCATGCAGCTCTTTCCGGGAGTTCTTAGTCGCTTTGCTTTCAAGGCAGTACACGCCCGGGGACTCCTAGGCCCCACGGGCGTGCAGCGTTTTCCCTCCAAGGTCCCTGAGTGCCTCCAGACACCTGTGGGCCGGCTGAGCAACGTCGAGGTCCATTGGTTGATTCCCTCGGAGGACCCCCGTGCGTGCCGAGTGCTGGGCAACCACACACTGCGCGTTCCTTGAGGAGCGCTACATCTCCAGAGCCCTCGAACGCCCTTCGGGACAACATGGCTGGTGGGTGCGAGGTGCCCAGGAAGACTCTGTCACGGCCCTTGTGTGAGCTGCCATGAGAGAACGCTGTGCTTGCAACACTGCGAGGCCCGCCCTCGTGCCTGAAGTCACTCTGCTCGAGGAGAAAGTCAGCACCTTAGCGTGCTGTGTTGCTCCCGGCACACCCAGCATGAAGCCATGCCTGGAAGTAAGGCCCTGGTTTGCCGTGCAGAAGCGGAGGCGTGCTGCACTTTCCAGGAGGCGGTGGCCTCTGCTCTGCATACCTTGAACGGCAGCACAGCCTTCTGGACACCTGGGAGGCTAGCCGGGGCGCCCTGTTCCCGGCAGGAACACTGAGTAACCCCAGGCGCACCTGGCTCTGCTAAGCACCATCCAGGCCCGTAGCCCCTTAGAGCCCCTCTGTGCACGCCGAGCGTAGGGAAACGCACTGCCCTCTCTTTTGGAGCAGCTTGGTTTCCTCAGCACTCGCACACGTTCACGAACGCCGTTCTGCCACATCCCACATGGCGCGGAGGTCTTACGCGTTGCCCTAATCGGAGCTGCGCTCAGAGTAACCCTCGTCTTCGCATTCCATCCAGGACCTCCTGACTGAAGGCACCGTGCCTCCTAGAGGACGGCGGCTTGGGTTCTTACTGCAATTCAAGTCCTGTTCCTTCTTTGGCACTGCAGGCAGCCCCAGGCCCAGAGGAGCGGCTACGGCGTTCCTTGGTTGAGACAGTTCGCTGGATGCGGGACTCCCTCCTGCGATAAGTTGACTCGGGGAAGGAAACGCAGGGTAACCGGTGTCTCCTGGGACTCGTCAGAAACCACAGGGATGTACGCTGAGTGTGCCCATGAACACGGGGGCCTGCTGGAACTAGCCCTGCTTTCCCATTTTGAGGGCGGCCTTCATGCCTGCCTTGACGCTCCCTGACATTCCCGGCTCCCGACAGGCCAGTGAGCCCTGGAAGAGTGCTTCGGGGAAAATCATGAGTTTGCTCTCTCTAAACCAGGGGCTGCCACGGCCGCGGTGGCGGTCCGCACGGCAGGCTCCAGAGCGAAAGGGAGCCTCAACGTGAGAACTGGCCTCCAGGTTAGGCCCTGAGTAGCCGTGCAGAAAGGGAGGCATGCAGCTCTTTCCGGGAGTTCTTAGTCGCTTTGCTTTCAAGGCAGTACACGCCCGGGGACTCCTAGGCCCCACGGGCGTGCAGCGTTTTCCCTCCAAGGTCCCTGAGTGCCTCCAGACACCTGTGGGCCGGCTGAGCAACGTCGAGGTCCATTGGTTGATTCCCTCGGAGGACCCCCGTGCGTGCCGAGTGCTGGGCAACCACACACTGCGCGTTCCTTGAGGAGCGCTACATCTCCAGAGCCCTCGAACGCCCTTCGGGACAACATGGCTGGTGGGTGCGAGGTGCCCAGGAAGACTCTGTCACGGCCCTTGTGTGAGCTGCCATGAGAGAACGCTGTGCTTGCAACACTGCGAGGCCCGCCCTCGTGCCTGAAGTCACTCTGCTCGAGGAGAAAGTCAGCACCTTAGCGTGCTGTGTGGCTCCCGGCACACCCCGCATGAAGCCATGCCTGGAAGTAAGGCCCTGGTTTGCCGTGCAGAAGCGGAGGCGTGCTGCACTTTCCAGGAGGCGGTGGCCTCTGCTCTGCATACCTTGAACGGCAGCACAGCCTTCTGGACACCTGGGAGGCTAGCCGGGGCGCCCTGTTCCCGGCAGGAACACTGAGTAACCCCAGGCGCACCTGGCTCTGCTAAGCACCATCCAGGCCCGTAGCCCCTTAGAGCCCCTCTGTGCACGCCGAGCGTAGGGAAACGCACTGCCCTCTCTTTTGGAGCAGCTTGGTTTCCTCAGCACTCGCACACGTTCACGAACGCCGTTCTGCCACATCCCACATGGCGCGGAGGTCTTACGCGTTGCCCTAATCGGAGCTGCGCTCAGAGTAACCCTCGTCTTCGCATTCCATCCAGGACCTCCTGACTGAAGGCACCGTGCCTCCTAGAGGACGGCGGCTTGGGTTCTTACTGCAATTCAAGTCCTGTTCCTTCTTTGGCACTGCAGGCAGCCCCAGGCCCAGAGGAGCGGCTACGGCGTTCCTTGGTTGAGACAGTTCGCTGGATGCGGGACTCCCTCCTGCGATAAGTTGACTCGGGGAAGGAAACGCAGGGTAACCGGTGTCTCCTGGGACTCGTCAGAAACCACAGGGATGTACGCTGAGTGTGCCCATGAACACGGGGGCCTGCTGGAACTAGCCCTGCTTTCCCATTTTGAGGGCAGCCTTCATGCCTGCCTTGACGCTCCCTGACATTCCCGGCTCCCGACAGGCCAGTGAGCCCTGGAAGAGTGCTTCGGGGAAAATCATGAGTTTGCTCTCTCTAAACCAGGGGCTGCCGCGGCCGCGGTGGCGGTCCGCACGGCAGGCTCCAGAGCCAAAGGGAGCCTCAACGTGAGAACTGGCCTCCAGGTTAGGCCCTGAGTAGCCGTGCAGAAAGGGAGGCATGCAGCTCTTTCCGGGAGTTCTTAGTCGCTTTGCTTTCAAGGCAGTACACGCCCGGGGACTCCTAGGCCCCAGGGGCGTGCAGCGTTTTCCCTCCAAGGTCCCTGAGTGCCTCCAGACACCTGTGGGCCGGCTGAGCAACGTCGAGGTCCATTGGTTGATTCCCTCGGAGGACCCCCGTGCGTGCCGAGTGCTGGGCAACCACACACTGCGCGTTCCTTGAGGAGCGCTACCTCTCCAGAGCCCTCGAACGCCCTTCGGGACAACATGGCTGGTGGGTGCGAGGTGCCCAGGAAGACTCTGTCACGGCCCTTGTGTGAGCTGCCATGAGAGAACGCTGTGCTTGCAACACTGCGAGGCCCGCCCTCGTGCCTGAAGTCACTCTGCTCGAGGAGAAAGTCAGCACCTTAGCGTGCTGTGTGGCTCCCGGCACACCCAGCATGAAGCCATGCCTGGAAGTAAGGCCCTGGTTTGCCGTGCAGAAGCGGAGGCGTGCTGCACTTTCCAGGAGGCGGTGGCCTCTGCTCTGCATACCTTGAACGGCAGCACAGCCTTCTGGACACCTGGGAGGCTAGCCGGGGCGCCCTGTTCCCGGCAGGAACACTGAGTAACCCCAGGCGCACCTGGCTCTGCTAAGCACCATCCAGGCCCGTAGCCCCTTAGAGCCCCTCTGTGCACGCCGAGCGTAGGGAAACGCACTGCCCTCTCTTTTGGAGCAGCTTGGTTTCCTCAGCACTCGCACACGTTCACGAACGCCGTTCTGCCACATCCCACATGGCGCGGAGGTCTTACGCGTTGCCCTAATCGGAGCTGCGCTCAGAGTAACCCTCGTCTTCGCATTCCATCCAGGACCTCCTGACTGAAGGCACCGTGCCTCCTAGAGGACGGCGGCTTGGGTTCTTACTGCAATTCAAGTCCTGTTCCTTCTTTGGCACTGCAGGCAGCCCCAGGCCCAGAGGAGCGGCTACGGCGTTCCTTGGTTGAGACAGTTCGCTGGATGCGGGACTCCCTCCTGCGATAAGTTGACTCGGGGAAGGAAACGCAGGGTAACCGGTGTCTCCTGGGACTCGTCAGAAACCACAGGGATGTACGCTGAGTGTGCCCATGAACACGGGGGCCTGCTGGAACTAGCCCTGCTTTCCCATTTTGAGGGCGGCCTTCATGCCTGCCTTGACGCTCCCTGACATTCCCGGCTCCCGACAGGCCAGTGAGCCCTGGAAGAGTGCTTCGGGGAAAATCATGAGTTTGCTCTCTCTAAACCAGGGGCTGCCGCGGCCGCGGTGGCGGTCCGCACGGCAGGCTCCAGAGCCAAAGGGAGCCTCAACGTGAGAACTGGCCTCCAGGTTAGGCCCTGAGTAGCCGTGCAGAAAGGGAGGCATGCAGCTCTTTCCGGGAGTTCTTAGTCGCTTTGCTTTCAAGGCAGTACACGCCCGGGGACTCCTAGGCCCCACGGGCGTGCAGCGTTTTCCCTCCAAGGTCCCTGAGTGCCTCCAGACACCTGTGGGCCGGCTGAGCAACGTCGAGGTCCATTGGTTGATTCCCTCGGAGGACCCCCGTGCGTGCCGAGTGCTGGGCAACCACACACTGCGCGTTCCTTGAGGAGCGCTACATCTCCAGAGCCCTCGAACGCCCTTCGGGACAACATGGCTGGTGGGTGCGAGGTGCCCAGGAAGACTCTGTCACGGCCCTTGTGTGAGCTGCCATGAGAGAACGCTGTGCTTGCAACACTGCGAGGCCCGCCCTCGTGCCTGAAGTCACTCTGCTCGAGGAGAAAGTCAGCACCTTAGCGTGCTGTGTGGCTCCCGGCACACCCCGCATGAAGCCATGCCTGGAAGTAAGGCCCTGGTTTGCCGTGCAGAAGCGGAGGCGTGCTGCACTTTCCAGGAGGCGGTGGCCTCTGCTCTGCATACCTTGAACGGCAGCACAGCCTTCTGGACACCTGGGAGGCTAGCCGGGGCGCCCTGTTCCCGGCAGGAACACTGAGTAACCAACCCCAGGCGCACCTGGCTCTGCTAAGCACCATCCAGGCCCGTAGCCCCTTAGAGCCCCTCTGTGCACGCCGAGCGTAGGGAAACGCACTGCCCTCTCTTTTGGAGCAGCTTGGTTTCCTCAGCACTCGCACACGTTCACGAACGCCGTTCTGCCACATCCCACATGGCGCGGAGGTCTTACGCGTTGCCCTAATCGGAGCTGCGCTCAGAGTAACCCTCGTCTTCGCATTCCATCCAGGACCTCCTGACTGAAGGCACCGTGCCTCCTAGAGGACGGCGGCTTGGGTTCTTACTGCAATTCAAGTCCTGTTCCTTCTTTGGCACTGCAGGCAGCCCCAGGCCCAGAGGAGCGGCTACGGCGTTCCTTGGTTGAGACAGTTCGCTGGATGCGGGACTCCCTCCTGCGATAAGTTGACTCGGGGAAGGAAACGCAGGGTAACCGGTGTCTCCTGGGACTCGTCAGAAACCACAGGGATGTACGCTGAGTGTGCCCATGAACACGGGGGCCTGCTGGAACTAGCCCTGCTTTCCCATTTTGAGGGCGGCCTTCATGCCTGCCTTGACGCTCCCTGACATTCCCGGCTCCCGACAGGCCAGTGAGCCCTGGAAGAGTGCTTCGGGGAAAATCATGAGTTTGCTCTCTCTAAACCAGGGGCTGCCGCGGCCGCGGTGGCGGTCCGCACGGCAGGCTCCAGAGCCAAAGGGAGCCTCAACGTGAGAACTGGCCTCCAGGTTAGGCCCTGAGTAGCCGTGCAGAAAGGGAGGCATGCAGCTCTTTCCGGGAGTTCTTAGTCGCTTTGCTTTCAAGGCAGTACACGCCCGGGGACTCCTAGGCCCCACGGGCGTGCAGCGTTTTCCCTCCAAGGTCCCTGAGTGCCTCCAGACACCTGTGGGCCGGCTGAGCAACGTCGAGGTCCATTGGTTGATTCCCTCGGAGGACCCCCGTGCGTGCCGAGTGCTGGGCAACCACACACTGCGCGTTCCTTGAGGAGCGCTACATCTCCAGAGCCCTCGAACGCCCTTCGGGACAACATGGCTGGTGGGTGCGAGGTGCCCAGGAAGACTCTGTCACGGCCCTTGTGTGAGCTGCCATGAGAGAACGCTGTGCTTGCAACACTGCGAGGCCCGCCCTCGTGCCTGAAGTCACTCTGCTCGAGGAGAAAGTCAGCACCTTAGCGTGCTGTGTTGCTCCCGGCACACCCAGCATGAAGCCATGCCTGGAAGTAAGGCCCTGGTTTGCCGTGCAGAAGCGGAGGCGTGCTGCACTTTCCAGGAGGCGGTGGCCTCTGCTCTGCATACCTTGAACGGCAGCACAGCCTTCTGGACACCTGGGAGGCTAGCCGGGGCGCCCTGTTCCCGGCAGGAACACTGAGTAACCCCAGGCGCACCTGGCTCTGCTAAGCACCATCCAGGCCCGTAGCCCCTTAGAGCCCCTCTGTGCACGCCGAGCGTAGGGAAACGCACTGCCCTCTCTTTTGGAGCAGCTTGGTTTCCTCAGCACTCGCACACGTTCACGAACGCCGTTCTGCCACATCCCACATGGCGCGGAGGTCTTACGCGTTGCCCTAATCGGAGCTGCGCTCAGAGTAACCCTCGTCTTCGCATTCCATCCAGGACCTCCTGACTGAAGGCACCGTGCCTCCTAGAGGACGGCGGCTTGGGTTCTTACTGCAATTCAAGTCCTGTTCCTTCTTTGGCACTGCAGGCAGCCCCAGGCCCAGAGGAGCGGCTACGGCGTTCCTTGGTTGAGACAGTTCGCTGGATGCGGGACTCCCTCCTGCGATAAGTTGACTCGGGGAAGGAAACGCAGGGTAACCGGTGTCTCCTGGGACTCGTCAGAAACCACAGGGATGTACGCTGAGTGTGCCCATGAACACGGGGGCCTGCTGGAACTAGCCCTGCTTTCCCATTTTGAGGGCGGCCTTCATGCCTGCCTTGACGCTCCCTGACATTCCCGGCTCCCGACAGGCCAGTGAGCCCTGGAAGAGTGCTTCGGGGAAAATCATGAGTTTGCTCTCTCTAAACCAGGGGCTGCCACGGCCGCGGTGGCGGTCCGCACGGCAGGCTCCAGAGCGAAAGGGAGCCTCAACGTGAGAACTGGCCTCCAGGTTAGGCCCTGAGTAGCCGTGCAGAAAGGGAGGCATGCAGCTCTTTCCGGGAGTTCTTAGTCGCTTTGCTTTCAAGGCAGTACACGCCCGGGGACTCCTAGGCCCCACGGGCGTGCAGCGTTTTCCCTCCAAGGTCCCTGAGTGCCTCCAGACACCTGTGGGCCGGCTGAGCAACGTCGAGGTCCATTGGTTGATTCCCTCGGAGGACCCCCGTGCGTGCCGAGTGCTGGGCAACCACACACTGCGCGTTCCTTGAGGAGCGCTACATCTCCAGAGCCCTCGAACGCCCTTCGGGACAACATGGCTGGTGGGTGCGAGGTGCCCAGGAAG